>NW_027185381.1:1714410-2361910 GCF_022577435.1 Embiotoca jacksoni | reverse complement strand
GACCCTCTTGGTCACATACGTCGTAATCTGTAACGCGACATTTGAAGTACAAAGAAAAAGGATGCGATTTGGAAATGAGTACACTTCCTTTTAATGTCTCTTCTTCTTTTCCATTATTTTGTGGGCGGAGCTTCAACATTAATTAAGGACCGTCCCAGATGACTGAGGTGGGATACACTCTGGTCAGGTCACCAGCCAATCACAGGGCTGATATATAGAGAAAGACATCCATTTACATTCACACTCAAACCTGCAGTCAATGGACTGTGGAAGGAAGCCAGACATGGACGGAGCTAACCACTGCAGCATGGAGGTCAGCCATAACTCAGGTTTGAAAATGAATATATCATTTCAAAACTGCTGCTTTGTGTTTGTAAACATCAGAAGTACAAGTAACCTGCAGGAATCAGTAACTAGGATACTAGTATGTCTCACGGATCAGCAGAACCGGACTGAGCTTCAGAAGTACAACAGCTGACTCACCATGTCTTCGTGTAAACAGACTCAGTCTAAGATTCTGTGGTTTTGTGCTGAAGTTTCATGTTCTTTTGTTCCTGATTAAGATGAAAAAAGACTCGCAGGGAGAACGACTGGAAACACGACGCTCTCTGTAATGAATAAAAGACGGTCCAACAATCAGATGGTGCGTTTTGGTGAAGTTGCTGTATCAGAGGCAGAAGCCCGGTTTGGTCCGTTCCCCCGCTGCGTCTCATTATCTGAACGGTGGAGCTCATTTCCTCACAAGAACACGCTGTCATGGAGAACAGCTCCCACTTCCTCCTGAAGGAAATATCCAGGGGGACGAACACACACACACACACACACACACACACACACACACACACACACACACACACACACACACACACACACACACACAGTCCCTGCTATCCAGTGCACTTCCACCAAGAATAAGAACACCAATCTTAACCTTCTGAATCCACCTTCCCATCTTTTTTTGATCACTTAACGTTTTCCATCAAGCTCAATGAAACGTGGTTCGGCGACGTCACAGGAGTTCATGTTTTTCAATATTTGTCTGCAGCCAGTAAATATATTTAAACTTACAGCTGTCCCTGCTGTCGCAGTCCAGACAAAAATAAGCTACAGTTCGTATTCAATATATACTATTATATATATAACAAATGTAGGAAATAAAACACTATAAAAAAATCAGAGCAGAAGCAATAAAAATTCGAAAATTTTGAAAATTGCTCATTTGGTTGTGGTTTTGGGGCATATTTTTGCTGGTGGTGATAAACTTGAAGGGTCGATCACAGGGTCTGTTTGAAACTTTAAAATATGAACCTTTCTTTGCTCACAAGGAATTCTCACAAAAGAAAAGTTCCCACTATACCCTAGTTATTAAAAAGGTTGGTAATTAGTTAGTAAATTATTACAGCAAAGGATGTATTCTGTCATTAAAAAGATGTTTTAAAACTAGTTTTAAATCGTGGGTGTTTTTAACTGTACTGAGTGGTTTGTGTGTGTGCAGGAGCAGAGCAGGGATGTATTTGGACCACCAGGTGATAACAGCTCATCTGATCAGACGGCAGCGTGATGCGATTAGATGTGCGACCGCTGAGGAGTTTTCTGACTAAACAGGCTGCTGTTTCACATCCACCTGAGATCACGTTTGGTTTATCAGAGATGTGATATAAAACACATCACTTTGTTTATCAGTGGTACGTAGTTCTGATGGCTCAGTGGGGTATTCAGGGATTTGTCACTGGAAGGAGAAAGAGGGCCACTTCCGACCTGATGAAGTCTCCCTCCAGGGCGATGACCCGCTTGATGATCTTCTGCTGCGGATTCCTGGGAGACCTGAGGGGACAATAAATATAAATATATAAAAGGCAATAAGAATAAAACCCAAACAGTAAAACAGCCAAATTAAAATTTGACAAGCGTGATGTAGTGAAGTCTGAAAACAGCTCTGTTTAAGGAGCTTGTAACAAGCCGAAGGCTGCAGTCGCTCCTCATTCATTTCTCCTCGTCTTGCTTGTGTGATGTAATCATCTATGACGTTTTTAGACAGGCCAGTAACCTACTTATAAAGGGGTCCAAAAGCCTGACACCACATCAAAAATCTCTCTTATTTTCAGGTATACCTGGAAATAATCTGAAACTTCGAGGTTTTAAAAACATTTTAAAAAAAGCTTCTGAAATTCTGACATAGAAAGTGAAGATGTATTTTTTTTGATTCTGCACGATTTCTTATTCAGCAATCGAACTGAAGCAAATCAGAGGGTTTCATCATGTTAACTCTTTCACACAGAAAGTCACATCTTCATTGAAGCAGCGTTCAGATGACACTCGGGTGGATTCAATCGACTCATCAAGTAAATCAAGTTTCCAGCTAAACGTTGCTTCCAGAGTATCATCGTGATCGTGACAAACGTGACATCAGAACTCAGTGACTGAAGACAAACTGTTATTATAAACAAAAAGAGACTTTTTCAGCATTAAACCACAGAATGAAAGTTTCGAAAACAGTCCAAGGAAGGACGAGGCAGACCAGAATCTCTTCTGGTCTGCCTCGTCCTTCCTTGGACTGTTTTCGAAACGGCACGGCATCAGA
Source organism: Embiotoca jacksoni (assembly GCF_022577435.1). NCBI lineage: Eukaryota > Metazoa > Chordata > Actinopteri > Embiotocidae > Embiotoca > Embiotoca jacksoni. The sequence goes on along the minus strand of NW_027185381.1, from coordinate 2,359,329 downwards.
GGCTCAAAGCATTTTCACTTCGAGGTAAGAAAACAACTGTTACGAACAGATTTTCTTCTCTTCTATCTCTATGTTGTCCTTTTCTCTCTCTGCTCTCCTCTCACCCCAACCGGTCGAGGCAGATGGCCGCCCTCCTCTGAGCCTGGCTCTGTTGGAGGTTTCTTCCTGTTAAAGGGAGTTTCTTTTCCCTCTGTTGGAGGTTTTTCTCCCTTAAAGAGGAGTTTTTCCCTCCTAGCTTATGTGAGAATTGTTGAATTGTTGAATTGTTGAATTGTTGAATTGTTGAATTGTTGAATTGTTGTGTTTCTCTGTAAAATGTTGTAAAGTTCTGCTGGAAGGACTTTAATGTGTTAAGTACCATGAAATAACCTGTTTTGATTTGGCGCTTTATGAATAAAGTTGAATTGAATTGAATTTTACAAAGTAAAGATGTCAAGACTCCAGTCAGCAACAGTCCAATCAAATGGTGGTCCAGTTGTGGACGAGCAGCGTCTCTGAACCACTTCTCAGACGGAGAAACGACGACAAACACCTGGACGAAGACATTCCAGCATTTCACAGTGGATGACTGAAACAAATCGACCGTAGTTTAAAAACCCTGCTTGCATCAACCTTCGCTCAGTTACTCTGAATCGTTCCTGTACTGTCACAAACATCTCTGTGGAGCGTCGTCGCAGCAACAGTTGTGGAGTGAATACCAGTTGGAGTGCTGCTGTCAGTGAAGTACGACGGTGGATCAATACGCAGCACCATGACGTGGCCGGAGCAGGAGGAAGGTGTCACCCTAACGAGTCAGTGTTACAGGTGCACATGCTTCAGTGAGCAACACTGTCGTCGCTCCGCACCACTCCTGCTCACCGGATCGGACTCCTCGCTGCTTCTTTCTGTTCCCCAAACTTTGATGTTCGCTCTCTGCTCACGTTTTAGGTGTGTAAATCATCTCAGAGCGGGACTGCTCACAAAATAGTGTGTAACTCAGGAACTGACGATGATTAAGCGTCGAAATTTCTGACACTCGCTCACTAGAAAGCAGTCTCATTATTGATCCACGCTCGTAAGAAAAAGGGGAGCAGACCCAAATCAGATATTTCAAATGTAGGTACATTTTTCCGTCAACTTTGAAGGTGTCAGAGTTTTGGACCCCTCTGTTCATGGCAGCATTTCGGTTTTCAGCAATCGATCTCCCCTCTTTCATCTCTGATTCACCGCCTTACTCAACCAACTGCAACACTAAAAACTAAACCATCCAAAATAATAAAAAATTCATCGCCTTACAGATTACACCAAAGCTTCACTGTCTACGATGGTCCAGTGCATAAAATTAGAACTGATGCAGATTTCTGATTGGATGAAAACATATACAGTACGTCATTACTGCATTTTGCATTAGATATGGCACATTTTGGTATTAGCTGCTCTTCATTTTAAACCACCTCCTGAAAACAGGATCCTGCAGCAGTGGGGAAAGTAATTTACCAAAATAATGTCCACCAGGAAACACAACAATTGTTTTCTCAAAGTGTCGGTGCTGCAGTGAAGTGGAACATGAACCCATGACACCGGCGCTGAAGCAGCTTATTACCGGGATATAAAACACATTTCAAAGGATAAATCAATCATAAACACTGTCTCACTGAAATCATGTTGCTACACAACTAAACTGCAACAGCAGATATGTTTTGAAGCTCAGTGCTATATTGACTGCAGTTTTGTTCCTTAACTCACAAAACGCTTCATAATTCTGCCTCTCTAACGTTCAATAACATTTAACTAACACACTGAAGGTGAACGTATCACTGACAACTGATTGTGCGTCTACACCTGCGGTGACTTCAGCATGAATCTGATGTCTAAACCACAGATGGGAGGAAAATAGAGGCAGACGAAATGAAATTGATACCGGTGCTGATCGATTCTTCAATTGTACCATTATTGTTTTGTACGCTTGTCTCTCTTCGGCTTCGTTGCTTTTCCAAAATCAGAGACAGTTGTCATTAAGAACACTTCAGCTCTTTGCATCACAAAAAAATAAACACGGAGATCTTGGTGGTAATTCAGAGATGTGGAACGAAGCTACAAATCAGATTCCTGAACGTCCTCGTGATGTTCTACAATGACTGAAGTGTGTTTTTGAGCAGCTGAAGGTCGTTACTGGAACCACCAGCATCTACCGGTCCACAAGTTCTCAGTGCTGTTTTGGACCAGTAGAATCTGGATCTGGTTCCTAATGTGAACCCTAAAGAACTCTAACTAATCTACCCCCCCCCCCCCCCTCCTCCCACCGCTGCAGTCACAATGACCTCTGTCACGAAGGCGGACGAGGCTTCACCTTCATCCTCGCCTGCTTCTTCTTGTCTCTCTCCTTCCACCTGTTCTTCTGGTTCTTTTTCAACTTCCTCCTCGTACACCGTTTCTCCCTCATCTTCATCCTCCCTCCTCCTCCTCTTCCTTCCCTTCTCTTGCTCATCCTCTATCCTCCTCTTTCAATCATCCTTCCTTTCCTCATCTTCTTTCTCCTACTTGTCCTTCTCTTGCTACCCCCCACCCTCCTCCAACATCATCTCCCCCTCCTCTCCCGTTGCCGTGGGGATACAGGGGCTCACGGCTGACAGGCAGCTTGCTCAGCCAATTGGATTCACCCACAGCTTCGGAGCTGAGCACTCATTGGCTGATTCCCAGGGGAGCTGGAATGTATCAATGTGTGGACTTGTGCGTGTGTTCGTGCAGTTTGTGTGTGTGTGTGTGTGTGTGTGTGTGTGTGTGTGTGTGTGTGTGTGTGTGTGCGTGTGTGTGCGTGTGTGTGTGTGTGTGTGTGTGTGTGCGTGCGTGTGTGTGTGTGTGTGCGTGTGTGTGTGTGTGTGTGTGTGTAATAGAGTGATGGATGATCTCTCCAACAGTGGAGGAGAGGAAGGATCATTCACTCTCAGTGTCTCTCGCCCTCCCTCCCTCCCTCTCTCTCTCTCACTCAGTGCCCCCCTCCGCACACACACACACACACACACACACACACACACCAAACACTCTCTCTCTCTCTCTCCCTCTCTCTCCCTACATCTCTGTCGCTGTGGAGAGCAGAAGAGAGAAGACGTTTGTTCTTGGAGATACTCGAGGAAAAACAAGAAAAATAGCTGCTGCTGCTTCTGGATGTTAACATGCAGCGCTGTATGCCTTAAATAACACACACACTCTCACACTCTCTCACTCTCACACTCTCTCACACACACACACACACACACACACACACACACACACACACACACACACACACACACATGCTCCATGCTGCTGCAGCCATGCCAGGAATACCTGCTGAGTCTGTGTTGCTGCATGGTGCATGGGACGTGATGGAAACCGCTTCTGCTGGTGAGTGTTTGATTTCTATATGACTTGTTTGTGTGTGTGTGTGTGTGTGTGTGTGTGTGTGTGTGTGTGTGTGTGTTGGGAGGACTGCGGTAGTCCTTGAGCTCTGTGGCGACTCAGCCTGCGGCTCTGACAGCTGAGGGGAATAAGAAAAGAGGGCTGGGGATTTTTTTTGTCGCAGGTTTTGAATGAGTGTGAGGACGCTGCAGCTCCTCCATCAGTCCTCGTGCTGATGTGAACGATGAGTCTCTGATCGCTGTTTTTGCCTCTTTTTGTCGCGTGCTTTCTTGCTGAAAGAGAGGAAGATGTGTCGGAGGCGGCGGAGTCTTGTCAGTGTCACTCCACAGGTTCATCCCCTGAAGTCAGAGAAAGGTCTGATGTGCAACAAGAGCTGATGAAGCCGGTTTTAGCGGACAGGAGGGGGGCATTTTTTATCTTTCTGAAGGGGGTCAAAGTGATGAGAAGCAGGACAGATTCAGGGATGAGATGCGTCAAAGGGTGAGAGGCAGGTTTAAAGACATTAGGAGAATACATGGCCCCCTGGAAACTGATGCCTCCGGAGCGCTTTGAGCCGGTGTGGACAGACTGGCGTGTGATGAGGCGACATGTGATGAGGCGACATGTGATGAGGCACAGCGCTGCCCGCATGTGTCCCGGCGCTGCCCGCATGTGTCCCGGCGCTGCCCGCATGTGTCCCGGCGCCGGCAGAGTTGAGACGTGCAGGTCACCGGATCGGCTTCAGGGTGATCTGCGCGAACAGGAGGGGGGACGTCCACACCACCGGCTGCCTAATTCAGCAGATCCTCCCCGTGTCTCCCTCCTCACTACTGCTCTATTTAAACCTCGCTCATAATTAATAGCAGAGCTCTAAGTGCTCCCACTGACATCCAGCCCGCTGCCCCCCCCCCCCCCCCCAAATGGGGGTCAAGTGAAAGAGTTTGAAGCCTCCTGACGACAAACACGCTCTCGGGTTTGCTTACATCGACATGCAGCAGCGCCAGACTCCGACACTAAAGATGCAGCCGTCTTCTCTCCGGAGCTCCACAAGTCGTACGTCAGTGTTCATCCTTGATTTTCCTCTCATGATTTCTCAGAGGGCTCGCTTCACATTTGCTCTGATTAGATGGTACGAGGAAAACAGACTATCTTTATTTAAGTGACAAAAGCGTGAGGGTTACTCCAACGTGACTTTGTGCTAATTAAGTAATGACAGTGCAGGCCATTTTCTCAGGGTATTCTCTCTGAATGAGAGATGAACAGAGGAGGATTTCTTTTAATGGGCACAAACAGTCACACAGGAGTTACTGTATGTCGACACAATGCCTCCCTGCAAGAATAAGGTTACCTTACAAATCTGTAGCTGGTATTTGACACACCGCCTGTTAATCACTGATAATCATTTTTCTGTTGGAGCAGCCATACAGTAATTTGATGAGTTAAGCTCTCCGGTAATAAAATAAATCTCAATAGAAATTCTGTGTTGAATTGGACCCAGACTGTTCCAGGACACGTTGACCGGACCAGCCTGAGTTTACACCACAAATTACATCCAAGTCGATCAAATATTTAGCACTGAAACATTAAGAATTAGTTGCAGGACTGAAGGTCCAGCAAGTAGTGGCGGAATATCAAAGTAAATCTACTCAAAGTAATGTACTTGACTGCTATTTTGTGTCCTTGTACTTCAACTGAGTATTTCTCATTCATGCTGTATGTAATGTTCGACATGTGATAACATATGTCACACATTCAACATTAAAATTCCTACATTATTACAACTCAATTCATCAATAATAATGAGTCAATAATATGACGGGGAATATTCTGCACAATGAGCACTTTTATAGTCGCAACAATAACAAAGATATCAGAGAAAATCTGTTTTACAGAACTTTCACTTAAAAAGGAGCTTCCTCCACTCCAGATAATGAAGAAACCTGGAATAATGTAAAGGTTTATATAAATATAAATATCTTGGATAAGTTGGATTCATTCACCAAACCTATTACATTTACACAAACATGTGAATTTCTACATTTTAGTTGTATATTTTGTCATTTTTCTACATTCTAAAAAAAAGTGTTTTTTTTTTTAGTCTATTTTGCCAGGATTCAATTTTGGCAGGGAAATAACTTGAGTTGTTTTCATGTATATCTCTAATTTTCTGGGCCTAAAAACATTGAATAAAAAAAAACTGTCTGACAATTATTTCTATATTTTTCAAATTTAGATGTAAAAGCAATATTTTCTAGAAAAGAAGGTCTATCTCAAACTTTGTAATAACTTTATAATTTTTCTGCAATATTTACTCCATTTCCTTGAGATATGCTAAAAGGAGAATTTCTCAAAAAGCAAATGCAGTCTGAAACAAATGGTAATACTGTCTATACCAAAACACTTCCGCAGTAAATGCCACTGCCAGAAAAATGAGGATGTCTCAAATGTGACAGTGTTTTGTATTTTCAATCCAAGCAATTTGATGTATTTGCATTTGTTGGGCGAATTTCAAAGAAAAACTGGGCAGAAACAGACGCACTGTGGTGCTAATGGGATTCAGAGGACGAGAGCACAATATACTGCATCGTTTGGAAGCTATAAAGGGTTATAGAGCAGATATTAATATAAGGGAATATTCCTCGTTGGTATTCACGCAGAGAGAGAAATCGTAATGAGATGGAGTTGCTTCTGACAAACATGATCACCTTTGCTGAGTCTCCTATTGATATTGAGATGTCAACATTTAGATTTCAGCACGTCTGTTGTTTCCTCTCAGATCCTGATGTTGCTTTAGAAACAACAGGTTCACCTACATTCAAAACCTCTGACAGACCACAGCACTAAAACTCTGCTGTGTATATTTTAATGATCTAAGCACACGGTTTAAAGTGCATCCTGCAAATGCATTTCAAATGTGTCCATGTCACCTTGTGCTCGTTTATCAGCGGATAATCTGAGCTCAAAATACGGCACATGCTTCAAAGCGGTGGTACTTATTCTCTTCATTAATCATTGGTGTGTTTTGGGCATAACATGAAACAAATCAATCATCGTGTCATCTCCCATTCCCTGTGAAAGCTCGGCACGCTCACACCTTGGCGGATTGCCATTATCACGGCGTATCTGCCAAGTAATAGAAAAGAACTCTGCAGAGGAAACAGATCTGCTTGTGTGCAGATTGATGTTCACAATAATAATCTTTCACACTGGAATCTTTTTATTTTTAGTGTGTGTGTAACAAGCAGAGTGTATTCACATAACTATCTTAATAATGTGCGCTTGAAATAACAGAAACAAACCATTTAAAAGCAGGTTTTTGTTGGTCAGTCGTGCATTAGCGTTCCCCTGCCAACAAAATAATAATATGCCGACAATGTACCGGATCACAGCTCCTTCAAAGTCCAACACCAACATGCCAAAGGGTGCTCAGATGGGTGTAGTTACATTTTGTTGGATGCTGGTGTAAAGATGGAGCTGTTAGAGTTGTCGGGCAACTTTCCAAAAAATTATCTTTATCCAACTTTAAATGTGCAAAAATGTGTTCACTCTTTAAAACGCCATCACATTTATAGAGTCGATATGAAAGCAGCAAAAACACACAATATTCTCGTTTAAATCTTTCCAGCTGCAGCAGTTTTATATATATATATATATATTTTTTTTTTTATCTCTAGTGCAAAAGAGATGAACAGGATGAACCCTCGGTTACTTTCAGGGTAATTTCACGACCTTCACTTTTAAGCTCTTATCTTCATCTTTATAAGGGAAAGACATTCATGCTATATCTTGTTTTTTTTCAGTCGAGACTATCTAGATCTTCTATTGTTGGATATGATAACACCTGCAGATATTTTATTGTAGTCTTTTTGTCAACTATGTTTTTGCATGAACTATATCTGACCGTAAAATGTGCTACTGCAGAGTTATCTTTTTATAATTGACTGTGTAGAACCTGCTTACGTAGAAGTGATGGTGGAGACTGACTGAGCAATTTGATAAGAAAATACGTTCTATTTTTCCGTTGTGGCAGGTGAGGGTGTGGAGGTCAGGGTGGTGGTGGTGGTGGAGGTCAGGGTGGTGGAGGTCAGTGTGGTGGTGGTGGAGGGCAGGGTGGTGGAGGTTGGGGTGATGGTGGAGGTCAGGGTGGTGGTGGAGGTCAGGGTGGTGGTGGAGGAGGTCAGGGTAGTGGTGGTGGAGGTCAGGGTGGTGGAGGTCAGGGGTGGTGGTGGTGGAGGAGGCCAGGGTAGTGGTGGTGGAGGTCAGGGGTGGTGGTGGTGGAGGAGGTCAGGGTGGTGGAGGGACGTGTTTTGAAGTTTGTATCTTGTAAACGAGCATCAGGAGGTTTTACGAATACTAAAGTAGATTTCTTTTCTCCACCCTTCTCCACCCTGAACACCCACATGGAGACGGATCACTCGTCACCACACAAAGACCCAGAAACACTGTATGTTTACGTTGAAGTGAAAATGCCTTCGAGCAGTTAAGACTGTTTCCACGGAGAGTAAAAGAGCGACGTGGGACTTCACCGCTGGAGATTGCTGTTTATTTCTCATTTCTACTGACAGTCAACAATGATTTCTAATAATGGCTGCCGTCATTCCCAAACCTCAACCACCTGGTTTTTGGTGTAGCCCCAATGCAGCTACACTAACTTTGACAAAATATGATATTTTAACTACAAATATGATCTTTCCTAACCAACTTGGTCCGTGCCAAACCATCACCAGACCTTCACGACAGCAATACAAGATCAGAAAAGGATTTTATTTGTTTAAACTTAGCGGTAGGAGCGACATTTCTTCCACATATCTTTCTGGAGAGAATGGACCACTGATGTATGATGTTGTTTAATTTAAATGTTGTAGAGTTAACATGTGGAGATGTTGTAGACACAATATTTGAGGACATGTTACATAACATATCATGAAGAACTGGTGCTTTAGTACTGAGCCTCTCTTAAAGTCTTCAGTATGAACCAATGGGCTTTGAGCTGAGAGCCGCAGACAGAGAATGGAAATATGTAGAATAAACCCTTTTTTGGACAGTAAGATATTGATGGATTTATTTGTTATGCTTCCGTGTCGGCGACTAACCGGATGTGAACCCGACCCAATATTCACGCATTCCATCGAGAATCGCTTTCAGTCGTTTCATCCAACTGGGCGTCGACCTCGTTAGTTTCAACCAATCAGAATGCGCCGAAACCGGCCGACGCTCTGCTACCGCTGCAACTACCTACGGCATATTTTTAAAATTGTTTTAATAAAAGCTAGAAGCTTCACGCTAAACGTTCGGTCTTTTTTTTTCCGGTCAGTGAGAGCTTAACAATGTGTCCTCCTGTCCTCCTCACGATCACCAGCCGTCCAATCACAGTGAAGGAGTGGCGGGACAAATGCAGTTCACCACCGACAGCGGTTGCTGATCGGTCCGTGGCTGTGCAATCGCTAACACCAGCCGAGTTACCAGACTGTATTGAAAGCGAAGAAAACTGAAGCTTTGAGTGAAAGTCGGAGTTCGTTTCTTGAAGGATTTTCTTCAGATTTGGCTCAAACATCCACCAAGAACAATCAAAACACCAATCAAACAAGCTCACCTGATTCAATTTTCTGGGGCCAAAAAGGTTACAGTGACCTCACAAACTCGTTTGTAGCCATAACTCCAGAATTCATGCACAAAGTATGAGAAAAGTACCCAGAAACATCTGTTAGGATAAAATGATGAAGGTCAAATGTTCTGCAAAAACATGTTTGTGGCCGTTATTCATCGCACCAACTCAGGAACCGGAGACTAGTGACACTAATCTGGTGCCTAACTGGACAGAACGGACGTAAATGTCGGTAAAAGCAGACAAACAGTAATTCTTTGGCTCCTCGGCTGGTTGATTTTTGTCCCAACACTGTTTTATGTAACTGTATTGGTTGAATCTGCCGAAGGCGTCTGCAGCCTCCGGCCCGGCTCACCATCAGTCAGAGCCACACATGAAACCGAGTGTGAAAATATAACGCAGCACCGGCAGTTTTATATGCAGCGACCTGTCGGAGTCGATGTAAAAACCCATCTGCTGCCGCCTCCTCCACACTGAACACTCAGGTGACTGCAGCTTTACACATGTACCATCATGAAGCAACAAACAGAGGTCACGCTGTTCGCCCGTGTGTGTTTACGCGGTGTGTTCGACATGCACGTGAACGTGAGGTTAATTAAAAGTAGACGGGCGGCTGATTAAAGAGAAGCGAGACTCGTGGGAGTGGAGGCTAAGTAAGAATGCTAATGCTAACGAGCAGGGTGGTGTAGCAGGGGTTGAGGAGGGGAGGGAAGGAATGGGCGGAGGGGTCGTTTAATAGTGAATTGATGGTGGATGGAGGCAGGAGAGAAGGAGGGAGGGAAGAGGGGATTTAAGGTAGAAGTTGTGATCTTATCTTGATGTTCTGGCAACAACAGCCTTTGTGTTTCATGTCAGTAACAGCCAGAGAAATCAATGAAAGAAAACAGAGTGGGAGGAAACAGGAAACGGAGATGTGCACACTGTTCTGCTCACGTCTCTGCTGTGAACTTGAGCCGGTGATAATGAGTCTAATCAACGTATTGGTTCTAAATGATGTTCATTTCAAAGCAAACTGAAAGTCGAACCATTCTCATTGAATGTATTGATATTTTTTCATTTAACCTGGCCGACCATCAACAGTCATTTGAGAGTAAAGTAACCAGTAGATGAACCAGAAATATTACTCGCACTGTCATGCCAATAATGACATTAAAGGACAACTGTGAGTGTAATATTGCAAATATACAAGAAGTTACCAACTAAATAAAACATGTAATCAAAATGTATTCAAATTGTGGAGCAATTCACTCTCAAAATATAAAAAGTTTTCTGTTTCCATGGCAATACGTATTGATAAACAACTGGAAAACAATCAGTTGCGTCTGAACACTCTTATGTAACCTACGCAATGTTTACTACTCCAGGAAGTAGTCCGACCCTTAGCAACCACCTAGCAACAGAGAGGATTTATGGTCTCCAACTGAATAAATACAAACCACAGAAACACTAAACTGCACAGCTAGCTCAGTCTGGTTGGAACAAAGATATCTGATGAACAAAGATATCGGATGAACTAAGATATCTGATGAACAAAGATATCTGATGAACAAAGATATCTGATGAATTAAGATATCTGATGAACTAAAATATCTGATGAACTAAAATATCTGATGAACAAAGATATCTGATGAACAAAGATATCGGATGAACTAAGATATCTGATGAACAAAGATATCTGATGAACAAAGATATCTGATGAATTAAGATATCTGATGAACTAAAATATCTGATGAACTAAGATATCTGATGAACAAAGATATCTGATGAATTAAGATATCTGATGAACTAAAATATCTGATGAACTAAAATATCTGATGAACAAAGATATCTGATGAACTAAAATATCTGATGAACAAAGATATCTGATGAACAAAGATATCTGATGTACAAAGATGTCTGACGTACAAAGATGGGTGATTCGTGATTTTAAGATTTTAGCATCGTGTCATATGTTAAAACCAAACCGGTCCAAGTTATTCAAGTCTTCACTGCTTCCCTTCCTCACTATAATGAATTCTAACTGGGCAGACTGGTGCAACATTTCCCAGTCAGATGTCAACATCATCTAATGTTAGATATTCCTGAACCAGAGGAGGCAAACAGTCACATCTCTGCAGAGAGAAGATCAAGAAAAACAAAGATATCCCAAAACAAACAGCACAGATGGAAGGTCCAACACCCCAACCTGTTCGCCTGTGTGTGTGTGTGTGTGTGTGTGTGTGTGTGTGTGTGTGTGTGTGTGTGTGTGTGGGTGCGCGCGCTGCTTTTATTCAAGACTGAGTCCAGATTGCATTCAGTCTCATGATCACATAAAGACCTACTTATCTGGTTTGATCACAAGTTTATTAAAAGACGATTAATCAGTAATCTCATTTTATGAGGATGACAGCTGCTCAGTAATGTAATCAATCATAACTTTTAGCATGTTAATGTAGGAGTCTTTTTTAAAAAAAAAATATTTTTTTTTATACAATTTCTTTAAAATGTTTAAACTTTTCATTCAGCTGCCCATCAGTACAATCCTGTCTCCAAAAAAGGTGGGACGCTGTTGCTGCCATGAAATTCAAAATGAGCATATATTTTTCAAAGAACAATAAATGTTCTCATTTTCAACATTTGATATGTTGTCTTTGGTTTATTCTTAAATTAAATATGGGTTTACATGATTTGCAAATCATTGCATTCTGTTTTTATTTACATTTCTTTTACACAGCGTCCCAACTTTTTTTGGGAAACGAGGTTGTACATCGAAACAGTTTCTGTTTGCTGTCATCATGTTCATACGGGTTAATTATAGATCCTCTTCTAATGCACTTTTAGTGGAAGTCAATAGTCCTTGTTTAGTACAAATAAACATCCCAAACTTAGGCTCATAAAAGGCTTCAGCAGTCTAAGAAAGGAAAACAAGTCTTTACGTTGTAAAACTATTGAGTTTCACTTTTGAGCTGCAGTTGTGAGATGGTAGAAAATAAAAGGAAGTTTTGTACTAAACGCTGTAACTTTGAAAGATATCATCTCGATTTCTCTGCAGTCTCTCCTTTCTTAACTTCAATAGAACGTGATCTTTTTCTGATCCAGTGGAGAACAGGTGTTCAGTCACTGCTCAGGTATGAGAGCCGGTGTTTCTGTACATTTTGGTGCTTTTTTCGATGCACTTATTCAAACAGTTTCATTGAACAGAGTGAACTCCCACTGCTCCACTATGCCTCTTCGCTCTTCCCTCGCATGCATAAGTACAAGTTTAAGTAGATGCCAAGATGAAATCCATCTGCCTCCTTATGATTGAGCTTTGACGTCAGCATCATCCGGCGCTAAATTCACTCTCCGTATGAGACTCTCATGCCTACAGATTTACTGCAGCGCTCAGCAGGAACAGGTGGAGGGAATACTCCTCCTCTGCTAATGAATTAGTTCCAGCTTTCTCTTTTTATAAATCATCACTCTGTCTGCGAAGCAGCGGCAGGAATCTGTCAAATCAAACTACAAGGCAACTTTACGTAGTGGTATTTTGTGGAGTTGCTTACGAAGATCTTATCTCAAGTTTTAAATCGTAATCATTCATTTCAGTACACCCAAAATTGTATTTGTTGGTCTTCCTGTATAGATTCAAATAAAAGCAATCACATCCTGGACAGGTAAGACTAGATCACGAATACGTTTTAGAAATAAACCCAGGGTCTATCTATTCTAGTTCCTATTTATATTCTATATTATTATACATAGCCACATTTATACAAAACAGCATTCATCTAAAACAGCCTACATTGAAATATGCCCCAAAGATTTGCATGATTATAGTAAATGATATTAGTATAAAGGAAGTTCTGCAAGGGAAATAAGTTTTGCAGACGATAACAGTAGAAAAATAGAATAAATAAGTTTGAATTATTTGACACATTGCTTGTTAGTCGTTCTATGTATTGATTTCATAACTAATTCAATGATTCTCATTATTTTTTTTAGTTTTTCAGAGAGGTTTAGTATTCATGTTTAATAAAGCCAGTAAACTGCTGTCCTCGTTTTGTGGGTTTGGAGGTTTCTTGAGTTTGTTGTCATGGAGACAGAGCGCTCCCTCACTCTGAAATTGTGGGAACTTCCTGGTTGGAGAACATTTTCATCAAGACTGAACAACAGAATCTGTTGTTTGCCAAAAGATTTGGCTGCTCATGTTTCATGTAAATCATGACATGAACATGGCAAAAACATACATACCGTGTCACTTGAAGAAACCCCAGATGTTGTTTTTGTTGCGAGGACAGGCTCATTTCCCTCCGGTGTTGGAAGCACAAAGTCATTTGGACAAAGGGAGAATCCTCAGTCGGTGCCGACACTCTTCAGGCAGATAAAACGTATTATTTTTTACATCAAAATCTTGTCTGGAGCAGCTTAGATAGCACTTTAGAAATAAATTGGATTGAAGCTGAGATGTGCTGCATGAGATGTCCTTGAAAGGTAAAAGTACATGAGCTCATTTCGAGATATTTCTATTCTTTTTTCCACTGCTGATGTGCAAAAGAGAAATGTAGTTTCCTCTCAGCCACGGAGAGGTGAAAGGTCAGCTTACATGAAATCGGTGGGTGTTCGCTATGTTAGTCAGAGGCACTTTTCTCGGTAGGTTGAGGGGTTGAAGGACAGTAGCATGCTGTGGGGGGGTCAAACTGAGACTTTCAGCCAGGTCTAATGGAAAAAAGACACAGCTGCTAATAAACATCACAGAGGATCTGACGGTCATTCAACCATCGGGGGGCAGCTGAGTTATTAACAAGATATCTCATCCAAAGGAAAGGTCAGGTGATCAGAGCCATGTTTGGATGCTTGAACAGTAAATGTGTCAGCTCGTGTTTATTTATTCGTATTTATCTTCAGCACTGAGTGCTCCAGTCGAATAGAACAGATATGTGATGAAGCAGAGCTCTATTTTAGTTGCAAAAACAAACAGTTACATGACATTCACAGTGTTGTAACATGTGACATTTACCCATTTCTAAAATTGCTCTCCCTGATACCGTGGGTAATCCACAGACCTGACGGCAAACAGCTTTTTACTGCAGCTTTTTTTATGGTCTAAAATGGTCACAAGGAAAATGGTTCAGAGTGATGCAGTATCTACGGATTATCTGCAGCTAAGGGGACGTGTTTTTAGAAAAAGCCGTTGCTGTGCATGTTTTGATGTCATGTTTCCACGCTGTGAGCACCAAAACATTGATTTCATTCACCTGCATTCAACCACTAAAGATAGGCGGCTAGTCTCTGTTTGATGGAAAGCGCTCGGCGACGTGGCGACCTGAACAGAGCAGATCGGCCGGGAGAGGAAGTGTGTCGAGAAAATAAAATAAAATCCCGGTCAATTTTCTAAATATAACACCCATGTGCAAACTCCGGATAGTAAAACACATCACTAAATCACCATCTGCCCCTGCTGTCTTTTAATTTGGAAAATAAATACATTGTCCTCCTGCTACAGACACTATATGTGAAATAATTACGCAATAAATGGGAGGACTCGTGCTTTTTAATGACTAAAACACAGCAGGCTGTTTTAACTTTGTCTGCAGGATGCAGCACAAAGTAGGAAATGACAACAATAACCACAAAACGGACCAAAAAGAAACCGTCCAACAACGTTTACCCACGACAGATGGAAAAACGAATGTTTCAGTCGGCGTTATAGCACATCGGTGAAGTGGTGATAACCTTTAATGGGACATTATGTAATCTGTGGAATATCTGCTTTGAAAGACTTTGACTCTTTGAAATGCCAACATGTCAAGAAGAGTTTTCATCTGAAGTGTTGAGTGGATCTTTCAGTGTCCTTTAATCACAAATCAACCTATAAATCTGAACCCTGATGATTACTCAGAATCGGAGTCACATGGTTTTCACCTTGCAGGAGCTCAGAGGGGAGTGATAGCAGCACGCCGAGTCCTGAATAAAACATCGGGGAATGGGAGCACTTTATGAAATGTCTGCCACGTTAGGACGGCAGCACCCCGGGAGCTTCAGCACTCGGCTTCTTTCTGCACTCTATAGGAAACATAAATATTTCACATTTGGGGTGTATTAAATCCATTCTCAGAATGTCAATACTCAGCATTTAAATAATTGCCTCGTCTCACGGTGCTGCTGGTTTAAACACAGCCGCTCTCAGGTCTGTACGTAGGTTGTATAATGCATTACGAAATACTTTTATCAACAACGGGATATTTCTTTTCTTTTTCTGTGTGTTGGAGCGTCTCTCGATGTGCTGCGAGTGGGAAAAGCTAATGCCACGGCCAGATAACGCTGACTGTTCCCTCAGTAGGAGATCCGCTCTTTCTCCACGCAGCGAAATAAATGCAGAGACTACGACCTCTGACCTCTGAGGTCATGACGTTTCAGGAAAATACAGCTTTGAGTGACGCTGTGGAGCTTGGGATGTCAAGTAAAAGGCTATGACTTGGAGCTTTACTGCCTCACTAGTCTGCATAGCGAGTAATAATCCTGCAAGGCTGGTGTTCAAAGATAACGTTTGGTATTTTGGTAAAATTGGACAGTTTGGATTCAGAAAAGAGAAACATGAGCTAAAAGAGAGGGTTTGTATATGTGACATTACTCAATCTGGTTGTCATGTTTCAACCCGGTATCACGGCGAAACGTGAAATAGACACGCCCGTCCACTGCAGAAAAATGTCAAATAGCCACAATTTGGCTTGTGTAGGCGTGACAGTTTCACATTTTCATGTAGTGAACGAAAATGAAACCTACTGCATGCGTACAGCCATGTGATTTACAGGGAAATTAAACTTTTGGGGAAAACACATGGTTGGGACAAAACTGCCTGGAGAGACCAGAGCGTGGCTGTCTCACGTTTTGCTGTAGTGGACGGGCGTGTCTATTTCACGCTTTGCCGTGATACTGGGTTGCATGGTTACATGTTATCAGTGGCCAGTCAGACCATGAAACTACTTCATCGACATACAGAAAGTGGTGATTAACGCTTAGTCATGGCTAACTAACCTGGTCACAAACTGGACAATAAGTCAAACATTTTATTCAGAAGTACCAATAACTGACCAGTATTTTAGGAAAGCAGATGTGTACTTTGAGCCGAGGAAACCTGAATGAGCTCAGACACAAAGCCGACTACGTGTTGAGTAGAGCTGGCCGTCTTTCACAACCTGTCTGATGTCATTAGAAAGAAGCGTCCGGGCGCTAACTCCCGGAGACAAGAATGTCAACAAACACTGGCGTCCAAAGCAGTGTGTGTGTGTGATACTGACTGTCATGTGTTCAGACACTGCACGGGTTGTCTGGCCTGTGTTTTGCTTCACTGTGTTCACAGCTGCTCCAACTGGTAGTAATCATAAAAGGTGAGAGAAGATAATAAAAATATATATATATTGACAGGTTTGTCTTATTGTCGGGATATCATCCAGGAAACAACTGTGTTTTTTAACTTTCATGGGAACACAATATATTAATAGATAGAAAATTGCATAACTGTTGTGTTTATGGAACCGAAACAAATTACACTGTTTTTTTTAAATGTTAAATCCACATTCACTAAATACCACAAAACCATACAAATACCAGCATTACCTTCAGGCTTTCTCCGTTTCACAGTTCATCTTATTATACCAAAGATGAAACAAATCTTCAGTTTCAGACATGTAGTGTCAAATTTAAATATACTAATGCTAAAATGACATGGGAATCAATGAATATAACATCCAGTAAGTGTTAGCTTGTATGTAGTATTAATTGTAACATGAAAAATCGCCCCAAGTCGCTGACAAATCCAAGAACACAAACGCAGTGTGAACGGTAGTTCAGCCCTGATAGATGAAGTTAAAGTGAACACAACCTCCGGGACACGTCGCACCTCCCGCTGGTTGGAATCTGAATCCCAGCTGCCAACTACTGTATGCTGCATATGTCGCTGTAAACATTGGATCAAATCTGGAGCTTATTTCCATAAAATTGGCTTTTGAGTAAAAATAAGAACATTTAAAACCTGATGAAGTTGACAAACAATAAACACAAGTTGCTCTTTTTCCTCATCCAACATACACTCATAACAATAACTATATTCAAGCTGTAGCATCATAAGTGTCATTCACCACTCTGCTCTCCATTTTATGTGTCTGCACGAGTGTGTGTGTGTGTGTGTGTGTGCGTAAAGGGGAAATGAAGGAAGTCATTGCAGGCTTTTAGAGTTAAGTAATAAGAGGGAAATGAGTGTGTGAGCATCGTGGAAGTAAACAGGAGAAATGAAATTAGCATACGGCAGCGTCTCCTGAGAGCAACGTCTCTCCAACCCAAAGAGAAAACATCCACTATTAAACAGTCCATTTAACATTCAAGCCAGGCTGCTTCATCAGTATGGACGTTGTTTTAGTTGTTACCTAAATACTATACATTAACCTGTTGTTTCCATCTCTGTTATGCGAGGTACAGCACTGCAGCTTCCTCCTCTCCAACGGAGATGGAAGGTTTTATTAAGAGCAAAACAAAGATGAATGATTAGAAATGGAGGGCAGCCTTGTAAGGATGTGTAAATGTGAAAGAAAAAACAAAACAACAACAACTGTCTAATGGAGCCTCATCATATATTGACTGGATGAGGAGCTCTGAGCTGAAATGGCGGATTAATTAGTTTTAACGTTGTTGTCACTGCAGCTGTAGGGGTGTGTGATGCTTCACTCAGAGGGGAGAGACAGACAGACAGCTCTATATACAGACATTATGTATAGTGGCATGGAGCAGAAGGAAGCCATAACCTTCGTGAGCAAGAAGTCCATTTGACGTTGCTTGATCAACATCAGCACAGAGTTGTATTTGTGACCACCGGTTCAACGCATCTGCAATTTCACAATAGACCTCAGTCTAACTCTGGAAATCCGTCAACAGAGACCCTTGAAATGCTTCAGAAAGTCTCCAGCGATGAAGCTATGAGCCGGGCGAGGTGTTCCCGAAGAAGGCACGTCTGCTGGCGTTCATTAAAAACAACTTTAAAAATATGCTGTGCTCAGGAAAAAACACCTTTGGTGGACATGGCCCGTGGCCAGTTTCGCCGCATGCTGACTGGATAAAATGAACCCGAGGTCTACACCCAGCAGGATGAAGCGGCTGCAAACGATTCCCTGTGGAGGGTGGCACCAGGCTACCTAAAATGTGGTGCAATGGCAACAGGGTTCTCCAACATGACATTGCACCAGCTCACAGCATGTTGAAAACACACGAGTTTCACACCCGCAACAACAGAATCAAAGCTCCCCGCTAGCTCAGTGCTTAAAATCTGATGTGTCTGCTCCAGTTTCAGGTCTATGGTCAAAACATAAATGCGCCCAAAGAAGCGCTCACAATAACGTGTGCAACTCAGGCACTGATGTTGATGAAGAAACTTAAAATTGGTACTCACGGCTCTGTGCGTGTCATGCTGCTGCGTTTACATGCAACAGGAACAATCTGGTAACGTTTCTGATTCCTCAACAAAAGTCCTGAGAAAAGTCTCTCAGAATCATGACATGTTCTTAAACCACAGATTTGTTCACACCTGTGTTCTTATATTGATCAATCCCAAGTTGAAAGTGGGTCCATTTTGTTCCTAATTAGCACAAGTAGACGCCCTGCTGATTCCTGTAAAAGGACATGAGAGCGCAGCGCCGTCGAGTCCCAGAAACTGGGAGAGGAAAAGAGAAGTTGAGAGAAACGTAAAGACTGCGGCAACGGAAATCTAAAGATGGTGAAGCACCAAGAGGAACTTTAGTAGTTCTAAGTAGTGCAGAAAGAGAGCAGCAAAAGGGCCATCATGTTTAGTAGAGTCGGTACTGGATGTAAAATAAAAAAGATGGATGGGTTGTGATGCTCCTTCAGTGAACGCTGCATCACGAGAATGGCGAACAGCTGATGAGGTAAAAACAAACAACCACCCTCAGAGGCAGAGACACTTCGCAGGCCGTTCCCTCCTGCAGCAGCACCTTCAGACCGCCTCCCACATCCTGTTCAGCTGATCCCACATCTGATCTCAGATGGAGGAAAAGTCCCAAACACTGACAAACGGCCTCGACACCGGTTACGACCTCCGAAACACTTGTGTTTGTAAAAGTCTTCTGTCAGAGCTCAGACACAGCACGCCGGAAAGTACTGAGAAACAGAGTGACACTGTTGGTCTTTGTGGGATTAAGAAGAGAGTATAAAAAAAAAGTATGTTGCTGTAAAAACTACTTTACCACCTCAAATACTGGATGATTCAACTGCAAGTTTGAGACGCAGACTTCAATGAAACCGTTTCTATTGTGTAAGTTAAACGTGCAATACGGTTACATGTTATTTGTGCATCTTATCTTGTCTCTCGAAACAGAAACATTTTCTCTGATGTTGCAAGAATCTCCAGAAACTCCTGCAGGTTAAACTGGGCTAACTCAAACTCTGCTGACTTACACTGGAAGATTCACCAGAAACAGATTAAAAACATCCTCTTGTCCAGGAAACCAGAATTCAGCGCTCAGTTCTCAATCAAAATATAACTGTCTAGTCCTTGAATATGAAACGACGGACATTTAAAAAAAACAACAACATATTATTCAGTGCAAATGTTGGATGAAAACTATCATGAAGTACAATGTACTTGAGGAAAAGTACTTAAGTTGTACCTACTGATGAAGGGACAGATGGACATAGAGAGAGATGACGACGGGGGGCAAAAAGTGACAGAGGAACTCTTTCAGACCGCCATGAACAAGTTAATGTATGCATGAAGTGTCATAGCTCGTTCTCATCAGCAGCCGGCCGCTCCAGCCTCCACCGACAGCTTCATCTACTGTCCTAGACTCCGCCGTGGCTTCTGCACTCAAGGTCACAAATTAATCAAAACATCAATATGTGCAGTCGACAAAGGCAAAGCCCGCCACGGACCTATCACCTGTACCAACGTTGATTCAGCGCCTCATGAATTATGCAGAAAGCAGCTAAGCAGTAGAAGCACAAGCCTTCACAGCAGACATGGGCGGAGGATGTACAGCACCATGAGGTGGTGTTCATCAGCTTGTGGAAAACTGTCTGCATGTTGTTGAGTGGATGATTTGATAAGTGCGCGCAGGTGCATTGTTCACAACAGAAGAGAAGTTCAGGGGGCGGCGAGGATCTGCTAATTACAACACGGGGGGGAGGGAGGGAGGGAGGTGGAGACTTGAAATGCTTTTTTTTTATTTTTTATTGATTCAATGACTTTAGAGCTTCCTCTCAGAGCTCCATCTTTTCTAGGACTCTTTTATTTGAATGTTTTGAGTGAAAAGTGATGAAAAACTTCAGCTCATCAGTCTTCTTGCCTCGACGGCCACATAAAGATGCTCCAAAACACAATTTCTGGAACCTGTCAAATGATATACATAACCTCGGGTTAATCATAACTTACAATTCAGATGGAATGAGGAAAGCAATAATGTCAAATGAGGCTTAATATGTCTCAATATTCCTAAATGTCAATATGCCTTTATATCTCAACAGCAGCATGTTATATTGGCCTTTTTTGTGTCTTGTCTCCCCAGATGGAAACTGACACCGGTGACAGCAACAGAGGATAATAATGATGGAAGGCAGAAGGAATCGTCCCCAGCCAGAGCCACGCTATACCTCAACCACCCCTTCACTTCACAGCACCGCTCCCTGAAGGATACATCGACCTTGACATATCGCAGTGTGCATGACAACCTGGCACAGACTGAACGGAAAAGGTTGCCTCCCTTTGCCAAGAGCTGGAAGACAACAGGGCCCGAAGCTTCAGGGACCAGGCGTCAGCAGAAATCCACTCTGTCTTGCTGCAGTAACAAATGAGCTTTTATTTGTGAAGTTAACAGCGCTAACAGCTGACTCCATACGGGCCAATTACTGGCTGAAGGGAATAAGGGGCCAAGATGAAGGAGACGGCAGTTGTGGCCTGTTTGCTGGCTGAACTGTCTCTGGTTGCTTTTGTTCTGGCCTCTGAGGGGCCCACTCATTGCCCCGCATTGTGTCGATGTGAGATACGACCCTGGTTTTCTCCCAGCTCTATTTACACCGAGGCTACCACCGTGGACTGTAATGACTTGGGCCTCTCAGCGCTACCGGAGAGGCTCCCCTCAGAAACACAGGTGCTGCTGCTGCAGACAAACAACATTGTTAATGTGGAGAAAACTTTGGATTACTTGGCCAACATCAGTGAAATCGACTTGTCTCAGAACAACATTTCCTCTGTGAGCGATGTTTGTCTGGGGTCTCTCCCCCAGCTGCTGTCACTCCACATGGAGGAGAATTGGGTTCAGGAGCTTCCTGACAGCTGCCTCGCTTCTCAGCCCAACCTCCAGGAGTTCTACGTCAACCACAACTTGATTTCCTCCATTAGCTCCGGGGCCTTCCAGGGCCTGACGAGGCTGCTGAGGCTCCATCTCAATTCCAATCGACTAACAAGCATCAACAGTCAGTGGTTTCAGCCGCTGCCGAACCTGGAGATATTGATGCTGGGAGAAAACCCCATCATCCATCTGTCAGACAGGAACTTTAAACCCCTGATTAACCTGCGGAGCCTCGTACTCGCCAAGGTGAATTTGACAGAAATTCCAGACAACACTCTGGTCGGTCTTGACAACTTGGAGAGCATCTCGTTTTTTGACAACCTGCTGAGTCGAGTACCCCGAGCAGCGCTGATGAGAGTCCAGAACCTGAAGTTTCTGGATTTGAACAAGAATCCCATTGAGAGAATCCAGAGAGGCGACTTCATGGACATGGCGCATCTCAAGGAGCTCGGCATCAACAGCATGCCGGAGCTCGTATCCATCGACAGTTTTGCCCTGAACAATCTGCCGGAGCTGACGAAGATCGAGGCCACCAACAACCCCAAGCTGTCCTACATCCACCCGCAGGCCTTCCACAAGCTGCCCAGGCTGGAGACGCTGATGCTCAACAGCAACGCTCTGAGCGCGCTGCACCGCAGCACCGTGGACACCCTGCCCAACCTGCGAGAGGTGAGCCTGCACAGCAACCCGATCCGCTGCGACTGTGTCATCCGCTGGGTCAACATGAACAGGACCAGCGTTCGCTTCATGGAGCCGGACTCCCTGTTCTGCGAGGAACCCCCGGAGTACCAAGGCCGGCATGTCCGACAGGTGCACTTCAGGGAGATGACGGAGATCTGCCTCCCACTGATCTCGCCTGTGAGCCTCCCGGATCGGGTTCAGGTCGGTAAAGGGAGCTCGGTGTCGCTGCATTGTCGGGCGTTCGGTGAGCCGGAGCCCGAGATCTACTGGGTGACGCCGTCAGGCGACAGGGTCCTGCCTGGCAGCGTGTCCGATAAATATTACATGCACCCGGAGGGAACGTTTGACATTTATGATGCCACGGAGGAGGAAAGCGGCTCATACACCTGCGTTGCCCACAATCTGGTCGGGGCAGACCTCAAGTCTGTGCTGGTTTTGGTGGACGGATACACTTCCCTGCCTTCGCGACAACTCCTACATGTGTACATCACATCTGTTCAGACTCACTCTGTTATGGTTTCCTGGGAGAGCGCTGGTGCTTTCCTATCACAACTGAACTGGTCCAGTTCATCAGAGGGCAGCCACTTCTTGATGCCATCTGCAGCCCGGCTCCCTGCTGATGTCAAAGAGTATCGGATCACACAATTAAAGCCGTCCAGTCGCTACCAGGTTTGTGTCGCGACGCAGCCGGGATCAAGCAGGGAATGTGTCAATGTGACCACGAAGGAGACGGCGGTGGTCCCGAGGGATGCGAGCCCACCCTGGGACGGTCTGGTGATGGCTACCTGTGCTGTGTTATTTATCGTGGTTGCTGTGGCTTGCTCTGTGATCTACACGTCTCTGTACAGCCAAGTGTTTTACAGGAAATTGATAGCGGAGTCAACTGAACCGTTGCTGATTCCCGGCACTCGTTCCTCCTCTTCTTCTTCTTCTTCTTCTTCTTCTTCTTTCCTTGACTTTGGTGTGTCCGGCATCAAGGTGAGGGCGACTGTAATAGACTTATCGGACAACTCCGAGTAAGAAATGAACTTTGGGATTAAGTGAAGATGTAGATTGAGGGACACTTGACCGGTTTAGGTGCCCTCTTTCCACAACCTTTGGTCGGTCATTTTGCACTGGAACTCTGCAAGGCGGCTTTAAAGGGAAAATTCATCCACACTCGCATAACTGGCTAAAAGCAGAGACTATTTTGTATTTGAAACTGTGTCATTAGAGTTTAATCAGGCAGATGTTTTGACTATAATCTACATGGCTACTGGTCTTTCATGCAGTGCAACCAGAGTAAAGCACAGCACAGGAACTACTCTGTCTTAAATACCTTGTCCACGCGCCTTTGATGTCTGCAAAAAGCATTTTCTTTGCTGTGTTACATTAAATGGTGCCAAGCAAGATAGTTTATAACAGCAAAAAAAAACAAACATGTTAGCCTAGTGTACAATAAAACTGACTACAATGTAAACAATTTTATGAACAAATACATTTTTCATTAAACCTGTGTGGTGTCTTATAACTACCATCTTTTCTCTTTAAATTTGTAAAGTTTCTACAACACAACATGTCTTTTGAGATATATCTAAGGCCTCAAAAAAAAAATGTTGTCCACAAAATGCAAAGTACAAATTTGTATGGATGAGACTCGTGTGTCTTGTTGTGTTCATGTCTGAATCATACGGCAGCAGACGTGAGTTCTGCTCTAAACACAATTACAGGGTTTTCCCTTCGAGGCCGTAACACTGTTAGAGAAATGCAATGCAATCTCAAACAGCACAACAAGCGTGAGATGGTTTGTTTTGTGTGTGCTTGTAGGCATGAGTGTAATGTACCTTAATGGGTGTGTACGTGTGCGAGGACACTAGCAAACCCATTGACTTTGAATTGCATTATATTCTCTTTCATTAAAAATCCAATATGGATTCCCAACACAAACCCGAGCGCCGTGATGAATCGGCGTCACGCGCAAACTGATGGGAGGCATTTATCAGCGGGACTCAGTCATAGATCAACCGAGTTTCAGCACCTCGGACAGGGCTTTTAGAGCGGGGCCATTTGTCAATGCCACGGGAGCTAAAATATGACCCATTAGAAGCAGGTAGTGAACAGGTCAGCAAGAACGTGGAACCCGAGCCATCCCCATCCCCGTGTGACCCTGGAGAGACGCCGCCAGTGTCGCACAAGTAGCTCAGCAAGTGTTGGACTCGTTTGTTAAGTGCCTCACATCGGGTGGCGTTGGACTGCAACGCCGGGATGATTCAGCCCCAAACGGAACAGACAACACGAATGCCTGATGCCTCACGGCGCTGATGTTACACTCTCCTGTACAAGATAATCAGTCCTGTATTCATTAGAGAGTATACTGTATGGTGAGAAGATCATGGGTGAGAAAGGAAGGGTTTTATAAAAGAGATGACTTTCTTCCTCGACTGTGCTGCTGCGTTCAGCTCTGGTTCACCCTCGCTGAGAGGAACGAATGGTACGACGGTGTCTAATCCTCACAGCCAAAGAAGATAAAAACTTTTTAAACTCTGTCAAAAAATAAAAATAAATGCCAATATACGACCAAAAGAAAAAGTGAATAATTGCTCACTACCGAGGGTGCACACACGATGTGTTGTGTCACAAGGGGAACGTCTTGGAAGAGGAACGGGTTTCTACACAGCATCCACTCCAACTGGCAGGTTGAATTAAATCCTCAATTCCCAGTGACACCGAAAGCAGGACTCACGAGCACCCTGTCAAGGTTGCAGAATACACGATACTCCACAGCAGCACTACGGTGTTGGATCGAAAATATAACATGTATAATGACACTTTGGTAAGCTGTTAGAGGCCTGAACTTAGCCATGTTGTAGAGAACATGTCACACGGTTATTAAAATCAAAGTGGTAATCAACTGAGGTGCATGAGCAGGCTGGCGGGTTTTGTGTTGAAGACAGGAGACGGCAGCGACTGTGTGGACGTATCCACAGAGGAGACGGAGGTCCCGACGGAGACAACCCAGATCTGGGACAGTCTGGTGACGCACAATGAAAATTTACCAGCTCTTAGAGGATTACCGGCTACCTGACTCGACATAAGTGCAACCTGAGTGGAGTCACGTAGAGGGGAACGGTCACAGGGGTATTAAATCAACGCAGGAGCATGAGTAGGCTCTGTAAATTGAAATGCAATCGAACAAATATCATTTTTTTCAGACTTCTTGTGTGTAAAGTTGGACAAATTAATTAAATAATGAATAAATCCTTTTATTTTTATTTGACATGCCTGCCTTAGTGTGGTCCTTACCTAAAGTTTTTGTTGTGTTCCTGTTGGAAAGGATCACCATTTAGGAATATGAGAAAACCTTCAGCACAATCACGGTAAAAAGATCGTGCCGAAAGTCACATGATATTTTTTTCTGTCTTTTCAGGATATAATTCTTTAACTTGTAAGACGTGCTGTAGTCGTTTCTGAAGCATGATGTATCAACATGTTAGGTATTGATGGGTATGATTTGTTTTTGCAGAACAACATGCTGCAGTTGTTGGTGCTTTGTAGTCTCAAGCCACATTGTTTGTTTGTGAATTATTGAGGATTTGCAAAACAGGTTTCTTTGTTTGTTTTTGGCAGGAAATGAACTCCATAACGCCGGACCAAAATTAGTGCAGCAACATGCTCATTATGACAATTCTCACACAAATGTTTAGCAGGTGGCGTGTTTACCACGGTACCCATCCAAGGTGAGAAATTCAGTCTGGACTGAAATGGGCGACCGACCCACCAACAATCTCCATGGCAACACTTCAAATATTAGCAAACACAATATCTGAAACCACAAAACCACAAGGTGGTCCGTGACCTTTTTATTAGTCACAGTCTGTTGCAGACGTTTCCGTCTCTCATGACCAATCCAGGAATGGTCAAAAATAAAAAAGTCATTCATTTGCATTTGTTGGTAAATTTCCATTTTACAGATACAAACAGATCGGTGGTTGTTGTTAGGTGGACCGTTTTTACACTGGACTGCTTCGAGTGTTTTAGGGTGCTTGGTGGAATTTTCACTCATGACCTCAGTATTTCTAAAACACTTTATTAATGCAGTTAGTTAAGACTATTAATGTAAATATAATATAATATAAATATTGTTCTTCTATTTTTCCCTGCTGATCCCTTTACTATCATTTCTCTTTTTATATTTCTTTTCTCTTTCTGTCCGTTGTTGTCTTTCCTGTCTTTGTTCCACTTTGCTTCACTCCTTAATGGCTTTTTCTCCATTTTAACCTTGTTCAATCTTTTCTTCTGTATTTAACAAATCTAAATTCATTAACAATTGAACTAACCTCTACTCTACACTTTTTAACATATTTGTAAGACTTCATACTTATAATAAAGAATAATTGTTACACTATGATTTGATTTGAATAGCTCTTTAAACAATACGATTTAACCATGAATGATACTTCTAAAAATTATTGAGCCATTTCTGAACTCTAAGCACATCTAAGTGTGGTTATTCTCTTTACTATAATATCAGGAAATGCAATGATTGGTTGAGTGAACATATGCAATTGAATTGCAACATTCAATATTTCCCTGCAGAGTGGTAAAACTGCTGCTGTACTTCAAAACTGAAACTACCCTCCTCGATAAACTGCACGGAGACATTCACACCTACATGGATATTTTAAGGTTATGAACTGATGAGCTGCTACGGTGAGTTCTTTGCAGCAGCAGGATTTAGGTCCTGAGCGTTTGGATGAGCTTCACTCCTCCTCTACTAGCAGTGCGTGAGGACAGAAGCTTTGCAGCTTGATGATTGAAATTCTTTGGCTGGCGGGGAATCTTTCTTCTCGGAGATGCCACAGTATGTTTGAGAAGTAAAACAAAGGGGGCGTTGGTTGGAGATAGACTGCTTTGTGATTTGAGTCGATGTTGTCAGAGAGGAAGATCAAAACCTCAAAGAATATGTACAGAGAGAGACTCTACGGAGAAATATAATGAAATGCAGGAAAACAAGCGGAGCTGCTGAGTTTAATGAGCTCTGACTGTACGTTTAGTCCCAGCAGAATCATATCTGAAGTCATTATATATGATTACACTACCAGTGTTTACCCACCACTCTGTTCAGCTAATAATCCATGAAAAAAGCTTAACGATCTTGGCTGAAGTGAACTAATATTTCTCATTACAACACTTCCGCCTTTAAAATGTCCCATTTCTCTGCAACGTGTTAGCGCGGAAAATAAACCCGGCGAGAGAGCAAAACTGTTTTGTTCATGAATTATTACCCCATTACAGACATTTGGTATTTAAGCAAGGCCTGCAGCTTTTTGCTCGGGGTAAGTAATAAAAAAAAGGCTCCCATTTATCTAGTTTTCCTCAGGCAAAACCTCCTGGGTTTAAAATAATTATTCTCCCACTCACCGGCCGATTAGGCTAAAACAACATGGCTGACTTTGGGCGATCTTGGAACATTGAGCTTTTTGAGCTTTTATTATTGTTTCATGATGGAGAGTTGCAGATGGTGAGGCTGCACTTAACCTCTGCTGATAAACTGAAGCAGAGAGCAGTCACTTACAAGACAAGGTTATTTCCAGGAGAGGAGCAGGAACCATTCAGGTTGATTAATGGCTGCCTCCAACTTATTTTTTTGTTCTCCTTGGCTCTGTGGGTGCTGTTACTTTTTTTCTATCTTTTCCAGGAAACACTGACTCGGGACATTCAGTTTCACATTAATACAGTTACACACAGTCACAGTGGAAGCTGCCAGATTCAGCCAATCCTCCAGTGATGGTTGCCGAGCCGCTATAACACGGTGTCTCAAAGCATTTACAAGTTTGGATGCATAAGTGCGTTCACGCTGTGAAGTATGGAAACGTACAGTGCACTCAGACTGAATATAAAAGTGGACATAAATTACAGGTCTGTAAAATGGTTCTGATCCAGAAGTGTGTTCAGCTGCAATACCAGCGAGTGCCACTAGAGGTCGGCTCCAAAAAGCCTCCGGCTCCATAGACTCCCATTCAACTTCTCTCATCAAATACAAAGTCAATAAAATGTGTCCATCAGTTATCTCGGTGTTGTTAGCTAAAGTCGGGGGCGTGTCGTGTTTGATTGACAGGCCTGTAATGCAGTCAGGTCACAGCTATCGGTGGGCGGGACGTAGTATCGTCGGGTTTCCAATCAGATCAGTCAGATCCACCGCTGTCTCCTCCTCCAGCTCGTCCAAATATGGTCACTTCCTGACAGAGACAGCCTGGATCCACCAAAGAACTGCAGCAGGTTCTCAAAGATGGCTGGAACAAGTGTAAGGAGGAGAACTGGTGCCTGATGGTCTCACTCAGCATCAATTTGTATTGGTTTTTTTTCTCTCTTTTCTTTCCAGGCTAACTAAGAAATAAAAGTACACATGATATAATTTCAGAAAGAATCCTCACTTTGCTTTTAGTGTTTTTTGAACAGGACTGGATTTCCCAAATATGTTAGCTCATCCTCAAGCCTGGTGTGAACCAGTCCTAATTTCACTGCATGAATAAGGGTCCAGCCACGTCGTTCCATCCTACTGGGCGCAGACCTCGGGTTCATTTTAACCAATCAGCATACGCTGAAACCAGCTGTCACTGACACCGCTGCAACTACTTACCGTGTCCAGCGTTTTTTCCTGAGTACAGAATCTTTTTTTAATGCATTTAATGACCGGCAGCAGCTGAACAAGGTGCTGACTGTTTATCCTGCGCCGAACGCTGAAAGTTTTTGAAGCGAGAGTTGAAAAATATTAACGATGCGTTCGTCACTATCACCAGCCATCCAACCACATCGAAGGAGGGGCGGGACAAACGCGGGTAACCACCGACACTGCTCGCTGATTGGTGCGACTGTTCAAACCCGAATACGACCCGAGTTTCCAGACAGAAAACTGAAGCTGTGAGTGACAGTCAGCGCCGCAGGGCTACTCATCCTCACCCTTTAATCTACAAGTGAAACAAACAAGCTCCTTCACCAACCACAATTCAGTGATTATCAACATGATGTCAGAGTGAAGTGTCTTAGCAATCATCACAGCAATTTTTTTTTTAGGTGAAACTACGGTTTTTTCTCTCCTGATTTTTGGGGAAGCAGCTTTAGGTCTGATAAATATTCTTGGAAATCTCCACCGACCCCGTCTGCATACAAAGTGACCACCTGTGTGGTTCAGACCACAAACGAAAGAACTAAAACCTCAGTGAGCCGCCGGAGCCAGTCGAGTCTCGGAGGATGTTTTCGAAACTAAAATATCACAGCTGAAAGTCGACATGCGAGTTCATCCGGGTTTTCATCTTCAACATAGAAAGTGCAGATGAGAGGAGGAACGGGTTCACCGCTCCTCCTAATGAGGCCTGCAGTTTATCACCTGTGGATTCCCTGCAGCTCCCTCGGCTCTCTGGGGCTCCTTTCATCTGTCAAGTTCCTCACGGCGGCCATCAGCAGTGCGGGGCGGGGGCGTGGCCTCGCTCCCGGAGAGCGGGCTGTGAATTTCCCACCGAAGGCTGCTCGGTGATTACATATTCTGTAATGAATAATTTACCTTTTCCTAATCACCCGGTAAGCTGATCCATTTAAACACTGGCTTCCTCCTAGTGCAGTGATTAGAGCTGGGAGCCAAGGTGAGGGAGGAAGATTAGAGGAAAATTAAGACCGGGCTGTTGTGAGCGGCGGCGTGCTGCCGACCGGCGCCACGCCGTTAGCGCTGCTCATTACTGCCTGGCTAAATGTCATCGCCACGCACAAGATGAACAACATCATCAGGACAAATAACGCCGCTCTGAGGCTTCAACCTCAACTCATCTTCTAGATCTTCAAAAAAAACGAACCAAAACCTCTCGGCTCGGAGAGAGTTCTCCTTCCAGAGTAATCGCTTCTCTTATGGATGTATTTTGGCCTGAAGTGGAGCTTTTAAGAGCACGTTCAGCTGTGGACACTTCACTGATGCAGGACTACGTAAACACCGGTCTTGACATGAAAGCTTTCTAAAAGCGCCCATCTGACTCAGACCATTTTCAGCAGGCTGACTGGCAGCACTTCCCTCGGCCTCCACACTAACGTCACTCACTGTGAAGACGTTCAGGCCGGAGGAGAGCGCTTCGCTCCGAATCATTCCTCAGTGAAAGGTTTGTACTGGGAAGGTCCAGCTGACCAGTTATAGAAGACTGATCTCAGGTGCTCAGACCAGAAGCAGCACTGAGTGAAAAATAAAACAGAGTTGGTGAGCGTGTGTTGCCACGGCGACACCAGAGAAGATGAAATATGATCCAAGAAGTGCAGTTTTGGTCAAATATCCATAAGTACAAAGGCTGATGCCAAGGAGCAGCACTTTATCATACTAGTTTACTTTTTACTCTACAATGTGTATATTTACATGGACAAATGTTACTTGGAGGTTAATTTGGATCTTTAACTTACAGGTAAAGCAAGTCTCTGGGTCGGCCTTTGTGCAACTGTAAAATGTTGTCAAAATGATAAACATCCTGTCTCAGAACAATGACAGTCCCACGAACCTTTAAACCTCGAGCACAGTAATATCAATATGGAACGACATCTGCCTGCAGTGGAAGGTCGGAGAACGTATAATAATGAGTACATTTCTAATGACCACAGGTTTCACTCTCCTCTCCACCGGGTCCAGACCATAAAACTTTGTACATGTTCATGTACCATTGGTCACAAAACCGCAAACAACACCAACAGTCTCCAAACGTTTCGATGGCACCTCGTATTAGCCTGCTGATTCTGCCACGACATCATCTACGTTATTTTTTGCACATGCAAGTGAAACCAGCTGCCAACGACTGTCCTCTTCCAGGTTTGTTTTGCTCTGAAGTCACGTTTGGTCATTGGAGTTTCTTTGAGATCTGCAGTCCCACTCAGAACCTGTTTGAGTGAGTGAGCTTGTGTCTTGACTGGATTGTCTGGTGTGTACGTTTCTGTGATTAAAATAATAAAGAACGGTTAAATCTGTCCCACGACTCAAGAAGCGCTTTTAGTTTTCATACTTTAAATGCATTTTTTCTGACAATACTTCTGTACTTTTGGTAAAGTAAAATTTTAAATGTACAAATTATATATGACTTATATAATAGAGTATGTTTACATTGTCGTGCTCGTACCTCAACTCGAGTAAAAGATGCGAGTACTTCCAACACAACAGTGTGAGCTGTTCGACAAAGTGTAAACGCCACCTCCTCGGCCAGAAATATCTTAGCGGATGTTTTTAACACCGGCCAGCAGGATTTATATCTAATATTTGTAGAAAACAGCATTTTTATCAACTCCTGAAACTCTGCACAAACTGAGCTCATCGGCCAGAAAAACAAACAAAACAATAAAATGAACCACAAACCAATCGATGGACAGCTTGAGCCCCGAGACGGGCGTCCTCCAGACTTTAGCAGTCAAACAGATCATTCACACCAACGATCCATTTATATCCCACCAAATCCCCAATCTATTAGGCAGGAGTCCGGCTAAATATAGAAACCAGTTAATGAGACGGGCGTCTTCGTGCGGCGGCAGCTCAAACCGAGCGTGCGCGTTAGCTCAGCGTAGTTTAATTGGACAAGCTGAAACAGCAATTACACATGTTTCTGTTGTCAGACAATGGCAAAACCTTCTATTTCCAGCCTGAAGTTTCTTGTTGTTACCCGTAGCAACAGGGAACCCACAGATCAACATCTACTGATAGGTTTATAGAAACCTCCAGTGACAAACTTTCAACAAGTTTTCTTTGCTACACCTGGTATCTCCTGCCAGACAGCAAAATGACCTCATGTCAGAAATCCAAACTCCACCTGCGTTCCCCGAGGAAACGACTGCTGGAAACAGACGAAGAGCAACAGAACAAGCCGAGTGTGTTTCCGCCGTTCCAGACTAGAGGACGCCGCGGCCGCTGTGGGCTCGCCATTCAATTTGTCACCTTTCGTAACCGCAGGCCTGCGTGATCAATGGGACAGTCTGGACTGTAGTGAATTCAATGCTCCAGGGATCGCTGACACAACGACTCGCCCGAGTTCATCTGCTCCAAGGTGGACTTTCAGAAGCAGAGGAGTCATTTCCTCGTCTCTGAGTAGCGCGAGCTGTAGCAGCAGTCAGTTCTCACTGCCGCCAGATATTCTCCACATTTCCCAGGGAGGCGATGCAAAAAGAAAATAGAGCCATTAGTCTCCATTTAATGCTGAAAACCTGATGAGAAAACATTTGGCCAACATCGAGCTGAGATGTAACAGTTGCTTTCCTGCAGTGAAAATGACCTGAATTCATCACCATGCATATCTAGTCACAGAAAAACCCTGCAGCGCTCCACGTCGGGTCGGACTGCTGCTGTCAATAAACGCTGTGAGGTTTTAGAAAAAAGCTAATTTGAACCTCTACAAAGTCCAGAAGAGGGTGATTTATCTTCGCATCGAGGTAGTGGAGCGTACAGAGAAGGGTGCATGAAGCTATAAACTCAGCTGTCTGGCAGCATCTCTTCCACCACCATGTTCACGTTGTTTCGTTTTCTAATGACATGAAAGATTCATTTTGGGACATTAAAACTGACTCAGCAGCTTCTCTGCACCTCTGAGAAGAGTTTTAAGGTGATTTCTGACAACTGGAAACTCAGTCTGGCTGTTTTATTGCTTCTGCTCTCATTAAAAACTCTGTAGAAAGTTGTTTTTTTGGTGTGTATTTTAGGATCATGGGAGCAGCTGCAGAATGAAGATTGATAATAAAGGATAATAATAACATTTATGTCAGTTGTAATGTGACGTTAAGGAAATGTTTTTCTGAATCTTTGGCTATCAGTTTTCATAATTTCATGTTTGTTTTAAACCTTTATGTATCCAGAGAACATGTACTTGGATCTTCTACCCTTTGTGCCGGTGATATTCTACACTTTTCCTGTTGTCAACAAATTCCACGAGAAAACCAAAACCAAAAAATAATCAATGTAACCAACTAACTCCTCACAGCCATAGATCTCCATTGTCCAAAAACTATTAAAAACACATCACACTGTTGCCCTGGGTGGTGCGTTACTTCATTACCACCAACACACACACACACACACACACACACACACACACACACACACACACACACACACACACACACACACACACACACCGTAGTTTATTTAGATTCGATCCCACAGACTCCATCCTGCTGCTGTTCTCTCAAACACCAAATATGGATTTATATGCTACTGAAAATAGTCCCCAACAAAAGGATCCCTCCTGTTTAAGGAGTGTTTATTTGCTGTTGGAGGAAACTATATACATATGAGATGTTTTTAATGGTTTTAGGAGGAACCAGTGGACTCTGAGCTGCAATCAAAGCCATTTTTAATGTAATGTTAAAGTCATGAGAATCTATCGTACAACTTTAATGACAATAAAAAAAAAACAGACTTTGACAACTTCTGTTCAAAATGGAAAGAACATTAAAACGAAGATCTGACCAGGTGAAAGTGTGTCTCCCTTGATGTCAACCATCTGCCTCAGTGGGATCTGTGAGTGATTTTTTTTGTTGCTTTTTATTGGGTCGAACTCCAGCCGGCTGCTGTCAGCATCACCGTCAGATTTCAGACTCGGTGAGCGGCGGACGGCTTCACGCTGGACAAGCTCTACCGAGCTCAGCATAATGAAACCAAACATGTTTAAAACATGCAGTCTGAGAGGACAGTCTCCTGAGTCCCAGGGCAGAGCAGCGAGAAAACCTTCACTTGAATTATTTTGTGTTGACTGAACTCGCAAAAAAAAGAAGAAAAGAAGAACAAATTCAGGTGTAAAACACTCACATTTTACATTTGAATACCAGATTTCCTTTCAGCAGCTAGAACAACAAACTCAAGTGTCTACAGTCATGCTGGTGGTGAGGCTGTCTGCTCACAATGAGTTTATAGTTAGCTGGTAACACTATGTATGTTATCCTAATACACCAAAGTAAGAAACCACCTCGAACAAAGCCTCAGCATCGCTGTGAGAGCGTGCAGTATCTCACTGGTGTTTAACAGTTTGGACATCGTGATGCAAATGTAAAATTAACCAAACGATATTCAAATTCATCCCGAGAGGAACATGTATGTCTGAACCAAGCGGCAACCAACAGCCTGTCAATCAAACAGACACGCCCCCAAAAACACCTCTTTGAGAAGTTGAATGGGAGTCTATGGAGCCGGAGGCTTTTTGGAGCCGACCTCTAGTGGCACTCGCTGGTATTGCAGCTGAAGACACTTCTGCATCGGAACCATTTTTCAGACCTAGAAGCTACGAACTCTTTTTATATACAGTCTTTGGTCTGAACCAGAATTTATGAGAACTAATCAAATGGTTGTTGAGACATTTCACTCAAAACCAGAAACGTTACCGTCATGGTAGAGCTGGAGGAAAAGGTCAGATGATCACGTCACTGGAAGTCATCCTCTGGCGAACACACACGTCTGTACAAATGTCACGGCAATACATATATTGTGAGGGATGCCGAGGTATTTCCGTCTCCCATCATGCGTCATGTACTACTGGACTGTTCTGATACTTCATTTAAATGTGTAAGGAATTATGTGATGTCACATTGCATGTAATGAGACTGTCGAGGTAAACCGTGGAAGGTGATGAACGTATGCTCGGCGCCCTGCAGGATGTCGAGAGATGAACTGAAGGGCATAAGGGAGGAGATGCAACAATTAAAAAGAGTGGAGGTAATATAGAGATGACGGGTCAAAGGTCACACCAGCCCTGAGTACCAGCGACGTTGAAATGAATCAGCGCTGCCTGGAGGTCGGAGCAGATGGCAACCTAAAGCAAACTCCTCCTTCAGTACGACGGATGGACACAAATTTGCCGACACTTTAACTTTAAAAAACTAAAAGAGCTTAAAAAGGATTTTAAACTTCCAGAGTAAAGTCCCCGAGCGGAGCGCCGTGGAGGCTGACGGGAGCGCAGACAGTTCTGCAAGCAGCACGTTAGAAGTTTTGACACGTTAATGAAAGATTTATCCACACGAGTTTAACATGTACAGTGAATTATGCAGTAAATGACGCACCTAATTAACAGGCTGTACTCTCATTACGCAGCAGCACAGAACACAGCAATAATTCAATTTTTGAGGAGGTCTCCTTTTCCTGTGATCGCGCTGATCAAAGCTGCTAAAAGGCTTCAGCAGTAATTTAAGCCTTAAAGTTGCCTCATGCAGCTGCTACGCTGCTAATGCTAACAAAACCTGGTGGGATGGAAACCTGGCTGTATTTAATGTATATTCCACCTCCGTGATTGATTCTGATCGTCACCATCATCACATCCATCTGCATGCAGTCGCCTGCGTGAGGAAATTAAGAAAGGAGCCATCAATTCTTGCCTGAGACAGTCAATGACAGGCGGCCGAGACATGAAATCAGTGTTGTTAATACTTCACACGGAGAGGAAGGCGCCACGGCTTGAGTCTCTTGAAGAAAACTGTATTTTCTTGATTCCTGTTGTTCTGAGTTTGTACCCTCATGGCTGAAATGCACTTATTGTAAGTCGCTTTGGATAAAAGTGTCAGCTAAATGAAATGTAATGTAATGTAATGTAATCATCTGCAGAAGATACGTCACATCGACTGAGTCGCCAAAAGTTGGTGATGCTGATGCTCCGCCCACAAAAGGAACACGAAGAAGAAGCATTAATAGGAAGTGTACTCGTTCCCAATCGCATCTTTTTTCCTTTTACCCCAGATGTCGCGCTACGGATCACGACAATATGACCAAGAGGATCAAAGTTCAGGGTGTGTTTCTACGATGAAGTATGTCCTAACTGTAGGCTGTGGTGGATGATCAGGTTGGATTTTGTGTCTGCCTGCACTGAGGAGATTTATTCTGCACTCAACTAAACCTCACTTCTTTTTCCTCAAAAGAGCCCCCGAACACGAGGCATGTTTCCTTTCATGTCCCGTCACAAGTCAGAAAACAGTTTCCATCAGACAGAATAAGGCTGCACTCGTTCCTCTTCCTCCCGCGGGGGACAGCTTATTTATTCAGAAAGCCTCTTTACAGGCCGTACATGGCAGAGCTGTGAATTCATAAATGACAAATAGGCTCTTAACCATCAACCCCGGTGCCCAAAGGAGAGCCGGGCAGTTAGCCTGCTTTCTCAGTGCGTCCACACTTCTCAGAAAGAAAAACAGGAACAGAGCTCGTTCATGGTAAAGAGGGAGAGTGTGCTCGCAGAGAATCAGACGAGGCCTCCCGGGAGCTTCATTAGAAGATCTGCTGCCTAGTTTAAGACCTTGTTTAAAGCAATCATAGAAGCACAGAGCAGAAGCAGCGTCGGCTCCCTGCGGGGGGGAAAGCTGCGTCTGTATCTGCAACCAGCTGCTGAAGTACAGTCACATTCACTGTACATGTAGATGAACCCTGTTAACCGACAGCCTGACGATAGGATGAACTTTCACACTCATCCGGTTTGATTTCTCTGCGCTGCCATTAATGGAACGAGACGAGAGTCATAATCAGTGAAAGTTGAAAATACGGCAGAGCGTCAAACCATCAATCATGTATCTCACCCATCATCTGCAATCACACCGTCTACTTGAAGCTCAGAATGATTGAGATCATCATGTGCAACAGCCCTAATTCAAAAGGCTCCACAGATTTTCTCCCCGTTTCATGTCTGTAGAAAACACATCAGGACTAGGAGCTGACTGCTCAGTCCTCCGTGGAATAAAACACCTGATGAAACCCCTGCAGGTTGAACTGGGAACCGCTAAAACAATGACTCCTCCTGCTACATTTAGATTTGATCTGCTAATACAAAATACAGTTTGCAGGAAATGTATTTGCAGCCTTGATTACACACATAAACAATATTTATCTCCAGTACAGAAAGTGCGACATTTTTGCACCCCGGGGAAGTCGTAGGGAGACGTTTGTATTTCCCTCAGTTTGCACCACTTTAGTGAATTTATGTCTCCTCCCAGTCATTTGTTTTTCAATAGACTCAACATGTAACATGCATTCACGTAAATTTGACCGCTGGAGCTACTTGTGTTTGCTCACTGACGACAACTGAACTGCAGCTATGATTTAATAGGAGTAAGTGTGTTTTAGTGTGAAGAGGTTTGAGTGTTATTTTTCCTCCGTATGTATCAGGACCTTTAAATGTCGAGTGTTTCATGTTTTCTCGTATCGAGTGTTGCCTTTTAGCCACAGTTTGCATGTAGGTGGTGTTTGTCATCGTCCTCCTGAAATGTTACATACATACACAGAGCTGCTGTTTGTTGTGCTGATACTATGTGTACAAAAATATACCAACATGTATGTGTATTTACAACCCCGTTTCCAAAATGGCGCATTATTAAAATGAAATATATGACAAATGAGACCCTGAACTGTTGAGCAGCTGAAATCCTATATCAGAAACGAATGGGACCACATTTCACTTTCAAAACTGTTTTCTTCAGTCCCCAAACGTTTACAGAGTGTTGTTAAAAGAAAAGCTGATGCAACACAGTGGTAAAGGTAAACATGACCCTGTCCCAACTTTTCTTAAACATGCTGCTGGCATCAAATTCAAAATGAGCACATATTTTTCATAAAACAATAACATTTCTCAGATTCAACATTAGATATGTTGTGTTTGGTCTATTTTTAATTAAATATCAGTTTATGTGATTTGCAAATCATTGCATTCTGTTTTTATTTACATTTTATACAGCGTCCAAACTTTTTTGGAAACGGGGTTATATAATTCTCTCATGATGTCAGTAGAAATCAGAAATAGCCGAAAGGCTGTAGATGTATTTGAATCCAAATGAACTATTATTGACACTAAGAGGTTTAAAAAGTTGAGTTACTTCATCAGTCTGCAGCAACGAGTCTGGTTGCAGGAATCTGGAGAAATATCCAACAAGCAGAAAGTCTGACTGACTCAGACAAACAGTCTGTCTGGTTCTTCATCGTACAGGTTCCGGTTCTTGTGTTCTTCATCGTACAGGTTCCGGTTCTTGTGTTCTTCATCATACAGGTTCCGGTTCTGCAGTATGTGGGTTTGTTGCGGCATTGAACAGCCTCAGAAGAAAGCAGATCCAGCTGCAGTGAGCTCAGAGGGGGAAACATGCGTCAGTCACCACCTGCACAGTTTCAGGTTGTAATGGTGCCATTTATGTGGGAGGCAATTAGTTCAGTAACATATAAGAACTGAGGAGGCGGCAGAAGGAAAGATTGTATGGATGCTTCCTGAGGCCAGAACATATCAGTGTAAACCTGATGGGCTACGTGTCAAACTCAAAAACGTACAATTAAAAAGGATTTGTGTGTCCGTGTTCACTTCAGCCTCGAA
Organism: Embiotoca jacksoni; assembly: GCF_022577435.1. Taxonomy (NCBI): domain Eukaryota; kingdom Metazoa; phylum Chordata; class Actinopteri; family Embiotocidae; genus Embiotoca; species Embiotoca jacksoni. The sequence continues at coordinate 2,321,071 of NW_027185381.1, read as the reverse complement.
CTAAAGCTCCAGCGCTGCTTTTTATTTCCCTTCTCTCTTCTGTTTCCTCTTGTCAGTTTTAGGAAGCAGCTACATGAAGCTCCGGCGCATCGACGTCAGTTTTCATCACGTGGGGCAAATTAACCTGGTTCACCCAGACCCCATTTCAGTCTGTGAATGTGGGTGTGGCTACGCTCCACAGAGAATAATTCGCAGTTGTTCCATCCTACTGTGCGTAGACCTCGGGTTCATTTGAACCAATCAGCATGCACGCTGCCACCAAAAGTGTTTTTTCCTGACTACAGCATCATTTAAAAAAAAATAATTTATGAATGTTCGGCGAAATATTAATGCTGCGCTCGTCACTGTCACCAACTGTCCAATCACAGTAAAGTAAAGCCCTGCATCATTTTGAGGATTTTTTTGGGGGGGGAAATATTGAATAACGTCATTGTGAAGTGTCACCGAAATCAAATCACATATCAACACTCTCTTGAAAACTCCAGATGAAGCTGTTCTCATTTCCATGTTTTTCTGTTTCTGTTGTCAGACAGAATAATGACTGAAACACTGAGCATAAAGACTTCATGTTAACCAGAAATCACTTCTCAGCTGCAAAGACTCAGATTTTATAACCACAAAATCACCAGATACAGAATTTAGCAACGACTGCTGTGCTGTGATTGAATCACTCGGAGGACAAAGCCTCCCTGTAGCTCGCTGAGTGGATGCAGAGAGAAGTGTTTCTCCCTCGCAGGACACGTCTAGCTCTTCTGCAGGCAGAAGCAAAAATATTTATCCCAAAACTCCCGACATTTGTCATTAGGGGAAATTTAAAACAACATTAAGTCACTCAAGGGGTCTGAAAAGATAATAAATCTGGCAACAAAGTCTAAGTTGGAAACACTGGACTGCAAACGGATGTTCTGACATGAAAATACAAGGAGAGGCACACACACACACACACACACACACACACACACACACACACACACACACACACACACACACACACACACACACACACACACACACAGAAAGAGACACAGAAACTCAACAAAGGCCATCAAACAGTAAAAAGCTCCCTGGATGAAGCTCTTTATGATGTTTGAGAGTCTGTCTGGTGACAAAGTAATAACTGATGGACCGTCTGCTCGCTGCTTCACTCTCAAATAACTGCGTTTCTGTGGTCGACTTGAGATGAACCATCTTTACCTGGCAGAGTTTTTATATTTTGAAGGACTTCAACATAAGAACTTTTTGACGGCTGCGGTCGTCTTTGAAAGTTTCTGCTGTTTGCACACGGCACCACATTTGACCAACGCCTGGCAGTAACACCTTCTTCTCCTTCTTTGGTTGCTTAGCGCCAGCTGACAATCAGCTTTTAGGTGCATTACTGCCACCTTCTGGCGGAAGTCATGTGTTACTATCAGGTGCTGGTAAAAACAAGAGGAAAAATATCTTTTAAGAAAAGATGATAGAGGCATAAAGTATTCGATTTGAAAATGATCACAAGGCAGGTACTGTCGGGCAGAAAACACACCTGACCGACTCCTGTTGACCTCCAGCTCAGAGGTCACATGACCAGCAACATAAATCAATACTGGTGTCAAGGTGGTGACAGATTATTGATCTGCAGATTAGCTTTTGTGGAGGAGTAAAAAATACTACTGCTACTATCACCACCTCGACTACAAATACAACTGGTTGTATTGTAATACCACCCACCAGTAATAAGTCCACCTGCATTTACATTACAAATGAACTAAAACTGTCTAATAAATGTAATGGATTAAAAAGTACCACGTTTGCTTCTCAAACGGGGATCTAGTGGAGTAAAACTATAAAGGGAAAGTACCTCAAATCTGTGCGGCTGCTGAGTACATCTACCGTGAGGCACTTTCTTAGTATTGAATTGTTTTCTGAAAAAGTAGAACAATGAGAATTTAAATTTGAGTCGGACTCTGAGAGGAAACCCTCAGCTGGAGAGTGTGAATGCTGTTTGGATAATGCAAGGAAGAAAAGGGTGGTGAGTGGGATGAGAGATGCGAGGAGGGAGAGGAAGAGGAGGGTGAGGAAGAGGAGGGTGAGGGTGAGGAAGAAGACGTTCTGGAGGAGGTGGTTGAAGAAGAAGAGGAGGAAGAGGAACTGGAGGCCCCGGCAGGATGAGAACCGCTGTTTCTCTTTCACTGATGATTTCTCTCTGGGTTTAATTACTGCCCAGCATGCACACACACACACACACACACACACACACACACACACACACACACACACACACACACACACAGACGCACGCACACACACACACACACACACACACACAGACGCACACACACACACACACACACACACACACACACACACACACACACACACACACACACGCACGCACACACACACACACACACACACACACACACAGACGCACACACACACACACACACACACTCACACGCACACACACACAGACACACACACACACACGCACGCACACACACACACACACACAGACGCACACACACACACACACACACACACACACACGCACACACACACACACGCACGCACACACACACACACACAGACGCACACACACACACACACACACACACACGCACACACACACACACACACACACGCACGCACACACACACACACACACAGACGCACACACACACACACACACACGCACACACACACGCACACACACACAGACGCACACACACAGACACACACAGACACACACACACACACACACACACACACACACGCACACACACACGCACACACACACAGACGCACACACACAGACACACACACACACACACACACACACACACACACACACACACACACACACACACACACACACACACACACACTTAGAGAGTCATGCTGCTTCTTTCCAGTCTTTCTGTCAGGTTTTTCCAAAACATAGAGGAGAGAAAACTCGTTCTGGCAGGAAATTAAAGAGTTGGTTCTCAGTGGGGAACTTGATGGAGAGGAAGGTGGAAAATAAAAAATAAACAAACATTTTCCGATGAGTAGGTACACATAAACACTGTCCTCACTGAACTCTGAACAACTTCTTCCCCACATCCCTCACAGTTTCATTCAACCATCATTTAATTTAATTCATAAAACGTGTACCCGGAGTTTGATGGCGAAAGCGACAGACACACATTTAACTGAAACAAATACAGAAATGCAGACAACAAAAAACAAAGCCTGAAGACTGAACCAGAAATCAATCAGCGTTCACGAAACAGATGAAACTCTATTGATCCACGTGGGGAAATTGGGCCTCTGCTACTGCAAACAGCAAGAGAGGAAAAAATTATAAGACAAATAGATGAGAACAATAGTGGATTCAATCATGAACACAACCGACAATTACAGCACCTCAGGATCGAACAGACTTAAAAAAAAAAAGAGGTAAAACCAGGCTGCGTAAATAGCAGCAGGGCAGACGAGAGAACATCATGTTTTCAGACAAACTGATTACATGTTTTTCTTTTCATTTTTCCATCTTCAAGCTTCATTGAACGGTCGCCGTTGAATGAGAATGACAGATAAATAAAAGATGATCTATATTACTGTTGTATTTAGAGTTGTTGCCCAAAACATGAATAGTTGTCACTGGCGGCCATAACGTAACATATTGAAAGGGTATCTATGAGAGTGACATCAGTGATGTCCCAAAAAAACAAAAATTCTGTACAGGACTTCTATTTTATCGGGAAAAAACCCCATTTCATTTGAAGATTATCGAGCTTAGTAAAGATAATTCAACGTTTTAGACACTCACTCGCTTTCATTCGCTACCAAGAACTTTACTGTTGGATCCAAAAGTCAGATTTTACATCAGAAATCTGCAGTATTTTATTCAGTAGTCAGATTTTGTGCGCATCAGTTCGCCAGCACCACTTCCTGTTACATTTTCCTTTTTGTTCATGTCAGAAGACCTGCAGGTGTAAAGGAACAAAAGTTAAATTTAAACTGAACTGAACTCTTTGTATCTACGAGGTCTAACTAACACGCAGAATGTTTTAGACTTTAAAACCTTTATTGTTAACATTTATATATTCACTCACTACAGAAGCTTCCTCCTTCCAGCCTTTGTTCAATAATTACGGCGGTCTGTCAGTGGAACGGTGTGACAGCTACAGCACAGTGGGAGGCATCTGGTGGGAGCAGGGGGGCTGCCCACCTCCGATACCAGAACAATTTAAATATTAATGCATTGAAACACTTTGTGAAGTTTGAGTCAAAAGAAAGCAGAACTCCTGCTTGGTGTCAACCAGCAGCAGTGACGTGATGCGCTGTGATTTGGGTGTTTTACATCCAACATGTCCTGTGAACGTTTTAACAAAGAAACGTGCTGGAAGAAATCACAGATGGGACGAACAACAGATGGTTCACTGTCTGTGTTTTTTGGAACTGAATAATATCTCTAACTATTTCTAGTGTCTGCAAGTACTGACAGTGGAGAAGACTAAATGTAGGTAAAAAAAAAAAAAAAAGATGTTTCTTTTTGGCCATTAAAATATGTGTGTTAATGGGAGACAAATTCTAAAGCCCTTTGAGAAAAAAATAAACGGTACAATTACGACCATTCACCTGAGGGTTAAATTAAAAACATAATAAAGAAACATGATAATTTATTTATTATGAATATAAAACATAGCCTACTGATGATAAAAAAAATATCAGTTTATCTCTCGTGTGATGTTTACGATGACGACCTTATCCATGTTAAGAAAAACACGCACAGTGCGGGGGTGTGGGCAGCACAATGGAGGCAGCCTCGGACACAGCTGTTGCTATGGAAACTGCTTGCAATGAGAGTCCACACACCAAAACACATAAACACACACACACACACACACACACACACACACACACACACACACACACACACACACACACAAAGTACTAGAGTTAAACAACATGCACTTCCTGACATTTGTATTCACACAGGTCGTCCCATAATGCCTTGCAGCAGGGATACACTGGAGGTGCTTTTTGGATATATTCCTTGATGCGGTTTATTTAAAAAAAGCCATTTCCAGCAGTGGAAGAAGCATCCATAGCCTTCACTTCATTCAAATAAATACAACAGTAAATTCCCTGCACTAACCATCTCACCAAAGTAAAACTCGTATTGAGGTTAAAAAGTACTCAATGTCCTGTGATATTCTCACATCTAATATTCATTATTTTTACTCATGAATTAATAAGTAAGCAGCATGTTACTACAGCTATTTTGCATGTGACTGCAACTATTGATTATTTTCAATGTGTTGATAATGTTCTTGATTCATTTGTGTTTTTTATTTTTTTCTGTTTGGCTAAATGTGATTTTCATTTTTTCACAATTTTTCTGAATTATTACAAACCAGCAGCCAAAGTGACTCCTTCACAAAACTTATTCCATCCAACCAAACTGGAACATTATTAAATGTGAATTTAAATTAATAAAGAAAATTAACATTTTTGAAAGAAAAATGACTTTAGCTGTCAAAATAGTTGCCAAATTAATTCAGTCAACTGTTCAGTCATCAGTTCATTAATCCAGCAACAAATTACTAGTGGAATACATTCATTAAGATGATTTCATCTTTTCTTGTTTACACTGTTGAGTAGTTTAAACTTGTGCTGAAGACCCTCAGTTTGGACACGGAAAACTTTGCTCGGTGGGAAATACTGCAAAGGTTTTAGTCACTTTTTATGTTTAGATTCTTTTCCATCACACTTTACCATCATGCAGCTTCACCACAGAGTCCGACCTCACCATCGTGGAGCCGAGATCACACACAGGGACAGAAGACGCTCGGAGAACCTCAATCTACCGAACAACTGAGCTCTCCAAGATGTTTGGAACAATCTAAAAGCAAAAGACAAATGCTGCTCACCCCAAATACTGACTGTCTGGATTTTTCTATTTATTTCACTTTGTATGAAGTTAATTGGTAAATAAAAAGTCTTCATGGCATTAGTTATGGAACATGTACTTTAGTTTTAGCGTTTTAAGCACTGGAAAAATATTATATAAAATTGAAGACTGTGATTTGTGACCCCGCCCCTTTAAACTCCTGCTCCAATCACCACGTAGTTTTGTTGGTCCTCTGAATGATCAAAAATAAAGTGACCACTAGTAAAGTACACCATGCCAGATTTTGTTTTTTGTTATTTCATTGGACTAGGGGAAATAATGTTAAACTATTCCTACAAAATTATTGATTTTCATGTGCTCTCATCATGTAGTTTACATGATTATTTAATTACCAGAACAACAGTTTGGTCATTCATTTCTCCAAAGTCGCACCACTTGATTAAAGCGAGAAGGGTTTAAAATCTCACATAATCTTGAATCTTTCTTTACTTCTATCTCATTGTTTACCATTAAATACTTTACAGCTTGTTTACCATTAAATTATTTACCATTAAATACTTATAGTTTGCTCTGTGTGGTTTCAAAAAAACATTATTTGAACTCACTTGTCCTTATAGCTCACAAGTGAATATCGCTTCATTTTAGAGGCCACAAACTAAAAATATTGGAGCACTGCAGGATGTTTTAACACTGGATGGACAGATCGAATCCCAGCAGCCGCAGCACGGCTAAAAATAACATTTGCATGTCAACACATTTCATAATGTCTGGAACCGACATCACGGTGAACTGTGGTGTGCTGAGGTGAGTTCAGGTGGGCTCGTGCTCGGCGCTGCTCAGTAACGGATGATGGCTGTCCGGTTCAGAGCCGCCTGAACCGGCTCGGTGCGCTCCTGCATTCAAATGAGCAGCAGGTTAATGGAGAGGGAGCTCGGCCGCCGTACGGCAGCGCTGCGCTGGATTTCTGTCCAATTAGAGCTGACTAATTGCCTCCTTCGACAGGGAGCATCACTAACCGTCCGCGGTACTTGCAAACACTAATAAGAGTGAATGTGACGGGGCCATTACAGCTTAGATTTATAACCAACAATTACAATATGTGTGATGTGCTTTGAGTGGAAATAAAAACAGCTCTGCACAACTGGGCTGAGAGCTGAGCCACGACGGCGCTAGATAAATGAATATTAATATACTATAAAGCCTAAAACCACAATAAATATGATGATGAATAACGGTTCTTAAATGAGCACGGAGTCTTAATTAGCATTATTACAGCGGAGGAAACAGCCCTCCCATACAGCCCCGACAACAGAAGAGTTCATCCTCGCACTGGAATCAACACATAAATGTCAAGTTGGATCTCTGTTGACTTTCAGGAATCTGATGATGAGGCCTTCAATGGTCAATAAACATTGAGATGAGTCAGTCCGGTTTATTCATCACAGCTCCTCATTGACAGATCTCTAGAGGCCACTCAAAAATAAAACACAAACTTGTTTTCTTCACTTGTTGTGAAATTACCGACGTTTCCAACCAAGAAAATTACATATAAACATGTCTGCAGAGAAATCTCAGTGAAATCTCAACAAAAATGCTAAAAAAAAAATGCTAAATCTGCAGTTTACAGTCTGATTGTAGAAGGTCGTAAAGAAACTCTGGCATATTAAGAATCATCCTGAAACTCGTGCTGTTTCTGCAGCTTAATGGACGCCACAAGTCTTCAGTTAGAATAGAAAAGCTGGAGCTCCGGATGAACTCCTTCCCACACCACTATTCTTAGCTTACTTTCACTTCGACATCAGAGCGTTCAGGACAGACGCTTTTACAAAAACAGCAAAAAAGTGACAAGAACCTGATCACTGGACTATTTTTAGAAGAACTTCAGCACCAAGCAGAAGATATTTAACTATGAGATGACGTGACACATCCAGCAGCCATACGATGTGAAAAAGTGACTCCTCACACATCCATGAATTCTTCAACGTGGTTTTCATTTAAATATTTCCACTGAAAAGCTTCCAAGTCACGTGAAACCGTCCGCACTTCGTTTTTCTTTCATCCCGACTTTTAAAGCGGACGCCACGCTCACTAACACGTGCATGATGGCATGTTAATTTATGTGAAAAGTTCCATGGAAGGCCTCTCCCAATCACCGCCGGTCCTCAGGGGAGGAGCGGCTCTGCAGCAGCAGAGTTTGACACCAACACCAAAGTCACATCTGATGTTTAATGCAAAAGGCCGAGATTTCAACGGCGACGTCCAACGCTTTCATTTCATTGGTTTCACAGCAGTCTGCAGCGTCAGCCAGCAGAAGGTCGATCGGCTTCTGAGCCGCCTAATAAGAGTTCTGGAGAGTTTTAAAGGGAAACTGAGTTTGACTCTCTCACTTGCTCAAAACAGGGTTTCATTAACACAGAAAACAAGTTCCACGATGAAGGAAAAAGCTAAATGATGACAGAAAAACTTCTGCAGGATCACATTTACAGCGAGAACACCGGATTTCAGGAGAGAATAACCTGGAACAAAAGATACGATGAAGGTCGGATTAGATATAAAAACAAACTGTAGTCTAACTTTAAACTGCTCTGAAGAGTCGTAGTGAAGGAAGAATCACAGGGAGCTTGAATGAGTCTCTGTTTGGTTCGACATGATGAACAGAGGTTTTAACATGAGAGTCGATGCAGAGAGTTTACAACGAATAAGAAAAGACAGAGGAAGTCAAAGTGTCTGCGCAGCTGTAAAATCTCATTTACAGACAACTATTACTGCTGCAACATCAACTCCAAACTCTCCTGCTGCACAGCACCGCAACAGGATGTATAGTTATGTCCATGATATTTGTAAAACTAACAATATCACGACAAAAATGACTCCATTACATCTCTAAGATTTGCTGAATATGCTTCAAGAATAATACATAACAGTTCTCTGTGCAGGATTTTCACCCCTCTGTTCTCCCCTCTGTTCTCCACCCTTTTCTCCACTCTGTTCTCCACCCTTTTCTCCACTCTGTTCTCCCCTCTGTTCACCCCTCTGTTGTACTGCTATGAGCAGCATTTCAACAGAATGGCAGCATTTATTACAACTGAAACTACTTTGAGAACTGCTGCTTGGATTTTTCTGCCACCACTTCTGTTACTGCTGCTGTCATCACTTCTGTAAATATTAAATAGATATAAATGGACTGGGTTTACTGGATATAACTATTTCATACATACGCAGCTTTTCATTCAGACACAGCGACGGTCTGACGCACCAGCAGAACAACTAGAGTCATGTTTCTGGTTCAAGGACACACGTTGACGAGGAGAACCAAGCCGCTGATTAAAGGTCGGCCTCTACAACACCACCTCCTGCTCCGAGTCCTGCTGCTGCTGTCAACGCTGTCTGCCTTTCACACACGTCACTCCATTTCCTCCCGTGTGAAGGTGGAGGAGCAGTTAAGGAGCTGCTAGTTTGATATTTACTTGCTTCAATCAACTGATGGACAAACGCAGTGTTTTGAGGAGTTTCAGTATGAAATCTGAGCGTCTGCAGAGTGAAGGATGATATCAGCCATGCAGGCTGAACGTGTGGGGAGTTATGGGGACGTCCTGGCAGTGAGCCGGAGGTGGATGGGCGGTCCAGTTAACTGACCCGCGGGGGGAGATTACACTGAATTGTTGCCCGGCTGAATGTGCTCCTGTGAGAAAGGACCGACTTCAGCAGGACCTCACACACACACACACACACACACACACACACACACACACACACACACACACACACACACACACACACACACACACGCACACACACACACACACACACACACACATCTAATACATACAAACACAGAGAGGTGTGTTGTGCCGCCATTTAAATATTTAAAATTCACTCTCATAAAAAGCTGTCAGAAATTCTTCCTGTGTTTTTGGATTAAAACTCTGAACACAGCCGGACTTCAGAATAACTGAGCGGCAGCGCGGTGCCTTCAGTGATTGCGGTCCATCGGGACATTTCATCGCTGCCGTCTACCTCAGAAGACTCTAAAGTGATGAATTTGTTCTGCGTCCACAGACTCGCTGCGAGGTGCTTTCTGTCTGCAGTGTTGAGATGCATCTCATCATCTTTTCATCTTCTCTGTTCACCTGTCTGCTGCATCTCTTCATCAACAACCAGACTTTCCTCTTCACATCATTCAGGGTTTTAGTTTTTTGGACAGTTTTGCATTTGGAACTTTGGAACTCAAACTATTTGTGGGTCTTTTCACACCTGTTTTCTCATCTTTGCAGTTTTGTGCCGACCCAGTTGGGACGAGACCGTTTGAGACGTTCCTGGAAGATCCTTTGCTGATTAATCTGTTCAATAAGTGTAATACATGTCCAGTACTGTAAACAATTTGTACGCAGTTCACATGTTAAGATTCTTATCCTTCACACCGAACCACCAGGGAGGCAGATGATTGGTCCTAAATTAATTCTGCAGCATGACAACGAGGCCAAATATCTGCAGAATACATGAGACCAATTAAAACCACAGAAGAACTGCAGCAAGTTCTCCAAGACGTAGAGAACAACCTGGACAACTGTGCAGAGGAGAACTCCAGTGGTCTCATTAAATATTTATTTCATTTAGGTTTTTTTCTACGAATTTCAGACATGAATAAAAATAGCCTTTTTTTGAAAGCATCTTGATTTAACTTTTAGTGCCTGAAAACCTTTCACAGAACTGAAACATAGTAGAAGAATTCAGGTCCCTTCACTTTCTGTTCACTTTAGGTTACAGATGTTTAATGGACAAGAAGGAGGAGGAGCCAAAGTGCATGAAACTGAGGCAGGAAATCAAAGCAAAGCTGGTTTACAGGAAATAAAGCAGGTCAGCGAACATGGAGGATGTCGTCTGGACCAGAGTATAAAACTCGGCAAAGTCCAAAACCACAAACACCTAAAAACACAATCGAACATGAAGATCTTTAAACAGGGAGGTGAACAAGCTGAGATATATTTACATGTATGTATAAACAGGAGGGTACAGAAACGGGCAGATATTGTTTAAAGTCCATTAAAAATGGGGACATAATGACATTAATCTTCCATAAAACATGTTTTTACGAGGTCTCTTTTTCATCCTCTGTCTTCCTGTCATTATTCATAACGTGGAGTTGATTTGGAGCCCAATAATCCTCACAATGCTCGTAATCCGTTATTCCTTCAGGAACTCTTTGTGACTCAAGAAAGCATAAATATACAAACATTAATCATTTTTAGACTATTAGCTTCTGCAGGTTTTTCTTCAGGTCCAGATCAGATGTCTTTAACAAGCATAAAAACATCCTAAGATATTATGTGATTTGGAAATAATATCTATCGTATATATACTTGCTATTTATTCTATTTATTTATAATTTTTCGATTTATTTAGCAGATTTTTAACATGTTATCAGCCTTCATGGACTCACACTACACAGCGTCGCAATTATGCTCATAAGCCAGCCATGTAATTTACTGGGATCCAAATCTCGATGGATATTCTCGCAGAACTGCAGCTGTCGATATCTCACCCATTAAAATATGATTATTTATTTGTTCGGTATTAAATTATAGTGTTTAGTTTGTCTTGATTTGATAAATATGAAATTCGCATCCTTCAGTGTTTCCTAACATATTGCTGGTAAAAATCAAAATCACTCAGCAAGAAATAAAAACACGACTCCCGCACAGTAAGTTTCCCTGCGACGGCTTTTATTACCTGCTGACATTTTAAATTTCAATTCTTTATTGGGACAATTCATGAAGAAAATAGGTGAACATTTTCAGTTTTTCCCTCTCATTATTTTTGAGTAGAAAAAGCACTTAAAAGAGTATTTAGAAGAAATGAGTGTGAAGTATTAAAGTCAAGGTTTACACACTTGACATCTGCACATCATCATAAAAGAAGAGAAATCTTATATTGTCATGAGAGTTAGAGTTGGCAATAATTTAGCATTCAAATTGTTAAAGATCACAGAGTGAGTTTAACATCTGTTTGATTGTTTTTCGGGTGTAAAATCTTCTTTATTTTGCGATCTGATATTTTCTTCATAGATTTATGATCACATTTCTCTTTCATTTTAAATCATTCATATTGTTGTGGCCACTTCTGAAAAAGAGATATTTCAGGACAATGAGGTTTTCCTGGAGAGCGAGACAACGTCATCACATGACATCTTGGTTTGACCTCCACACTGAATCTCCGTTATCCAGCTGAACAATACCTCAGAGGTTTTCCTAGAAGTGGGCTGCTGTAAAGCCGTCCGTCCCCTGAGGAGTAAACCTCCGAGACGGAGACCTCTCTCTGAAATGAAGCTTCCCACATCGTCAGTGAAACACAATGTTCAGCCTCGGCAGCGATTCAGTTTCACATTCGAAAGTGGAAAGTTTTGAAAGTCCTGATTTCACGGATGTCAGTGAAACTTCTGTTTTAGTCTTTTTAAATAACAGAAGGATGAAGGCTGTTTAAAAAAATGACTGTTTGACGCAGCAGAAATTGAGAACAAAGATTAAAGAACAGACAGCTCAAAGTTGAAGTGTTGAAGTTTGATGTCCAACAATTTGCCTTCTTAACAGGAGACTCTGTTTTTAATAAACAGCTCCAGTTGTACTTGCTGAGTCACCATGTACAAGTTTACACATCATCTTACTGGGGCATTTAAGATTCTATTTTGAGCCTATTTTATATTGTTTCTAATGTTTTGGCTTTAATAGAGTGCTGTTGTGTAATAAAAACTTTCATTGTTTAATTTTATTATATACGTTAATCATTTCTTTGTATTTTTTGTATTCACGTTCTCAAATTTTTTTACATTTGACCCGAAATTTTAGGTGTTTTTTGTGGTTTGTTTCTTAAAACTATACTTTGTCTATGTTTTATTTTTTATTTTATACAACACGAAGAAGTATTTTTGTTTAAGTTGTTTGACTTGTTTGCATGTGAATTTTAAGATAACAATAATGTGAAGAGTTCTTAATTAAGTTCAAAGGGTCTAAATGATCACATCTGTGATATTTCCATAACTTTGGACAAATAAGGCTGTAATCTTTGTCATATTTGTTATCCAACATGGTGCCATATTTCTTGTCCGCTCCGGCTGCCTCTCTGCAGGCCTCCACACGATCCCACCAGTGACAAATGTGCAAATGTGTTAATATCCCAACGTGGCTAATGGGATGTTTTATCAGCACACAGGCTCTGATTCATGGCTCCTAATGAGGAAATGATCCTCGCAATAAATCCAGGGATAATTATGTAATGAGACATGATTAGCAAGTAATGCACTGTCACTGTCATCCTGCTGCCCTCCTTTCATAGCTGGGACATCGTAAGGCAGATTAAAAAGATGTCTAAAATAAAACATAATAAAAAGAATGACAAAAAAACATTAAAAAAAACACCTGACCTCTACACCTGACCCCTACACCTGACCTCTCCACCTGACCTCTCCACCTGACCTCTACACCTGACCTCTACACCTGACCTCTCCACCTGACCTCTACACCTGACCTCTACACCTGACCTCTCCACCTGACCTCTACACCTGACCTCTACACCTGACCTCTACACAAGACCTCTCCACCTGACCTCTACACCTGACCTCTCCACATGACCTCTACACATGACCCCCACACCTGACCTCTCCACCTGACCTCTACACCTGACCTCTACACCTGACCCCTACACTTGACCTCTACACCTGACCTCTACACCTGACCTCTACACCTGACCTCTACACCTGACCCCTACACCTGACCCCTACACCTGACCTCTCCACCTGACCTCTCCACCTGACCTCTACACCTGACCTCTCCACCTGACCTCTACACCTGACCTCTACACCTGACCTCTCCACCTGACCTCTACACCTGACCCCTACACCTGACCTCTACACCTGACCTCTCCACCTGACCTCTACACCTGACCCCTACACCTGACCTCTCCACCTGACCCCTACACCTGACCTCTACACCTGACCTCTACACCTAACCTCTACACCTGACCCCTACCTGACCTCTACACCTGACCTCTCCACCTGACCCCTACACCTGACCTCTCCACCTGACCCCTACACCTGACTTCTACACCTGACCCCTACACCTGACCCCTACATCTGACCCCTACACCTGACCCCTACACCTGACCCCTACACCTGACCCCTACACCTGACCCCTACATGACCTCTAAACCTGACCCCTACTTGACCTCTACACCTGACCCCTACATGACCTCTAAACCTGACCCCTACCTGACCTCTACACCTGACCCCGACTTGACCTCTACACCTGACCCTGACTTGACCTCTCCACCTGACCTCTCCACCTGACCCCTACTTGACCTCTACACCTGACCCCTACTTGACCTCTACACCTGACCCCTACTTGACCTCTACACCTGACCCCTACCTACCTGACCGACTGGATGAAATCAGCAACTACTACAAATTTAGCTCCGCCTAAATTTTAACATTTTAATTGGAAATACTTTGCTGAGTTTCTTCCAAACCACCCAACAGAAACCCACGAGGACATCACCAAAAACAGAAGCACTCCAGAGTTTGAACACTATTTTCTACACTGCAGAACAACACTGAAGACCTCAAAACTATCAAAGAACACAAATAGAAGCTTCCTCAAAGACGAGAGCTGTGCGCACTGGTGACGACTTCCTCAGTAGCTTCATGAGGTGACCTGGACTGGTTTTAGTTAACAGGTGAGCCCTGATGAAAGTTGGCTCGTGGAACTTCTTGGCCTCTTCATATGTTTGAGGTTGCATTGCGGTGCTTTCGTCTGCGTCATGACTGCGATGCATTGCAGTGTCATTACAAACTAAAGAAATTCTGATCTGGTTTAGTGTTCTACAAGAGCTTAAATGTGAAACTTGGGACCGTATTTATCAAACTTAAAAGGATGAAACCACAAAAAGCTCTAAAGTACCAAGTGAAGACAAAGAAAGCTGCTGGCTGAGTGTGACTCTTTTTACAGCGGCGGCCGGCGTGGCGTGGCGTGTGCATTACCTGTCACGCGCTGCACAGCTGCGGCTCGGTTGTATGTATGTATGTATGTATGTGTGTGTGTGTGTGTGTGTGTGTGTGTGTGTGTGTGTGTGTGTGTGTGTGTGTGTCCGTCCACAGCTGGTGCTGCAGCTGCAGGTGCTACCATTCAATCAACAGTTTCCTCTTTGATAACGGCCGTCAGCAGGGCGGTTTGGCTTCTCCAATCTGTTAACATGGACACCAAAATTAAATTACGCCACCCAGGTCTTTAGCTCGTTATCGGGCTGGTTATCATTTCCTGAATGCAACTATTTTTAGTTATGAATTTTAAACAATTAATTTAAACAAAGAGAAAATGCCATCACACATTACGGCACAAACCTTAGTTGTCATGCAGTTTAGAGGGGGAGAGTGTAACCCAGGTTATTTACTGTAACAACAAGCTGTCCCCTAAATGACTCGTGTGCTGTCGAGACACTACAATTAACAGATGTTCCTTAAACATCTCACTTGAAGGCTGTTGATAGACACTTCCCAGCCGGCTGGAAGCCTCCAGTCCCCGGCAGGAAAACCAGCGGCCAAAAATTACGCTTGAAAAGAGTGATGAGGTGTTCTAATATAAGATTTGAAACCAAGTGACTTCATCGACCTGGGCGGTAAATGATGCGGCTCACTGACGAATCAAAGTTATGCGTTTTAAAAGAAAATATATTTGTGCTAAGGCAACAAATTTGGGACTGAAAGATGAGGCATTTTTTTTTATATTATACATGGTATCAAAGTAATTCTCCACCTCTACCTGCTGTTTATCTGGTGTGTTCGGCTTCCTGCTTCAGGAGCTCATGGTAGAGTAGAGCAGGAAACAGCATACACCGAACTCACAGCTTCTTTCAGTGGCTTCATCACGAACCCCTTTCACTCCTCTATCAGCTCCCTCCTCTTCCTCTCCCTCTTCTTCTCGCCTCCAGCTAGTTGGGCTACATTAACACTTTCTCTGCATTTACATATTACTGACCTCCGGGAAAATCAGAATCATTTTTATTTGATCTTCGGTTCACAATAAATGTAAGCTCTTTAAACTTTACTTGTGTGTAAGATTACCATTTTTGTCATTGATCTTCAGAGAGTTCATGACAAGAGCAACTGATCGTGATGCTCAGAGAAGGAACAGCCAATCGGAGACCTAGTTTTATTTAATACCACAGCACTTTAGTTTTAAGTCAGACCCAAAAGATCTCCTGATATCAACTGCTTGGATAAATGATGGATGAACGGGAAAAAAAGAAAAGCGTGTTTCCCAGTTTGGTGTGAAGGAGCTCTACTGGATGAGAACAAACCCCTGCAGCAGGTTGGAACTGTCTTACAATCACAGCCGTTTCTGTGTTCTGCAGACTGATGCTTTTCATTTTAAGCAGCAGTAATAGGAAATCATCGGGCATCCTTAATCCAGGTTAATATCTATATATATATGTATATATATATATGTAACAGTAATGCTGGATTACAAGACGCATTGTGATCTTCTGATTTAATGCTGGGTGTGCTGGGAATTTAAATTGAGAGCCTAAATAGTCATTTTCACCACTAAGAATAAAACCAAATATTAATCCATTGGAAGCCTTTTGGGTCCAATTAAAGGAAGATTCAGGTGTTGCAGCGAGAACAACAATAATTATTTCTTGAGGCCTTTACGTTTGTTATTCTATACAAATATGATGTTTGTTATTACACTATTCTATTTCATTTCACAAATTTGTGAAGTCTCCATCACCAACATGCTCTCGTCTGCCCTTCAAGCAGATAAGAGAGAGCCAGCGGGGGTTTGACAGATCTCGTGAAGGAAGGACGATCCCGTTGAACAGTAATTAAATTCCCTGACATTTACCAACAGACACAAAGACATCGTTTCATTCGTGTGAACTTTATTTGTTTCGGTCTCTCTGTCTGCCGTCCTGCTCACATGCCTCCCTGCCAGCCCTCACGGGGGGGGGGACCTTCTCCAATCCTCCTAATCCTCACAAACCAGACCAACGTTTTATATCTGCTTCATCGGCAACAAATAACGACTTCAAACTGCAAAGTGCCGGACGTCAAATGTGGCGCACGCTTAACATGGCTGCAAAGTAATACTCCTCTATTTCCTTCATTAGCCCGTCAATTACAGCAGGAGGCCTGATTTCACAGACATTTAATGATGTTTCCCATTAAAACACACGCAGCTCAAAGCTTTCAACAGTGATGAGAGGATTTCAGGAGAAGCGCACATCAAATGCAAATGATATTCAAACCTGTGAAGCTCCATCAGATAGAAAAAAAGAGGAAATAATAATTATAATATATTGGATATTTGTTTCTGTCCAGATTGCCGAGACGAAACACAGACTGATCCAACATGTCCAACACCTGACCTCTGGTACGCGACTAAACACTGAGACTTTAGAAACGAAGAGACGTCTGATAATCAGTGCAGCTGTTTCACTCAATAAATGTAAAAGGATGACGACATGCGAACAACAACGACAGATCAGTACAGCGAGTTCATCTCCTGTCACTCTACATTATATTCAGCACGCCGTGCAGTAAATATATACGTAGATTTAAAAGTGGCCTCAGCTTCTATGATGGAGGAGCATTTCACCATATGATTTCATATATTACACTTCAAGTCTGCTCATGGAAACAATACTAAACATTTTTCATTTGTTTCCAAAGTATCCAGTTTTCACTTGACCTCAGTTATGGTGACAAATATAGATCAGTGATGGACGCCTGTCACTCAAAACTGTTTTTAAAACCTGCTCTGGTCCATTAAATCAAGGAAATATATGTATTTTGGAACTTAATTAACTGCACACACAAACAAAACCTAAAACAAATGACATCTGAACCTCATCAGTCTTTTCAGCATCAGTATCGCTGTGATGTTTTACGTGGACTTTGTGGTCCTATGATAATCAATAAATCGCAGTTTTAATGTTTAAGTGACAACATAAACGTTAAATAAATGTTAGGTTTTAGCTAAAATGACTGATGCTCTCCTTTGCAAAGTTTCACCTGCAACACATTTTGCAGTTTGTTTAAGATGATTTGTTGTTGGCTGAGAACGTGTCTTTGATTTGTGATGGTTTCCAGAAGTTGTCCACCTTATTTGTTTTGAGCTGATTTGTTGCAAAAACACTATTGTGATGCCTTCAATGCTAAAATGAAAAAATAATTTGCCATTTGATCCTGATATGACATTTTTTCAAGCGGATCAAAGCAGTTCAGCCAAGCAGGAAGTCAGTCGAGAAAAATTATAAAAAAATCTGGTCAATTTTCAAAATAAAACACCCATGTTCAAACTGTACACTTCATCACCTTCATTCTTTCAAATTGGAAAATAAAGACATTTTCCTCCCTGACTTGATTTTGGAGACTGAAGTTGCTGGTCATCCTCCGGTCCTTCATGGACGACGCTTCACCACCGACTGCAGCAGGGAAAGAGACTCACTGTTCCTTCAGTCTCCGTGTTCAGCTTCTTACTGGATGCGTGTTGAAGTGTGCAGTCTGATTGTTGAGTGACAAAAACCTTCGTGTACAATGTTTTCAGAATGTATTTCTATTACAGGAACATCGCAAAGAGGATCTAACGAGCTTCCCCACAGACAGACACACACACACACACACACACACACACACACACACACACACACACACACACACCTCCCAGACAGAGAACACAAGGCCACAGAAGAAAACCAAAGATATACAGTCCTATTCACTGGAGAGATGAGAGATGGAAGGAGCGGGAACGATGAAGAGAGAAAGTGTGTGTGTGTGTGTGTGTGTGTGTGTGTGTGTGTGTGTGTGTGTGTGTGTGTGTGTGTGTGTGTGTGTGTGTGTGTGTGTGTGTGCCTGTGAATTAAAGCCTTTGGCTTCTCTGTTTGTCCTCTACCCGGCCCCATCCTTCATCAGCAGAGCAGCACCCGGATCGGAGATATTTTACAAGATAAATCACGCTGCTGCAGAAAACTGACCTGCCTCTTGGTCTGGAGAAGTAGGCGCTTACAGTGGCCGGTTACCATGGCAACCCGAATCCACAACTGAAGTCAAAAAACATTTACTTTGCATGCACTTAGGTCTTCCTTCTGCAATGTTCAAGAGTGAGCCAGGTAATAATTTTATATTTATCTTGTCATGAATGGTGCCAGATATTATATATCTTATTACATATATTACACTGAACACGCTTTTCTGCTGCCTCAAATACATACAGGAGCTCCAAATGTGAATTAATCTACCTCAAAGCAATGCACAAAAAGTTTGATAACAGTCATAACACTGCCATAGTTTTTAATATATTTGTTCCTTCTTTTCTGCAGCCATCGTTTCTATTTGAACGTTTTTGATTTCCATATTGTAAAGATGGAAGGTATTAGCACTGTTTGTCTCCCGTATGGGAGAGTGCATTCAAATCTTCTATGTTCCCCTCCAATCAGATGGAAAAATTAACTAAAGTAAGATCAGGTCTTCAGTAGGGACTGATGGGCTTCAGGCTCACAGTTTTCAGAGTGGAGGATTTGTTGAGATTAAGTCAAACGGAGAATAACCAGCCTTGTTTAAGAGCAGCAGGTTGGTGCAGCAGGCTCCGTGGTACCTGCTGGCTCAGCATGCAGCACAGGGACTAACAACATCTGCTTCTTGGTCCACTACACCCTGCCAGGCCTTCATCCTCACCACACCTCCTCCTCCTCTCTGCCGGTTATTATCAGAAACCCACAAACCATCTTTCTCCTTGATCGCCGGCTGCTCCCATCTCCTGCTCTTTGTCTTGTTTAATTAAAACTGTGACAGGGCAAAGTGACAAAAAAGTCAAGCTGCAATTTATAAAAGTGACATATCTCCCTGACGGAGCCCTTGTTTCTGGCAGACCGAGCACTCAACATAATCAAAACTCTGTATGGGAGGGCGGCGGCAGTCTCCAAGATGGATGAGGCTGTGTGACTGCTGACTTCAGGCAGGCAGCTGTCGGAGGGAAACTATCTTCACCTGCCTTCTCAGAAACAACGGAAACATACAGCTGAGCCTTCTGTGCTGGGGTGAAATATTTTGTCGTTACCAAGCGGCGAACCAGCAGTGACGTCGCCCGTTGGTGTGTGAACGGCCATTATGAAGCCTCCAGTTGGGATTTTGTTTCTCCGGTGAAATGAAAGCCGTTCTTCCTGCTGTGACTGTTCAGATGCTAAAGAGGCTCTGGGGACTCTCCTGTCACTCCGTCCCAGAGTTTAGCGCTTCAATAACATCACAAGGAAAAGGAACGTTCAAAAATGCAAACACAAATCTTGATGACACATATATTGGTGCTGCTCCGATAAACATGAAAGCAGCCTGACACGCGTAAACTGAAGAGGTATACAGATTTTACAATAGAAATAAATTGAATGAATGAACTTTAACTTACAGAAAGGTGACAAATTAAAAGCTCTAACGTTTCCATTGAGGTGATGGATGTTTTCCCTGCAGATATTGCAAGAAACTTTTCTCTTGATTCTCTTCCAGCAGCTCTAAAGATAAGAACTAAATGACTGCTTTGCTGTTGTTTGCTTTTCCTTTTTTTTTTTTTTCTTTGCTCAAAAAAGAAATCTGTCTCCCTGTAAAGAGACGTGGGGTCAACATGCTCCCTGTTTATGGCCATTTGTAAGCAAGTCATTTTCAAACCCCTGAAGGCAACAAAAACAACATCAGGACGTTGTATGAGGAACTCATTCGCTTATTTAAGTCCAAAAGTCACTTGTTTTTATTCAGTTTTTGGTCTGAGGGAAATGTGTCTCTGTCGCTGCTAAATGCTCCACGATGTTCACCAACGGGTTTCTAACTGTGTCCATTCAGTTCACACAGGCTGTTTAGAGCTTTTCCCTGAAACCAGTTGTACTTAGACGGTTCCCAGCAGAACAACGTCTACTGAATAGATGAGTAAATTGTTTTTTTTCAGCAAGGAGGGTCTTTTTCTCAGCATCGAATCACGGCTGGACTGAAGGTTTCTGAAGGTGCAGCACACGTCACCGGAAGACTCTTTGCAGAAACTGGATCAGTTGCGCCAAAGCAGAATCAGGCAGAGCAAAAGCAATCACATCATTACAAGATCAAGGCATCAAGCGAGACAGAAAACTAACTTCATCACAGATACAGAATCTGCTCGATAAAAAAAACAAAAAAAACAAGGCTCCAATTTGTCTAATAGTGTTCTGAGGATGAGTAACGGTCTGTAAACCTCTCAGGAGGGGCCAACCGCTGGCGCTCTGCTTAGATATACCAGCTTTTACAATATCGGTGGATGATTTATGGCAATAAGAGGAGGGTGCACGTAAAGAGACAAACAGGAGACAGAACGATACCACAGAGTAGCAGAAACAGGGGAACATGGAGATAAGAGTTTTCAGGTTCGGGATATTTTGCCAACTCAGGAGGAGTGATTCAACTCCACGCTGACCAAGAAGAAGGAGCTCAACCTGCAGCAGGATGATGATCACAAACACACCTCAAAGCTTTGAAGAACTACTTGAAGACCAAAGAAGACGAAGGAGAGCCGACTGTCATGGACTTCCATAGCTGCAATCACATGACCATCACCAGATCTTTGTCAGATCATGTTGGGATAACATGGGTTATGAGGTTTTACACACATTCATAGAGGCCATATCAGCTGAAGCGCACTTTCAAAATGTATTTTAACTGAACTACACTCTCATCTATTTCCTGCTTCCGTGGCTGAAAAACAAGGATTTCTGTTCTTTTCTGACAGATTTGTCACTATAATTGTTGAACATCTTTGATTCAGATAAATCAATTTAAAAAAAAAGATATTTGATTTGTTACATACCCTGCTAAAAAAAATGCTGTTGATTTGATTTACAAAGTACAAAGCTGCTTTCAAGATGTCCGTATAGAAAGTAGGATCCTGTTTGATGGGAGCATCAGTGGACGGAGACAAACATGTGACGGTGACAGATGGAGCTCAGAGACTCTCGACAGCCAGACATTCAAAAGGACATTACAGTCCTTCCACCAGCCTGCACGCTGCGGCCCTCTCCAGAGAGGCCTCCTCTGCCTGCTTATCATAATGTGAGCGTCGTCACAAGCTGTGAAGGATGATCTGGTGCCGGGCCGCTGGCGTTTCATGTCCACCAGCGCAACAGAGACCTCCGCCGGTTCTGCCTCCTCACAAAGATTTTACCAATATAATCCAACAGAGCGGCGCAGGACGCCCGAGAGGAGCCGAAGGAGTTCTGACCCGACATAGAGATGTATGTTTACAGTGAGCATACCCGACACACCCCGCAGCCAAAAAACACAGTAAATGAATAAAATCAAGGTAAACTCGGTGGCTGTGGGTTTTTAAACACTTTCATCCTGCTGCCCTCAGACGGCTGCAGAGTTAATGAAGTGAAGTAGAATGTTTTCATACAGTAGAAAGTATAGAAACAGGCCTTGATAGATCCATGTAGTCTGCTTTAGGTTTCCTGCAAACTTTCTTTTAATGTTATCTGTTTTCATGTGAATTTCATGTAATTTTCTTGCTGTAAAGCTGCTTTTCTTGTATGAAAGGTACAATACGACTACATTTTATTATTGTTATTATAAGATTTAACATAGCATGGTGAAGCATGAACTTGCCTGTGTATGGGTGCTGACCTGGTATCTTTACCAAGTCATCATACCTTTCAAAAGTGTGCAGCTGCTGTTTCTACTCCTGCTGCTCACCTTGAAGATTTCTGGAGCTCTCTTCAACCATTTGGGAGCAGAAACCAGATCTGAAAATGTTGGGATGTGTTTACGTGGCACCTCTTAAGAAAAAGAGTAAAATGACATAATACCTGGCGCTGCTGGTTTTGCTCACTGCACCGCCACAAAACTTTAGAAAATCTGATGATGTTGTTTTAACAGAGAGAAATCCACATGCCTCTGTGTGCTTCTGTTCTGGAGCTGAAGAGGCCCGTTGGGGAAACAAAGCCTGTCCTGACCTGAAGCCAAACCAGACAATAAACAGAGCTTCCAAAGCTCAGGTTTTTAACTGTTAAACTAAAGCCCAGCGGGTGCCGAGGTGTTTCCTGCCCCTTGTCTACAACTGGAAAAAAAAAGAAAGTAAAGGAAACAGCAAGTGCCAAATCAAAAGTCTGTTCACAAAAAGAAGTGTGTTGTTCAGTCGGTCAGGGAGAGGAGGCCAAGCAGCTAAATTATAGAGTCGGGTTTTATTGAAAGACGCCAAAAAAATAAAGTCAGGGATTGAGCTTCCTGCGGAGAAGCCTTGACAGCAATCTGCTGCTGCAGTTTCCACCATCAAGCCTCCGAGACGCCCTGCTGTCCGGCTCAGATGAGCTCCCCGCCGGAGCAGAAACGAGAACGGCATAAATCAGTCGCCTGGGAACTCCGACATGCTTAAACATGAGGCCGAGCTGAAGGTAAAGCGGCCGGCCGCTCGGCTGCAGCTCCACCAACAGCAATCCAGCACCTTTATCACCGCGTTGGCAAAAAGAGAGTGGACCCGGACCTGGTGCATCTTCTACTGGCTTCTCCGGTTCTGCATCTCTAGTGGCTTCTTCGTAATGAGGGGATGAAGCGATTAGTAACGAGCTGGACAGATTTGAGAGTGTTATAAGAGGCGGTAAACAGGTCTCAGCCCACCGCCGCTCCCCCCTGACGGCTGTCACATTGATATAAAACCCACGCGACACTCCAGCTAATGAGGCCAACGTGGACACCATGACTGGGACGAGTGCAGAGCCGGGCCCTGTCACCGCGAGCGCTCAGACCAAACACAGGAACACACGGCACGCCGTCCTGACACCGGCTGCAGCTCGCAGGCAGCCTCGTTACGAGTTGTCACCGAGCCGCCCACACAGGAAGTACAAAAAAAGGATAAACAATAAAACAACAGTCAAACGGTGTGTTCGTGGAGGGAGAGCACGGACCTCTTCCTCCCGCAGAGAAGCACGCGGGCGCTGCTGTCTGCACTTACACAGCACCAACTCAGAGATGATGATCCAAATCGTTTTGCTGTTTTGTTTTTTTTATTTCTGAGGCAATTTCTCCTTCCAGGAGGAAAAAGAAAGTTGAGGTGGATCTGACTTCTGGCTGCAACTTTCCAGCTGTTATCCGGCGTCGATCGGTTGAAGGTGGTGACAGCAGATCGCGGCTAACAGCCTCCTTTAGCAGCTAATTGCCGTCATTACCTCCTCCAAGTCAGGTTTGGAACGACAGCTGGCAGAGGGGGGTGGGGGTGGGGGGGTGGGGGGGGTCCTCTACTGATAAAACAACACACGTAATTGGTGCAGTAATCACAGGCACAAATGCTGCCGATTTAAAAGAGGCCAAGGTCGCAGCAGCGAGCCACTCTGACGTTGGACGCCACAACCCCCCCCCCCCCCTCCCCCCACGCCATCGATCCCCGCCCGCCGCCATCGATGTCCGCCCGCACACAAACACAGCGAGCCTGTGTTTTATGCTGCTGCTGTCCATCGATTCAGGGGGAAAGTATCCAAAGATTTAATTACACAAGTAACCCATAAACTGTCCAGTGCCAGCAGTCGTCACCGGCCGGGAGAAATACTGCCGCGGCCTGTTGAAGTAATGGCCCGGCTTGGATTTGTGAGACGGCTGTGGGGTTTATGGGGGAGAAGATTTGAGGCCCCCCCCCTCCCCCCGCAGCCGGTGCATTAGCCCCCATTAGCAGCATCCACGATGAGGAAAACAAGAGCACCAAGCTGCTGATTTGCAGCTGTAATCTGTCTATTTAGGGACCCGTCTTAATGCCCTGTTGTCTGGTTCAGAGCCCATTAAAGAGAAACTTTTTCTGCTTTCCAGGATCATTTCACAAGAGAGCTTTAAAGAAGCAAACTGGGGTTATTTAGAGTTTAGTTTACAACTCACCTGTTTAGCTCCAGGCTGCATATTTTTTTCTAATATCTGAACGCCTCGGCTCCGACGCCCACATCTCAGACTTTTTCAGGGATTCAAATAGATCTGATGTTTTTTCCCCCCTACTGGAAAAACAACTGAGACTGAGAGATTTATAAAGGGTGTGTTCAAGAAGTAAAAAAAAATAAAAATAAATCACGAACATCAGGGTGACATCTCTAATAATCAGCTGCATCTGATAAATGATTTCTTGGTCCTGATCCTGATCTGAGTCCTCTACTCTAATAAAGAGCCTTATCAGATATTTAGATTGAACTAAAAGCGGGGCGGTGCAGCAGTGTTTCAGAGGGAGAACCGACAACAGAGAGGACACAAACCCGGCAACAAACCTGACAACAGCCCACTTATATTTCGGCCTGTGAGCTGACGTCAGTGTAAACCTGACAGTCAGCTTCCTAACAGAGACTTGAACACGTCATTTTCATTAAAAGAAGGAAGGAAGGAAAACTATCAACAAGTCTTCAAAGCTGAAGGGCTGAATGTTGTTTTTAATGTCCCTCTTTAATGATCCATGTGAGCGCTGATCCGACGCCCCCGTCAGCAGTTTAATAAGGTCTGTTAGTGTCCTCACAGACGGTTAGATATGAGGTGATATGAGATCTATGGTTAAAGTGACGTCATCATTTTCTTTTCTTCTTTTTCTCTGAAGAGGAAGGTCATCATTTTCTGCTTTTAAATCTGATCCAGTCATCTGCAGCCATTCCTGAGATATGAATGTCTTTGTGTCTGTTCAGCACGTAGTGGGAAATGTTGTACTGCTTCACATTTCCTGTTGCTTATCTGCATTTGGTTCTGAGTCAATGAAAAAGGTCCACTGTGTAACCTCTGAAAGATGTTTTATCGGAGCCATGTTTTGACCCGGAGTTTCAACACCATCAGCAATTTTGGGAAAAGTGTGTAAATGATGGGAGCTTTGGGATGGTCAGTAATAAAAACAAACTTTAGTTGTACATCACTTTTCTAAACTCAAGTTGCAAAGTGCTTCACATAAAATAAGCCATTAAAACCAAACAACAAGTGAATTGTAACAAGCCTTAACGACACAACACCCAACGACACAATGACCGTATGAAACAACCATAAGAATTAAATTAAAACAGGCTATAAACGAAATAAGATTTAATCACTAAACTCAAATAAAATCAGCAAAGGCTCGCCGATAAAAGTCTGTTTTAAGAAGAGAATTAAAAGACAGACTATAATAATGAAGAATTTACATTCTCTTTTTCCCAACAACACATGTCCATCCTGAACTGTTTGGTGTGACACATCTGTGCCGTATGACCTCTGACCTCTGACCTCTGACCCAGACGATCACCACAACCACAATCTACTGCCAACATTGTCAGCGCACCTGTCGAATCGACAGCTACAGCATGCTAGTAGAGTTAGCCTTGAAAGCGTTGACCGCACGTCTCTGCTCACATCAACCGACGACCACGTGGAGTTCACCAAGAATGTACGCACCAATAAGCCGCCACTCGTTTTCTCCACCAACTATTCCAATAAAGAAACAACACAGCTGTCGTTATTGGTTTCACTCAAGTTTAAAACAGATATATGGCACTTGTCTTACTGGACACTGGAAACTGAAGTCCAGTTTGGTCATCCAAGTGTCTCCTGGTTTTAAACTCAAAGTCCCACACTGACTGCTCCACCCTGTTCTGGAGGACGGCTCACGTCTAATAAAACACAAGTTACATTCGGCTTTTTCTGCTTTTTGTGTGTGCGCTCGGCTCGCGAGCGCTCTCGAGAGCTTTCTGTGTATCTGCCAGCACCAGAAGAGCTCCTGAGGCAAAGAACATCTCGTACTGAGCAGGGAAATGTCTGTCTAGCTCACACATGTTGAACAAATATGAACAATCACCCATATACAGTAACATCACAACAAGAGCTCCAACCTGAGGTCGGACTGGAAGCTGCAGGGACTCACCGTCACCTGTTGAGGTGTGAGGTGGTGATTATGGAGCTAGCTCACCCTAGTAGACACCTACACAACATAGACGTCTTTGCCAAAACGTTAACTCTGCTCCTTCCTCTCATTCTGTTGATAGTTTAGTTTAATTGTGGTGGTTTTGAGCTAATAAAAGTACGTATTGCTCCTTTAATTGCATTTAAATACACCAATTGTGCCTGTGGACAAACACTGGACGTCCTGGTGGAGGAAACACGATCTGAGGACGAAACAAAGGGGAATGACAGATCAACACATTTTCACTTCTAGAAGGAGTAAAACATTTCTATAAAAAAAACAAGGAGTTGGACTAGAAGAAGTTTCCCAGCAGCACCTCCATGCTTCCAATTTATGATGGTTTTGAGGGAACTATCACTTCCCTGCATTACACACCTGTCGTAAGCTCTGCAGCAGCGCTTCCCCCTCTCGTTATATCCGTGTATCAGCTAAAACTCCACCGACAGAAGAAACGGAACCCGAATCTCCCCAAAACAGATTCTGACCTCCACCCTTGGACATTCTCGTCCAGCCCTACAGGTGAGCCGGGAAGCTGACGTGCCAGTCATTCTGCCCCAGGAGAAATCACACCAATTGCCATTTGCAGAATTAATTCAGTGACCTATGTTAATTCCAAGATTCATTTGCTCTGCGTTGGCTGTGCTGAAACTGGGAATGAGAGCTGCTCTCTTGTCCCTTCACTCATGCAAAATTCATTTTTGGATAATTACCTCCAACTAACCCCCCCCTCCCAAAAAAAAGGAAAAAGACAAAAAAGGAACCTCGAATAGACAAATCTTTCCATTTGGGATGTGATAATTAAGATCAAACATTTGATCGGGAGCCACATTCAGCTTCCTTGGCTGAGCGGTGCAGATAGAAATGTATCTGCAGGAGCCGTGCTGGAGAACCGGAGAAACTCTGGCCTTTTTCAGAAATGCCTGGAGCCATTTTCTAATCCGGCGGCGCTGACTTCGTTGTTCAAGGTCGACACTGCAGCGGATTGAAGCCCCAAAAAAACTAGAAGAGTCAGCTGAAAGAAGTGTTTTGTTCGTCGCGTCTGAGGGAGTTGGGTGACTTTTTGTGACGAGGCTGCGTCCCTCCATCTGTCTGTCAAATGTTATTTTAGACATGTCTGATGATGACTCTTAAAAAAGACACTAATTGGTCCAGAGGGGGCGCTCGTGTCAAAGGCCATAAGCACCACGTCACTGCATCAGCAGAACATTCCCGGATGGTGCCTTCAGGCGCTCCATTCTGCCACGTCAACTGACCGACTTGAAATTTGAAACTTGAAATTTGACCTCCAGCAATCTATTTAAACTCATATTTGTCAGTATATAAGCAAAACAGTTTTATTTCTAAGTGAGGTTTTGAAATTGAGCCTAACAGATAATTGGTTGTTAGATACATTTTTTGGGACACTTGGGTGCGAAACATGACAGCATTGAACTTTTTCAACACACCAATGTGGCTCGCTGTGTGACCACGGAAACCACAGAAACTATAAGAGATGACTTTACTATATATCCGACCTCCCTGATGACATCTTTTTATCAGACTGCAACAATATCAGCTGCACGTCCAGTCTCGGGCAAAAACAACTTTAACAACGTTCCTCTATTTTCAGCCACAACCTTTTCTATTTAGCTGCGGGATGAGATACAGGCTGCTAGAGTCAAAGCAGCCGAGAGCCACGGTGGCAGCTTTCAAAACACTGAACAATGACGGACCTCGGCGGCAGCTGAGGCAGCAACCATGTGCTGTCTAAAAAACACCTTTAAATAACCAGTGTGGGACAATTAACCACCAATCAACACAGAGTCTGAAAGACCTGAAGTCAAAAAGCCGATTTATACCTGAATGTCATCTTAATAAAATAAAATGATACTGAAGTTCTACCAAGTTTAATAATGCCTGAAGATATGTATGTTTTTCATTGATTTAAATGGTGTGCATACAGTCTTCTTGTACATGTAGTGATGATCAGAGGAACCGTATCATCAGACACTAGAATTGTTGCTCCAGTCCAGTGCTGCTTTTTGGTTCAGACCTTCAATATATGAGGATACATTTTAAGAACTCAGCCTAAATATTGAATCTTATTAGGAGCCAACGAGCCGCTGAGAACCACAGACAAGTTATGGAAGTCACAAAATACTGAAAATACTTTGTGCCAGATGAAGACACAGCAGAGCTTCGAACGTCAAATCTATGCATCCATTTAAAATTAAAAGCTTTCATTTCAAATTAAAAGCCCGGCAGCAGCCCTGTGATTAAGTAAATTCATTCACTGTAGAAATTCAGAATATAATACTGATAGCGGTCGATACACGCCCACACGTTAATAAGGGCAGTACCGTCCATTATTTTTCCACTTACAGCACAGTTTTAAACTAATAGAAACCATGAACTTAAACACAGTTGCAGTTTGCCTCCTGATTGTCCCTGGACTGATGTCGGAATAAGGATTTAAGAAACAAATCTAATGAACCAGGTGTAATCAACCTCGACAGAGTAAAGGCCAGCGATCATCCCTCACACATCGGCCGCCATGACAGTCGTCGCACCGCCGCAAATCTTAAATTCAAATGACAATATGTTAGTTCCACGACAGTAATTGAGTCAGAGAAAGATGCGAGGCAGGTAAACAGCCGGTGCATTGACAGCAGTGCCGTGACGAGAACACACACGGGGGCTTTATCAAGTCGAAGCATCTCCGGGTGAAAAAATAAAGCTCAATAGTCTCAGCGAGAGCGAGGCTTTCTGTCAAAACAACAGCTTCCTGATGACAGAAAAAAACGTTCTTATTACTGTCAGTTTTCCTCAACAGTTTTTTTTTTAGCAAACAGGAAAACATCCCGCGGCTAATGAAGGCAGCCGCACTGTTTGATGTCATCTGGGATGCTGAGGAGAAAACTGACTGGTTTCCATGACGGTGGACGGTTATTCATTACCTCCGAGACTCTCTCACACTCATACATTCACGTTTGGACTCCTGTCTTTGTGAGGACACTCGTTGAAACAAGACATTCCCTAAAACCAGACTTCAAATCTGAACCTCGACCAAAGTCAGAGCCTCAAACAGCCGCTGGACCGCAATGTCCTCAACTGCACACAAAGATCCTCATAATTTAAAACTGAAAATCTGTCCTCACAACTATAAACAATCACTAAAAAAAAGAAAAACACAAACACACATTCCACCAGTGCAATGTTTTTCACACATATACCAAATCACTGCAAAGTTTTCAGATGGTTTGCTTTAATATACAGTATAGTATCATGTAACTTCTCCGCCTTTCAGTCAGTGGATAAAACAAAAGAAATGCATGAATTAACATTTTTATAATTTCTCATTATTCATTATTTTGACAATTTTAATTGGCTATAATTTTTTATTTAAGAAAAGCTAGCAGCGGATGCACTGCCAAGTGTTACAAGTTGACAAAAAAGTCTCTGAATGTTGCTTACTGAACAGTTTAGGATGAATAATTTACAATACATCGTTGTTTGTAAATCCTTCGGCATATTGTGTTGTCAAGCTGTGATTTACTCTGTTATAAAAGAGGCTTATGAAAGTCTTCTGAAAAATTGTAGCTGAAATATAATGTGTCGAAGAGTAAGTGGTTTTGCTGAGTAAATAAAAAATAATGTTGCATGCTTAGTGCTCACAAAATATTAACTACTTCATCACTTCCAACGTTGAGTTTATTGCAAACAATATTGTTAAAATACATAATTGCTGTTGTTTATCAAATCTGAACATTTAAAAAGAAACAATAAAGGGCTCAGCGGGGAAATGAGACGCCCCCAAGAAACTTCTGTTAACGGTGCCGGCAGACAGACTGCTCGACATGATCTGTGCGTTCCAATATCCAAACTACCAGACGTTTTAATATGGCAGAAAAAGATTTATTATGTACAAATACATAATATGTTAAACGTACTATGCCCAAAGTACCAGGATCTATGCTACTCTGGCTGCTCGGACCCACAATCCTCAGCAGCAGAAGAGACGTCACGTCGACTGAGCCGCTGAGAGAGTTGGTGGCGTTGAGGCTCCGCCCACAAAAGGAAGAAGAAGAAGGTATGACCAAGAGGGTCAAAGTTCAAGGCACATTTTTATGATGAAGTAGTGTCCTAATTGTAGGCAGTATACATACTAAATGCAACTGTACATACTTTGTAGGCGTAGCTACAGTCTCGCCTACCAAATTAAGAAGATAAGTGGGTACATTTTAAAGCTGGGAGCAGCTGGCTGTCATAGTAACAGTACAGAGCTTTTTATTGACATGAACAAAAACAATCTGTTGCAATTATTTTCTATTTTAATTGTACTGCTGTTGTTTTGGGACTAATGTGATTGAATGGACTCTGCAGGATGTCAGTCAGAGTTGTGTGTGTGTGTGTGTGTGTGTGTGTGTGTGTGTGTGTGTGTGTGTGTGTGTGTGTGTGTGTGTGTGTGTGTGTGTGTGTGTGTGTGTGTGTGTGTGTGTGTGTGTGTTGTGACAGAAGGAACAGAGAGTAAATCCTCCCGACACGGTGGAGCAACAGGCCCCGATTACAGACTGAAGTAAGTCTCTGAGCTCTGGTAGGGAGGGAAAAAATAAAATGAGTTTGGCAGAAATGTAACCATAGCAACGCCTCTAGCTAGCATCCATGGGTACAATCCGTACTGAAGGGAAATCCGACAGTACGGAGAGATCACACGGAGCACAACGGCAGCTGCAGTGTGATCTGCCGGAGCTGTCGCTCAACAACAAGAAGCGTCAAACAGTCAACGATAAGCAGCCATGAAAACATGAAACATGTTGTTGAACTGGTCTCGATTCAGAGGTCTGCAGCCTGGTTTTGTGAGGAGCAGATCTGTGAGCCCAAACTGCACTTCAAGAAGAAGTTGTTGTTGCTGATATTCAGCATCGCTTTTGGTTTTGGTTTAATGAATTAGTTAACGAGAGAAATATCTGTGGCAGCTGAAGGTCCGAGCAGATAATGTCTGAAGTCTTGGACCAGTTTCTCATCTGTTCACTGAGATGAGGCATCAAAACAGCAGGAAGTCATTTCACTGCAGGTTCGGTGTGTCGGTCCAACTAACAGGAGCTGATGAGCAACGGGAGGGAACCTTGAACCTGCCGACTTCACGGAGACGCAGAGTCAGCTCACGGCCTTCGTGTTAAACAGCACATGCAGCAGTGGTCTAATTATTCATGTTACAATATCAAGTTGTTTTTTTTAAGCTAACCATGAATAAATGCTACAGAATGACTTGATGTTTTCGTCTTGTGGAAACACTCATTTATCTTTTCATCATGACTCACATCAGAAACGCTTTCTTCTGACTGTGTTTGCTCACTTCTAGGTTTGTAGTTTAACATGGGTCACACCATGTGGAAGTAGAGATTCAATGCAAAACTACACAATCTCTATTATCTGTATTTAGATTTGAATTTACACCATGAGTGGGTTTACCTTTTACCAGAAGTACTTTCGTTTTATTGTGCAGTTAATAATCCGTATACATAAAAGTATATTACACATGAAAAGAAAACTACCTACAGATTGAAACTGTGGACAAAATCATTTAAAAGAAAACTTGCTTATTAATAATAATGTCTCGCAGGTCCATAAAAAACAAACGAGCAAAATGATATGAAAATATTACTGCTATATCAGAATATAATTTTGTTGTGTTCACTGGTTTACTGTTGTGTTCACTGGTTCACTGTTGTGTTCACTGGTTCGCTGTTGTGTTCACTGGTTCACTGTTGTGTTCACTGGTTTGCTGTTGTGTTCACTGGT
This sequence comes from Embiotoca jacksoni, assembly GCF_022577435.1. NCBI lineage: Eukaryota > Metazoa > Chordata > Actinopteri > Embiotocidae > Embiotoca > Embiotoca jacksoni. The sequence continues at coordinate 2,288,479 of NW_027185381.1, read as the reverse complement.
TCGCTGTTGTGTTCACTGGTTCACTGTTGTGTTCACTGGTTTACTGTTGTGTTCACTGGTTCGCTGTTGTGTTCACTGGTTCACTGTTGTGTTCACTGGTTCACTGTTGTGTTCACTGGTTTACTGTTGTGTTCACTGGTTCGCTGTTGTGTTCACTGGTTCACTGTTGTGTTCACTGGTTCACTGTTGTGTTCACTGGTTCACTGTTGTGTTCACTGGTTTACTGTTGTGTTCACTGGTTCACTGTTGTGTTCACTGGTTCACTGTTGTGTTCACTGGTTCACTGTTGTGTTCACTGGTTTACTGTTGTGTTCACTGGTTCGCTGTTGTGTTCACTGGTTCACTGTTGTGTTCACTGGTTCACTGTTGTGTTCACTGGTTCACTGTTGTGTTCACTGGTTCACTGTTGTGTTCACTGGTTCACTGTTGTGTTCACTGGTTTACTGTTGCAGGTTTACTGTTCCCCCAGTTGGAAAAACAGCTGAGCTACTGAAAATAAAAACAGGGGCATAATCTTCCTGTGTTGGAGCCACATAATGAGGTCGCATCCACGAGACAAATGTGACAAAGTTGGAGAAGACACAAATTCAATGTATTCAGATGTTACGATAGTGACAGTAGAGCAAAATGGGAAATGCTGCTTTACACCTGCTGCAGAGAAACAACCCTAACGTGGATGTAAGTGTGTGTTACAGAGGAGAGCAGAATAAAGTCCAGCTGTGTTTAAAACCTCAGTCTGTGCACACCAGCTGCCTTAGAAGAGAACATTTTTAACTCTTCTGTGTTGACTTTGCCGTCGTACTCAAGAAATATGACAAACACTTCATCCCGTGGAGGAGCGTCCTCCTCGAGCGTCTTCAGCAGAATCCCAGAAAACCAATGAGCTTCATCGTTGGTTGATCCGTCGGCTGCATGTTCGGTGCGTGTGGACGTGAGAATAGCAGCGATCGCATCGTCATTGAAATATCGGACAAAAGAAACTGTCACGGCGTCTGAAGTTGATGAGAAACTTGATGCTGGATCAGATCACACAGGCTGTCAGGAAGTTTCTGCACGCTGGCAAGCAAGGTGAAACTGCTGACGCCACACACGGGCTCACGCACAGAAAATACAAGAAACCACAGGGGAAGGCAAAACCCAACAGACACGCAAATGAAAGGGAACTGTGGTAAAATACAACCGAGTGAAGCTGATCACTGCCCGGCTGGGAGATCCACAGAAACAGATCTCCCAACGGGGCGTTCAGCCACAGCGAGCAGGAAGAGCCAATGAATGAGCGAAAGAGCAGAAACAAGAACAAAAAGACCGTCCTTCTAACTTTCTGGGCTCCGTGTGTGAAGAGGATGAGATGTGTGAACATGTGCAGATGCTCCTCAGTTCGACTCCTGAAGAGGATAAAACTGACTCTGGAGTCGATGTGAATGTAACAAGTACAGACACGTACCAGTCGTTCACCGAGACCAGATCCACTACAACCAGATGCTGCACTCAACAGCTCCCGAGGTAAACGTCTGTGTCCAACGCTGCAGAAAGTTAAAGATCAACTTCAAAGAAAATGGAGAAAAATGGCTTTGAGAGCCTGACAGAACTTTCTGGATCTGTGTGGACCTGAAAAGATGTTTCGTGAAAAGAGAAGAGCACATGCTGCCAACTAATGAGATAACAGCCAAGCTAAGTGGTACAACTGTGTTCCATTGATGCTGTTGAGTTCTGGCAAATCCACCCACATCATGGAGGTAGGAGGAACACATCCGTAACTCCGATTGGCCGGTTGTGCTTCGAAAAACTGCCTTTTGGCATCATCAGTAAACCCGAACTCTTCCAGGAAAAGATGATAGAAGATCTATACGGCCTGGAAGAAGTCATCGTGGACTACAGTACATCCTAGTCTCCACAATGAAACAACATGACAGTAAAGCAGCACATAAAAGAAGTCAGTTTAAAGAGAAATATTCTCTTAAACTGAGTCAGCTGCAGTTCTTGGGTCATCTTACTGACAAATCTGGGATCCGGTCTGACCGAGATATGAGGGAAACCTTTCACCAGCTGCCACTACCATGCAACGTTCAAGGGTTAAAAAGAATATCTTGATATGGTATCAATATTGTGATAGATCAAAGAGAAAACTAACTACTGCACCAGTTCTCTCCCACTGAAATAAGACTGAACAAAGTGCCGTCCCAGCCGATGCTAGCGGACTCAGACTGGGCGGCCTGCTGGTCCAGCTTCACCAGGAGCAGTAGGGACTAGTTGCAAACTGCTGCAGGTGCATTACTGAAGGACAAACACACTGCGGTCAGATGGAGAAAGGATGTGGAGGGTTTGACAAATATCTCAGTGTCATCGGTCGCTTCGAGCTCGTCACCATCCACAAGTCATGAGGGCCCTTAATCAGCAGCCAGTACGGACATCGACTGTGGGCTTAAATCTTCCAAACCACGAGCAGACAAAGACGCTCATCATTGTTGATTCAGGGATGAAACATGCTGCATAGTTACAACAGGGGAACGAAAAGGACAGAATCAGAGCAGCCACAGTGACTGAAGGTCCATCCAGATGCCAGGACATACACGAGATGAAAAACCAAGCTGTCACAGCTTGATGGTTCAGTAGTACGAGGAAGCAGACTGTTGGTACAGAGGCAGACGTCATCCAGAAAATACACCAAGGAAAACAAGAGCTCGTGAAATGTAGAGAAAGGAGTGATGAATCAGGATGGTGGTGTCTCTATAAAGGCAGGACAACCACGCCGTGAATTAAAGACACAACAAAATCCTTAGAATAAGACCGCCGTGAGTATTTAAAGTTTCTGGAAACACTGCACCAACACAGGTCACGCAGAGAACTAGATTTACCGCCTCGGTTTTATTCCTCCGCCAGCCAATCAAGTTGCACTTTACACCCATGTTTGTCCAGACTCATCTCATATATTTGTGCCAAATTTCAATAAATACTATCAAGTTATTCATGAGATATCGAGTTCATAGACAGATAATACCTGCTGCTACAGCTGTTAGCGGTGACCGTCCTCACCCGGGAACAGAACGACTAGTTCCACCCCAGAGCCAGGCCACCGCCGGCTCCATGTCCGTGGCTGCACCACGAGAAGACCTGGGATTTCCATATAGACCCCCTTTCTCTTTGTTTAGGGGGGTGGGGATGGGGTGGGAGAGGGTGAGTTTGGACAATATTAATGCTGTAATGATTTACGTATTTGTAAATATTACATTTATAAATGATATTTTTCATCTGCAGGACTTCAATACATGTCTGAAATTTAGATTAGATTATTTTATATTATATTATATTATATTATATTATATTAGATTAGATTAGATTAGATTAGATTAGATTAGATTAGATTACATTACATTAGATTAGATTAGGTTAGGTTAGATTAGATTAGATTAGGCTAGATTAGGTTAAATTAGATTAGGTTAGATTAGATTAGGCTAGGTTAGATTAGGTTAGATTAGATTAGGTTAGATTAGATTAGATTAGATTGGATTAGATTAGGCTAGATTAGGTTAGATTAGGTTTTATTAAACCCACAGTGGGGAAATTTAGTCATCAAGTGATTTCACAAATTCAGGTGAAAAATGAAAGTTCTCAGATGCAGTAGATCATTTTCATATTCCAACAAACTACATTTTATAATTTATTTCTTTTACTTTACTCCAGACAGTCATTGTCCATAAAGATAAATGTTTCTGAGACTTCACAGCTATACACACACACACACACACACACACACACACACACACACACACACACACACACACACACACACACACACACCTTGTTGCCGGGCTTTGATGGCCGGGGTGTGATCCTCACTGAGGTCCTCCGAGAGCTCGACACACCGATGTGATGAACCGGCCACAAAGCTGTTATCTGTCATCTGAGCCGGGCAGCGGGGAGTTTGGACTCAATGTGCTGCTTAAACGGTGAAATAGAACCCACAGCTTCAGGCAAGGCAAGGCCAAGCCCCCCCTCAGCTTCCACACACACAGACACACACACACACACACACACACACACACACACACACACACACACAGACAGACAGACAGACACACACACACACACACACACACACACAGACAGACAGACAGACACACACAGACACACACACACACACACACACACACACACACACACACACACACACACACACTGCCGCCCCCCCCCCCCCCCCCTACTACACAGTCCTCCACTCCTTCAACAATCATGCTGTAAACATGACAAATGGCAAAGGCCCACCAAGGGCAGCTCTGTGGTAACACGAGGACCTCTATACCATCAGTCCAGGATTTATCCCACTAATCTTCTCGCACATTTATATTCCACCGACGCTGTGAAACTTTAATGCCGCGTCTGGCTGGGATAACCCGCAGTTTGAAAACCTGGAGCATCAAATATTCCCCCTCATTCTGCATGCAGAGAGGGGCGTGTAAACAGGAATAATCCATGTGAAGCAGATCAGGGCTTGTCATGTTGAATCTCACAGCCATCATCTGGAAGTTTCTTTCTTCTCCTCCAAGTCGCAGCACAAACTGCCACTTCCACTCGCTCCGTGTGTGTTCTGCACCAGTTCTGTCAATCATGTCATCCCGGCCGCATCCAGACAAACCTGGCTCCCCGGCACCCTCCTCCCTCGCCCCCTTGTGTTTATTTCCACTAAGTTGCCACGGCAACGGGCAGATGCTGCGCTAACAGTCATCCGTCTCTCCTTCGCCGACGGCGTTCAGCCGTTTCCTGACGCAGCTCTCGGTGAATACAACGTGTAATTTAGGTGCGAGTCAGATGCTGACATTTCAATAGCAGACGGATGAGAGGAGAAAAAGTCCTCATCGTATAAGAGTGTGGAACATCGCTGTCACAGCAGCAGCCGTTCTGCGACTCTCTTCCTCTGCGGATGACGAAGTGTTTAACTGTCCCAGCGTGACGATAACGAGCCGCTCATTTCAATTCAACCAGTGATTTCATCTAGAAAACGTTCAGCCGGTTTCAGGTCATTTACTGCGTCGTTATCACACAGCAGGAGATCTTCTATTCAATCAAACTGTTGCAGCATTTTGAAAAAGACAAGACTGGTCCACTGTTGAAGGCGAGTGAAACAAACTATATTTATAAGTTTATTACAAACTCTAGTGGTTTTAGTAGTTAGGATAGAGCCGTGGAGGTGATGGAGTAGAAAGAGGGAAAGAGTGGTTGCATTGCTCAAACAGAGGAGACTGCTTAGTGTCACAGGTCAAACCAAACAATGAGATGAACAATTTGAACTTGTGTAATGTACATCACGTAAAATGAATGCCTAATTGTTTTTTTTATTTATAAACAATGATTTTTTTTTTTGTGTGTCAATTTAACTAATCTGGAACTGTTTCACACTGTTTGATTGTTACTATGACGACAAAGGGCCAGGCCACCAGGGGCTCAGCACTCCCACTGAATATGTGGTTTTGGGAGTCGGTGGAACTTGACCTATTGTGTTGTTTTGGTGTGAGGATGTGTTGGTTGTGTAACAACCGTGGGAGGCTGTGGCTCAGTCGGTAGAGTGGGTTGCACACTAATTGGAAGGTTGGTGGTTCAATCCTGGCTCCTCCTGTCCACATGCCTAAGTGTCCTTGAGCAAGACACTGAACCCTAAGTTGCTCCTGATGGTGAACCATCGGTGTGTTGTAAGTCGCTTTGGATAGAAGCGTCCGCTAAATGTAATGTGCTGTCTCACTCAGGGCTGTGGTGTCCTGCACGCCCCCTCCTTCAGCCTCCAGGAGGTCTGACTGCCATTACTACATTCAAAAAATCCACTGATTTCCTGTTCCTGAGCCACTGATTTCCATTTGCATTGATGAACGACACAAAGTCGCTCTCTGTGCGCTGACAAAAGCCAAAGTTGAACACGATACTTGCTTTAACACTTTCTCAGCTTTGCTTCTGGTATTTGTTGTCCTTCACGAAGCAGCACGAGTTCACCGGTTTATGTTTGAAAGCTGGCGATTGTTAATTTACATTTTACACAGCGTCACAACTTTTTGGGAAATTGGGCTATAAATGATATAAAAGTGATGTCACTTATATTACTTTGAATTTTATACAAATTCTTTAAAAAGGCGATTAAACTGAAAACTCCTAAAAACATTCATGTAAACCTGCCAACAGAACTCAACACTGATTACTGTCAAACTTTCATTTAAACTCATTCAATATAACTTGAATTAAGATTAAAGCACAACAACCAAAACAAATCACAAGTATTTAGATGACAACTGACTGCAGTAAATAACCTCAAACAACATGTACGTTCAGACAGACTGTGTGCTGAGTGATGACAACTATCAACAGGGCTGGGAGCTGTTTTTTTAAAGAGGTTCCTAGATGACTCTTTAAATATCTCTTCTGACGAAACCTTGACACGGTTACTTGGAGCAAAAATTTAAACGAGAGAAGCAATCAAAAACAAGGCTAGAAATTTGAGCGCATACTTTATATTCTACACGTAAGCTTTTTACCGAAAATATTACATTCAGATGTAATCAACACCATTTTAAACAGTAACTGCACACATTTTTTTCTCAGTAACTGTATCTGATTATAATTATGTTTATGTTGTAATTTCATTACAAAACTTATGAAGAACATTTTTGGGGTACTATCTTAATCTACACAGAAAACATTTCTGGCATGGTGTATGTGGGACAAAAATCATTTCAGGCTTTGAAACACACTTAGCACTTTATTTTGGTCATTTTGTTTGATTTGTTGAGATAAAGAATAAGTTAAATATCAACCTTTATTAGCCTTTTTCTTTGAAATGATGGAATTTCTTGTGTAGTGATGAAGACAGACGAAGATGGAGACAGACATCAACCTTCATCTTCATCTAAAAACCGCCTGAAGGATTCATCATCCATCTTGGTCAGTGAGCTTTTTTTCTCTGGGATCCTCGTTGAACCACCAACACCGCCTCCAAACAAACCACATGGCCGGCCCATTCATCAACGCTTTCACGGCAGAAAAGCAGGTCAACATGTCGGCTAAACTGAGTGTCGATCCTGAAGACGGAACCGGAGGAGATGGATGATTCTCCGAAGACTCACTTCCTACTGGTCTGGCGCTCGTTTGGAAATGTACAAGACAGACTGACTTGAAGCTGCTCAACACATCAAATTAAATTTATTCATCATGTATATTTATTTCTGATTAGCATAAAACAAAAAAGTATTTCATGTCTCTAGAAGTCTTTATTAAGGAGGGAAAAATAGCCCATTATGTCATCCTGTAGGCTCAGAAACTGGTTCTTCTCACTGAAAGCCTCTGAAACAAACTGAAGGTGTGAAGATATAAAAATAGGAAATTTACAGTCCAGAGATTCTCTTGGAACTTGACCAATGGAAGAAGCTAAAAATGACAATATCTTCACTGCTTTCTTATTGAGCTTTATTTCATCTTTTTTTTTTTTTTTTTATCTGTATTGCTGGACCTGCCTACATGTGAAGAGAAGAAACTCACATTGACTTGTTGTACAGTTTGTGCACAAGTCCAAGTAGTCCAAAGATATGTAAACTCCTACATGTTTGAAAGGTACACCTGTACAGTATTTTGTTCATTATATTGGGGTTTGATGGAGTTCGACATCCTCTCGCTTTAAAGTTAGACTTAAAACTTTTCTTTTTGATCAGGTTTATAGTTGGAGCTGCTCAGGTGGCCCCGAACCATCCTGCAGTTCTGCTGTTATATGCCGAGGCTGCTGGGGGACCTCGTGATGCACTGACCTCCTTTCCTCTCACTCTTTCACTCTCGTTACACTCACATGCCACCATTACATCTTAATAACTTCTCTCTCCCAGAGTTTCTTCTTATAATCTGTTGTCTCCATTCAGTTCCTTCGCTCGCGTAGTTTCTCTTCTTTCTTCTGCAGATGTCCCGTCATGGAGCTGCATGTCTCTGCTCTGTGATTGTCGACCCACCAACAGTTCATGTTTTGTATCTCTATGCTGTTCTTTTCGCTCTCCTCTCATGAGGCAGATGCTCCGCCCACCTCTGATCCTGGTTCTGTTAACAGATGCTCCGCCCACCTCTGATCCTGGTTCTGTTTACAGATGCTCCGCCCACCCCTGAGCCTGGTTCTGTTAACAGATGCTCCGCCCACCTCTGATCCTGGTTCTGTTTACAGATGCTCCGCCCACCCCTGAGCCTGGTTCTGTTAACAGATGCTCCGCCCACCTCTGATCCTGGTTCTGTTAACAGATGCCCCGCCCACCTCTGATCCTGGTTCTGTTAACAGATGCCCCGCCCACCTCTGATCCTGGTTCTGTTGGAGGTTTCTTCCTGTTAAAGGGAGTTTTTCTTCCCTCTGTTGGAGGTTTTTCTCCCTTAAAGAGGAGGGTTTTTTTCCCTCCTAGCTTATGTGGGAATTGTTGAATTGTTGAATTGTTGAATTGTTGAATTGTTGAATTGTTGAATTGTTGAATTGTTGGGTTTCTCGGTATAATGTTGTAAAGTTCTGCTGTAAACACTTTACTGTGTTAAGTGCCATGAAATAAACTGTGTTGTGATTTGGAGCTATAAAACTGCAATTCAATTCAATATAAAAAACAATAAACTAAAGACTTCTCAGTTTAATTATCTGGCACCTTCTTCTGCACCCTGCAACATATGTACAAAGTAAAGGAACATGTTTTATCTGACTTATTTTACTGACTGAACACAGTGTGAGAGCATGTTGCAAATTTCAGAGCTCATAAAGCTGCTTACTGAAAGCAATGACAGCCCTGAAGAGCGGAAAACGTTCAGCAGTCTGGATTAAAGAATTTAAAGCTGACACTATAATATTACCTTTAATTTACGAAAGGTTTATGTCATCCTAATTTCTCATTATTACCTTGAAAATGAACTGCAGAGAGCTGTGATTTAATGGACTGGTGCTATGCAGCGTATTGTATTGCAGTAAATTTCCTCCCTCTCCAAAACTATGTATTGATTTAGCAGTAAAACTACACTCAAAATCCCAGTTCTCGGTTATATAACTCAGATATAAAAATAAATTCCTCGGCTAATTCTACATGATGTATCGCGGCTGGTCTGGAGAGCGAGATGACAGAATGAAAATAAACATAAATCTGAAGAAAACTCTGAAGTTATTATCTCAGTAAAAGTTGAAGAGCTGGATTCTCGTCAAGCGTTCGGCGCGTCTTCACTTTGTGTTTAATACCCACCGTGTGTTTTTAATGCCGCTCCACCGCAGGACCGGTTAACATAACCGTGTTAAAGCGCTGGCGACGCAAAGCCTGCTGGGAGCTCGGGGTCCGGAGCAAAGCCTCCCAGCAGCAGCAGCATTAGTCGGGATCAGAGCTCATTTCCAGCCCGGGGTTAAAGGATGTGGAGACGCTGCGACTTCCAGCTCGCCTCCACATGTTCTACTTAAACCTGTTTACACATTCTCTTTCACCGATTCTGCCTTTTTCTGTTTTCTCTTCACACACACACGGAGATGACTCAGCAGATAAAGTTTGCTGCTGCAAGACGTGGCTCAAGTACACAGGATGGAAGCCGAACAATGGAGTCCACGTTGTAAAGAACAGGTCCGTCTTAATGATTACATGAAAATGAACGGACTTTGTTTGCTGTGATCACAATTGCTTCTGTGCAAAAAGACATTTCACAGTTTATCTGAAGCTTCATGATGAAGTGAAAACAATGACCTCATAGCGGCATCACGTCCACCATCTTTGCGTAGCTGGTTTAAAGTATCAAAATCAAAATAAATAAAAGAAAAGACAACTATAAGAGAAAACATCGGAAAGTTCATGTGTGAACAAACATAAAACCTTCGAGTAAGAATAGTCTCTTTTTCTTTTTTCTTTTTTACCTCCACCTGCTGCCTTTAAGTGTGTCGCTCCCTCCGGCGTTAACATACAGCCTTCATCATGCCCTTAATATGTCAACTGAGTAACGGGAGCTGGGAGGAAGGGATCTGCCGCCACTAAACGGGTGGACGAGGAAGTATTACATGCGGTGGTAATTCTCAGCTCGAGAGATGTGTGAACGGCACGCTGTCAGCTTTGATGTCGGTACGAGGGAGAGGAAGGAGACAAATCCCCGAAGAAGGAGGAAGATCCGCTGTGGTTGGACAAGGCAGACACATCCTGTTACCCAGGATGCACCACAGGAGATAGGAGGGTTAGTTAGAAAGAAAAATTAATTAGTTTGTCTCCTTTAGTGATGAATTTATTTTTATCTTTCTAATTACTTTAATATTGGAAGGGGATGAGTGCATAGTGCTGCTCAGCTGTATGAATGTAAGCAGAAGGCACGTAAAGAACATAAAGAGTCTTTAACTCTGGACTGCATGGTTCATTTCTATGAAGGATTGTCTTTGGGTTTTCTCGCTGAAAGAGGAAATGAAGGAGGAAAGAATCGAATGAAAATCCATGTGAGCAGCTCTGTGAGATACATCTATTGACTGGATATAAAAGAGTTCGGAGCTTCCAGGTCTGTAAAATGGTTCTGATCCAGAAGTGTCTTCAGCTGCAATACCAGCGAGTGCCACTAGAGGTCGTCTCCAAAAAGCCTCCGGCTCCATAGACTCCCATTCAACTTCTCTCATCAAATCCAAAGTGAATAAAATGTGTCCATCAGTTATCTCGGTGTTGTTAGCTGAAGTCACTCCTTCTTATTAGTTTTCTGGAGGTCCATCTGAAAATAATCCCTCATTCATTAGAATAGAAGATTCAAGAAGACCTGTTTTTGGGGGCGTGTCTGTTTGATTGACAGGCCTGTGGTGCAGTCAGGTTACAGCTATCGGTGGGCGGGACGTAGTATCGTCAGGTTTCCAATCAGATCGGTCAGATCCACCGCTGGCTCCTCCCCCAGCTCGTCCAAATATGGTCACTTCCTGCTCCAAACTGCTCCGAACTAACGAGATGGTGCTGGTTGCTGATTGGGCACAACGCTGTTTTCAGCTAAACCGTAGCATTAGTATGCTATTATGCTCTACGTGGCAATGCTATCATGCCGTTTAGCAGGTATAATTTTGACACCGTTTGCCATCTTTATTGAGGGTGTTAGTATGTTAACATTTGCTAATAAGTAACTGTACATGGGATTTAATGGTGTGTTCCTACCTGGTAAACACACCTGTGTGTCTCCCTCCCTGAGACGTGAGGTCTGAACAAGCCGCTGAAAGACTGAGGAGTGTTTTTCCTTCTTTAAGACCAGAGCCTCTGTGGGCTTATTTAATTAGTGAAGCTTTAATACCAATTTAATGGAAATTAGTTACAGGCCCCCACATGAATTCCATGTGTAGTCTTATAGATTAAGGACTCCCAGCTATTCTAGATTTAAGGTGCTGTAGATAGATAGATAGATAGATAGATAGATAGATAGATAGATAGATAGATAGATAGATAGATAGATAGATAGATAGATAGATAGATAGATAGATAGATACTTTATTCATTTATTTATGATTTTATTAATTATACTTCGTACTGTGAAAAAACATGGACTGTTACTTATTGATGTAAAAATTACTTTGTAATATAAACACATTTATTTAGTGTAAATGTATTTCGCCTGCATGACAACAAACAGGGACTTCAACCATGTCTCCTTCTTCACCTTCACAAACTTACTAAGTTTATCAAATGCAAAATGAGAGCGAAGGACTTTAATGGCACAGGGAGGTCACATCAGCCCAAAAGCAGCTGAAGAAGACCAAGAACAAGCTACAAAGGAACAGCGCCGAGGTGTGAGATGGGACGAAGAGGTTGTGCTGATCAACTCCACATACGGCTCATTTCCAGGATGTATTAGTTTTCTCCACCGAAAAAAGCTCGGTTGTGAAAAAAAAAATTCCTTATACTTTCTTATAATCCTTCTGAACAAGCCGTTTTCACTCGTGTCCCTTTAAAGTCTCCCATAGTTAAAAAGCCAGCTGGCCTCTAATTGGCCACCTCCCAAGAAAGTCTGCCGAGCAGCAACACTTCTACCACACGACAGAGAAACTATGAAGGTATTTTTTTTGCATAAAAAAATCCGTTCCGAGAGCAAATTTCTCACACTACAATCAAAAAGTAATTTCGTTGGTAAAATATATGAACGGAGAATGAAATGATTTGGATTGCAAACCAATTCAGTTTTGTTGATTTTGTTCACAGACATTTGGTTGCAAATCAGAGCTCTTTGGCAAAAGATGCAAAAGTACCTTTACAGAAACTGATCTGCAGCATAAACAGTCAGACATCTGAACAGACACACTTTAAAACAGCCCCTTGCAGAGAGAAATCCATTAAATCTCAATGTTCAGCTGGTAAACAGCGGCGATAACGTCCTTCTACTCTCTGTGCTTCACTGTACAACACCTGATTATTTATTAGCCAATTAGCAACTGCCAAGGCCATAAATCTGAAGAGGACTTCATTTCCTGCTCTGCTGGAATCAGACCAGACATAAATACACTAAATTACAAAAATAGCAGCTGAGTATCGAGACACCACAACCACTTATTTCTTTGTCTCGTTGAAACACGTTGAAGCGTGACAGCTGATCAAACCGTGTGAGAACATGTGACAAAATGTCTGAAGCTCTGTGATCGTATAGCATGAAGGTGTACTGAGTCTGATGAGTTGGAGTGTTGTGGAAGTAAATTATTAATGTGCCACATTGAATTTCTCTCTTTAGATCAACTCTCCGTCAGTACAGTGAATACAGAAACGGACCTTCCTGGAGTCGAATGAATAACCCAGCTGGGACATTGAAAAGTTTGAATGTGAAGTCCAAACAGCTGGTGTGAAACTCCCCGAGAAGGCAAATGGTTTTTTTAAGGCATGTTGAACCTGATGGCTGCAGAGCGCTGAAAGACTTCTCCTTAGATATCAACTCTAATGCAGGGATATAAAACTCTAAGATCAACCCTAACCCTCAAATTATTAGTGAGACTTACAGAGTTACAGCAGTGCTCTGTACGTTAATATGTTCGACGGTAGCTCGCTTCATTTAGAGTTAAATTCATCTGGTAGGTTTATTAAACTTAAAATTGCAGAGCAGGAAGCAGAGTATGTATATTACACTCGAGGGTGTACTTTAACATCATTATTACGGTTATATATGCGGTTGCTGAGGTCAGTAAGCATCACTCTCGAGTAATATTGCTTCAATATACGAGTAGTTCAGAGAAATCTGATCAACTGTACATTTGGCACCTCTTGTGTAATTTTGCTTTATTCAAAAATTACTTTGTGCTAAAAGATTTCTTTGAATATGAATTACAAAATAATCTGATTGTACCTTTTTAAAGTGACATGATTACAAATATATATTTGTGGTGGAAGATACGTTCATTTGGATAAAAGTCTTGTGGCGTGTGTCGGCAGGTGTCTTTCAAACATTTCTCTGTTGACATCTCAGTAATGTTATCAGAGAACTGGGGTTAGACAATGAGTAACCTGAAGATTTAATCATTCATACCTTTAGACAAACCAGCTGCTGCGACACAACGCGGAGGAGTTGTTTCAACAGAACGCATCAAAAATGCAATTTGTTCCTACAACTGTTATTTCAGCTACATAGTTAGAAGGCCATTACCGCACAGACACGGCGCTCATTTATTTTCTTCCTTCACTCCTGCATTGTTGTTTTTCCTCCCGTGTTCTTCTCTCGTCATTTGCATCTCTATTTGCTGTCTCGTTCAGGTTGAGACACTTTTAGAAACCCCGCAGGCGCTTTTTGTTTTCACACCTGAACAGTTTGTACTTTTTGTTTTTTGCTCTCCCACAGTGTGTTTTAGGATCAGTGAGAAAAAACACAAACTAAAATAATTATGATAACCATGAGGTTTTAACGTCGGTGCTGATCTCTGGGGATCTTAGAGAAGGAGGTGTGTGGGAAGAAAACATTCTTTTTAATGCACTGACTTTACTGATTAAAATGAATTGTTGCAGGGTGAAGACCTGCTCACAGGGTCTGAACGCTGTCAAGTACAGGAAGAGTTTTAGCTCCCAATTTACCTCTGAACCTTAAAGCCCTCGCAGCCTGCTGTCGGTGATAAAAAGTACAGAGGTGGGAGTGAAGTCTGTCATTAAGTCAACTTGTATTATACTTTTTAATTTGAAACATGGGCTTTTAATTTGAAATGGATACAGGAAGTCGCAGATTTCAGCCAACCGACGGCGTAACTTCATCCATCAGTCATGTTGCATTTGGTCTGCTGATCGTGAACTCCATATGAGCTCCAGTGTTAGTAAAGAAATGTAAATAATTAGGTTGTATTGTGTGATTGAATATTTGACGGTGGCATAAATTCAGCAACAATAACAAGACGGAGAACAACATAAAAGGCACCCGTATGTTCTGGGGTTGAAGTGTTTCTGTTGAAGCCAACGGTTAACGTCACGTTAACCGTCTCTTCACTGCTTCCTGCTGCTGACCTGCATTCAGTCCTGGTTGGAAAGGATTCCACGTTCACCACTTCTCACGCTGGTTTTAAAGTGCTACTGAGCCATTTTCTGACATGCTTTCAAAAGGTGACATTCATTTTGACTGTTGGACCATTTGTAGGTAATTTACAGAGGTTATTGTATCCAGCACCCCTCAGGTTCACCTCTCCCAGAGAGAATCACACTTATAACCCCGGCAGTGTTTGTGCCTCCGCTCACTGACTGCAGCGTTAGCGTCAGTCGGACAGACGGCGACAGCAGGAGGTACCGATGTTTGTCTGCTGTCGCGGAGATCTTCGACTCAAAGCAAACAGCCACGTGACGACGCCACCGAGGAACGAAGCTCGGCTCTTTTGAAGGTTTCCGAGGCTGCCGAGTTTTCCCATGAATATTCACACTGTGGAACTTCACCAACACTTTCCCCCGATTCCCTGCTGATCCAAGATGGCTGTCATCAAACCCTTCAACGTAAACAAAAGCCGAGAGAGCCGGGACTCTATTCATCTCTGGTGACGCAGATTTATTACCCGCGAGAAACATTTCCTCCTCATCCTGGGGAAAATGATATTTTGTAGGAATCAGTTCTGAGGCCGCTCAGAGGCAAATGGTTCTGTTCACAGTCGAACATAAAATCAATCAGGTTCGTAATGGTCTGCACTGAGAGCATGACAAACAACCATGGCAGCGCCGAGCGCTCCAGAAATACAGGGACACAATCATTTCCCTCAGTCAGCATGCGCTGAAATGCGAGGCATTCTGTAAATAAGATATTACTCCGAGGATCGGCATATTCCCTTGAACAATTTCCCTCTAAAATAAGTGCCAATTATAAGCAAGAGTCAGACTGCTCTGCAGGGTAGCTGTATCATATTTGAAATTTAAATCCGAGGCAGTATTGTTGGAAGACGATAAATGCGGCTTCATGAGAGATTTTGATAAAAGAATCCCCGACAATGAGGGAAGCTGATAGCCATCTGTTTCACATGCGGTGGGCTTACTATCTGTTGCTTTGTGGAAAAATCCCCTTCTTCAAAGGGACGCCGGGTAAACTGGGCTTTAAGATCGGAAGAAGAACAGACGAAAAGGCACAGATGATGATAACGCTACAAGGACGCTGGGTTGAATCTAAATGTCAGAGAGCTTCTGCAGTCAGATGAACTTTAGAGAAACC
This sequence comes from Embiotoca jacksoni, assembly GCF_022577435.1. Classification (NCBI taxonomy): domain Eukaryota; kingdom Metazoa; phylum Chordata; class Actinopteri; family Embiotocidae; genus Embiotoca; species Embiotoca jacksoni. Next base: position 2,272,867 of record NW_027185381.1, on the reverse strand, counting down.
ACGGCCTGCATTTCACATTCAGCTCTATTTGCGTCGCGCCTGTCCAGCTGTGTGATGCTGCTCTGCTGCATCATTCCCCTCAACCAGAAACAGGAATTCAGCTGCAATGCAAGAGCAGCTCTCAGCCTCAGATTAGGCTGAATTACCTGCTTCCTGCGCTGACAGCAGCAGAGCTCCAGAAACATCTCTTTTCTCACCAAAACACTCCAGCATGTCCCAGACGGACAGATGTAATTATGCCCTCCTGTCATTAGTGTGATGCTCCACAGTCCGCACAGCAAACGCCTCAAACAGAAGCACTGACAGAAGCATCACTTAGCAAACGTCTGAGAACTTCAGTCTAATCTGTCATTTCCTCGAGTGAAATCTCCCCCGTGTGCGTCTCGGAGCAGCCGGCGGGGCTGCAGCGTCTCCAGGGTGGACGAGCTGAATCAGTGTGTGTGTGTGTGTGTGTGTGTGTGTGTGTGTGTGTGTGTGTGTGTGTGTGTGTGTGTGTGCGTGTGTGTGTGTGATACTCTCAGAGAAACATTAAAGGAACAGCAGACACCCGAGACGTATGGTTCGTTCCTGCGCCACATTAGGACAGAAACACTCGCAGAGCTTTGACTAATGTGAAGGGCGTCTTCATCACTCGTCTGTCTCGTCTCACACTGAACCGTCACTTCTGCAGCAATGCCGTGAATACAGGCGACCGACTGTAGTGAAGTTACAACACAAGAAAAGAGTGGTGACTTTAGCATGAACCTGAACAGCTGCAACACAGCGGTTACATTCGACTGCACCATCAAACTCAGGAATCCCGGAGCTGGTTGAACTCCACAGACACGACTGCTATTCGTTCACATCTTTCTGTTTACGAGCTCCTGACTGGCTGAAAGTTGAGACAAGTAGATTTTCCTGCTGCTTTCCCCCCCGATTTCATTTACAATTTGTTGCTCAGCGTGAAATAGTTTGATTACCAAAAGGAAAATGTTGAAATGAAGCAAAATAAATGCAAAAAAAAGTACAGTGCATCTTCAATGTGTTTCTGAGCCACTTTGTTTCATGAGGGTTAAAGTAGGACAATACAACTGTTAGACCGACAGCTCGGCTTTGACAGTTTGACAAAAATAAATGATATTATTTATATGGATTACTCATCCCATTGTAGTCATGAAATGTCAGATAAAGACCGGTCCTTTTGTTCTCACAGAACAAAGCCATCAAAAGCAGCTGCCATTAAAAAAAAAAGAAGAAAGGAATATAAAATGTCTGTCACAATCAGCGCTCAGGAACTTTTTAAAATGCTGCTCCTGCAGTTAATTACACGGTTGTCAGTAGTTAGTCTGATAATTGATTGAATCTCATCAACTGATATTCAGAATTTCAGAGAGCTGCTAACTGCAGTAGCAGATTGTTTTGTCGTCCTCGTTACTTTTTCTTGCCGAGCATTTTGTTCAACTGTACGTTTGAGCCTCCAAATTAATGTTCGTCTTACGCACCAATTAGTCTCACGGGATGCGATACAAACATACTTTGTAAGGCGCTTGCTGGAAGGTTAAATCAATATCTTCTTCAGTGGATCAACAAGGATTTGTGCAAAAAAAAAAATCGAAGGTCATCACAACATTAGAGGAGTTTTGAATACATGATATGAGAGACATGATGTAAAAGACACAATAGATGCATCACGAGCATGTGACAGGATAGAGTGAGATTATCTTTCTGAAGCACTCCCTAAAAATATTCTCAAACTTCTTCAAGCCGAGAGAGCCATTGCACTAATGTGGAAGAGTATTGAAGCCCCGTCACCGTGGATACGGGAGATCTCAGATTGCATCGGCCTGGAAAGCACCAAGACTTTGCTGATCTCTGGGAGCCGTACAGGAACATTACAACAACTGGACATGTGGACGGCAAACAGCCCTTTTTTTAAAATTTTATTTCTTTGTATATTTACAGTATATTCTAATACGATGTTCTTAAAGTACTTGTGTAGAATGACATGTTTCAGGAGTTCTGTATAATCCAGATGGTTGTTGGACAGTTGTGATGCTACAGATCAGGAAGATATTTGTTTCTTTAAGAGCTGCTACAAACGTCTGGATCATCGTCCAGGTCGTCCACAGTTTCATCCACAGAAAACAGAAACATACTGAAAAATACATCTGGGTTGATTGAGGTGGATTTTTCTTCCCTGCAGCTGCATTTTGTGTGTCGTTTTTTCTTATTTACTCACATCACGGAGACGATGTCCCCTCGTTGGACTTGGTAGTTCCTCACACTCCAACGGTTCAGCAGGACGACGTCACACTCAGACCCCCCCCTTGGGTTGAGGAATGGCTGCAAAAAGAAATACAACATAAGTAGAGGAAGGAACCAGAAATAATTGTGAGCCTTTCTGATGGCACTAGTTCTCCTCACTACACCAGTTTTTCAAGGTTGAAGATAGTTTTTAATCACTCTGTCTGCGTGCTGGACTCATTGTCATGCTGCACAATGAATTTTAATTGGCCCCTTTTTCCTGCCTCGAACACATCAAATTCAAGAACTGACTGTTCACTTCCCTTCACAGGTGCTATGGTAACAAGATACACAATGTTTGTCACTGCAGACGTCATTGGTTTTAATGTCGTGGCTGATGCTGTGTATGAACATATGTCAGCTATTCAGTGGACACTGCTGCTGGATTTCTGTTTCTGTTAACCAGATATAATATTATGAAGAAACTGACCTTTTTAAAAACGTTTCAATTATGGATTATGGAAAGTCAGAAACTTAAATATCTGCATTTAAAGGCGACTTGCAGCAGTTTTCATATTTGAACCCATTAATGGCAGACAGTGTTTATTGACTGCTCTACAGAGAAAATAATGTGTTTTTAGACTGATCTCTTTCCTTTCACAGAGCAGAGCCATGGGTTCAGTTCATTTAGTTGGGGAAAAAAATGTCTGAAAACTTGCAGCAAATAATCTCGGACTTTTTAAATCAAAGTTTTGGTATCATGGGATGCAGCTGCGTGCATCTGCTGTTCTGGATGAAGGGCTCTTCAGTGTTTGAGCTTTAAGAGCGAGCTGCTGTTCAGCATCACAGATACCAACCAACCCTTGATGCATATCATTTCTTTTTAGCTTTTCATTAAGGCTCCATTGTTTTATTTATTGTTTGGGTTTTAACAGTTTTTTATCGTTTCATCTTTGTTCTACACTTCTCTAGCTTGTATTCTATCTTAAGTTTCTTTTATCTTTCTTTGTGAAGCACTTTCAGATGCATTGTTGTATGAAAGATGATATATTAATAAATCTGAGTTTAGTTAAGAGTTGAGTTTAAACTGTGTAGATCGGTGTAATGAAAGAAAACAGAATTAGAGCCAAATGTTCTATTTACATCCACAAAAAGAAACTACGACCGAGGTGACGGAGCTCCCTCCTTCTCCGGGTGTTTCCGGGTCTGTCAGCTTTAATATCCAGCTGACAATCTGCAGAAATGATGTGATGTCATCATATCATGACCAGAAACTATAAATAATATTTCCTTGTCATGAAACATCGAGTCTGTTTGAGAGCAAAGGGACACGCTGGTGTTAGTATGGTGCTGCCAACAAACAGCCGTGTCCTGCGTAACAGCTCTATCACGCTCGTCTATGATCTGAAAACAGCAAAATCCTTATTGCTACAACTCGGTTTGTGTCGCTTCGACGAAGCTCGCTCACGTTGGCGCGCGACTCGACAAACGACGACCGTTTCATTAAACAGGACGCGCGCAGACCATTTCACGCTTGTCGGGGTAATTGACAGAAAACTTCTTCTCTGTCGTCACCAAAATAAATATCCCTGTCGGAGCTGTCAGCCTGCAAGTTGAGTTGATCAGTTAGAGTTGGATACTTCATCAGCTGCAGTCGTATTTCATCGTACCGTTTCTGAAACTCCTGCCGTGTCAAAATTTATGGGAAAATATAAAAGTGGGAGAGTTTGATTGATCATTCGTTAAATGTTTTGGATGCATGAGTTTGAAATCTGGAGTATTAAAGAGAGAAGTTGATGCAGAGTTTTCATAGAAACAATGAGAGCAGTAACCACTGATGTGATATATTCCTCTAATAATGAAATGAACCTCCTCCACCCTGCACAACCAACCTGTGGCTTTTCTGTAATAAATACATGTTACAGACTCAAACATTGTTCAAACACAGAACTCTAGTTTAAATTATAACGTCAAAATCACAGGAAACAGTTGTAGAGAGAAAAGTTGTTTGAATTTCTGAAGGGCAAAATGTCGCTGTCCAAAACCGAACAAAAGGTGCCTCAGTTCAGGTGCTTTCCTTTGACATCGATGGGATTGTATCACCGTGAATTCGTCCCCCAGAGTCAGACAGTCAACACTGAGTTCCACTGGGACCTTCTGAGGGAAAACATTCGCTGTAGAGAAACCTGAACTGTGGCACGATGGCACTTTGGTCCTCCAACATCTCCCCGTCACCAACGCTCTCCAGACTTGGCTCCCTGCTGCTTCTTTCTGTTCCCCAATAATTCGTCACAAACGTTGATGTGTGCTCGCTGCTCAAGTTTCAGGTTCACAAAAGCACGTTGAACTCGAGAGCTGATCCCGATCAAGTGACGTACTTACTAATGAAACTCGCAGCTTCTCGGCGCTCATCGTGGTGTCACACCGTTTGCTCCACCCTCCCATTGCTACATCACAACATCAGAATTTTGCTGATGAAGCCTCTTTATTGTGTCACAAAGTGAAACCTTTGGTTGTGAGTTGGTTGGACTTTGATCCACAGCCCGGCTCACACACACCTCGCTGCGACAGCAGAGGACTGACTGTTGACCTACATGGAGGTCAGCTCACATTATTTTGCTTTTTTCCTGTTGAAATGCTTTCAAATCAAGCAGCACGACTTTCACTTTAATATTTAATAGTGTCATCGGCACAACACTGAAAGGATCTTCGGCAAACCGTATTTGTAACCACGTCAACTTGCACATTTTTGTTTTTATTTTAAACCAAAAAACAGCAAAATTCTGATGTCTATGACTCAAAACTAACAAAACCATGAGGAAGGATTTGTTTGCAATCCAACTAATTTTATTCTAAGTTCAAAAATGTTTTACTTACAAACTTAATTTTTATTTGCAGTGCGAGAAATCTGCTGTGAAAACTGTCTTTTATACTTTAAACAGAAAAGACAGAAAAGCCTTCACAGGGAGCTGCAGGCTGCTGCCAGTCAAACCGACCAGCGTCTCCACGCTGCTGCTGAAGCACGCCGCCCCCCTCCGGGGATGATTTCAGACGGACCTACGACCCTGAACTCTGCGGGGTGATTAACTTCAGCCAAATAACAAGGAAGTCTGTAAAAAATACATCTGAAGTGCGTTTTCGTAGGTAAATATATACACCAGTGTGGATCTGGACCATAGTGACCGTCAGCCAGCAGAGATAGACGATGACATCATCCATCAGCCTAATGCTATAGGATACCATATTTATCTATTACGGAGTCCTCTACAAAACCACCTGGAGAAAAAGTAGTCAGGTCATTACAGCGTTTCTGAGCTCTGACCGTTTACAGATGTCCAGAAAACTGAACGCACCAAACCTCCTCTGTTCTCCGAGCACGATGCGCTTCATCAACACACCGATCCCTGGTGTTTCCGTTATAAAGTCTACAGGCAGACCACGCAGTCATCAGCAGCAATCGCAACCACAACATCTCTCATCCGGTGTACTATCAGAGAGCATTATGGGAATGTTTTCATGCGGAGCAAACACGACAGCAAATGACTCACTGGTGATGTGGAGGTCATCTTCACTTTTCAGAAACAGCAGCTACTATTCAGAGAAGAAATGGTTCCCTGCAGACTTCCTCGCTGTGGTCGGGAATATTGTGTTTACTTGTTTATTTGTGCGACAGAAAGACAAAAATCCCAGAAGACCAAAGCTTCATGTCAACGGATAAACAATTATAAAACCCCAAACAGAGCAGCAGCCGTCTAAACATCCAGCCAGTCAACCAGTTTCCTCCTTTACACACGAGCACGGGTTGATTTCATTAATGACTTTAGATCATTTGATCAGAGTCCTCAGATCTACTCAGCGAGTTCGGTTTCGTGACCCAGCGTATGCAAAAACATGAATATACAACACGAACCAAAGAGCAACATGCCGCTTTAAAATGCACGCTCATTAGAAACGGGTAGCAGATTGTTTTATGTATAATTCAACACGTGTGGCGGATAATGAGCAGCACGAAACAAACTCGCTTATTTTATCTTTACAAATGTGCTTCTGAGATGAGAAGCGAGCAGCAGGTTGCTCGGAGGAGAGAAGAAGTGTTTGTGGAGTTACTTCTCCTCCAACGTGTCCACCTGAGCAGCAGTAAAGCAGGTTACGACTCATTAATCACATCCAGAAATGAAACTTTTTTTTGAACTTTTTGAAATTTGCCTCCTGATGACGAGTTCAGTTTCGTCTCAGAAGAAAGTTTTTTTGTTTTAGTCAACAGAGTCAGTCAGTTTCCATCAGTATCATTTAAGTGGCCATTTTCTTTTTACACTGTTTCTGGGAGTCACCAGCTTAGTGTGAGGTTACCATGGTAACATGTATTATTCTCATCCAGCGAGAGATTAAACAGAAAAGTAATTGTTTAAACATTCACACACACAGACACACACCTCTCTCACTGTCCATCCTGCTAGCTTTGTATTGGCATTAGCACAGCTGTTAAAAGAAGAGCAGCAACCGATTTAAGGAACTAGAAATACTCAATTTCTCTAAATTGTTGGATAATATGAATATCGTGATACGTGGTTTGAGATGGAACGCTTTTCTCATAATGTATTTATATACATATATAGAGATGTGTGTATATATTCATATTCAAGCAGTGGAGGAAGAAGTATAACATTTTATGCTTTAAATTACACTTATAATTATGAATCAATTAAAAGTGCTGATTCTGAAGAACAACCCACTAGAAGTATATAAATTATCTTACTGTTTCATGTGGATGCATTCATGTAAATGTAATTTACTGTTGAGTATCTAAAGATGGAGATGATTTACGAGTTGACTATAACGTTTGTTGAATTAACAATCTGAAACGTGCCTGAATGTCTTGGAGTAAAAAGTGAATATTTGCACCTGAATCCAGTGCAGAGGAGGAGTGTCGTAAACTAGTAGTTCAATATAAAGTGTCATAAAATGGAAGTACAACTACCTCAAAATTGTAATTAGGTTAATTGCTTCATGTACTTTGTTACATTCAACCGCTGTACCAAATATATATTTTGTTGCATAATTCATACGTTTGACAACATCGTCCCCGTTGGTCTCTTTGTGGACGACTCACTAACTGCTTCAGCCTAATTTTTAATAAGTGTAACATCTGCTCATACCAGGAGAACGGACTACTATATTCTTATATAGTGCAATGTTGTGACACTTGCGTCATTCTAAATAAATACACAGCACAGTATCAAAAATGAACAATATCAACAATTTACCATCTCGTTTTTCAAACTAAATCCAGAGAGTAAACAGGGTTTTAGTGAATCGTTCTCGGGATGAGTTGCTGCTCTTCAGTGGAGAGAAAAGAAACAGCGTACCGTCGCTGCACGGCTGAGTGAAGATGTTCTGTTGTGTCGCTGCAGAGCTGAAGGACGCTGAGACGTGTCCAGTAACCATGTGGTAGTCGAGTAAAACCCGTCGCCCAAATGATTCAAATATGACTAAAATAAAGTCACATTGTTGTCAGAAGACTAAAACTAAATCAAAATCCAGGTGCTTGAATTAACACGAAAGGCTGGAAACCATTCAGAGGAAGCGTGAGCTCGTCCGTCTGCCTGTTGTTGCTCCCAGAGCTCAGCACGCTGTCAACACGCCCAAACCTCTGGACCTTTCATCTGCGTCCCCTCCTGTCAACCTCAGAGATGTCTCTGCAGGCCGACAGCTGGAGGTTTCCCTCTCTGACCGGTGGATGCGTTGGAACGTCTCACCTGCATCGACGCTCCCTCCACTCGGGCCACGTACGCGATTCGATCGAGGACGGTGACGGTGACGGGAACGGCGACGAAGAATCCGCTGACGAAGGCTCGCAGGTAGCGCCGCCCCGCCGTCGCCTGTTGAGCCATCAGGACGCTGGAGACGAAAGAAAAAGGAGAGGAAACCAGAATAATGAGAAACACGACAACATGCAGGGAACTGAACTGGGATTAGAACTCATTAGATGAGACTTTATTGATCTCTTTCCATGGAGAGCGAGTTGATTAAAGATCAGGCGAGTAACAGAAATTCACAAAGGAAACACATCAGAGCAGAATTAGAAAAGACGGTAATAACATGAAGCGAGTTAAATACTAACACATTTGTCGGAAGACCCGGGTTTCATGATTGAGACCTTAATGACTGAAAAAAATGTCCTGATTAAATACTTCTAAACAGAAGTTGATGCTTGGATGAGAACAATCATCAACCATCAGTGATGTCATCATCCATCAGTGATGTCATCGTTGGTTTGTGAACGTTATGAATCCTCCAGTTCAGATTCTGTCCGTCACCATCTTTGCTAGTTCGGAGCGGTTTGGAGCAGGAAGTGACCATATTTGGACGAGCTGGGGGCGGAGCCAGCGGTGGATCTGACTGATCTGATTGGAAACCCGACGTCGGGTTTCCAATCAGATCAGTCAGATCCACCGCTGGCTCCCGCCCATGTAACCTGACTGCACCACAGGCCTGTCAAACAGACACGCCCCCAAAAACAGGTCTTCTTGAATCTTCTTTTCTAATGAATGAGGGATTATTTTCAGATGGACCTCCAGAAAACTAATAAGAACATTTTATTGACTTCAAATTTCCTGAGAAGTTGAATGGGAGTCTATGGAGCCGGAGGCTTTTTGGAGCCGACCTCTAGTGGCACTCGGTGGTATTGCAGCTGAAGACACTTCTGGATCAGAACCATTTTTCAGACCCGGAAGCTACGAACTCTTTTATATCCAGTCTGTGGATGGGAGTCACTTGGATATGGATCTCTGAGACCAAATTTCTTGAACAACAATAAACCCAGAAATCTTCTGTTCAAAACCAAATATAAGAATAAAATCTGGCAAATGTTGTTATATTTTTTGTTTGAAAATGCACTGAAACAATCCATTAATTATCAAAATATATGCTGACTTATTTTTTCTCATTCAACTAACTGATCAATCAGTGCAGCTCTAAACCAACCGCATCATTTTTCCATGGATTTTTCAAAATAAAAGAGCAGCTTTGTACCCGTTTAACCCACATGACAGCAACATCCAGGAACTCAGGCGTCACAAAAGAAGTCCTCCTCCTGCCAACTTTCCCCGCAGCTGAAAACACATCACACTGAGCCGCCTCTCCCCAGACAGACTTTTTCATCCACTTTGCTTTTCATGGCGCGCTGCAGGAAGCCCAGACAGGCGTGAAATGACCGACCAGCAGCAGCCGCAGCCATGCACCGCTGCCTTCGGCTAACAGCTAACAGCCTCGTCTCCACGTCCACTGTCCTAACTCTGGAAATCTGCTACAGCTATTACCTTCACATCACCACATCAGAGGCACACCGTGCTGCTTCGACAGCTTCCCCATCAGCAGGCAGAGAGCGTCGGGCACTGCTCGGGGATAGAAAAAGAAACTAATCTGTCTTTCTCATAATTCAACATGTCAACCGATTATTTCTGATGGTTCCCCAAGACACACGGCGTGTTAATATCAAGTGAGGTACTTTTCTTTGAGGGGCGATGCAATAAGTCAACAGTCACCAGCAGACAGATTACAGAAACCTTCTTAATATCTACATTGATGTCTTGGTTAGCGACACGGGAATCCAGGTTTTAGGAGGATGTACACAAGCTGCCATCACCACTGAATGACATTTAAAGTACAGCTCTTCTGAAGTGAGATGACTTTAGAACCTCTTAAATTATATAAAAAAAATATCATCAAATGTCATTCGGATATTTTTTTTTTATCATCTAAAAGATTTAACGTCAAGGAACGCAGTTCAGTTAACAGATAACTCGACGTCTACAAGGGAAAGCAAAATGAATCCTCAAGTTCTGCTGGCACTTTGATTGGCATCCCGACAACCAGGAACTAAACACTGAGCAGTCTAAATGGAGTCGATGGTGAACCACAGGGTTTTACAGAGAGCGCATTCAGACAGGGGAGCATTTGGTGCATATTCAAAATGATTAAATTAAACTTCACCTTTATAGTTTCTAAAGTAAAATCTGCCTTTCAGCTGGAAATAACATTCAGCACACATACACAAAAAAGCACAGACTAAAACCTCTCAAAAGAGCCAAATGTGCTAAAATAAGCCTCACTGTCAATTTTTCATGCATTTTTAAAAAGCCCAAACAGAGAATGCATCGGTACCGAGGTCAGAGTAGAAACATTTCAATATTTAGAAACATTTTTGAGAGTTTTCTCTCTCAAAGTGAGAGATAAAAACGCTGACTTCAGTCTCAGCTGATGTCGTTGGTGAGTGTTAGACGTGCTGATAGATATAACTGTAAACTTTAAGCAGAGTCAGACTTGTTTTGTCCACCTGCTTTATGCTAAGCTAGGCTAACCTGCGTAATCAAAACAAACACGAGATGTGTCAATCTTCTGACCTCACTTTCATTATAAAGAGAATGAGGATAGCATGAGCTATTTTCCTCAGATGAATACTTCTCCCCCATCATCTGGAAAATAATTACGATTGCAGCAACATGCTTATTTTGATTATTGGTCATTATTCGTAATTTGTTTATATATTTTGTGAAACGATTTTGTATATTAAATTAATTATTTCATTATTTGCCTGAGACAAAAATAAATGTTGTTTTTTGTTGTTCCAAATGATTAATGCTAATAAATGGCTCTTCATTTTTTAATAAGGTGTATGTGCACATTTACACAAAGAAAATTGAATTATTAATCGCAATTATTTGTATGACATTTCAATGACACTTCCATAATCATGACAGTTCAATGTGGCTGCACTAAGTGAAAACCAGTATCTGACAGGAAAACACCGTCGCTGTATTCAACACCAATATAACCACATGCATGCACCAATGCACAGTACTATGCACACACACACACACACGCACACACACACACACACACACACACACACACACACACACACACACACACACACACACACACACACACACACACACACACACACACAGGGCTTCGGCCTCCTCCAACAAGGCAGAGTTGGCTGCACACGTTACATCTTATTAACCACAGTGATGTGACTCAGAGACATCAGTTCTCCACCATGTGCTCGAAGGAGGAACCGCCAGCAGCAGAGCAGAACACCTCTCCACCACAGCGATCCATCCTGACGCCAACACACTGCCGCTACACTTCCACACAGCTGGCCGCGTTACTGCTGTCACAGGAGGACAAATGAGCGATGAGGCGGAGGCCGACGTGGAGCTTCAAGGTTCCCGCTCAGTTTTACGGTCAGGTCGTTTGTGCGCTGAAACCTCGGCGCCCCGCAGCGCTCCCATTAAAACCACCTGGAGCTTCCTATCGGCACATTTTAATAATGTGGCTGGCACAGCGGGGCCCACATCAAAGTCACCGTTAAATGAAAAATGAGCTTCTCAGCTTGTTAGCTAAATGTCCAGATCATAACATCAGACTGCGTGTTCCTTGCTGGGTTTTTAATAAAAGAACTCATGTTAGGAATAATTCTGGACTTTCACACGGTTCTGCTGGTGTCAGGTGAAAACCTGCATCTCTACCATATCTACATTTATACACCGCAATCAGAAAATGTGCAGTTCTCAGAGCAGTTTAACAAACAGATTTACGTCCTCGTTGTAATAATTGATCTACTGCTACTAAACAATTCTGTTAATTTCTGTCATACAACATCCAAACTATGGAGTAACACATCTGGATTTATGTAGTCAGTCAAAACAGCGTAAACAAAGTCCAACATGTTCTAAACCCTCATTGTTTCTTTCAAACAGCGTTTCCAACAGTCTGAAAGGAGCTCCTGATGGAGCTCTTCTTCTTCAGGTTTTCAGGACTGATTGATCTTCATGTCTTAAAGTAATGATGGTCTGTTGTTTCTTTGACTGAATGCAGTGATTTCTGCCATAACAAGGATCAGTAGAGTCGAACAGGGCTGCATGACTGCTGTCGATCAACACTACGTCAGCACAACACAACCTCGTGAAGCTGGTTAACGATGCCAAATGCGCAAAAATGTGCAAAAGTGTGCAAAAGTGTGCAAAGCTTTAATCAACTTAAACAGTGTAAAATGTAAATAAAATCAGATTGAGATTAGGGATGGGCATTTCAAGCAAAGCTACTATTCGAAATTCGCTTGGAACAATTCAATTGTTAATCCAATATTCATGTCAATCCATATTTAATTGAAAATAGGCCGTGGACAGCATATCAAATGTCGAAACTGACAAATTTGATTGTTTTTTGGAAAACGTATTGTCCATTTTTAATTTGATGCCAGCAACATGTTTCAAAAATGTTGGTTGACATGATTTACAAATCATTGCATCCTGTTTTTAATCTATATTTTACAAAGCGTCCCAACTTTTTCATCAGAGGAATCAGGGTTGTATTTTGTTTCCATATTTTTTTCATCCTAAATAATTTGTCTTCACTTTTATTCTAAAATGACAAAAAAATGGCCCCAAAAAAATGATGATAAACGCTCGCAAATCCACTGAAGAATGATGGAATATCAATAACAATAATAATAATATATCAATAAAACAAGTCCAGATTTGAATCCCATTGAAGTGAATTGGGCTGTAGATGCAAAAAAAAACCTTCCATCTGGCAACTGGAAGAACTTTGCATGCAGGAGTGGAACAAAAATACCAAAAATATCAGTCTGAAATTAAACTAACATCCAGCTGTTCAAGTCACACTTCAGAACTTCATCTGACCAAGCACCTCGGCTGACTGTTATGTCCCACGTCCCTTCTTTTAAATAAAGACATAATTATTATTATTTTTTAAACTGTCAAGCTGCATCAGTCTCAACCACCCTCGTCATCATTTTGTTGGATTTTTCAGTTCTTATATTTTATCGGATCTTTAGAGACAGATAAGTTCAGTGAACACAATATCCGGCCTGTTTGAATTACTGGAAAATATCAGATTACTGTTGGTCAGAAAGGCGACTAACTTTCAAAGAAACATGTCATTCAGTAGTTTCACATTTGTGACTCGCCATAACAAAACCCTAAAAGTTACTTCATTTTTCATTTGTTTGTAAAGTGGAGCGAGAGGTGGAAGACAAACTCACAGCTGCTATTGTATCAAAACTCATTCATGCTGAAAATTCTAAAAAAAGCAACAAAGAAATGATGAAGTCTAGACGGCGCACCTGAAGAAAAGCGTGAAGGGAATGAGAATGAGACTTGATGAAGGGCTTTGTTTTTAGACATCCTCTCTGGTTGTCGCTGTTTACCGGCCTGAGTAACACATCTTCATGCAGGTTGTGGTTCCACAGGCTCTGAATCGACTGCGGCTTTGTTTATGACACGGTGACAACGCATTAAAGTGAACTCCGCCGGGGTAACGGTCTTTAACAAGTCTGTAGAAAAGGCATTAATATTGTCGACATAGTGACAAACGAGTTAATGCAGCACATCTCTCTCAGCATTGGTATTCATGCCGGCGCCCAATATGCAGAAGCAGCTCTGTAACAAGCTGTGGCAATAGACTGGACAGGTTATCATAAACAAATACTTATTGGAGGTTATTAGACTGCGGCAGCAGAAGAAAAAGTTTCTGCTTTTTTATCAGCAGTCTGTGGAGTGAGGATGGAGAGGCCTCTTTATGTCAACAAGAAGCTTCTCAGAGATCTGTCAGGAGTTCAACAGACTCTCTCCCACTAACCATTTTCTATTTATTCAGATGAGTCAGATAGAGAAGGTGTAAATATGAAAGTCAGTGAGCAGAGAGCCCCAGAGCAGACCTGAGGTCAGCGTATCAGCCACTATCAGGCGTTGGGGGTGTGCTTTTCCTCCAACTGCTAGAATTGAATTTCTGGGTCTGTGGGCTGGACTTCATCTCAGCTGGTGACTAATGTTAGCGCCCCGGAGCTTTTCCAGACCGATAAATCCACAGGGAGGATGCAGCGGGGCAGCAGGGATGCTGATTACAGCCGGCCGGCGAGAGATTTCCTCCAAACCGGCTCCACTTCTGCCTCTGCAGCACTTCTGGGCTTTACAGGGCGGGCCGGCGGGGAGCTGTGAAAGCTCTGACCCGCAAATAAGTTGGACGGAGACTTAACAGAGTGAGAGCTGTGGCACTCAGAGGACGAGGGACACTTAAAGCTACTGCTGCTAATTAGAGTGTTCATTATGATAACATGTCATACAAACACAGCTACCGAGCGCTGCAATCATTGAAAGGAAGAGCTCAACATGTTTCGGGTATTCTTATTCAGTGTTTCCGTTACCACCGTCTCCAAAAAAGGAAACAAAATACAAACGTACTCGTAGAGCTGCAGTTACGTCCACTAACTACGTATTTACGTGCACTCGTTTAGTTTCTGCTCAGAACGAGTCGTGCATGCATCTTTCTGTCACGAAAGCTCGTGCTGATTTGTTTCTTTCTTTCTGCTCTGCTGCGTGTCTCTAGATGTCGGGTGGGGGCGGAGCCTGGGCTCACGCAGCCACGCAGCCGTGCAGCCATGCAGCCGTGCAGCCATGCAGCCATGCAGCCGTGCAGCCATGCAGCCATGCAGCCGTGCAGCCATGCAGCCGTGCAGTCGCGCAGCCGTGCAGCTATGCAGCCGTGCAGCCGTGCAGCAACGTAGGTCAAGCTATCAATGGACAAACTCCGACCTCAAGCTGTTGAAAACCAGACCAGAGTGTCAGCATTTTTACTACACACCTTCCGTGTAGCGTAGCGAGCTCAATTCATCAGCTGTCCATCAAACTGAAGCAATTTTGTCGAGCAAACCAACCAGGCGTACCGACCTTGTTGGGATAATTCAAAACGGCTTTTAGTGCAGCTCATGACAAAACAACGATACCTAAAAATATTCCAACTGGTGACGACATGGTTGTTTTCTAAAACAGACGTGAACTATGGATTTTACCAATCACTTTTTTTTTTTTTTTTTTTGTGCATCGACTGCTGGATGCATTCAATAAAACTTTAAAGTCATCAGTTATAGAAAGAGCCAAACGACTATCCAACTACAAACTGCTAAAACTTCCCGAGCCGAGCCCTCTCACTCTGAGCTGCCCTGATATTCTCACTCCTGATATCCAAACCTAATAACATTTAAAACACTGGCAGTCACAGATTTTGGTGAAACAGAACGTTAAACAGCCACAGTGACTCACTACTGCTTCTTAATGTACAAAGTGGTATTACAAGATGGGAATCAACTTTTTACCCATTCCAGCCTTAAATATAAGGTTACAGCTGGCAGGCAGTTATCTTAGCATAAAGACTGGAAACAAGGGAAAACAGCTGACATAGCTCTTTCAAGCGGCAAACAGAAACCTCTAAAGCTCACCGATCACGATTATATATCGTTTGTAAAAAAAAAAAAAAAAAAAAGAAATTGCCTTTTGTGTCCTGAACTGCCGACGATACGAGATTTACATGCAAAAATAACTAACCTGTATTGTATTTAAAAAAAATAATCTATTCTAATCTGTAGACCGTTGTTTTTTTTTTATCTCGGTATATGATGAGTTTTGTAGCTGAGTCAATGTGAGATTGGCTGAATATCTCATTTAGAAAGAAGCCGACCTCACGGTGTGTCTCAGTTCATGTCGTTTGTCCGTTTCCTGTCAGGTGTACGTGTTTGTGTTCCCGTATAATGAGAGCTGTGAGAGTATACGACAAAGAAATAATCTGATGTTCCTGAGGACGGAGAACGGGACGATAACATCGGTAATGTCTGACATTAATGAGCCGTCCCGTAGCTTTCAGGTTGATCTACATTTGGTTGAGCTCAGTCGTACCTTCAGGCTGCATTCACATGACGGAATGAATGTTAGAGATAGGAGAGATTTCCATATTTACAACTGGTGAATGTTGAAGTTATTAGACAATTTAACACCATTAAACGTGGGATTAATTACCTTGAGTGATATATTTTGGCTGTCTGAAGGCGTGAATATGTTTTGGACTTATCAAGGAAAATGATCAACTAACTGATAGTTGCAGTATTATACAGCCAGGAGAGTTACAAATTAAGATTGCTTTCCTCTTTGAGAAATTGTAATGACACAGGATCAAAAATATGGAAAACAATATGTATAACTCATGGAAAGTAAAACCTGAAGACACAAAGTTAGAAGAGGTGACCTTAAAACCGTCGTTACATAAATAAAACTCATGATAATTCAAAAGAATAATTTTCACTTAAATCGAAAATATGCCTCAATATCACAATGACTCGGTATCACATGATTCTTTTCATCATCAGAGTTTCTAATATTTTCCATCTTTTCTTCTTGGCTTCAACAGATGAACAGCAGATGGAAGAGGAGCTGCCTTCATGTTCATTAGCATGTAAAAGGCCACAGCTCCAGTAACTGTGAGTCGGACCCGGACCCAAAGTGCACCTCCACCTGTTTCCATGAGTACAAGATGGTCTCTGAAATGGATTTCTTCTTCAATATCACCGAGACGTTTCCAGCAAATTATACATAATTACCAGGTGGGTCAGTCCACATCATCCAGACAGGCCACCGGTCCGTCCTCTGCACAGCTTTTATTCAGACTGAAGTGTCTTCGCTCAGCGCTGCAACACCACAGCCAACATAACGCCACATAAACAAGCCGATTCTCCATCAGTCCTTTAATATGAACAAACATTATTCCGCCACTGTTTTGATCATCAATCAATCGTCTTAAAGGGAAAAATGCCAAACATATAATCCAGCTCCTCAAACGTTAGAATTTGTTGTTTTTACTTGTTTTTGTTATGAAAGTAAACAAAATACCAAATGTCTTGAGTTTTAAACAAGAAAACAAGAAACTTTAATAAATCATTTTGAGTTGAATTTTAACCGGGGTTTTTTTTACGATTTTCTCACAATTTTCAGACCAAAAAAGTAATGGATTAATTGAGAAAATAAGATTAAGTTAATAATAAAAAGAAAATTGTCAGTTGCAGCTCTAAAGTCATTTCTGTTTGTCTGCCCACAACACAACTCAAGCAGTAATTACAGAATCCCATTATCAATATGAAAGAGATGTATTATTTTTCATTAGAGGGCCTGGAGCTGGCAGCAGATTGATTTTTCCTGATGAGTGCTTCATTAAGAACCAGAGGATCCTGCAGACGGAGATCTGATGGCTCCTTGGCCGAGGAGGAGATGGTGCAGGGAGAAACCCCACAAAAAAAAAATAAAGAGAAAAGAAGCCTGGAGGCTGCTGTGCTCACGAAGGAAAAACAATGAAAAAGTTTTGGATGGAACAAACAACAAACTGATGACTTATCTGTTCATATGGGAAAACAAGTGGAGTTAGAAATCTAAATATTATCAATAAGCTTTTGCTAAAATGAACGAATGACTTCATCCTCTGGGGAATATGGTAGTGATAGAGGTCTTACTTTAATATTTTATTATTTTATCACATATGTTTTAGTGCTGAAATTGTCCTGCAGGTGACAGAAGTATCATGAAGTGTAACATTTATTTATTTATTTATTTTTTTTAAAGGTGCATCATCTGGGGAGCATGAATGTGCTCATGGCATTTCATGCTCGCATTCACCTGCAGGAGGTTTGTTAGACCACATCTAAGCCCCGCCCCTCGCTGCCAGGACTTCCTTAGAGGACGCTGACTGGTCCAAACCACTGGTTCGGCCACAAGCGCATACTTGATCTCACAAATCCAAACGATGTCCCACAAGGAAACCATGATCATCCCCAACATATTATATATTAATATATATAGTAATTGCCGAGATTTTATATAAGCTGGACTGAAGTGTTGAACACTAACCGGCTGACATCTTCACGGGGAACCTAAAAGTTATTTCAATGACATTTTGTCCGACTTTGTATAAAATAGGTCATTTGCTGGATTATCTCTTTAACCTTATCACCAAATATTTATTCATCTCCAGTCCACCAAGCCCGGCCGTGCTCACTCAGCCAACACTAAGGTGATTACTGGACGGGTGTCCGTGTTGACTGTAAGCTGGGAGGAACCGGGCCCGCTGCCCCGGATACAAATGGGATTCGTCTCTCATGCAGAACATCAGACACGGCTTTTTCAGGCCACAAGGGCAGAGAACGAGTTACAGAAATCAACGCTCCCGTTCACCTCGGAGGCCTAATGGGCAGTTTGGGCTGCCGATGATGCAGTCATTAGTCTGGACACAAATACAGGCTGAAAGCTGTTTGACAGCACAGAAATCAAACAGACAGAACCGGGCTGAGACACCACTGAACATCTTCCTCCATGCAGAGCAAATACCAGATGTCAAAATCTACGTGTCAAGAAAGGTGACAGCAAAGTCAGAAATGATGGGACTAAAAGAATTTCTCTAAATGGAGCAACAGACAGGATGTTACTCTGGTTTGGATATTTTTGATTGAAATGTGACTTCTTTTTTTTCCACAACGTCGAACACGTCCTCCAGAGCTCGGCAGCTTCCTCCCTGCTGAGATTATTTAGCAGCCAGACAACCACAAAGCAGCTTGACTCTCCACCACATCACACTGCAGCACTGGTTAATACCAGATAACAAATAACACAACAGGTGCAACACCACTGCAACACGGCACAATATGCTGAAACACCAGATAACACCAGAGAGCAACGCTTCCTGACACACCGGATCCCCCGGTTGCTCGCCGGCTCAAATCCAGGATCCAGCTTTTATTCATAATTTGTGGGAAATCAGAGACTGTGATGCATAAAGACGGAGATGTATTTACTAAAATGTAGAAAGATATAAAGATAAATATGGAAAAACGAACTACAGGCATGTCACAAAACAAAATTTAAACCAAGAGAAATTCAAACCACCAATCTGATGCTCATTTCAAAGTTGGGCCCTCCCTGAGAGGAGTTTGATTTTAACGGAGCTGTTATCAGGTGGTAGGAGATGAAGCTGAGAAGACAGAGGGCTGGGCAATAATAGAGCATGGAGGGAGAAGAGAGCCATCAAAAGACCGAAGACACTGATGCAGCTCAAAGAGAGACGAGGAGGAGGAGATAGCGTCAAGAAATTACAGCAACGTACACGGTTCACCAAATCCCTTAAATTGGAGAAGAGCAAAGAAATGATATCTGCAGTAGGAACAGAAGAGTGCATAAATCACTACATGGAGTATTAAACGGGGGAATACCCCCCCTTCCCCCCCCCCCCTCCTCCTTCCAGTTTGAAAAATGGATCATAGGTACCGAGCAGTTTTTGGTCCGTCGCCTGCTGGTGTGCATAAATTAAATCCCGGCATTGTGGGTCCTGCACCGCTACTGAAGAAGATCCCGGAGGAATCACTGCATTGTCAACGCCATTAATATTCTGTCTTCTGTGTTCATATGCAATTTGTCCAATAAAGCATGCTCAAAATATGCAGTTCTTTTCTTTATTCAGTGAGCATATTGTTTGGGGTCTGTGTTAGCAGTGCACCTATTGAAGCAGGGAGACGTAGGAACTGTAAAGATGGCGATGCACACTTTCATTTTCTATTTATCGCATTGCTAGGCATGTCACAATAATTACAGTATCGCCCGATTACAATTATTTGATATGATCGTTAGACTTGTCTCCATTCATCTGAATTAAACTCAATATTTCCATGGAAGTTTTCACCACTTGTGGTTTGACTGGTGCTCTGTAGCGCCCCCTTTCTTCTGCAGCGGTTTAACGCACGAGAGGAGAATTAGCTTCACCAGAGTACGTTGTTAACATTGTCAGTAATTTCTTTATAAATGTCAGTCATAGGCTTTGTAATATAAAGTTGTTCTTTTTCATATCTGCCTTGTGTAACTTCAATGTCCAACTTCATCCGGTGTATTATTGGACTATCAGGCTTATATTATAATAATGGCAAAAAATGAACAGAAAAAGACCATTTTTTTAATGACAATTGATGGTAAAATGTCATGATCGTGACAGACATTCCTAATTAATGCAAATCAGACTTTCCTCATATCATGCAGGTCTCACACAGATGTCTTTTTAAATCTGGAGCTGTTGTCCCACAACTTTTAAATTATTCTAGAAGCTGTAATTCCATTTTTGTGAAGTGACATCTATCCTGAACATAAAATAATGAAACTGAAGGATTGCTGAAAAAAATTATGCCACAGAAATCACTCTCCACTTCATACTGTTAGATTTTAATGATATAAAGAGCCAGAGTAGAAGAGTTGAGGTGCTTCCATGCCACAGGATCCCTTTTCTTTTTTCAGATTGATTTAGTAGGTGGTCCAGTCTGGGGATGCTAATATGTCCCGAGTGTTGCTCATGTGTTTGTCAATGAATATTACTCTGATTCTTTTCTCTTGTGGTTTTCATTTTGTCACGTATTTGTTTTCAAAGTTTGTATGATAAGAATGTGTGTGTGTGTGTGTGTGTGTGTGTGTGTGTGTGTGTGCGTGTCTGTGTGTGTGTGTGCGTGTCTGTGTGTGTGTGAGCCCACAACAATAATCTGATGTTCCTGAGGAGAGAGGACAGAAGACTGCTGATTACATCTGTAATATCTGACATTTAATCAGGCATGCTGCTCAGAAAGCCTTCCACCACCATGACAGCATCACGTTATCTGCTGTGGTGGGAACTCTGCTGCAGCTCTGCATGTTCAATGAAAAGAAATCTAGAATTACAAATCAAATACGTTTTGTTGCAACATAACAAAATGATCATCCCGCAAACAAAAGCACAACTGGATGCTGCAATTACTGCAATCACCTTCCAGAATGAATCATCTCACAACTGCTTTTGGGATTAATCTTCAAAATGTCAGAAAATAGTACAAATGCCCATTAAAAAGTGATAAACTTCAAAAGTCTTCCTTTGTCCAACCGACAGTGATAAACTCAAAGAGATTCAGTTTACAATTGAATTCAACAAACGAAGGCACTGAGCAGAGAAACCGTCACGTTTCAGTCATTCAGCTCATCCCAAGTTGATTGACAGGTCTTTTAATATGACAACATCAGACGACATGCTAATGAGGCAGCAGGTAGGGAGCTGAATCTCTAACAGTTGATAAGCAAACAATACCAGCAGAGAGATGATGATCCTTTTTTACATATTTCAATTACAACTTAACAGAAAAACACTCTCACTCAAACTCAGTTTCAGGAGAGGCAGGAAGTGTTGATTTTGTGTTCTGTTGGGCTGTAAGCTGTAACCCAGTATCACGGCAAAGCGTGAAATAGACACGCCGGTCCACTACAGCAAAACGTGAGACAGCCACGCTCTGGTCTCTCGAGGCGTGACAGTTTCACGTTTTGTAAGCTTCAAACTTACACGTACGTAAAAGTAACCAAGAACAAAATATTTTTTTGGGGGGGTGGAGGCGGGGCCTAAATCAGAGCGGCCAAAGCGTGGCTATCTCACGTTTCGCTGTAGAGGACCTGCGTGTCTATTTCACGTTTTGCCACGATGCTGGGTTGTATGATGTTATACTGAGATGTGTTCCTATTATTCTGTCCACCTCATCAAGATGACTCAGACTCCATATTAGAAACAACTGTCAGTATAAAGAGGGCAGAGTTATGTTGGTCTTTATTAGAAAGAAAATACCAAGAGTCCTCCTTAAATTACGGGTTCATCGCAACAGGTGATTCACATCCTCCAAGCCCATGAATGAAAGAGGAAAGTTGTGTTTTCATAACCACACATGTGAAACAACACGTGTCTTCTGAACCCTGCTGCTGTCGTTCACCCATGTGTGCTAACAGCTAGCCGCCGCGGCTAACCGGGAGACAACTTTTCAAACAGTGTCGCGATCACGTGAAACATGTCGGTGACTGCGGGTCAGCGACACGTGAAGGAAAGAAGCTCGAAGTGTTTCCACCATCGTTTCAAAAACCACAACTCACATGTGAAACTAACGTTAAAGCAGCTAACACACCTACCAGCAGCGTGACTTCCGTCTTCTTATCCTGCCACACGTGTTGCTCCTCCGGGCCCTAAAGCCCGCCGGGTTACCCTCTCTGTCTTCGGTGGACGAGCCAGTGAGGTCCGGAACTGACAGACGGAACCGACCATTGCCGCCATAATAGAAAAAAAGAAATAAAGCCTATTAGGTCGAGATAACTGATTTTTTATTATTATTATTATTTTTTTTTTTAATTCATATTAAGTCAAACATTAAAAAAAAAAAAAATTAAGACAATGGTTAATATTATTAGATTGTCCAGAATTGTCCCAAAATCTCATCATTGACTTGCCTTAGCAATTTTCATGATATATGTCTTAAATTTGATTTCCTCCTGCAGTTTCTTAAATGAATGGTTCTTTACTACTACTTAAGACATGTAATGGTTTTGTCTGCTCATTATTCCACTTTATTGTGAAAATGAAGACTAATACCTTAGTTAACATGTAAACTATTTCCTCTGAGTTCTTGCCAAGAAACTGGAATGGTTTCATCAGCAACACTTTGCTTTCAGAGATAATCCCAAAAGCCTCTTTCTGTTGGTTAGGAGGCGTTTGCTCTGCTCAGTTTCCCGCTGCACTGACTGAACATTTGAGAAAGGCAAGACATTTCTATCAGCAGCTCTCCCTTGTTAGCCAGACTACCTGGTTATAAACTAACATTATCTTAACCATTTTAATCATGCTTGTTGGATCAAGTTAGACCTCCACAGAGGCAGCACCACGTCAACCAGTCAAGGTGACAAAACAGTCGTCTATAAATCTACTAGCAATGAAGTGGCCATCAACTTACAGTCTATGCATAAAAATATCAAGCAAACTTTCCCTTTCATGGATGTGCAGTAGTTCTACTGAGCAAGGCAGCAGCCAGTATGTGCAAGTTTCCTCATAATTACAAGATCCTCTCTCAAAATTATGAGCAAATTCTCTTTTAAATTAGATTCTTTCTTGTAATTGTGAAATAGTAACTCATAATTACAAGATAAGGCGTCAGTCTTTTTTCCTGTGAGATTGCAATGTTCAATTGTTACGTACTACAGTCAAAACACTGATGTTATTTTGAGTTTGATTGACCAAACTTTTTATATCTCATTAATTTGATTTAGGAAGTGAAAAGTTAGTTTTTTTTAAATTTAATAATGTAAACTTTTCCTCAAAACCAATGGACTTCAGAACTGAGTCCCAACTTTGATTTTTTTTTATCTCCGAATTTTGACTTTATCATATCCGTGGGCTTCAGAGCTCAGAGCCACAGACTGAACAGGGAAGTCAGAAAATATTGACAGATGGACTGAAACCCTCTTCTAATCAGAAAAATAATGAAGACAGCCAGCTTTATTCCTCAGGAAACCTTCCTCAGAAGCTCGAGGACACTCCAGATTGTTAGATAGCCTCTAATTTCACACAACAGCCTTTACATTTGCATTTCAGTCATTTAGCCATTTACAGAGGCGTTCAAGGACTCGACGCTGTGTGTGAGCGGACACACGGGACAGGCTGCGGTGGGAAATGAATGTGTGATCTCAGCTACAGGACAGAACAGAACCGTGGCGCTGCCCGTCAGACAGCAGGGAGACTTCGGATCCAAGCTGTGACTCAGGGAAATGAACAGTAATGACTTACTGCAAAGAAAATGTCTCTAAAGTGATGTTGTTCAACTTTTCTATTCACACTGATCACAGACGTTTTTACTTAGTAACATGTTTTGTTTTTTTAAATGTCATGTTTTTTTAAACGATACATTGAGTGTGTACACTTTATGAACAGATATCATCATACACTGGGATGAAGTATGGTATATTAAAGAAAGGCTGTGTTTAGATATTTTTTTTTTTAAAGGACCATTACTCTTTTTTTAAAAAATATTATATCAAGACATGTTTATTTGACTACGACAGCCTAAAGAGACCATCTAAATAATATATTAAACATCCTGTGCCCTTGTTTGACAAATGTGGGTCTTCCAAATACAAGCTGAGTCACAAATACACCTGACTTTCTGACTGAATGCAAAAGTGGTATAAATAAAAGACACACTATTCAATATGCAGAACTGTTCAAACGCATAGATGTTTCTCAAACACTCTTGATTAAGATAGTTATTTTGTATTGTGAGAGATGAATTTCCTCAGAGGACATTTATACTTGGACGAATCCTATCTCACTCTCTTAGCACGCAACCCTCCATGCAGTCTCAATGAAGCAATGATTCGTGCCAGCAACACGAGGAGACACAAACTTTTCAAAAACAAAATGTATTGACTACATATGTCAGGAGATAGGTTTGAGGATTTCCGAGATCATTTCACTGCAGTCCAGCAACAGCTGTAACGTGAGTTTATCATCACAACATTGGTATAATAATGATGGTGAAACACAATGAATCCATTTGAGCCAACATGTCCTGCGGTACCGGTCCGACAACGAGTCGTGGTGGGACACAGAGAGACAGCTAGCTTTGGGAATTGTCCAATCAGAGGAGGTCAAAGAAATAAAATCAATATGTTACCTGGAAAATGTAAAGCAGCCAACCAGAGAGGAGCTTCAAGTCACCTACTTGCCAAAAGTTGAAAAACATACATAGACATTTATTGGGAGAACCAAATTCAATATGAAAACTAGAATTAAAGATTGCTGATATGACCACTAGGAGCATTTTAGACCAAACAACTTATATTTAATCGTTCTTTTTTTTAATACATAATTAATTCATATTTGACATGTTTAAGAACAATTGAAAGTGTAGTCACCACTGATAGAGAGACAGTTCACAGATACACACTGTACAGGATCAATAATGATGACCAGGAAAACTAAAAAAGCATCACAATGGACTAAACTACTATAATCATTAAAAGTACAAAGTTGTTCACTCTGCTGCGAGGTCTCATTTAAACTTGTGATTTCTTACATTTAGGAGATTTTATTCATCAGGATAACTCAAAGTGTCTCTGGAAGAGGAACTGATTACACTTCAGAAAGAGAGGTTTGAAAGGCTCCAACAGCTTTAACAAACAGGTGCTGATGGAGGACTGAACGGTCTCATCTGAAGACACGGTGGTTAGACACAGGGAAAGTACAAACAGCTCCTGCTGCAGAAACAAAGAGCAGCGGTGGAATCAGAGATGAAGGACGGGACAGTTTGAAACGGGAAGCAAACTCTTACCAGTCTGAGTTTTAAAGGAGGCGGAGCTCTTGATAAGGACGCTGCTCTCCTTCAGGGCTTAATTAAAAGTGGAATGTAGAAGCCATTATCAGACAGGGTGCCCGGTCCTTCAGCCACTAATTCATCCACTCCACAAAATGTGTGGAAAAACAACAAATGAGAGGTTATATAATATTATTGATGAGGACTGGTTACAGGGCACATTTTGGTTAAAAGCAGAATGTAATAATAATCATTTTTTTTGCTTGGTTCCTTTCAAAGTGAAATAACAAATATCTAGAAATCAAATTAAGTAAAGGAAAAAAAAGATAATTGATGCTTTCTGTCGAAAATGAAAGTCGATTTAATAGAATAAAAACAAATTCTTGACCCTAAACTGTGGAACGGTCTTCCTTCCTTTGAAGACTGAGTATTTTTAAAAATTAATATTTTTAATCTGGCTGCAGCTTTGCCTGAAAGACAAGTAATGTTATTATGATCTTTAATATATCATACAGAAATAGACATAAAGTACATAAATGTATCGGAAAAAAATAAGAAATGGAAAAAGGTAGAGAACTCTATTTTTCCTACTCGACACGTCACTCGTGGAAGCAACAAAAATCAATACAGCTAAACGGTTTTCTGTTTCCTTGGTGTTTCTTTGACTTTTTTATGGCGTCATTTTGCATCTTTGAGGTTGTTTCACATCTTTTTGTGACCATTTTAAATCTCCTCATGGTTGTTTTGTGTCTTTTTGTGGTTGTTTTGAATCCCCTTGTGTCTGTTTTGTGTCCCTTTTTGGTTATTTTGAGTCTGTTTGTGGCCTTTTTCATTTCTTTGGGAGCATTTTTAAGTCTCTTTGCAGTCTTTTTTACTCTCTCTGTGGCCCTTTTGCATTTCTTCGTGGTCAGTTTGTGCCTCTTTTGATCGGTTTGCATTTCCTTCTGACCATTTTGAGTCTCTTTCTGGTTGTTGTGAATCTCTTTGTATCTTCTGTCGTCTCTTTGTGAGCGCATTGTACATCTTTTAGTGGCCATTTAACTTTTCTTTGTGGTCATTTTTCTGTTTATGGTTATGGCTCTTTAGGTTTTGCACTTCTTCGTGTGCTTTTATGTCTCAGGGACATTTTACAGGTGAGGGGCCCTGGACTCCTGGTGCTCAGGAGGCCTGTTTAGTAATCCAGCCATGATTTGCACTTAAGGTGGAAGTGTAGATCTTTTGTCATTTGATGGACTTCAGCTTTCAGAATCTTCTTTTCCTTTTCTTTTACATTATGAATCCACTTTAACTGGACATTCTGGGTGCTGCTCACATCTGTAGACTGTGGTAGGACACACAGTAAGCATGGATATTATTATTATTATGGTTCAAATTGAGCAGTGTAGTGCCGTTGGACATTGGATGGGCTCACTGTGTTCACAAAGAGGAGTTGGTGTGTCCATCAAAGACTTCAGTACAAAGAAAGATATCTCAAAAAAAGAATAAGAAAAATGCAATATTTTATTTGTTTCTTATGACATGTATTTTCTACATTCACCAACTGTTGAGAACAGAATTATGAACACAATGGACCCTGATATATTCTTATTTAGTTGAATTTAGTGTTGTAAGTTATTGTCGACATGTCTCTGCAGCTACTTCAGTGTTTTACAGCTGAAGTGTGTGTGTGTGTGTGTGTGTGTGTGTGTGTGTGTGTGTGTGTGTGTGTGTGTGTGTCTCCAGACAGAGAACGAGCAGAAGAACAAGAGTCCTCGTGGCTATTGGTTGACATGAACCCATGTGGGCGCCTCTGCCCACATAATGACATCGTTTGAGGTTCCCTACAACACTGTAGGTGCTGAGCTGGCAGTTGCTATGCAACAATTCGTCGCAGGCAGCATCCAGGTTGGACCTGAGTGGAGAGCAACAGTCGTGCGGAGGGGGTGGTTTCAATGCGTGTTTTGAAAAGCCGGAGGTAACCGGTGTCTCTGCAGATCCCTGGTAGGCGAGCTGTCAGTGGACGTGATTGTTTTAAAGCTTGGTGTCGGGAGCGGGGCCGCTGCAGGGTGAGGTACGGTGCAGATACATCAAAGAGCAACGGGACGTCAATACAGTAGAAACAGGCAGAGCTGAGGCGTATAAACAAATGAAACTGACACTAATTTGAAGTGTGACTGAACAGGCTGATGTAAGACAGCTGCAGTGCTGTCAGCAGAACTGACCGTGTTAAACACTTTACCGTGAAAAACACAAACTGAAAGCTGTGAACATGGGAGAGTTGGAGTCCAATGTCACTCTTTATACAGTACTGAAATGCCATATTTAGATTTAAAAAGATAAATAGACAACTGTAATCATTGAAGTCATCTCTTTGTAAAGCGATCGCTTCATTAGAGATTGTGGGAAAAAATGTAGTCCTCCTAAAATGAATGTGAGAGTTCGACAAATCAAGTGGAGATGTTTCAAAGTTAGTCTTGTAAATATCAGCTGCTTGAATTGTTTTCTTTTTTGTGTCTTTGTGGATATTTTATATCACTTGGTGGATGTTTGCATTTTTTGCAGATGTTTTGTGTCTCAGTCATGTTGCATCTTTATTTCGTCGTGTTTGTGTCTTTTATCTGTTATTGACACAGTTTCTGTTATAACACACCAGAAGAGTTCATACAACGTATGGGTTCCTGCGCTTGCATCGGCTTTCTACTTTTGTGGCTCAACATGGGTGGAACGGTTTCATGCAACACAATTTTTGGTGTAATTTTTTAGGTGAAATCATGTTTTCACTTTCGCCCACTCAAAGCAGACGTCCGTACAACGAAGCAGGTTCAACATACTCAGGTTATCTTTGACTTATCCGGCTTAACTAAACCTAACAAACAAGATCAGTCTCACGAAGCTGGTTGTAGGATGATATACAATAAGATCCCGATGCAGTTTATTTATTATTTATCAACACCGTTACGTCATTGCTCTTCATCAGTGTTATTTATAAATAAATCACATCTGGAGATTTGACAGCGTTCAATTTACTCCTGCTCACTCCTCAACATCGTTCCAGCACCTGATTTCAGTACGTTGGACGAGTGTTCTTTGTTCACATCTATTAATGATCGATTAATGATTAATGATGAAATAGCAAATAACATTTTGAGTTAAATTATCCATATTTCCAACACATCACCTCGACGCTGCCGTACTGCTACATCCTCTGCTGGAGTTTCTCCGTCACCTGATCCAGCTTTAACTTTAAGCTTCATCAAACAGGAATATTTTAAGGCTAATCTTAAAAGTAGAGAGGGAGTCACACAGAGGGCGAGAGAGGGTGAACCACAAGCAGACTAGCGCTCAGAGAAATCTGGCAAGGTTGATATTCGAGAGCAGATATGAACCTCAATGAGAGAAACTCAGGAAACTTGTTGTGGACAATTGTGTTCACTGCAACTGCAGCTGAAGACGAGGTATTGCGAGGCTCATGTGTCACCCCTCCAACACCCACACTATTAAAATCCCTCTTCCTCTCCTGCAAAGGCACGTTGTCACACTGCTCTGTAATACAGCTCTGTTTATGTGGGATGCTGCTGGAGTTACAGTTTGCAGTTTTGGAGAGCAGAACCAAAAAAAAGGAGGCTGTTTGGAGCTAAAAATTGATGCGGCTCATGTGGGAGTTGTTGTCGAATTCAGAAACCCACATCGTATCCTGTGTGCAGCTCCGTTCCCTCACCTCTCTCCGGGGTTTAATTAGAGCCGCTGAGCTGTGTGTGAATAATGCAGCACCTGAACGCACCTGAGCGGGGTTGCTGGAGCAGAATGGCCCGCCTCCAGAGAGGGTGGGGGTGGGGGGGTGGAGGGGTAGGTGGGTGGGAGGGGTGGAGGGGTGGTCTTAAGGATAATCATCAGGATTTGCAGGTTTTCACGTCACTTTAATCCTGTAATGGAATCAATCAACATCTGAAACTGTATCTATCTCTTTTGCACTGCACTGATTTATATTGTTTATTTACTATCAGGGATAATATTACTGTTAATCTGAATTGTTTTGATTTGTGTTTGTCTCTAGTTTTCTTTGTATTAATACTGCATGTTTAATGTTTTTGTGCAAACAGCCGTCAGCTGGGACCTTTCTGTGAGGAGTTTGCATGTTCTCCATGTTCTCCCTGTTCTCCATGTTCTCCATGTTCTCCCTGTTCTCCATGTTCTCCATGTTCTCCCGGTTCTCCATGTTCTCCCTGTTCTCCATGTTCTCCCTGTTCTCTATGTTCTCCATGTTCTCCCTGTTCTCCCTATTCTCTATGTTCTCTATGTTCTCCATGTTCTCCCTGTTCTCTATGTTCTCCCTGTTCTCCATGTTCTCCCTGTTCTCTATGTTCTCCATGTTCTCCCTGTTCTCCCTGTTCTCCATGTTCTCCCTGTTCTCTATGTTCTCCCTATTCTCTATGTTCTCCCTGTTCTCCCTATTCTCTATGTTCTCTATGTTCTCCATGTTCTCCCTGTTCTCTATGTTCTCCATGTTCTCCCTGTTCTCTATGTTCTCCCTATTCTCTATGTCCTCCCTGTTCTCCCTATTCTCCATGTTCTCCCTGTTCTCTATGTTCTCCCTGTTCTCCCTATTCTCTATGTTCTCTATGTTCTCTATGTTCTCCATGTTCTCCCTGTTCTCTATGTTCTCCCTATTCTCTATGTTCTCCCTGTTCTCCCTATTCTCTATGTTCTCCCTGTTCTCTATGTTCTCCCTGTTCTCTATGTTCTCCCTGTTCTCCCTATTCTCTCTGTTCTCCATGTTTTCCATGTTCTCCCTGTTCTCCCTGTTCTCTATGTTCTCCCTGTTCTCTATGTTCTCCCTGTTCTCCCTGTTCTCTATGTTCTCCCTGTTCTCTATGTTCTCTATGTTCTCCATGTTCTCCCTGTTCTCCATGTTCTCCATGTTCTCCCTGTTCTCCCTGCACCTCTGTGGATTTTCTCTTCAGTCCAAACACATGCGTGTTTTAGGTTAATCGATGGTTTTAAATTTCCTGAAGGTGTGAATGTGAGCATGAGTGGTTGTCGGTCTTTCTACGTTGGTCCTGTGATGGATATTCGTAAAGGTGTAAAATAATAAACTAATTATAAATAGTATTTTTGTGACCTCATTTTTTTAAATTATAAAAACAACAACATGCTGGTTGGCATGTCGGCAGAATATCTGAAATGCAAATAAGAAGAGAAACCGGTTTAAGAAGGAAAGCTGCCGGTGTGTCTGACTGCAGGATGATGACGTGCTGTTTGCGCCCCCTGGTGGTGTTTGTTCGTAACACCTTCACGACACTGACAGACACTTTACAGTTTGGACCTCCATTTAATTCCTGAATCAAGACTGGAGAATGAACTGTAGACAAATCCCCTGGAGCCACAATGAAAACTGACATGACTGTTTTTCAAAGGGCTGTATGCATATATGATTGTAAGTTTATTAAAAGAAGTTGCACCATTTGTGGCTCTTATACAAGGACCTCGAGTCAAAATGTAGTTTTTAGACTTTATTTTTTAGTTATTTAGTTCCTAAATAATGTTGAGTTTTATCGAAGCGCTTCAGATTTTCCCCATAATAATGTTATGCAGCTGAACTTGTGATTAATTTTCTTATTATCTTATTTCTTTATCTTCTTTTTACTAGTAAAGGATGAAAAAGTAATGCAGTGGAATTAGTTGAGTCTTACAGGAGATATTAGTGGACCTTTGTAAACATGTTTCCCACAGGTTAGAGGATTGACTTGTGTTCAGTGGGCAGCTCCTCTCTCAGCACCTCTGATGTGGCAGGAAGTCCTCGTCCTGGCAGATGACCTCGTTGTTTGCTGTTCAGTTTTCTTCATTTTATGGTTCTGTGCTGGACCCTCCACACTGTTTCTCCATCGAGCGTCTGAGGGAGCTCCATAATGTCCCGAACCAGAGCTTCCTCCAGCTTGTCAGCGAGCGTCTGTCTGTCGGCTGACAGCGTCTCTGTGACAGTTCATTTTTTTAGAAAAGTGCAGCAGTGATTTCATCAGTTTGTTCCTCTCTGCCCTCAGTTCCTTCTCTTCCTCGGGCTGTCAGGGAAACTCTTTACAAAAGGCCTCTTCAGAGTTGAAGTGCTGGAGGTTTTCAGCCTCTTCCTGTTTCCTCAAGTCTTTTTCTTTCCATAGCTCCTGAATCTCAAGTGGAAGTTTGTCCTCTTTTGTGTGTTTTCAATCTGAGCTCAGCTGAATGTCTCTCTGAAACCTGCAGAGAGGCTTTTCATGAAAATAAAAAGAGAAAAATCTCGACAGCTTGCAGTTGTTCCACCTCAGTATTTCCTCTCTCTGTATTTCTCTGTTGAGATGCTGCAGGTTCTGACATGAGCTCGGGCGGTAAGCATGCCATTTTCACCTCCTCAAGTTCTTGGACAAGTTCATCTCCTGTGAAAAGGAAGTTCATCTCTTCACTCTTCTGGCATTTGTTGAAAGCTTCATCTCTCTGCAGCTCCTCAGTTTTAGGAGCTTCCTCCTTCTTCTCACATTTTAACCGATTTAGTTTGAAGCAACTTCATGATGATCAGTTATTCATGAATCTGTTGTGATTCACTCATTACATGACATCATTTGTAGAGGCCGATCATGCACAGTGGTTTTACAGTCCTGTCCAGTGGCATTACTTGTCGCTGAGCTTGTAAACCCCAGTTCAGAAAAAAAAACCTGTGGAGCCAGGCAAGAGGCCGAAACTATTTATTGCAAAACTGAGAAGATTAACTGGATGAAAGGGGACGAGGAGCCCTAAGCTGAGTGGGAAGCTGGTAATGGGCAGAGTAGTGCTGAGGTGTGCAGGTTCAGAGATCTCCAGGTGAACGGCGGGAGCTCGGATCAAAAACTGAGTGGCAGGGATTGAAGCCGGGCAGCAGAGGAGGGAGACCGAGTTTGTGTAACACAATTTGCCACGGCGTAAATATATTCCTGGAGCCCCTCCACTCGTCCCCCTCTATGAGGTCGCTGGACAAATAAATGAGCATTTCCCAGCATAAAGCACCCAAAAATAAATGGGTCTAAGTGATGGGTTGAAATGATACTTATTTTTAATGAAACATGCAGTTTTGGAAGATTTCAATACAGAAAAAATAATGATAGCCTTCACAAATAGGATGTCATTCAAAACCACAAGTACACAAGGAGGGAAGCTAGTCCATGTACCTATTATAATCATTCATTATTTAAATATCATATGTCAACTCCAACAGTCAATGATATAGGCAACACATCTCAGAATTTCCTTTAAACAGACTTTAACATGGAAGAAACCTCTAACAGGATCTGACTCGGGATGAGCGAGCATTTGCTTCAAAAAGAGCACCGAACAACAATGAACACTAAACCGAACAACAATGAACAATAAACTCTGAGCAACAATGAACACTAAACTCTGAGCAACAATGAACACTAAACTCTGAGCAACAATGAACAATAAACTGTGAGCAGCTTGTTGGGCCGGTAACATCAGATCTGAATCAGAGATAACTGCAGAAAGTTGGCTTTAATCTTGCATCTCCACTCCGGACCAGAAGGGGGAGATAATGAGCCCTTAATGAGCTGGTAACGAGTTCAGAACTAAGAAGACGAAGAAGAAAATCAGCGGCTCTTGATTGGTGCCTTATCTGCCGTTGTGGATACGTCACAGCGAACATGGCCGCCAGCGAAGCAAGTGAAGACGGTATGTTGTATCTTAAACGTGTCAGTGGCTCGAATTAAGTCGTACAGGACTCCGGGAGGATCGTCTGCGTGTTTACTGACACCGAGTCTGTAGAACTGCAAACTCAGCAGAAAAACGAGCCGGCTTCGGTCGGTGGCGGTGCTGAACGGCCGGCAGGTCCCCGGATGTTACCTGTTGTTACCTGCAGGTTCAAACCGCCGTGACGTCCTCCCGTTAACCGCCGTGACGTCCTCCCGTTAACCGTGACGTCCTCCCGTTAACCGTGACGTCCTCCCGTTAACCGCCGTGACGTCCTCCCGTTAACAGTGACGTCCTCCCGTTAACCGTGACGTCCTCCCGTTAACCGCCGTGACGTCCTCCCGTTAACCGTGACGTCCTCCCGTTAACCGTGACGTCCTCCCGTTAGAGGGACGGTGCTCGTTCACATGTTCACACCATAACGGTTGTTTTCCTCCTAAATGTAACGCAGCTCATTTTAACGGTTCCGACCCAAAACGTGCAGCATTATGTTCCGTGTTCGTTCCTTCCTGGAGCCTCCTGTATCCATACTGGTGTTGTAGATGGACCTCTTCCTCTTCCCCCTCCTCCCCCTCCTCCCCCTCCCCCTCCTCCTCCCCTTCCTCCCCCTCTTCCTCCTCCTCCTCCTCCTCCTCTTCCTCTTCCCCCTCCCCTTCCTCCTCCTCTTCCTCCTCCTCCTCCTCCTCTCAGGTATACTGGAGCCGCTGTGTTTTCCGGAGCTGGCCGCCGACAGCTCGCCGTGTCCCGGTTCCGGTACCGGTACCGAGCTGCTGGTCTGTCTCTTCTGCACGGAGTCCGTCCGTCTGCCGCAGAAGGACGTCGTCCTCAAACACCTGCTGCTGGAGCACAAGCTGGTGATCGCAGACGTCAAACTCATCGCGGACCTCCCGAAGTAGGAAACCTGTGAACGGAAACTGACATTCAAACCTCCACATGTATTTGATTTCTTTCTAAAGAGTGACCTTCCTCTGTATTTGATTTCTTTCTAAAGAGTGACCTTCCTCTGTATTTGATTTCTTTCTAAAGAGTGACCTTCCTCTGTATTTGATTTCTTTCTAAAGAGTGACCTTCCTCTGTATTTGATTTCTTTCTAAAGAGTGACCTTCCTCTGTATTTGATTTCTTTCTAAAGAGTGACCTTCCTCTGTATTTGATTTCCTTCCTCTGCTGTATTTAAATGTCATCAGTGCCTTTTAATTCTTGGCTACTGACCAGTAGTTTCATTTTGATTTGAATTCATCAGGATGTCGCTGGATTTATATTCAGACTGAATTCTTTATTGGATAATATGACCTAAAATGATACATTACAGTAAATTGACTACACAATACATAAATCACCCTTTATTATGCCGTCTCATCACATTTAAAGAGTCTCGTAGATCATCTGGTGTTATATGTTTCGGTGGTGCGTTTCCTCCTCCAGGTACATGTTGTACTGGAAGGGAAGATTCCTGGAACAACCCGTCACAGATTTCTGCAGCGTGATCAAGACCAACTCCACCGGACCGGCTGGTGGGTGACATTACATTCAGCAATAAAGACTAAACTGGAAACAGAAGCTGACATTTCAGATTAGACGAGATAAGAGTTCAACTGTTTACAGTGAATCTAGACGTGTCACACAATATTAGAAATAAGGTTAAAGTGATAAAGCCTGACGTCCTCCTTCTTAGAAAAGCTCTAAATAATGTACAATACATCGTTTGGGGCCTTACAGAGAAGCAGGAGGACTACTTCCTGCTGTGTGATGTCCTCCCAGAAGACCGAGTCCTCAGAGAGAAGCTCCAGCAGAAACGACTGGTGAGGATTTATTTCACCAACGAAGCGATCTGCGGAGCAGCAGATCCGTTTCCTGCTCTGACACGGATGAAACACGATGACAGATATCACTGAATTTTAGTTTTTAAGAATTACATTCAAGCTGTATATCAAACATAATATCAGAGGAGCTCTTCGTCTTCTCCTTGTGTTTGTCTGCCGGTTGTGATCTCCTGCAGGAGGAGGTGCTGGACTGCCAGCAGAGGGAGCGAGACGACAACAGCTTCCATCGTCTCTGCATGTTCTGCAGTGAAGAGTTCAGCGGGAACAGGTGGAGCAACGTTCATATTCATCCTCCAGAGCAGCAGCTTTTAGATCGACAGCTCTGATTCGACAGTCACATAAACTATTTGATTTTTTTATTTTTGTAATGACTTCTCAAAAATCCTGATCCATTCGTAGTTGTTAAGATGGTTTGAGTTACTGTAGGAAATAAAAAGGGTTCCTAGAGTTGCAGTCGCTGATAGAAAAGAGAGAAAGACTCAGGTTGGCCCTCCATAATAAAACCATGACCAGCTCTTCTTTTATTCTTCTTCTTCTGTATTTAACAGTTTTTAGGAACTTGGCAGGTTTTTCTTTTTGCAGAAGTTCATCTTGGTGTCTTCATATAATCACAGACTGACTGTGAAGCTTAGATCAAGGCTCTGTGGGGAACATATGATCTGCTGCATATTATTATCCTTGTGCTCCTTGTTGCTGTAGGTCATTATGACTCCTCCAGGTTTAAACAGAGAGGAACTCATTGGTCATGAGGTTGTCACACCAGCCTTGACGAACTGGGAACCCCGACATGTGATACGAATTAGACTCTTTTTAATCAGAATAAACAAGCTATCATTATGTTGCAGGATACTCTAGGAAGAAAAGTTAAAAAAAAAAAAATCTATCAGAACTGAACAGTACTGATTGGAGAGTTCTCTTGAATCACTAAAATGTGTTGTTCACTGTGTTTTTGTTCTTTCCTCTCAAATATAGAAAAAGGAGTTTTATAGAACGTGTTCTCGGTGTGTAATGTGTGTTAAAAATGTCCCTCTGAGAGATTAATAAAGTATACATCTATCTATCTGCTCTGTTTCCAGGTCGTCTCTGCTGAACCACATGGCCAGAGAACATTCCTTCAGCATCGGCCTGCCGGACAACATCGTCTACAGCAGCCAGTTCCTGGACACCCTGCAGGACAAACTGGACAAGTGAGGACCGACAGGGAGACGTGTGTGTGTGTGTGTGTGTGTGTGTGTGTTTAAAAATTATGAATTTTATTTAAATTGAGACTTCAATCGTCTAATTATAGAGTTTAATTATATAATATTGCAATTTATTTAAAAAGCACTTTTCAAACAGAATAATTTTGATAATTAGATCCTCATTGAAATTGAGGCCACTAAAAGTACAAAAAAGTGACAAAGGATTTGATTATCAGACTAGATTCATTTTCTATAAAATGACCAATTAATTAATCAAATAATTGTTGCAGCTCCATCAGTCCACCAGTGTTTTAAAAAGGTTTACAGAAGTTAGCAGAGTTCGTGACTCTTCTCTTCTTCTGTTTTTCCCGTCCTCCCGTCAGTCTGCAGTGTTTGTACTGCGAGAAAACATTTCGAGATAAAACCACGCTGAAGGATCACATGAGGAAAAAAGCTCATCGGCGCATCAACGCCAACAACCACGAATACGACCGCTTCTACGTCATCAACTACCTGGTAACGAATTACAAACACAAACTACGACACACTTTAGAAAAGGTTGGTGTTGGTTCCTTCACGGAGAAAAGCAGCTGTGATCAGTTTACAGTTTTCATGTTGGGGAAAAATAAATCTAACGTTTCAGAGGAAATCATGTCAAATTGTTCTATAAAAAGTATTTCCTACTTTTCAGTTGTTGTTGTTTTGTTTTTTGTTTTTTTTGCATCTTTCCTGCTTTTGTCTTCAGAGACTGAAGAAAACTTGATCCCATGATTCCTCTGATGGTTCCTGCAGCAGACATTTTGTTGGCCGAGTATTAGCTGCTGTTTTTCTCTTTATTTAAAATGTCTCCACTCTCCTGTCAGGAACTGGGGAAAACCTGGGAGGAGGTCCAGAGTGAAGATGACCGTGAGCTGCTAGATGATGAAGATGAGTAAGTTTCCCTCGTTAAAACCGCAGCCAGAACACTCGGATCCACCCGACCGCTTCACTTTCTTTTATGTCTCTGGGGGAGATGAGAGTTTGAAGTGAGCCACCTTGTTGTTCTCTGCACATCCAAAGTCCATCTAATGCTCCTCAGTTTTCTCAGATGTGGTGTGAACTGCTTCTCTCTCGCCTCCTGGCTGTCTGACATGTCTGTGCTCTCTGCAGTGATTGGTCGGACTGGCAGGCTCATCCGGTCTGCGCTGTGTGTCTGTTCTGTGATCATCAGTCAGAGACGATGGACCACATCTACACACACATGAAGGTACAGCAATGTAGAGTTGGAGGGCGTGTAAAAAAACAACAACAACAACAACACTTTTGCTAGTTTACGAGTGGATATTCTGAGCCCAGGAGGATCTAAGGAAGGAAGGAAGTAAGTAAAGTTAGCTGGTTTGGAGCAGGAAGTGACCATATTTGGACGAGCTGGGGGAGGAACCAGCGGTGGATCTGACCGATCTGATTGGAAACCTGACGATACTATGTCCCGCCCACTGATAGCTGTAACCTGACTGCACCACAGGCCTGTCAATCAAACAGACACGCCCCCAAAACACATCTTTTTTAAGTTTATTTTCAAAAAAAAATAAAAAAACGGTCACCTTTCGTTGTACCGCGACTCTAATTCTGTTGTTTCATGATTATTTCGTAGGAGGTCCATGGCTTTGATCTCCATCACCTGAAGACAGAACTCAGTAAGTACAACAAATCCTAGCATCCAAGTGTGGAACGGTATCATCTTTAAAATCATCATCTATTGTACCAGCACACACGACTGGTGAACAAACTGATGATGCAACAGTTTGATTTGTTATTGGAGAAACACAGTAAATATGTCTGAGGCTGACATCATCATCCTGCGCCGGTGTGTCTCCTCCCTCAGACCTCAAGTTCTACCAGCAGGTCAAACTGGTGAACTTCATCCGGCGGCAGATCCACCAGAGCCGCTGCTACGGCTGCCAGCAGAAGTTCGACTGCACGGCCGACGTCCTGCAACACATCGCTGCTGAAGGTCACGTGATGAAGCTGCCAGAGATTTCCACCTGGGACCAGCCGCAGTGAGTCCGACTCACAGTATTCAAGTTGTGTTTAACGTCTGGTCTGTTATCCTCTAAAATAATTTTCATAGATTGTGTTCAGAAACCAAAACCCAATGTACAGTGCATCCGGAAAGTATTCACAGCGCTTCACTTTTTACACATTTTGTTATGTTACAGCTTTACTCCAAAATGGATTGAATTCATTTTTTCCCCTCAAAATTCTACACACAATATCCCATAATGACAACGTGAAAATCATTTTTTTAAAATTTTTGCAAATCTATGAAAAATAAAGAAGGAAAATATAACACGTACATAAGTATTCACAGCCTTTGCTCAATACTTTGTTGAAGCACCTTTGGCAGAAATTACAGCCTCAAGTCTTTTTGAGTATGATGCTACAAGCTTGGCTCCTATTCTTGGGCAGTTTCTCCCGTTCTTCTTTGCAGGACCTCTCAAGCTCCATCAGGTTGGATGGGGAGCGTCGGTGCTCAGACATTTTCAGATCTCTCCAGAGATGTTCAATCGGGTTCAAGTCTGGGCTCTGCCTGGGCCTCTCAAAGACATTCACAGAGTTGTCCCGAAGACACTCCTTTGTTATCTTGGCTGTGTGCTTCGGGTCGTTGTCCTGTTGGAAGATGAACCTTCGCCCCAGTCTGAGGTCCAGAGCGCTCTGGAGAAGGTTTTCATCAAGGATGTCTCTGTACATTGCTGCATTCATCTTTCCCTCCATCCTGACTAGTTTCCCAGTTCCTGCTGCTGAAAAACATCCCCACAGCATGATGCTGCCACCACCATGCTTCACTGTAGAGATGGTGTTGGCCAGGTGATGAGCGGTGCCTGGTTTCCTCCAGACATGACGCTTGGCATCGGGTTCTTGGTCACCTCCCTGACTAAGGCCCTTCTCCCCCGATCGCTCAGTTTGGCCGGGCAGCCGACTCTAGGAAGAGTCCTGGTGGTTCAAACTTCTTCCATTTACGGATGATGGAGGCCACTGTGCTCATTGGGACCTTCAATGCTGCAGAAATGTTTCTGTACCCTTCCCCAGATCTGTGCCTCGATACAATCCTGTCTCAGAGGTCTACAGACAATTCTTTGGACTTCATGTCTTGGTTTGTGCTCTGACATGTCAACTGTGGGACCTTATAGAGACGGTGTGTGTCTTTCCAAATCATGTCCAATCAACTGAATTTACCACAGGTGGACTCCAATCAAGTTGTAGAAACATCTGAAGGATGATCAGTGGAAACAGGATGTACCTGAGCTCAATGTTGAGTGTAATGGCAAAGGCTGTGAATACTTATGTACATGTGATTTTTTTTCGTTTTTTAATAGATTTGCAAAAATTCCAAAAAAATGTATTTCACGTCATTACGGGATATTGTGTGTAGAATTTTGAGGGAAAAAAATGAATTTAATCCATTTTGGAATAAGGCTGTAATATAACAAAATGTGGAAAAAGTGAAGCGCTGTGAATACTTTCCAGATGCACATATTTCATCAACAAAATCTGAACAATCCATTCAGACAGAAGTATGAAGGAAAACATGACTAATGGAAAGGAGTTATTATGAACATCTAAACAATCATAGGTGGAAAACAGGGTGTAGGCCTCAGTGACTCGATGGCAAATCAGGTTGCGACCTAATAACTGTTATTGTTAGATAAATTCTTTGCCTCTGCGACCAGTATTTAGACATGTCGTTCATTTATTTTAGTATCGGATCAACCGGAGAGGCGTCTGGCAGCTTGTTTCTAACAGAAATGTTTCTTGTCACTCAGCACAACGGCAGCATGTTTCTCTGTTTATTAAAGGTCATCAAATTTGAGCTTTTAAGTCAGTGAAAGTCAGAGAATTTGACTTAGATCAGGAACCTTTAATAAACCGTAATAACAACACACTCCTTCAAAAAACCAAACACACACCAATCCAGACAGCCAACTGAAGGTGTCGACCCTCTGAACACACACACGAGAAATTATTGCTGGCAGGAATTTACTTAATTATTTGGAAGTAAATGGGTACACTGCATCAGAATGCTTGGCATTAAAATACTTGTAAAAAATTAATAAAATTAAAAATAAATGATTAAAGTGAAATTATTAATGCATGAGCACAACTTCATTTTTTTTCTCACTTTCCTGGCTCCCCAAAAATCTAAACACAGACCGGCTGAAAAACAGGGTGCAGGCCTCTGCTAACTTACTTACTGCTTGCATCCCCCAAAGCATTATGGGAACTGTAGTTGCAAAGTGTCAGCCATTATGAACCCACAACATACTCCCCTGAATCAGAACCGCACATGCAAACTGATGACATCACTGCAACAAAACGTACATGGTGCACCTGGATAAAAGCAAAAACCTGAGTAAACCTCGGGTCTCCGTCTCTCCGCAGGTATTACTTCCCCACATACGAGAACGACGCTCTGCTGTGCACGCTGACCGACAGCGATGAAAATGACGAGACAAATCACAGCGAGGACGTCCCGGTCATCGCAGAGGACGTCTCCAACCTCAGAGCTCTGAAACAGAGCAGTGTCCTCAAGCAGCTGCTGAAGAGCGGAGGATGCTGCAACTAAGAGGATCAACGCACCGACTCTTCTGTTGTTTTTGGACAAATCTTTGTCTTGTCAGACTCGACCTCGGTGCACCTGGACTCATGGACAACTGATTATTCTAAAGACAGTTCTCAAACATGCACTTTTAAAGCCATCAAAAGACGGTGGTGCACTTGTTTGCAGTTTAGATTATGAACTTTAACCTGTTTCTTATTTCTATTCAAACAATAAAAGCAGCTGAAACAGCTTTTCTTGCATATTGACTTTAATATTTAAACAAAAAATCATATTCTATTTGAATCTACAACCAGTGATGACTGACAATACTTATGTTTATGATTACAAGTGTGAATTGATGGCAGTTGCGGAGCAGACCGAACCCTGAAGTCAGACTGAGCTGTGACACTCACTGAACACACAGATGAAAGAACAGAAAACATCTGAAACCTAAACGAGCTTCAGGTCGACTTGCCGGTCTTGTTGTTCTTCGTCGGTACGATGTTCTTCGTGGCTTTTCCGAGTGAAACCTGTCGGATGGTGGAGCCGAACTGCAGCGTGCTCAGAGTTTCCATCACGTCCGTCACGTCAGGACTCACATTCACGAACACGCAGCACTGCAGAGAAACAGGAGGACGCCGGCCGGCCACAAAGAAAATGCAGCTGGGTCAGTTTGCTGCCTGTAAGACCGTCACTGCACACGGAGCTGTCGGGGATTATGAAAATGTAAACGATCCCAGAGTCTATCGCCCTCCACCTGCAGCTTGATAATAATTTCAAAGAGTTGCCAATCAATCAATGTGGAGAACTACAACTCTTATCATTAAACTGTTATCTCTTCTATTATTATTTTATTCAACAAAACATCGCTGCCTGACTCGGCTGAAATGTCGGTTGTTACAAAGCAATAAATTCCTCATGTTTGCTCACATGAATCACCATAATGATCCTACCATGAGCTGCCTGACCTCTGAGCCATGTGAAGAGAAGAAGGGGATATTTGAACTTCTGTAAGAGGAAGAGACTTACGCAATCTCACCAAAGAGTAAACTAAAAGACACAGAACCCGTTGGAACAGCACTGACTTACCTTGGCGTCTCCGCTGAGGCAGGGCTGGAGGAGGTGGGTGAGTTTAGAGTTCCTGAATGGGATGTGGAGGGCGTTACACTTCAGAGCCCCAAACACCTGAAGGAGAGACAAATTAAATGCACTTATTTAATGCTTATTTTGTGACCATAGCGCTTCACGATTGTTGCCTCTCATTCACACACACACACACTCTCAGACCAATGGTGGCGCAGCTGGCACATGGAAACTTCAGCATGTGGACAGAAGGAGCTGGACACTGAACCTTGGACCTGACTGACCACTTATTCACTACACAAGAAAAGCTGATAGTCTAGTCTAGTATGTGTTTCTCTCCAGTAATATTTTGATTTCTATCTTGTGGAAAAACCTTGAACCTCATTATTGTATTGTAACGCAAAATTGTATTGTAACAGAAAATTTAAAATAAAAAAATGCAAAAAAGCCTATCCTGATATCTATCATCTTCAAAAGTCTTGTTTGACCAACAGTACAAAAAAAAATAGTATAAATTTCCAATAATATTAAAAAGAGATGAGTATCATTATTTCATTCAATTATCTAATTCAGTCAAGAAAACCAAAAAACTGAAAATTAGGTCCAAGTGAAATGAGATTTTTAAAGCATTTTTATAATTAAGGTACATTTTAGGAATGAAGAAAATCTGACCATGTTTTTGCATTTCCAGATCGAATGAATTAATTGAATTGTTAGCAAAAATAAAATTGATACACAAACCTAAAAAAGCAGCAAACAGTGAATAGAGACGAACTAGTGAATGTTTGGATTTTTTCTCGATACTTGAGAATAATTCAACTAATCAACCAATGGACGAATGGTCTGAGTACTAGAAGAACAACACAGTGAAGCTATTTGAGTCTAACCGACAACCAAACATTGATATTATTTGTTCAAATAACTTCCATGGTTACACCATAAGAAACACCATGACGGCTAACAGCAGTCCTGCCGTTATAAAAGCTTGACTTAAGGGCGCCTGGTTCACGTGTAAAAGGCTCAAAGTGACACCAAAATCTCGTCTTTAAATGGATCAGGGCTCAAACCACGACACTTGAGAGGTGCGTCGCTGCAGATGAGTATCAGAATGTCCTCGTACCTGTCCCAGCGCTGTCAGCGATTTATTGATGGCAGCGGCCTCCACCAGCCTCTGACCCTCAGCCTCCGTCTTGAAGATCCGCTCAGATCCAGCGAGGTCACACAAGGTCAACGTACCACGAGATGTCAGTCCGGACACTTTGTCTGAGCCCTCCACCTCCAACGCCACCACCAGGTGAGAGCGAGAGCTGGGCAGGAGAATAAGAAGATTAACAACTGATAATATGATCAACAAGAAAACATTAATTTTATTTAA
This sequence comes from Embiotoca jacksoni, assembly GCF_022577435.1. NCBI lineage: Eukaryota > Metazoa > Chordata > Actinopteri > Embiotocidae > Embiotoca > Embiotoca jacksoni. The sequence continues at coordinate 2,229,901 of NW_027185381.1, read as the reverse complement.
TTATTAAAAACATGTTGGTCTGAAGAGAATAAGAAAAACCTCTGTATGTTCATCTTGGTGGAGGCGATCTTTCTGTTCTTTTCACCCATCTCTATGACGTTGATGATGTCGGCCTCCGTCTGGACCTGGACCTGAGTCAGCCCCGGGACAGACACCGACTTCCCCTGGACTCTGAGGTCCAGCAAAGCGCCGGGACTTTTGGTCAGCAGGTCGTTTAAAGAGTCGTTATAAATCTCCAGCATGGAAATCTGAAAAAGAGCATTTTTACATACATCAGTGTTAACTGCTGCACCACCGTTCAGCCTGAAGTCTAAAATATGATGAAGCCTCTCTTTAAGTTCCATGTCATTGTTGTAGGACAGTCTTGTGTCCTTTTGTTGTAAAATCTCTTATAGTTGTAAGGGCCTCTGTGGAAATTCAGCCCACCTGGTCTGGTTCCACTATATAAGGTGGTGGCAGTCATCCAGTCTCTCACTCTGCTTTGGCTTCTACCTTGTTTGACTCATGATTGGTCCCGTCTCGTTTGTCCAGCCTTGAGCCGGGTTGCGACAATTGGGGGCTCGTCTGGGATACATTTGTGAAGTAAATTAACTTGACCTTAAAGAGGCCTTTTCTGGTAATTGGACCGGATTAAGTTGGTGTGTTGTTACTCTGGCAGACAGTAGCTTCTGTTTGGTTTGTCTCTTTGAGCAAATTGATTATAGTATTTTTCATTTTACGGTATCAAAACAGTTTCAATTAATCTCATGGCACTTTACACAGCAAGGTCAAGAGTTCATTCATTTTCAATATATTTTCATTATGTGGTTTTCAGGGCTCTGTAATGAAAATCAACTGGAACTAAATCAGTCGTACCTTCAGAGTGTAGGACACCTCCTCTTTTTCTGCACAAATACGTAGCAGCTCTCGTATAGACCTGAGAAAAACAAACACATCACTGCCAGCTTGCAGCACCGCTCCCTGTAAACATACTGGAGGCAACAGGACACCGTGGTGAGGCGGGTTTTGTGTTGCTGTTGTTTGTCTCCTCCCTGACAAGAAACTTGACCTCTCCGTAAACTGACCCGCTTCTGTAAAAGCTTAGCTGTTGGCTTGCCTCATCACGTATTGATGAAGGGTTGTCAAGTGACACGTTGTACAACGAGCTGCAGTTAGTGTCATTTGGCCCCTGAGTGAAAACGTTCCAGGCAGGCAGATAAGCATCTGGAGAGGGATTTTAGTCAAACCAGCTTTAGCTTTTCACAGATTTTATTCTTCTGTAGAATACTTAGAGATCAAATCTGTACTTTGATTTTGAAGCTTGAAAGCTTCTTAGTACATTAGTAGTTACTTCAGAAAGTATTCAGACCCATCAAGCTTGATGTAACCTTAAATTGATATAACCGTCATGTCTTTAGAAATTTTGAAAAGTATTCAGACCCATAATTCAGCTCCTGGTTGCACTTTTGGCAGGGAAAGCACAATAGTCACACACTATTTATGTAAACATCCTTAGAATAAAGCTGAAATATGGTGCTTTAATTTTATTTTAATAGAATGTGCTGAAGCACAGAGCCTAAAGAATGAAGACAATGTGCAACTATCCAAATACTTATGACTGTAAAACATGGTAGGAACCCTTGCACTAAAATATTTAACTACAAAGCATCAGTTTACATTTTTAAAAAGATCAAATTAACCTGATGTTGACTCCGGGGTTTTCCTTGCTGCCCATCATCGTGTATGTCTTTCCCGAGCCGGTTTGTCCGTAAGCCAGTATACAGACGTTGTATCCATCCACACAGGAAGTTATTACTGGTAGAGTTCCTGCGAACACGTCCTCCTGCAGACACAAGAAGAAAAAGCAGAAAGGATATGGGCAAGAAATTAAAAAGCTGGCACACAATGAGAGGAAGAAGACATAGACTGTTTGATGTAGTGTTGAAACATGTCTTCCACCATCTGAAGTAAACAAGGGTTGATGTTGGACTTTAGTCTGCATTCATTTTGTATTTTGGCATCTTGATTGTGTAAATGCTTCATACCGTACATGCTGTTTTCCTTTGAGAAAGATCCATTAACTCACCATGATCTTTAGATAAATCTTTAAATTAGAAATTAAGAGACACCATATCATTTTGTTTATGTGGTGTTAAATGAATGATATAAAAACCAATCAGGTTCAGTAAAAAGAGGCCAAGAACTCGTTAAGACCAAGAACTCGTTAAGACCCAGAGCCTCATTAAGGCGGAGAGCTCGATAAGGACTTGAGCTCATTAATGTCAACTGCTGGCCGTCCCTACAGGCAAATGAACACTGCTTTGGAATTTAAGAACATGCAGGATTACATTTAACCATGAGCTCTCTGTTAACTACCTCAGAAACCATTATATAACTTAACAAACTGCACACATCTAATCAATCTCTGAAATACAAGAGACATGAACTTAGGTTTGGGCAACAAGGAAAACATCAATATGACGATATTTGAAAGCAAATTTGTCTGAAATCCATAGAAATCATTAAATGGCAATGTATGCAAACTGTGTGGTGTTGCTACACAAAAATTAGACAAACTTTTAATCACACATGTAAAACAACAGAACTAAGAGTTTACAGCGATGCTAGCAGCTCGCTGACAGTTTGCTTCTGTAGAGCAGCGATTCCCAAACGGTTTTACGAGGCTCCACCTGGTGGTAACGCAACAGCCCAACAACTGAACTCTAACTGGCAGTTCAATAGAAGCAGAAGCAATGAGACAAGGGTTGATCACTTCTCAAAATTTGACATTGGCAGCTTTCAGTCTAACATACTATGTCTCTGCTTTACATTGTACTCTGACATAACTGCAAAATGGTGCAATTATTGGTTAAACATCCAAAGATTCTGGACTGGACTAAACCCCTCCAATCTTTCCAGATCCTAACTGTGTTTGATCAAAGCTGCAACATGACTTTGTGTGTTCAGGAGAGTTGAAGCAGTACTGTTAAGGTATTACCTGTGTGCTGCTCGGTGGGTAGATTTTGTCAAACTGGAACTTCTTTTTACTTCCCTTCTGGATGACCACCACCTCCTGGTCATCAGTGGACTCCAGAGAGCTCGAGGCTGAGCTCTTCCTGCAGCGGCAGAACACCTGGATGTTCCCCTGCAGCTCCAGCAGCTTGTTGTAAAGGCTCTTCCTCTCCACTGCCTCCTTCCTGTAGAGGGATCGCAAGTTCTCCACCTCTCTGGCAGCCTCCTGCTCCACTGTGGCCAACTTCCCAACCGTGTCCTTAAACGGCTCCAGCTGGTTCTTCATGTCAGCCAGTGCTTGGTGAACTGTGGATCGAAGCTGCTTGTTGGAGACGTTCAGCTCGCGGGTCAGCTGTCTGACTTGGTGGAGTTGGCCGGGGTCCACTGCGGGTTCGCTGACGGTTTTGGCAGGTAGGACAGCAGCAGCTCGGCGGCTCAGGAGGGATCGGATCTTCTCCCGTGCCTCCTGCTGGTCCGCCTCCAGCTCGGCCAGCTTCTGGTTCAGGTGCTGGACGATGTCGGTCAGGTAGCGAACATCCCTCCCCAGGTAGCTGTTCTTCTGGAAGAGATTGTCCACTGCCTTCTCTTTGGTCTGGAGCTTCTGCCTCAGATCCTCGATGACCCGGTCCCTCTCCAGGAGGGCCCTGTTGGGTTAGAGCCAGATGTTAGGTGATCAATTCAATGGAGCAACTCCTGCTTAAAGATGGTGTTGCTTTCATATACAACTCATGATGAGTGATGACTGTTGAGGTGTAACATGGAAGAGCAAATGCAATCTGAAGCCCGGCTCCGGACCTCCAAATCAATGTCAAAAGATGTTTTTATCATCGACCTCGTGTCAGGCGTTGTGGATACTGAGTGGTTGTTTGCATGGATGGAAAACAACCAAGTAAATCAGAGCTTTGTAGGCAGGAAATGGAATCAGCTTTCTGTAGCCAGAAAAATGGCAAAAGTATTGGCACAGAGTACGGACGAAGATTTTGCAGCTTTACGCCACACTCTGAGTCTCCATACAGAAATAACATATTGAGACTCAGGTAGCTGCTCTTTGCTACACAGCAGCATACAACTGTAGAAACTCTACACGTATTACTGGTAACAGCTGAAGCTGACATGGTGGGTCTGAGATTTACTGACATGGCTTCGAAGCAGAAAGTAAACAATACTTGTTTTGCCCCACAAGTGGAAAGGATTTAAGATGCAAGTTGTTTTTCCACATGTCCCTTTGTCTACATACTTCTCCACATGTATGAATCTGTTCCCATGGTAACCCTTGCTGACCTGAAGGAGTTGAGGTCGGCGTAGTTCTGATGTCCACTTTGAGAGGCCTGCAGGAGGATTTCACCGAACATGGTGAGGTAGACGGAGATGACCTCTTCAGGGTCGTAGTTACACTGTCTGAGAGCTGCCGTGATCTCCTTCTGGTCCACCAGGCCGGGCAGGGCCGACTGCAACGCAAAACCACACTGTTGTTTTTCTGAGTAAACTACACAGACAGAAGTTGAGTCTCAAATTGCACACGTCTGTTAGAAAACCTACATTTAGCACACTTACCGAAAAATAACCGTAACATTTGAATGATTTATTTGGTTGATATACCAAAATATGAACATGCTGTCTTTTTCATGGACACAATAAACATAATATTGTCTTCTCTCCAACTACAGTATGGTGGTGCTTAGCAAAAAAAACACCACTTTGTGTAGACATGTACAACTTCTATTTGTATAGTGCTGCAGTTTGAAAATAGATCAGTGGTCTCTCCCACAAAGAGTGGCTACCATAATGGAAACCACTGAGGGTGAAAAGTATGTCCTTCCAGAATCAATAGACAATAAACTTGGTGCTAATAATATGGGGAAAAGAAAGTGTTGCTATCTTCGTTAAGTACCTATCCATCCATCATATTAGAACTCTTAATTAAACATTACAACATAGAGCAGCATCCGAGTCTTCCTCACCAGGACTCGTTGGACTCGAGCTTTGACGAACTCGACATTCATCTCCCACTGCAGCGGCAGCAGCAGCCAGACACCTGAGTAAGGATCCCAGAACCTGCAGACATTCACCCTCTCCTGGAAAACAGCCGTGGATTGTAGAATTCAACACATAGAGGCTGCAGCTGTAACTTTGGTTGTAAAATCGTATTAACCATGCTGGCGGTCTGGCTCTGTGGAAAGCCTTCTTTGTTGGCAGACTTTTCTTCTATCGCACCATCTGTAGGTCAGTTTTTACTTCTCTGCTGATGAACTGGCTGAGAGTTTTCGGAGAGCTTCCAGCAGGTTCACATTTGTTTCACACAGTAAAATGTCTCAATGACTGCTGGACGGATAGCGATGCAGTTTGGTCCAGCAAATCTTGTTCTACGTGAACTTGGGTTTTCAGCTAAAGCCCCCATCAAGTCCAAATTTCAGATTGTCCCTGGTGTATCTGCTCCTGTCTCACCTCAAACATGTAGGTCATGACGGTTCCTTTGCCTTGGATGTAGATGCTGCCGGTGCGGTCGTCCTCCATGACGACCGGCTGGCTGCTGGCAGGAGTCTGCAGCTGACCAGAGCCCTGAAGGAAAAGAAAACACAACGAGAGATGGTTTTATCCTTCAGTGTGTTTCTTCCTGCACTGCTGCCAACTCTGTCAAACCAGACCCTCTCCTCAGAGACCACACTAGGTTTATACAGTACACTCAGCATTTTTACCACCTTTAATTCAAAGCAACGCATTTTTTTTTTTTTACCTCAATATCACAGCTGTGGCTAAAAAGGGGGGCGAACTTGCTGCACTTGAGATTGTCAGAGCTTTATTTAATTTGTAGAGAAACTAATTAACTAATTAACAGCAGTCAGACCTCATTGTTGAAGGTAATGAAGCGTCCCTGATTGCACCACTCATTTGGAAACGGCTGCAGGTTCTGGAAAAGACAGAGAAGCAGTTAGATGTTTGAAATAAAGCATTTTTTTTTTTAAATTCAAACATAATTTTAAACAGTGAAATCAAGATGAGATGCTGAACTTGACAAATGTGGACGAGAACCAAAGAGGCTGATGGGAAATGTGGTCTTAATGTAAAGAAACATGAGAGGAGAGCAACTGGTTGATGCCCAGTCTTAAAGGTGGAGCACACATGTTAAATCAAAGTGTCTGAGTGGAATCTGGAACCAGATGGTTAAACTGAGATGATATGGGTTTGATTGTCTGGATAGTAAAGATCAGACATGTATAATAATCATTACTTCCATAGAACATGCTTTTGTTTGTTTGTTTCTAGTACAATCGTTGCTACCTGCGACTCGTCCACATAAACTCTGTTCCCGTAATGGCTGAAGCAGCTGTAGAGAGTCCCGTTGCTGTGGAGGAAACTCTCAAAATCCACAGACACTCCTTCACCCTCTGCCACAGTTTCCTGACCACAGAGCCAAACATTTATATCACTGTTTACTGCTCACTGTTCAACCAGAGTGCTATCTGTGACAAGTTACATAAAAAGTGTTACTGATGTTAAAATCTTGTTAGTTAAGTGTTATTAATGTTAAAATCTTTGTTAACTAAGTGTTACTTATGTTAAAACGCTGCTCACAGTCACAGCTGGATTCAGGACTGGTTGCCTTGTTTGTTGTTGTTGTTGTTGTGGTTGTTGTTGTTCTTCTTCTTCTTGCTCTTTTTTTCTGGGCGTGACGCTCTCTTCAGTCTTCAGTGACTGGATGTCCACAGTGTGACTGTCAGGTTTGGCTGCGTTCACATTTTCCTGGAAACACACACAGGAGCAGTGTTTGAAGACTTCCTATATCCCTGACTCCATTATGAACAGTGTGGATGATGGATGGATGATTTTGGCTCCTTCGTGCTCCCTAAATGAACGAAGTAAACATTTCACCAACCTGCAGTCTGTCGTCGCTCTGTCCTGCAGGCGTGGAGGGTCGGGCGGCTTCAGGCTCAACCTCCCCGACCTCCAGCCCCTCCGGCCGGGGTTCTTTACTGACGGACGCTCCGCTGCCCATCGTGACATCCACAGACACACACAGAAACATCCAGAGCACAGAGAGAGAGAGAGAAAGAGAGAGAGAGATGGCAGGGCAGTGATGTCACCACGACAGGTGACAACAGGTAATCCGACACACCTGGCTATGGTGCAGAAGCTTAGACGTGCTGTTTCCAGTTATTTGCTGACAGATTTGATACGTGGTTGTAGATAACAAGCAGGGAGGCCGACTCTGATCCATCTGCTGCTTTACTGCAGTGAGATCAATAATACAATATTAGAAATACAAAAAAAACGTACATCTACATCTGGATGTAAATGAATGAAACTTACTGCACAAACAAGACGGGAAAAAAACCCTGTTTTTTTATGTAAACTAATCAGCAGAGTGGATTGGTACATCTTTAACATGAAGTATGTAATTCTGCACTGCAACCAGCTGCAACATTAAAAGGCTGTTCACACATAAGTTACTAATAATAGCAATAGAAGCACCCTATCAAATGCTTTTTTTAAACTTTTAATTCCAGCACAATTGGGAAAAATACACGTCTGCATTCAAACCCACTGTAGAAATCTGTGATAAGAAATTAGCCGCGTGTTTCCATCACTGTTTCCACTGATATGTTTCATAAACCATATTTCCAAATAACAACTTCTAACTGCAGATACCAACCTACGGGCACATCACCCATTGGTTTGGGAGCTGGAAGTCAATTGGAGACGCACCTGTTTTTGAAGCCAGCCCCTAGTGGCCCCTCAGTGGTATTAAGGTATTTCCTCATTGGTGTAACAGCAGGGGAATACAGACTGGACCCAAAAGCACGGTTCAGGATACAGAAGGTGAGTCCAGGCTCTTTACTTGAAGTTTGCAGGTAGCACAAAATAAGAAGAAGATCTCCAGAGGGATGCGAGAACACTCTGGGGAAATACTGGGAAGAGAACGCCTGAAACGATGAGTAAAAGGAAACAACAAACTGACAACAGACAAACAGAAACACAGACTATATACACAAGAGGGCAGGAAGACAATTGGAGGCAGGTGGAAACAATCAGGGTGGAGGTTGGTAATCACACAAGAGGGCAGAAAGTCAAGACACCTGAAACGAGAGGAGAGTAAGTAACCAAAATAAAACAGGAAATCAAAATGACAAGAACAGAAGAACACCGGTGGAGGGTTGGCTGCTACTTCCCACTCAACTCTGGAATTTCAGATTTAAAAGAGTTTTATGACCTCTCCAAATACTCCAGGTGACACAGCAAATGCTGCTGCACAACAAGTATCAAGATGCCACAACCTGAGACACACACACACACACACACACACACACACACACACTGTATATAAATAATAACTGTCCATCTATGTTTTGATGAAATTCATATTAATGTTATTGCTCTGTCCAAACAGTATTTTGATGCTTTGGCAGAGCTTTTGTTGTTGTTGTTGTTGTTGTTGTTTTTTTTTTTTTTTTAGCTCTTAAAGCCAATAAAACCTGTTTTAAAAACTTAATTAATAATGACACGTTGTAATTGCATCTTCAGTGTTCTTGTGCTGCACTGCTGAAGCTCATCACTAGAGGGCAGCAGCTGCATGTTGCATTATTGCAGTATGGCTGTCAAAACCATAGACTACATAGAAGTCAAAACACTGCAGCAGAGCTCTAAACTTTTTACAAGGAATCAGGTTTTCTGTGATTTATTCTGAGAATTTTAAAGGTAAAATCCCGAAATGTAAGTAAATTTATAAACTCCAGCTGTTGACATAAACAATAAAATCTTATAGGGTTTTCCATTTGGTTCAACTGCAAGGTCCGTTGTTTCTACATTAAAGTCTGTCCAGTGCACCCTGAATATGTGTCCATGTACTGAGGTGTCTTAGAAAGGATGGCATATGTAATCAAATTCATGACTTCCTGCAGAGTTGATGCACATCGCTGAGAAGTTGAACAATTGTGTCTCCTGGTGCGAAAAAAGTTAACACAAAGTATTAAAAGTGCAAAGAGGAGCATGAATAAGATATGATAAGATAAAATAAGATAATCCTTTATTAGTCCCGCAGTGGGGAAATGTACAGGATTACAGCAGCATAGTGGATAGTGCAAACAAGAGACAGTAGAAAACGATGTATCAGGAAGCATCATAAATACGTAATACAGTAAAGGACATTGACTAAGAAAAAGTACAAATCCACTATAACTAAAATATAACTAACCAGACTAAAAAATGTGATATATACAGACAGAATAATTGTTGTATTGCACAGTGAATTTATATTGTATTAATTATAACTACAACTGAAAATATACAGACAGAATAATTGTTACATTACATTTAGCTGACGCTTTTATCCAAAGCAACTTACAACACACTGATGGTACTCCATCGGGAGCAATTTAAGGCTCAGAGTCTTGCTCAAGGACACTTAGGCATGTGGACAGGAGGAGCTGGGGATTGAACCACCAACCTTTTGATTAGTGTGCAACCCATTCTACCGTCTGAGCCACAGCCTCCCTAATTGTTGTGTTGCACAGTGAATTTATGTTGTATTAAATATAACTATAACTAAACATATACAGACAGAATAATTGTTGTATTGCACGGTGTATTTATATTGCACAGGTTTGTTTTGTGTTCGGTGGTCTACTGGGAGCACAGCTGGTTGTGCAGCCTGACAGCAGCAGGGAGGAAGGACCTGCGGTACTTCTTCACACACCGGGGGCGAATCAACCGGTGGCTGAAGGAGCTGCACAGAGCCGCCAGGACGTCCTGCATCGGGTGGGAGGTGTTGTCCATCAGGGATGATAGCTTGGCCATCATCCTCCTGTCTCCCTCCACCGTATCCAGTGGACATCCCAGCACACTGCTGGCCTTCTTAATGAGCTTGTTCAGTCTCTTCCTGTCAGCCGTCGAGATGCTGCTGCCCCAGCAGGCCACTCCATAAAAGATGGCTGATGCCACCACAGAGTCGAAGAAGGTCCTCAGGAGTTCTCCCTCTACCCCAAAAGACCTCAATCTCCTCAGCAGATAGATCTGCTCTGACCCTTTTTGTAAATTGCATGAGTGTTATCAGTCCAGTCCAGTTTATTGTTCAAGTGAACACCCAGGTACTTATAAGATCTCACCATCTCAATGTCCATTCCCTAGATGTTCACTGGTACCGGAGGACAGTGTTTACCCCGGAGGAAGTCCACCACCAGCTCTTTGGTTTTACCAGAGTTGATCTGGAGGCGGTTCCGCTGGCACCATCCTATAAAGTCCTGGTTCAGTTCTCTGTATTCTGTCATCACCGGCGGAAATGAGGCTGACGATTACAGAGTCATCAGAGAACTTTTGCAGGTGGCAGTTAGCAGAGTCATATTTGAAGTCTGAGATGTAGATGGTGAAGAGGAATGGAGCAAGAACGGTTCCTTGTGGGTTCCCCGTGCTGCAGGACACCAGGTCGGACTCACACTCCCGTATCCGCACATACTGTGGACGGTTGGTGAGGTAGTCCAAGATCCATGCAGTGAGGTGGTGGTCCACTCCGGTCTGCTCCAGCTTGTCCCTCAGAAGTAAAGGCTGGATGTTATTGAAGGCACTAGAGAAATCAAAAAACATGATTCTCACAGTGCTTCCAGTCTTTTCCAGGTGAGGAAGGCATCTGTGTAGCAGGTAGATGACAGCGTCATCCACCCCGATGCCAGATTGGTAGGTGAACTGAAGTGGGTCCAAAGATGAGCTCACCAGGGGGCGGAGATGTACAAGGACCAGCCTCTCTAGCGTCTTCATCAGGTGGGATGTTAACGCCACCGGTCTGAAGCTGTTGAAGTCCTTGGGTCGCGAGGTCTTTGGGACTGGTACCACGCAGGATGTTCTCCACAGCTGTGGTACTCTCCCCAGCTTCAAGCTCAAGTTGAAGACGTGCTCCACTATCCTGCACAGCTGGTCTGCGCTGGACCTGAGGAGCCTTGAGCTGATATGGTCTGGACCCGTGGCCTTTCTCACCTTGATCCTTCTCAGTTCTTTCCTCACCTGGTCAGTTGTGAGGGACAAGTTTGGGGATGGGGTGTGTTGGTGTACCACACTGGTACCTGTGACTTAAAAAAAAGAGACAGCCGTTTCTAATATTACAAGACAGGATTATTCTGCTACACACAATGTGATGTATTATTTTTTTCAGCATCCAAATGTCATGAATGTGGTTCCACTTCAGGACAGATCAAAGTCAGAACAGCTGGTGATACCTGGCAGATATATTGTCTCCCGATCTGTCTTTACCATTGAGCAGTAAAAGTCTTTGCTGATCGCCTCTTTTTAAAGATGTGGACATATTTTAATCTGTTGGAGGAGCTGCTGGTTCTTCTGGCTGCTGGTTGGAAATCAGTGGGACTCTTCTGCTCCGGCAGACGCTCCACAGCGGGCCAAATTAGAAACGACACACAATAAAAGGAGGAGTGGAAACGACTTCCCCCGGAGAACAATCTGGAAAATTGCCCTCCATTCACTCAGACACCGAGAATATTGACACACACTCATAGTCACACACTCTCACAGCCAATCAGCTTTTTGTTGCTTTTTATCACAACAGTCTCAGAACATCTGCTGCTCCTCCGTCGCTCTGATTGTCTGTCTCTTTGGTTCAGCGGTCTCTCTGCCAAGTCTTGGATTAATCCAGGTTTTGGCATCAACAACTCCTCAAACACAAACAATACATCTCCCTCCGTGTCCGTGTGGAGCTCAGAGACTTCAGCTGGGACAGGTGGCAGGTCACTCATCACCTGATCTAAAGCCGACCCTCAGACATGATTAAGATGTCATTTCAGGTGATGAGCACACAGCAGCACGACCTCACTTCAGTTTGGAGAAACTTGAAAATCACAATAATCAAACTGTACGAGCAGAAATGAACAGCTTCCTCTCTCACAGCACAACACAAACAAACAGCTACTGCCTGAAGCTTTGTTTCTGTGTGTGAACAAAGTGTTCGTCTTCCCGTTATCTGAGAGGATGTCAGAGATAACAGTGTTGTTTATCGGGCAAAATACTGGGAAAAAAACTGCGTTAAATCAAAGTGTTTCACTTAGATTAGATTGTCCATGGTGGGTGTCTGGCCACTGGCAACAGTGTCTAACACTATGGACAGAAATTAGTCACAGTAACTGAACAATGCACTTGTGATCAGTATAAATTTACCATAAATCATAAAAAGAAAACATTTTTATAGACACACATTTGGCCCCATTATTGAGGCTATTTCTCTCCATCCAACACCATCACAACTGTAGAGGAAAGTGTGATGGGGGCAAATGTAAAGAATGTAATAACATAACAATATCAATGTAAAGGAATGAATTCAATAGATAAAGCCTGTTAGTGGAACCTCTCACCAGTCAGATGCTCATCAGACAGAGCGGGTATCGTCCAAACCTCCAGTGTTTATAGTGTAAACGGATGAAAGGATCCTCGTTGATGTGTAAGAAAATACATTTATTGAACAGAAATCCAACTGTGACTGAACAAACCACGACTGACGGATCCGCTTGGACACCCACATCATGATCCAATGAACCACCATCCTTCAGGTCTCAGGCGTCACTCTCAGAGGGATCACTTTACATTTACATTAGAATATTTAAACACAATTAGCCTTTGTTTTTTTTTCTTGACTTACCATCAACAGTAGTTTAAATAAAGTGGGAACAGTATCTGTACATAACAGAGCTGATTGGAATCACTCACACGTTCCCACAGTGCTCATCTAAGGTCTAAAAATATTTAGTTTTTCCTCCAACAAATAATGAAGAACATATATCAGGTCTGAGATTGAGTCACATCAATGTGTATCTGCTGATATAAAATCATATTTCCCTACTGTTCACCATTTCAGGAATAAAAGCACAGAATAGTTTTGTGTCTTCTTGGACTGAAGTATTGCTGTTAGTTCACGTGATCAGCTGACGTGATGAAGGGATAAACTGTTGGTCATTTTATTTGATTGCTTTTTAATGCTATAAGTTTGCTCGCAAGCAATTAAGAAAATATCTGAACACAATAAATATCACATGAGCTTTTTTTTGGCACAGATCACGGGGAGCTTTCTGAACTGCATCATTAGAGATGCACATGGAGGCAGGGAAGCAAAAACAAACCAAAAGAAGATGAACATGATGTTTTTGTGCCTTCAACTGTATGAATCAGAGTTAAATGTTGCCAGAGCCACAGACAGACTTATTTTTTATTTTGGATGTGATGCTTCTGCATACAACTCAGTTAGGAGGAAAAGGTTTCCTTAAATTGAGACAGCTCACACTGCTACTGCATCTTCACAGCTGCTGAATGAATTATGTGAATACTTTCCAGGCTCGATGATCAATACTTTGGTGATCAGTTCGTCACACATTTAGAGTTTTACTGTACAACTTAGTGACATCTGTGTAAACTGATGGTTTTGGAGGGAAAATGCTAAATTTGTTACAGTTTTTAAGAGAATAATAAATGAAAAAGATGTTTGGAGTTTTAATATAATACTTATAACACATATTAAATGTTGTTTCAGGTCAGGGAAGTGGGAGCCAAAATGTAAACAGTTGTTTTTAAACTTTTGGATTTGCAAGAGTTTAAAAAGGAAAGAAATTGAAGTCGTGTTACGCCTGATGGAAACTCACAGTAATAAACTCCTCACCATGTTTTCAGGACGTACCAGGAGCGTCATGAAGGCTTTACGTGCTGCTTTGTTTCTAAAGACTGGCAGCTCACAATAATGATTCAGTACCAAGTTATCATGACATGGTGGTGGAAGGTTTTCTACCCCCGTGCTGCAGATGCATCCCATCATCAGACTCACTCATGTTCTATTTTATTTAAAGACAAAAATCCTAAAGAAAAATGGCTAAACTTGAAATGGTGAATAAATGACTTTACTGCTCTATTGTGGACAGATTATTCTCTGTGGACTTCTGTGTGAGAATAACTTTCAGATCAGTTTTAGATGAGCTGTTATTGCTGAGTGTCACAAAAACATTCAGTTATGTTTGAACTGGAAGCGGTTAAAAGAGGTTTCTGATCCGTTTTTCTTGAGTCTGTTTCCAAAGTTGTTTTTCTTGCAGGAAATATTTTTTTCTGAAGGAAGAAAAAGGAGCGCTGACATCTGCAGATATTGTCGATCACAAGCACACAGCATAAATAAACAGTGATACGCACATGTGGTGCCAAAGACCATCCTTAAACTGAGACAGTGATAACAACCCTCCAGTGTTTGGCTCACAGCTTCAGGATAGCATGTGTCCGACACTCCTCAGGTTCACCTGTTGACGCTGGAGCCAATTCCATAATGAATATCATGATATCATGACAGACTCATTATGATTAGATTAGATTTATGGGAGACTGTGCTCTGACATTTTCTTGCTGGGAATCAGATGAGAAGTTTAACAGCACTCATGTCTGGAGTATTGAATATAATTGGAAGGAAACGGTTAGCATGTCTCCGTCTGGAGCTCAATAATCTCCACTGAAGCTCCCCGATGAACAGAAACTCAAAAACAATTAGTCAAGAAATACTTTCACTGTGTAACTCTCTCAAATCAGAACTTTTCCTGTGCACTAAGTGGTTTATGTTTATAATAATGATAAACATGGCTACATATATATGTTTTTGCTGAACACTGCACCAACAGGAGATGGATTCAAGCCGGAGATCTACTTTCTGTTAAATCACGCATTTGCGTTGACAACTGTTTGCGTCGTGAACGTATTTGTTCCCTTACTTGACTATGTACTCGGCGTGTTACTGGAGGACTCCACCAGAGGGCGCACCAGTGAAGCGAGGATACCACCGCCCTTACCGGTCACGTGTATTTTTGCATTTTGGGGACGAGTTGCGTTAATTTCTGAGGACGTGCACAACTAACGCTCCAAACAGACGCAGGATACGCGAGGCAGACATCCTGCGAATGGGAACGCGTGATTTAAAGCAAGTGTATCTCCGGGATGATACTGAAACTACGCGTCAACTATCACAAAGTACAAGAGTTGGTCCATTGGTACCAAACGTCACTTGGAAACTACGGAACGATTTTCAGTCTCAGTTAGTTTTTACTGAACATCCACATGTTGCAGTCGTTATCTTTTCGTTGTAATTGTAAAAACTAAAAGTGGAATTTCCCAAATGCTTTCAGGTTTCAAGAATTTCTTTAAACCTGCCTCGACAGCTCTGATTGGCTCGAGTTGTTTTTGAACACGGCGATGCTGTCATCACTGAGATCAAGACTCACTAAATCAGTGAAAGAGCGATGAGGTCGGGAAGCAGGCAGGAAGTCGTTTTTTCTCTGAAAGGTCACCGTTGGAATCGATTGTAATTGAGCCTGAAAAAAGAAAACAGAAACAATATATTTGTGAGATTTAGGCCTCGCAGAGGAAACTGAACTGTGAGCTGAGAGCTGCAGGGAGAGTTTGGAAGTACTAAAACTAACACTGGTTGGGGTCTGCACATGGGATTTGTTGGCAATAATAACAAAAACAACAGCGGACATGTGGGTCAGCTGTCACTTCCTGTGTTCCTCCTCAGCTGAAGAAGTCTTTGGAAATGGCCTCCACAAAGTTGGGAGCCGACATGAGGATGCCGATGGTGCAGAGGATGGTGAAGAGGGAGAACGCCACCAGACAGAGCCGGTCGATCACCGCCGCGGCGAACTTCCACTCGCTGCAGACCGTCTCCTCCTCGTCCTGGCCGCGGAAACGGCTCGCGATGTACCTCACCTCTTCCAGGATCTGATTTAGCTCCGCCTCCAGGGTGGAGCCGCCCACCGCCGCTCCTCCTCTTCCTCCTGCTGCGGCCCCGCCTCTGGCTCTCAGAACCTCTTCCTCGCTGCCGATGCTGGCTCCCACCAGTCTCGAGCAGAGGATCTCCGGCTCCGTGGGCGAGCCGTAGTGCAACCCCTCCATCCCTCGGAAGCCCACGTAGAGCAGGTTGCCGTTGGTTACGTGCGGGTGGTGCCGCAGCGACCCCTGGCTGACGCTGAGCTCCAGGCTGGACAGGCTGCCGCGCCGACGCTTGGCGGCGTTGTGACACGCCAGACGGACCTTCGCTTCACCGGGACGCCGCATCCGCAAGAACCAGGCGCACCAGTTCAACAAAATCACACGAGTCTGAAGAAGAAGGAGAAGAAAAGAAAGTTATGGTGAGAATTTTCTCATTGAATTGATAAAAAAAACATCGTACCTGCACAGATGACCAAAACATTTTGAATTATTTAGATTTTTTTGTAATGGATTTCATAGCCTATCACAATTTCTGATTTGCTTCTATTTTAAAGTGAATAAAAAAACATTCATGTCTTGGCCAATCAGCAACCAGCAGTGACGTCTCCCATTGGTTAGTTAACAGCCGTTATGAATCCTCCAGTTCAGATTCTGTCCGTCACCATCTTTGCTAGTTCGGAGCAGTTTGGAGCAGGACGTGACCATATTTGGACGAGCTGGGGGAGGAGCCAGCGGTGGATCTGACCGATCTGATTGGAAACCTGACGATACTACGTCCCGCCCACCGATAGCTGTAACCTGACTGCACCACAGGCCTGTCAATCAAACAGACACGCCCCCAAAAACAGGTCTTCTTGAATCTTCTTTTCTAATGAATGAGGGATTATTTTCAGATGGACCTCCAGAAAACTAATAAGAAGGAGTGACTTTAGCTAACAACACCGAGATAACTGATGGACACATTTTATTCACTTTGGATTTGATGAGAGAAGTTGAATGGGAGTCTATGGAGCCGGAGGCTTTTTGGAACCGACCTCTAGTGGCACTCGCTGGTATTACAGTTTAAGGCACTTCTGCTTTGGCCTCATTTGTCAGACCCGGGAGCTTAACTTTTATATCCAGTCTGTGAACTTGGCACATCTGTATATATATACATACAGCAGATCGGGACATAATGTTTAGTTTTCAAGTTATGGTGTTCATGAGAAAATCAGATTTCTCATAATCAGGCCAAATAATTTACTTCATAAACAAAGATTTTTTAAAATTGTTTTTTGACAAAATATTTGTCTACAAACTTAACACATAAAATCTGAATTCATTAGCTTAACGTGTTCAAGTTTTGCAGAGTTACGGTGTTATCAACGCAAACATTTATGCAGAAAGATAAATCTAATGAGACGATCATAAAGTGTTTGTGTGAAGCTTCTGGTATCATGATCGAAGGAGACAAACAGGAACTGTAGTGATGTTATCAGGAAGTTGACTTTACAATGAAGGAGTAAAAAAACATTTACATGAAAACAAACTACTTAAAATTAATTTATGCAAAAACTTGTTTATATGGAACCAATGTGCGTGAGAAAGATAAGAGTTCATGTGTGACGAGTTCATGTGTGTGTGTGTGTGAGTGTGTGAGTGTGTGTGTGTGTGTGTGTGTGTGTGTGTGTGTGTGTATAGGCAGATGGAAATAGAGCTTGAATAAAGTGGATGTGTGCCTGCTCAGCTCTCAGAGGAAATCTTCTCCTCCAGTCCAATATTTCAGTTCACACTCACACAGTCGCTCATTAAATATTTAGCTGTCAAACTCTTGGCTGTTGACTGTCTGAGAGTCTGAACATCAGTCAGACCTCCAACATTTACTGCTTCAGCCTGGGACTCATCTGGAGGAAGTTGGACAGCAGAGTTTAAATCACTTAAATTCACCAACACCTTCAAATGTTTGGACACTTTTAATTACATTTCTTTCTTTTCCTTGCTGTTACTTTTCTCATTTTCCTTCAAATTGCACCAGTTTCCCATCCTTTTTGTTTTTTATGCATTTACATTTAATTTTCTTTAACATTCGTTTGTTTGTTTTTTTTGGAACATTTTAAGTTTCCTGATCTTCTCTTCAATTTTCTCTTTTCTGCTCTTTTTATTTTCCCTCCATTTATTTTTGTGTTTACTTTCCTACAAAGCACCTTTTTTTGACTCTAAGGATGGAAATACATTTTCTCATTGTGTCTGTTGGTCCACCACTTTGCTCCCGTCTGGAGCATCTGGTGTACCATGAAGCTCACAACAGATGATCATGTTCCCGTCAGGATGAATCCTCTTGAAATCACAGAAAGAGCCGGACCTCATCCACCGTCCCTCCTGTTTTATTTGCCAATTATTTATTATAAGCCAATTTGTATATTGTTCTTTGCCTAATATCTTGTCATCTCCTAATTTAATCTTTTTGTTTTTCCCACAGCAGTGACTTTCTTGCTGATAATCTCCCATAAAGCGTTTCTTCACGTTATATTTATATTTCTTTGCTTCAGCTAAACAATGTGCCTATTTGCCTCCTCCACTAGTAACTCTGATTCAGTGGGATGACATTTCCTTTTCCTTTTCTGTTTTCCATGGCTGGAATCATGTTAAAACACACAAACCCCTCATTTAAATGATTTCAACCAGATATCAATGACGCACTTACTCTTTGTCTCAAAACAGGTGCAAAATAAATGTGCAAACTGTTGGAATAAACAAGCAATTGAGTGCCCTTTAGTTGAGACCTTATTAAATCAGGCCTCAGTTTTTAATGCTAACTTACAAATGTCTGGTATGGTATACTAAACAGCTAACCTGCTACACATCAACACAAAACTGTGGGAACTGCTTTTGTATCAGCTGACCAGTTACCATGTAGTGAACCAGGATTATATGAAAACCCTGCAGCAACCGGTCGGCAACGCTGCTTTGAACTGTCAAGTAATAGCTGGATCATCTGCGGTGGCTTCAAGGTTAAAGACTTAAGATGAAAACTGAGAGGTCGACAGTTCAAATCCTGTCAGAATAAATCTCCGTGTACAAATTAGTGAGCGGTGACAAAAGGCAAAGTGAAGAAGAACAAACCTTATGAATTTGGACTAAACTGGTTCTTACACAGAACCACAGACCTGATTTTAAAACTTGTTTTCCTAAGTTGAAGATTGACTGTAAATATTTTCTGCAACATGCTGCTGAGCTCCACTTCTCACAGAAGCCGGTCGATTTGTCCTTTTAGTGTTGCAGCTTCACCTTCACGGTCATCCCTCCTCTTCCTCAGCAAGAGCGTTCAAATTCATAACACACATCAGAGCAGGGCAGTCACACACACACACACACACACACACACACACACACACACACACACACACACACACACACACACACACACACACACACACACACACACACACACACACAGACGAAAGAGCTCTGACCTTCAAACTGAAATCCACTTTAATGGAAGTTCTCTTCTTCAGATTCCCAAAGGGGAGTGTGTGTGTGTGTGTGTGTGTGTGTGTGTGTGTGTGTGTGTGTGTGTGTGTGTGTGTGTGTGTGTGTGTGTGTGTGTGTGTGTGTGAGCGGCTGACAACAGCTAGATGTGTACTTTTCTTTGAGCATCTCAAGCTGTGAGATAAAGAGGAACGACTTAAGCTCTCGTTGAAACACAGATCTCGTTTACTCATTAACGCTGATTCAGCAGAATGCGGAGACCACGCCGGACTCCCGGAGGAGGAGGAACCGAACACTGACCCATTGTGGCATGTGTCCTCCGTCAGGGTCGTGGTGATGATACTGCAGAACCAGAACTGTGGCGATGACGGACAGTCCCACGATCACCATGGTGGTCGCAAAGTACTGCGCTGAGAGACAAAGGGTCAAAGGTCAGTTCATCTAGAGGAACCTCAATGCATGCTCAGCGTTTATAAAAGAGAAAACACACACCAGAGTCGAGTCAGATCAGAATACTCAGGTGTCATTCTGTCTGATTGATCCATTAATCCATTGATCCATTTCTGTGATGGAGGGAAACGGTGATGGAGGGAAACGGTGATGGAGGACTCACCTATGAGAGGAACAGAGTCGGATGTTGCCGGCATTATCTCAGCTACCAGCAGCATGAAGACCGTCAGAGAGAGCAGCACCGTGATACCTGCAGACAGAAGCAGTTATTCATTCCTCACAATAATTACACAAAATATTATTAATTACAAAAAGTGTGATTGTGTGTGAAGTCCTAAAATATCATAGAACTTTAGAATTGAAGAAAACACAATAACCAATTAATTTACACAAACATGTCAACAATCAAACGTGTGTCAGGGTCATGTTTATATTACTACATAATTTAATCTTAAATAAGATTATACCAAAATCATAATTTCAGAATATTAAGCACCAACTATGGAGCAACGATTTATCATCGCTGTCAGTCTGCATCTTCAAGAACTCCAAATGGCCGATTCAAAAACATTCCTCAAAGGACAATATGAAATATAATTCCCTGTAATTTTCTAAACTTATCGCCAGATGTTTCATAAAATCCTGAAATATGGTGCGGTTCTGATGGTGAAAGGAGCCTTTTGGTGGTTTGGCTCTGCATGACTATAACCTTAAGTTTGAATAATTAATTTTCCAAATTATGTACATAAATTACATATTTTTTGTCAGATATGTATTTTATCTGTAAACGAACAAATAGGTGTAAAGGTTATGTTCTATGATTTGGATCAAATTAATTGAGTAATATCACTAAACTCAGTTTATTGTGTCACTGGATGTACATCTACATGATCAGACTGTTTGTTTGACCCATCAGTGACATCACTACAACATCTGTGACATCACGACAACATCAGTGACATCACTACAACATCTGAGACATCACTACAACATCTGTGACATCACTACAACATCTGAGACATCACTACAACATCTGTGACATCACGACAACATCAGTGACATCACGACAACATCTGAGACATCACGACAACATCAGTGACATCACTACAACATCTGAGACATCACTACAACATCTGTGACATCACGACAACATCAGTGACATCACGACAACATCTGAGACATCACGACAACATCAGTGACATCACTACAACATCAGTGACATCACTACAACATCTGTGACATCACTACAACATCAGTGACATCACTACAACATCTGTCAGGCTCTGCGGTTGTTGTTAGTTTACGACAAGTTTCCAGTCCTGTTAATGTGTTGATATAAATTCTAGGTAAAACTACTCCATTCAGGTCAAGCAACACAATGAACTGTAATTATATGATCACCTGTCAGGAGGTGAAGAAGTCAAAGGTCAGAGATATATAGACCACCTCTCTGCCTCTCAATGTTTCCAAATAAAAGGATCAATAGATGTGACAAAACCATAAAAGTTCAGACACACACAAACACACACATGCATGAATACACCCCCCCCACACACACACCCCTCCCTCCAACGCACGCAAATACACACACACAAAGTGGAGCGAGGTGAATATTATCATATCGTGTCATCAGAATCAGATTTATTGCCAAATAAGTTTTCATATTGAAGGAATTATTTCTGGTGTGGTGGTGATCAACTCTCAAAAAAATCAAAGAGAAAGACCAAATGATTGAGTTAGAAAAATATAACGAACTGGTACATAAACAAAAATTCCCGTTGAAGTACAGAAATATGCAGAGAGGATTACAAAGTTCAGAGACTGTTCCTGTTGCGCGTGAACAGTGCGCCGCGCCGTGACGTCGCTCGGAGCGTCGAGACGCTGAAACCTTTGTGAGTAGTTTTATCACTGGGTCAAAATCAGCACTTGAGGTTGTTTATTTTGAGCACATGGTTTTATGATCAGCGGTTCTGATGCGTGTGATGTGAAAAGTCCATGTCAGTCAAACTGCAGTCGAGAGGAAACTGTTCGAGCTGTCAAAACAGACCTGCGCCTTCTAACTGGCATACTTACATACTAACACTCGCTAACGAAATAACTGCGTTCACACTGACGAGTACGGAAACATGCAGCGAACTAGAAATACACGGATCACGTAATCAAAGCGGTCAAAAAACAGCGCAGAAGGAGGAACCGTCGACATCACACAAAGGTGTTTATCTTTCACTGACTGCTGCTGGATAGAGTCCACCAGTGATTTTTGTGTGTGCGTTAACCAAAGAGCAGAAAAACAGGTTCAATTCTGGGTGACAAAATTAAGCTGTCAGATATGTTGGCAGGTGATGTGTCCAAATGTTTCTGTTCTTTCCAGTAATTGCAGAATGACTGAGCAACCCTGTCAAAATCAAGTTCTACACAAGCAAGTGTACTAACATCTAAGAGGACTATGTGCTCGGGTACTAAGGGAAGTACACTGTTTGTAACAAAGTCCAGGGTGGAAGGGGTCGGACAAAATCTTTCCTTCAGTGTCCTGGAGGTGTGCAGGTCCTAAAATGTGTTCGTTTACCAGTATCGATCTTTTTTCTCTTCTTTTTCTTGTAAAAAATAATATTAAGTCTGCTTTTACATAAAAGATGTCCTGTTGAATCTCTTCCTGCCGGCTCATTAACGGTAGCTCTAGATAAGAGCGTCGGCCGGACGTCGGGAGGTGGAGACCGATAGTCCCGTTGACAGTCAGGTTTGACTGAGTGTGTAAATTACATTCCTACTGAAAGACACTGTATCTGATCTCAGCAGCTGGAAGCCTCGCAGCAGCTTTAACTTACTGTTTCAGGATGTTTTATGGCTGATGAATATCGACTCTGAGACATCAGTCATGTGAGGACTCGGCAGAGGAAGCAGCCACCTGAAATACCTCCAGCAGCCATCTGACACCCAAAAACTGCTTGGACAGAGGATATCTTAAAAGGCCAGCTCAACCAAATTACATAAACAGATCGTTTCCAGCTTGTCTATGTTCAGGTATCTGTTTCTCATATTTCTGCTGTTGTAGGTGGTGATTATGTGTGAATTTTTCTATGCAGGACATGAATCTATAAATGGAGACATTCAAGCACCAACATGTGCAAATTGTAACGAGCTCCACCGAGACTTATTTTGGAGTGTCTACTGTAGACTGTGTACAAAACTGGACGTAGTTTCTGGGTCTGAAGAATTATCATTGCAGAAGTACCTTCAACTGCAATACCAGCGAGTGCCACTAGAGGTCGGCTCCAAAAAGCCTCCGGCTCCATAGACTCCCATTCAACTTCTCTCATCAAATCCAAAGTGAATAAAATGTGTCCATCAGTTATCTCGGTGTTGTTAGCTAAAGTCACTCCTTCTTATTAGTTTTCTGGAGGTCCATCTGAAAATAATCCCTCATTCATTAGAAAAGAAGATTCAAGAAGACCTGTTTTTGGGGGCGTGTCTGTTTGATTGACAGGTCTGTGGTGCAGTCAGGTTACAGCTATCGTCAGGTTTCCAATCAGATTGGTCAGATCCACTGGTAGCTCCTCCCCCAGCTCATCCAAATATGGTCACTTCCTGCTTCAAACCACTCCGAACTAACAAGATGGTGAAGGACAGAATCTGAACTGGAGGATTCATAACGTTCACAAACCAACGATGACATCACTGATGGATGATGACATCACTGATTGGTCTACCAGCAGGACTGTCTCATCACTGCATGAGAGACAGTCCCAGAAGTTTCTATATTACTGCTAGAAAATCCTACTAGTCTGCATCACGGTTCTCTTTCCTGCCGCCTGGTCCACACAAATGTGAAAGCATTTAGCTTTTTGGTGAAAAACTGCTGAATTTGACCAGGTGCTGGTTCGAAGAGTCTTTGAGGATCCTGAAAATAATAATTTTTTTCTGGGATGAGGTGAGAACTTGTCAGCATCAACAGAGAGATAAGTCCTCACCCAGGGAAATCTTCTCTCCGGAGTCGGCAGGCAGCAGGAAGACGAGGAGCGCGAGCGTGGAGATAAGGACACAGGGGATGAGGAGGTTGAGCCCGTAGTAGAGCGTCCTCCTCCTCATCACCACGGTGAAGGTCACGTCGGGGTACGGCTCCTTACAGCAGTCGTAGAAGCGCTCGTTCCTCCGTCCGGGAACCTCTGCAGAGAAAACAGCAGCAATCAGACTGTGGCTGAGTTTGAGAGTCACATCTAACATGTGGAGGTTTTTTAAAGGGATCTCCAGACTGAACAGGGAAATAACATCCCATCATAGTAACCTCCACTGTACCATAGCTGTATCTATCTTCTTTTCTTTCTTTATTTCCTTCACACTTTCATACCTTTAATTGTCCTTTTAGTCACTTTAACATACTTTTATTTTTTTAATGCATTTCATTGTCCTCATTTTCATTCTTATTTTTAGTTTTTTATCTCTGTTTTACTGCTCTTATTGTCATTTTCGCTTTTAATCTATCGTCTACATTTCTTTTATCTCTATCGTCGTTTTTTATTGTTTTTAAATTGTTCTCAAATTTATTTCATTTTTCTGGTCTACAATTGTTAAGTTTTATTATTAGCCTGTCAATCATCTGTCAAGCACTTTGAACGGCACCAAAATGTACGAAAAGATATTGATTGATATCAATAAATGCATAAATACATAACGATTTGTAATAATACAGCTCAGTCTTTTCTCTGTGGGTCAGATGAGATGCAAATACTAATGCAAGGTAACACCAAAATAGTCCAGAAAAAAATCCCTCTGATGTTTTAAAGGCTTTTTTTTTTTTTTTTTTTTTTTTTTTTTTAATACAAAGTGCAATAAAGACAAAAAACAAATCCATATTTTGTGGGAACACACTTTGAGTTTTAAACAGCACCAGTACACCGACACAGTCTCCCCAGATATATGACAATTAGTTTTTTCCTGACGATACTACGTCCCGCCCACCGATAGCTGTAACCTGACTGCACCACAGGCCTGTCAATCAAACAGACACGCCCCCAAAAACAGGTCTTCTTGAATCTTCTTTTCTAATGAATGAGGGATTATTTTCAGATGGACCTCCAGAAAACTAAGAAGAAGGAGTGACTTTAGCTAACAACACCGAGATACAGCAGCTTGAGGCACTTCTGTATCGGAACCATTTTTCAAAGCCTGAAGCTGCGAACACTTTTATATCCAGTCTGTAGAAATCTTAACTGGTTGCAGAAATCAGGATTCCTCTTTAAACCCGGACGGTTTCTCTCCATAATGACTATTTACACTAAAAAAGATCCTTTATTTTCTTCAGTTTGTCTTTCTGTGATGTGATCCGTTATTTTGTGTTTAATTTGCTATATTGAAGTTGAAGCTTAAGTTTAAACAATGAAGACTAAAACAACAAAATACACGACTGAATGAAACGACTAATATTTGCAGCACAGTAACGAAAACCAGCGTCTTCATACTCTGATTTGATGCCACAGTTCTGGTTGATCTCAGCTGTCTGGTGAGTTGATGCTCAATCAAAAGATGAGAAACAAGTTTTGGAGCGTTTAGGGATTTAAATGTCAGTTATAAGAACTTCAGGATCGACTCTGTCGCAGATAAGAAGCGGCGTGGAGATCAGAGAGATTGACTGATGTTAAGTTGTCTCTGTTTTTAATGAGACTCGAGCAGCCGCGTTCTCGATGAACTGCAACTGTCAGACAGCTTTTCTATCGATCTGAAGAGAAACCTACAGAAGATAAACGCGTTGTAAGTAATATAAGCTGCTGTTTCAAGTGTCAAAGTTATAATTTTCTCATGAAAACAGAAACTCAGAAATTCATCCACTGGGTTCAAGAAAAATAAAACGGATGACATACAACAGAGATATTTTCCTTCAGTTAAATGCTAAACATTTGCTTCAGTCACATTCACTAAACCTGCCGGTAAATGAGACTATTTCACCTCAAATAGCTCACAGAAAGTAATTTATTCCTCTACAGGAAAGATATTTAAACATTTCACTCAAAATCAAATCCTGCATCTGTGCTGCAGCTCGGAGGCGTGAAGCTGAGGATGACTGACATTAATGAGGTCTGCTTGGATTTTATTACTGGAATGATAATCTGTTGCCATAATGTCTGAGCCAGCGATGGATCTCAAAATCAAAACATGATCAACTCAAATGTGCCCATGACAAGAAGTTAATAAGAACAATCTGAGTTTATTACTTCCCCGAACATTTCTCCCCATCGTCTGTCATTATTCCTCACAGGATTATTGTACCGTGTGTCTGTGACCTCTGACCTTTGTAATACAAGTGAACACATTGGATATTTCATTGAATAAAACAATAAGCGTGTAATATAGCCACAGGGGACGCAGAGTCAGACCTCAATATATGAAAAATGTGCCTCTCCTATCTGGAATTATTAGTCAATAAATGTCTCGAAAAGCTAAAACAAAGATATATTTCTGCTCTTCATATTCAGTGTTAAACATGCTGGATTCTCACTACATTGGTCCTGCATGATGTTGGTGTTCATGTCAACACAACAGCTGTGCACAGTTAAAAAAAAGTTGCAACGATACTCACATTACATATAAAGCACTCTGTTACTGCTGCTGCTGATGGACGCACATAGAAGTACGTTTGACAAATGTCTGATTCCCTAAAACCATGAGAGATTTATTTTATGTGCTAATGACTGTTAATTATCAGATCCATCTTACACAGTACAAATGCACAGAGAGCTGTTCTTAGAGCATTATTGAGACTCTAAATGTCATGAATTCACGGCCCTCTATTTCAAATTTACATTTAGTATAAATGTATTTTTACTTCAATTTGACATGAATATGTTTCTGTTATGTTTACACCAGAGGCATTAACTTGAGTAACTTGCACAGAAAAAGGCCTTTAAATGACTTAAAGCCGTTTCAATCTCAATGTTTCATCCTCAGGTTGCAAAATCTTATTTCCAGACAACATCAAAACTCGACCTAAATTATGAGTCTGGATGTCGGCCAAAAAGTGTTTTTTGGTTTCAACTCCTCAGTTGTCGAACCTCTCATCAACGATGTTTGACACTGAAGTCAATGTGGAAATAAAAAATTCGAAAGAGCTCTTTGCAATATAAAGCAGAAAACATGCTGGCAGTGGCCTAAGACCACCTCGACCATTTCAATTTAGACCACGGATAAATCATATTTGTGGCTCCAGTGAGTCTCTCCTTCCCCTTTTTTTCTAGTTATTGTTCTGATTAATTACTGCAGGAGGGAACAGATAAAAACTTCCTGTTTCTATTGTATCCGTCGCCCATAGAGCGCCGTACGCCCGGCTGCCTTTCATTCGCCTATACATTGCTACTGTGCTCAGTACATTGGCTTTAATCTCTGGTGGGTGATGGAGGGGAGTAAATGGGAAACATGCTGTTGAGATTTTCAATTAGGTTTCCTCTCAATGGGCCATTGGCTGAGCAGCTTCTGTAGAGGAGGTAGGCGTTCATCCTCTGTTATCTCTGTCTCCGGTTCATACTCTCTTTGAGCCGGTACAAACAGAGCAGCTTCAGCTCCCCGGAGACTCTGGACGATCCCACGCTCCTCATTCATCTCCAACTGCAGCTCTGTGGAAGAGGAGGGAACCTCTGATCTTCAGAGGCTTTGTAATCTGTGTGGTCCTGAACCACATTAACACAGTGACATCTTTTTAATAATTAAATTCTCCTACCTGCCTTCTCATCAGAACAACCAGGGTCAAAACTAAGTCCCAGGAATAAAGTTTACCCCAACAAAGTCCCTGCTCGGGGTGTGGTCCTTTCTTAAGATTCAAGAACTTGCAGCGTCACCACTGGTCAAGTATGTTAGCGTTTACATTGTTACAGCCAGCATTTAAAAAAAACCTGCAACTGCAAACATGCAGTTTTGTGCGACACGCTGAGATTAAAACCTGCTTGGTGGTATGTCCCTCCAGGAACACCGTGTCCCAGTCCTCTTCAGCGGGACATAACTCCTACGTACTGATCCCAGGAGAAAACAGCTCACGCTACAATAATAGCAACTGGATAATCACTCAATGTATTTACGGTGAATAATAAATATGACGCCTGATTGATGTTCCACGATGAGTTTTATCTGATGTAACGTGTGAGCGTGTTCACTAATAAATCCAACATGTTAGCCTTTTTGGTGATCACCGTGGCTCAGCTCACATCAACTCCGTTAACGAAGTCCAGCTCTAATATTTACTGTGGGTACATCGTATGAACGGGTAGAAAAGGAGCAGCATCCCACCATGTTTCAGTACATAGGAGTGGTATACTGCTGAAAGAGGTCGGTGCACGCTGCACCTGAAGTGACGTACCAACGGACACTTTTTGATCTCAACGTTGATGCGCTTTGTTTGTGTTTTGTGGGACATTCCAGCCCAGTTGGGTCAGATGACAAAAGTACTGCAAAGCATTGAACACAATTTTAACAAAAACAGATTAAAAAAAAAAAAAAAAAATTAAGCCACTGATGAAGTAATAAAAAAGGAAAATAAATCGAATTAAAAACAAACTAAATGATGGAATGAGATTTGAACACTGGAAGTGAAGCTGATGACCTGATCTGGAGTTGGAGGGAGATCCCGTGTTTTGGATTTGACACAAGAGAGGAGTCTCTGTAGGGAACACAGAATTGATCAGCAATATTGGTGATAAAATCTTGATAAATCTTAACCTAGTTTGAGCTGGCGGAAGTGGAAGTGTATTTTCACCTCAGGATTGACACCAACATTGCATCTTTACCGACACACCCCTCTCGGCGTAGCGGCGTTCATGTTGAGCCACAAAAACAGCAATTAGGTACAAGAACAGAGAAAGAGCCCTTCGCTCTGCTCCACAATGCAAATGCACCTGGACCTGCTCTGAGACCAGCTAAAAAAAAAAAGGATAGGGGCCATTGTTAGGGAACAAATACGAGTCAGGGAAATGGTCAAATTCCTGTCTAACAGTTAGATTTAATGAATGGCATCATTTTTATTCAGTTTAATGAGGCTGAAGATAAACCTCCAGAGCTTCTCGTGTGTTCTCTGTGTTCTCTGCACCAACATACAGCAGTACAAGTGTGATGAGACATCTTTACGACTTTATTAAAACACTAAACTGGGTTTCATCTGCTCAGGAGACACCAGGAGCCCTCGCGTCTCCGCATCACAGCATTTCTTCCAGGATCCAATCAGAGCAGTGAAAGAAATCGGAGGGGCAGTTTGATGGAATAAATGTCACTCAATCATCACGCTCGGTTGTGTGTATCAGCCTGCAGTATAAACTGTCTGCACGGGACGGCGGCAGCAGCGCTCCCATCAGCCCTCAGGTCCACCGGGCTGCTCGCCCTGCAGGCTCGCCCGGCGCAGCAGCAGGAGGGTTTAATTAGCAGGAGATTGATGCTGGATGGAGGCGCTGATAGGAAACCCTTTGACTCCACAGCAGACAGACGGGCTCGGTTGACTTTTAAGTTGCTTGTCGCTTTGAGGATTTAAGGGCCGAGTGAAGCCCGACGTATTCTTGAACAAATACGAACTGTCGCTGTGGGGGAGAGAGACTCCTGAATGGAAACTTTTTAAAAACTAATTAAAAAACTTGTCTCACCATGAAACAAGCTTAAAAAGGTTTCTATCCGATTTCCACTCCAAGACTTTCTTGGAGGGAAATCAGGCTTCTTTTGGGCCTTTTTCCTCCTTCGCCAGGTTTGATCAGAGGTTCTGTTCATTGTTGATCAGTTCGATCAGGCGTATTTTATCTTTCTGTCTTGTATTATTTATATTATTTATTTTAGGCACATCCAGCTCTTCCTGATCGTAGATACAGAGTAAAGTAAGTCCTCATTAAACATCTTAAGTCCTTAAAAACATTGGTGGCATTGAGACATGAGGTGACTCCATAATCAAAACTCTAAAATGAAGACTTGTATGAGTTATAATGTTGTAGAAAAAAGGAAATACAGTGGGTACGGAAAGTATTCAGACCCCTTTAAATTTTTCACTCTTTGTTTCATTGCAGCCGTTTGCTAAAATCAAAAAAGCTCATTTTATTTCTCATTAATGTACACTCAGCACCCCATGTTGACAGAAAAAAACAGAAATGTAGAAATTTGTGCAAATTTATTAAAAAAGAAAAACTGAAATATCACATGGTCATAAGTATTCAGACCCTTTGCTCAGTATTGAGTAGAAGCACCCTTTTGAGCTCGTACAGCCATGAGTCTTCTTGGGAATGATGCAACAAGCTTTTCACACCTGGATTTGGGGATCCTCTGCCATTCTTCCTTGCAGATCCTCTCCAGTTCCGTCAGGTTGGATGGTGAACGTTGGTGGACAGCCATTTTCAGTTCTCTCCAGAGATGCTCAATTGGGTTTAGGTCAGGGCTCTGGCTGGGCCAGTCAAGAATGGTCACAGAGTTGTTCCGAAGCCACTCCTTTGTTATTTTAGCTGTGTGCTTAGGGTCATTGTCTTGTTGGAAGGTGAACCTTCGGCCCAGTCTGAGGTCCAGAGCACTCTGGAAGAGGTTTTCTTCCAGGATATCTCTGTACTTGGCCGCATTCATCTTTCCTTCAATTGCAACCGGTCGTCCTGTCCCTGCAGCTGAAAAACACCCCCATAGCATGATGCTGCCACCACCATGTTTCACTGTTGGGATTGTATTGGGCAGGTGATGAGCAGTGCCTGGTTTTCTCCACACATACCGCTTAGAATTAACGCCAAAAAGTTCAATCTTGGTCTCATCAGACCAGAGAATCTTATTTCTCATAATCTGGGAGTCCTTCATGTGTTTTTTGTCAAACTCTATGCGGGCTTTCATATGTCTTGCACTGAGGAGAGGCTTCTGTCGGGCCACTCTGCCGTAAAGCCCCGACTGGTGGAGGGCTGCAGTGATAGTTGACTTTGTGGAACTTTCTCCATCTCCCTACTGCATCTCTGGAGCTCAGCCACAGTGATCTTTGGGTTCTTCTTTACCTCTCTCACCAAGGCTCTTCTCCCACCATTGCTCAGTTTGGCTGGACGGCCAGGTCTAGGAAGAGTTCTGGTCGTCCCAAACTTCTTCCATTTAAGGATTATGGAGGCCACTGTGCTCTTAGGAACCTTGAGTGCTGCAGAAATTATTTTGTAACCTTGGCCAGATCGGTGCCTTGCCACAATTCTGTCTCTGAGCTCCTTGGACAGTTCCTTCGACCTCATGATTCTCATTTGCTCTGACATGCACTGTGAGCTGTAAGGTCTTATATAGACAGGTGTGTGCCTTTCCTAATCAAGTCCAATCAGTTTAATTAAACACAGCTGGACTCCAATGAAGGAGTAGAACCATCTCAAGGAGGATCAGAAGAAATGGACAGCATGTGAGTTAAATATGAGTGTCACAGCAAAGGGTCTGAATACTTATGACCATGTGATATTTCAGTTTTTCTTTTTTAATAAATTTGCACAAATTTCTACATTTCTGTTTTTTCTGTCAACATGGGGTGCTTAGTGTACATTAATGTGAAATAAAATGAACTTTTTTGATTTTAGCAAATGGCTGCAATGAAACAAAGAGTGAAACATTTAAAGGGGTCTGAATACTTTCCGTACCCACTGTATACACTGTATATACCCTTTGACTGTTTTCTCTGTATTTACATCAGGTTTTGCCGGCTGCTGCTGGAGGTCCCGGAGCACTGAGCATCGACTTCATCACCTTATCACCCAAAATCAGTAGTTATGTTCCCAAAAAAATGAGTTAAAGGGACAAACAAGAGTTCAACAAGGTGCGTCCGGACTGGAGATTGTAAACCGATTCTTGGCCAGTTGGATGCAGGCAGAACTTTTTATAACTGTTTCAGGTTTTTTTTTTTTTTTTTTTTTTTTTTACTCAGATTTGTTTTTGTTTTCTTATTGATTAATTATGAGAAATGGCATTTCAGTGCACAACAAATTTATAAGCACTCCCTTTTTGCACTCACTGAGCACTTTGTTGGCGTGTCTCTCAAAACAACCTCAGTGCTTGATTACATGAAATGGATTCTGCAAGATCATACTTATTAAACCAGGTAGATGAGACAGGATTTATTTTGCGACATCAGCGTTTTCTACATAAGAACAGCATAATATTTAGTTTCTTTTTCAGGAAGATCCCTCGTTCAAACCCAAAAATATTCCCCACATCGTTACACCAGCAGCAGCAGCCTGGACCGTTAAAACAAGGATGGTTGCATCGATGGATTCAAGCTGCTGATGTCAAAATCTGATCCTAACATTTTATTATCTCAGCAGAAATTGAGATGATTGAGTTCAACTGTCCAGTTTTGGTGAGATTATTATACACTCCTGTGAGTTCTTCACACTAACTCTCGTCTGAGGAGTCTTACCGACGAGGTCCCACTCTCCGTTGGCGATGTATCCCGTGACATCCGCCTCAACCATCTGCAGGTCCAGAGACCAGCCGCCGTACGTCCACGAGCCGAACTTCAGATCGCAGCGCTGCACGTCGAAAGGGAACCAGCGGACGTCGATGTAGCAGGTGCTCTTAAATATTCCTAAAATAAGGACAGACATTCAGATGAGTGTTGGTGAAGATCAGCTTCATTCTATTTAAACAATTTAAGCAATCACATGTGGAAAACTTGGTCATTTATGTCGTTATAACATATTTGGAAAATACATAAAGAATTGACAAAATAAAGATTCAAATTAAGCACTGAAGGGAAAATGTAGAGGACAAAAAAACAGGTCAGTCAGCACAAAGTTGTGTGTGTGTGTGTGTGTGTGTGTGTGCGAGTGTGTGTGCGAGTGCGAGTGCGAGTGCGTGTGTGTGTGTGCGCGTGTGTGTGTGAGTGCGTGTGTGTGTGCGAGGGCGTGTGTGTGTGTGTGTGTGTGTGTGTGTGTGTGTGTCCCCACACACTACTCCCAGTACATACAGAGTAATCCGTCAACATGAGTCACCTGATGCTAATCACATCTGTCCCTGGCACCGTTTCCAGAACCATTTCCACCATCTCTCCCTCTTACAGCTGACACACAACTGGAGGAACCGTCCGGCCGAACCTCCTCCTCTCCTAACACCCCCCTGTGACCTGCTCCGTCCACCAGGACCAGATCAGAGGCACCTGTTTGGGTCAGACCCGTCGGGGCACCGACCACGTCTGTAAAGTTGAGATTGAAACGCCACTAATAACCTGTCAGGCACCAAAAAACACCTCACTTCTCTTTTGGACTTGGGCAGGTTGCTATGGTGACAATCTTGTCCATCTGAAGACACATTTGCCCAAGTGGTACCGCCGATACCATAACTCCCTCCTTCCAACTCCACACTTCTTTGGGTTGGTGATGAGGATAATAAGAATCAAGAAGAAGTTCATCCTTGGCACCAACCACATTTGAAGATATTTCCTGAGCCGCGGAAGCATAAAAAGCACAAATACGTTTTATTAAGGACTAAAACGTTTTGTTCTGAAACTACAAGTTTGTACATATTTTTGCTTTTTGAATGTAAAACCAATATTGATTCATCCCTGGTTGGTTTTCCACCAACTGAGAACAAAGACTGTTGTTGTCTCGAATAAAATCCTCGGCTGCATTCTCCTTCACTGGTTCCATTATTTAGTTTTGCCACCATTGTTTTTATTTTACTTTTAGGTGATAAACTAACTCCCATCATATTTCATTTCTCACTGCTCAATCTCAAACGTCAGCTTTGCTGTTTTAGTCATTTAAAAGGTTTCATGAGTTAATCATCAAAGGCTCCAGTGATTCGCTGCAGGACTTTTCTGCAGAAGCTTCAAAGATCAAACATGAACTCATCTCCGTTACCACCGCACCCCCCCGCGACACCCCCGACGCACTAATCAAAGTCAGCTGTCAGCGGTATTCGAGATGTTTCCACTTTTATTGGTTATTGATTTCTGATCGACTGATGGCTTCTCTTCCTCTTCCTGCCATCTTCTGGTTTCGCTCTAAAATACTGTTCAGTCTGCTTATTTATATTGTTTGTTTCACAGCAACAATAAATTATCTCACATATTTTGATGATGTCTTTACTTCCTGTTAACCTGTGCTGGTTGTGTCCAATTTAAACAGACATATTTTTTTTTAAATGACATAATAATCAGTGTTATTAACTGTGAGTGTTAAAGTCTGACTTCCATCAGCAGCCAGGCTGAAAGTCATGATGAGTCTCACATCGTTTATCAGGACTATTACTGCTCCTGACTTCCTGCTGAACCCTCGACCTCGACCCCCCCGACCCCCACCCCGCCACACACACACACCACACCACCATCAACCTGGGTTGATGGAGTCATTTACAAAAGCTATGAAGAAGTGTGTGTGTAGACAGATGACTAAAATCCATCTGCCTTTATTAAAAAGTATTTATTTGACATCATCCCTTTGATTTTAAAATACAGGCTGAATCAAAAAGTCACATTTCCAATGAAAAGACCCTTTAAATTTAAATTTGTATTTACAAAATTGTATGTTTATTGAAATAATTGGACATTTTTTAGTAGCAGGCCAGCTTGTAAGCACCCACCTCTTTCTGAGCAGTTACATCACATCTTTGAGCATAGAGGTACAGCTGTATTAAAAGATTTTAAACTCAATGTTTATTTTTTTGAGTTTTGTCTCCATTTTTCCTTCAAAGCATGTCAGCAAATACATCTTGAATTTATATCACATTTGTTGAAGAAGGTTGAGATGCAGTTGAAAACTTATAAAAAAAAAACTCAGATATTTCATCACAAACAAACTTCTATTGATTTTGTGTGTTAATAAAAGTCCTTTTGTGTAAAAAAGCACAACAACAACCACCAAGGGTTTCAGAGCATAAAGGAGCCTTTAGGCTTGAAATTTCACTTACATTATTGAATATTTTTGGCTTGACCGACCGACCGTTCATCCATCATCTGGAATATTGAATGTCTACAGCAAATTGTATTGCAGAGCCAAGGTTGTTGAGATATTCATATATTTCAGTCTTGGCCATGATTGACCTCCACACTGAAGAAAGCTCCCATACGCTGAATGTTTGATCTGTCGAACCACAAACGGGGTCTATAAAACCGGGCACGTGTCTCTGTATTAGTGGGAGGAGCCTGTGAGTGCGCTACCTGGCGGCAGGTACTGGCAGTAGCCGGTGGAGTTGACCAGGACGTTGGTGTGGAACGAGGCATCGAACCTTTCATCGGCGCTGCGGACAGAGACGGAGACAGGTTGACAGTCACGATCCATCAGGAGAGTAAATCATAGTTTCATGAAGCTGAGGCCGACTGAGCCGAGGCTGCAGCTCAACACACACACAACACACACACAACACACACACAACACACACACACACACACACACACACACACACACACACACACACACACACACACACACACACACACACACACACACAACACAACACACACAACACACACACAACACACACACAACACACACACAACACACACACAACACACACACACACACACACACAACACAACACACACAACACACACACAACACACACACAACACACACATCTGGACACGAGTCATTATCTAAGCCCTCTGACCTCAACTAAATCTCATTCTGTCCTGAACCCTAAAACAAGTCTTAAAATAAGAAATGTCTGCACTATTTTAAAAAGTCCAGCATTTTCTCCAGATACTGCGTCTGTGTATTTGTATCCTCACTTCTCAGAATGTCCTAATTTTCCCAAAATGTTCTCACGTTCAGCCTTTTTCAAAATGTTTCCACTTTCCAAAATTGCATACTTACATCCTCCAGTTTTGAAAATGATCCTTATTTTCCAATTTTCAGTGTTCTCACTTGTTCTCAACAC
Organism: Embiotoca jacksoni; assembly: GCF_022577435.1. Lineage (NCBI taxonomy): Eukaryota > Metazoa > Chordata > Actinopteri > Embiotocidae > Embiotoca > Embiotoca jacksoni. Next base: position 2,194,456 of record NW_027185381.1, on the reverse strand, counting down.
GTAGTTTTAAGTTTTAATAAATTGCCATCAGATTTGAAAAATGTCTCACAACATGCTCATTTAAAAAAAAAAAAAAAAAAAATACATTTTTTAATTTGACAGACAAAAATCTATGTTTCCTCTTTTTAAAATCAGTTTCTTTTATTCAGATAGTTGAATTTGACTCCACAGAGGAACCATGTAATACTTGAATGTGGCTTCATATATTATTGTGTTTTTAGTTACATTAAATTCATTTGAGTCTGACTTCTTCGCATCGTGAACTTCTGATCTCCTCTTTCAAACACAGAAACAGATTTCAACAAACAGACGAGTCCCTGCAGCTCTCTGCCTTTATGCTGTTTACTTGGAAAACAGCTGCTGTGCTGTGCCCAAACAATAAATGTGGCGTTGATGATCACAGTGAAGGCAGCCTGCTGGTGTGCATCACCCCCGCTCAGGTAATAAACACGTTTTCCTGTTTTCACAGAGGAAATGGAGCAGATCTCGTTTAGATTTGATCACTGTTGCAGCTAAAATTTTGGAAACAAATAAATGTTGTAATATTTAGGACAAGAAGCTGACTGTGAATACATTATTTTCTTTAGTACTGAACACAAGTCTAACCAAACTGTTTTTATCCAGACCTTCGACCAGAACTTTAAAACTGACAAAAAAATAAAACAACAAAACCACATATTGATTAATTTCTGTGATCCCAGTATGATGATGCTGCCGGTTAGAAAAGAGGACAGTTAGTTTGCATGCAGCACCCTCCATCTGTGTGACACTTGATACAGGCTCCAAAACCAGATCCATCCCTGCTGATCTCTGTGCTCAGATGTCCAGAAATAAACATGTTTACCACCGGGTACAAAAAATGGTTAGCTATTTTCCTAATTCCTGAAAACGTTAGTGGGAATAAATTTGTATACAAGTCATTCATTTAAAATGTATAAAGGATTAAAGTTACGCATGAATAAGACGTGGCTGCTTTGATTGACAGGTAGGTACTGTGACAGTTGGCGAGCTGCCTGCAGGTTTCAGCATCCACGTTTCATTTGGCATCCCTCTGCTCCACCAACACCACCTCTTTCCACATTTTTGGATTAGTCAGCAGTAAAGCTGGCTGAGTAAGGCACTGCTGAGATGGTGACCCGGAACTGAGTTTCCAAACAGCTCTTCAGGAAACCTACGGGTGACGTCACCGAGGTTACATCCATTTTTTAAACACAGTCTGTGGTGCCATGAAGGGGTTCCTTGGTGTGCTGCTTTGTTAAGCAGTCGCGGCCCCGATGTTAAGTAGTCTTTGCGGTGTGGTGTTCCCGAGGTGAAGGCTGAAAGAAACCCGTCACTCCTTTATTCTCTGCAGATTAACACAGTCCACTTTAAAACTAATTTGCTTTGTTCGTCCTCTGCTAACAAGGGATCTACGGCTGGTTCTCACGCCATTTGCCAATCAGGGCAGGAGTCGTGTGCAGAATTTAGGAGAAGGATCTTCTCTGGGCGTGGGCCCTGGGGAACGACTAAATCACGGATAGAAACAGTTGAAATTCCTTTTCAAGGTGTCTGAGTTGAGCCTCTGAGACAGTTTGAGGAGCTCAGACAGAAGAAGAAGAAGCTCAGAGTAGAACATCTGTTCTAGCCAGCTGAAATGGTTCAGACAGCAGACAGGATACTTCTAACAAGCTTTCTTTTGGAGGTTTTCTAGGTGATGAAGATCTAACTGGAACCTGGAGCATACAGGATTATATCTCCTGGCCTGAGATCCAGAGGTACATCCATCAACCAATAACAGCTTCAGCAGATGTATCAGTATCTGTGTATAATATGTCCGCCAACATAATCAAGAAATATCAATACAGAAAATGAACTTCAGAAACTGTTTCACCTTTAGAAAGTTTGACCTGCAGAAGTCAGAGAGCAGAAGACTCAGAAGTGACTACAGTAAGTTTGCTGCACAGGTTGACCCAATAATAACTCAAAGTCAGGCTCCGGTTCTGTTCATCGGTCGCCTCTCATTAAAGCCAGCCGGGTCAATATTCCCTCTGACAACCCCGCCCTCCTTCCCAGAATCAAACTCTGCTTCTGAGCGCTGCTCAGTTAATGAGCTGAAACGCTCGTCAGCACCCTGCAGAGAGCCTCCCACAGCCAGCGCTCTGATGAGTGTGTTAACGGAGAGGTATTAATCCTGACGCGGGGAGAGGAACTATATTTAGGGCCAACAGGAAACAGGAGGGAATTAGCTGAATTAGCTTGTTTACTGAATCACAACTGAGGGATGGAAATAAACCTTTGAACAGCCTGTTGGCTTCGTGCAGCGTTCATCACGGTGAACTCAGACATCCTCAAACATCCTCAAACATCCTCAAACATCCTCGATCCTCCAGGAGACACTCAGATTACAGGCTCATTGATTTTCTAGCAAAACATTATGAGTCCTCTAAGAGACAACCTGATCCTGGTGTTCCTTCTTTTTTTCTGACATGTTACTCTCACAGAAGAAAACCTGGCTGAATTGATCATTTCTCTGAACTACAGAGAACATTTGCTCTGAACATGGAGAATTTTACAGAACATTCAGTAAAACAAGTGACTGCAAGTAAGTCTACCGATTGTCAGTAATATATCCAGCAAATAAAATAATAATAATAACCTAATGCCATGTACGATAAGCAGTTAACAGTCCATTTACATCGATTCAAATACTTTCTTAAACATTCAATTGTTGCCTAGTTTTCATAAAACTGCAGATGTTCAGACTTTCCATTATTTCATTCCTTAACATGAACATCCATCAAAATCCTATTCGGTGCTTTGAAGGTTTGGACATGAAGTGTTCAATGGAAATTCGTCCAACCGCTGCTCATGAAGACCAGGTGATACTGATGAAAGTGGATTTTGTTTTGTGAACTAACAATTATTGCGAAGGGAAAGCTTTGTGTAGAAAACGGAAAAAATTGTGGTTGAAACTGGTAACGTGTTGCTTTCAGTCTATTTATCTTTTGAGTACCGGCACGTACCACAGTACATTTTTTACTTCCCAAAATGTTGCTAATGTAAAAGAGTATCATTCTTAACACAATAATCATTATTAACAATTTCCCCCAAAAAATGTCAAAGAAGCCGACTCTATTAAAATGTTATAAAGCTCAGAGATAAATCACAGCCGCGGGTTTAAGTAATTCTCTGATGTAAGTTGGGTTGTGTCTCCTGTGGTTGGCGGGTCAGCTGTTCGTCTGCAGCTCTGAGGTCAGTACCTGTTGTACAGCAGGATGTCGGGCCTCCAGATCTGGTTGTCGGGGAACCGAACGTTGGCGACACCCGGATAGTCCGACATGTTCCACTGAAGGTAGAAATCTGTCCAGTACTGCAGACACATAAACACACATTAATGTGAGTACTAATACACACACAAAATAAATAAATAAAAACTTCAGTCACTTACAGTATTTCCGGAGCTTTTAACTACATGTGTGCATAAAGTAACAACCGACTTTAAAATGAGGACATCAAAGCAACAACTTGGATTCGTCTGCATCTGCTAATCACTGAAACTATTACGAAACCTTTCGACGGAGGAAGACTTCCCCTGAAAGTCGTTATCCACGTGGCCTCGAAGCTCTGGATGTTGAAATCTCAAACTTATTGTGACTACTTAATTAAATAAAGTTAAATATCACCAAGATTGTTTTCTCCACAATGTGGTGCATGTTTTTTTGTGAAATCTACACAGAGAAATAAAAAAGTAAAATTGTCCTAAAGTGGCCATTTGATGAGCAGCAGCTCGTCTGTGTTCGACCTTCATATTTCAGCTGATGACATCCAGATTTCTCTGATGACTGTGATGTAACAGCTGTTGTTATTTCTCTATCTGTGTTGTTTCTACGAAGCTGAGTGAGGAAGACGAGCGCTGCTGCCAGGAATCATCAGCAGTGTTGATGTCTCATTAGCATACAAGTCTCCGTCCTCATTACATTTCACAGCCTCTCTTTGGTTTGTGTTGATGGTTCGAGGCTGTGATGGTGAAGGTCACGCAGACATCTCCCTCTCTTCTCTCTCTCTCCTCTCTCTCTCTCTGTCTTGTTTACTTCCTGTCACCGAGTTGAAATGTTTTTCTCAGAGGACTCTTTTGGAAGTAGAAACTGTCTCAGTAGCTGCAGACATGACCCCGAAAATCACAGGACAAGACCCTGAAGTTCACGTCCAAAAACTAAAAGTGGGATGGCTTCTCAGAAATGTTTGATTTGATACTTTGGATTTCTCAAGAATGTATAACTTTTAAAATAAGAGACAAAAAGAACCCTAAAATGATCATTATGTTTCCGGTAGTCACTTTAATGAAAAGCTCTTCTTTAGTCGTTGTGTCATCTAAAAAACAGTTAACGAGTTAAAGGTTTTAAAAGTTAATGAGCCACGGTGACCTGGATCTTACATTTATTGTACAAAGGAACACACTTACGATTTAATCAATCACATCGTTTTTGTGCGTAAAAATATACCCACAGATTTACTGCAAAAATCCAGAGTTTGTTTTGTCAGGAGTTTAATATTTAAACTTTTATGGACCGAGCTGTCGGTGCTTCAGCCACAGAGCTCGATGCTCCTCCACCTGAGCCTGATGCCGGGGATTTAGAGAGCAGAGCTTTCGTCATGAAATATTCTTCACACTTTGAAGAACAGCCCTTCGTCTGCAGTACAGACAAGGTTCATCTAGTTTATGTAATAAGCTTCTGAATATTCAGGAGAGTCCAGAGCTACAGCCACCAAACGTGTTTCTTTGTGGGATGCGTGTTAATGTTGAGGATGAGTTGTGAGCTGTGTCTTAGGGATGTTTATTTGTAGGTTTTTAGCGACACATTTTAATTGTGTGTTCAGGAATGTTTAGATAATTAACTTTGCACCCTGGACCTGACAAACTTAATCTCATCCCACTGTATGCGTATTAATATGGATGTGGTAAGAATGACAAATTAATTAATCTTGAACCTCGTTAATCACATCCTGACTGAAGCTCTTTACTGAACACACAGACATGAAAGTTATTATCCGTCTTAACATATAAATCTTACAAAAATGTTGAAAACACTATTATTCAATCACGAGATGGTAATAATTTTTTATGAGTTACAAACTTTCAACAGATGTTATTTACTCCATAAACAGTTACACTAACTAAACAGTTACTAAACAGTAATCAGGCTGTTTCCTCCGTTTAATCATTTATATTTATGAATCCATGATTAACAGACATTTAAATGTTTACTTTACGCTTCAATATCTTCAGTTATTTCTTTTATTAAAGTTGGGATCCCGGTTCCAGTATTTCTTGTGTAATTATCTGTATTTTTCCAATATGTTATTCTTTTATTGTTTGTTTTCTTACGCTTTCCTCGTTATATGGTGACGAAATTACAATTACAATAGTTTACAATTTTACCATGAATTTCCATAAAGTTGAATGTCACGACTAATAGGAACAGCACTTTGGTTGAATGACATCACAGCCTTCCAGCTGAAACAACGAAGACTTGAAGAGAAGAAACACGGACATCAGAAGCATCATAAAAAGATGGTTTGATTTTCAGTGTCTACATGTATTTTTAATAAGCAGGTGAGAATGTCTCTGTTCTTTTTTTCTGTCTAAAAAGCTTCAAAGGCTCCAAGAGTCAGAACAGGATGAGACCAAAGCAGGCTGCACAATATAAAGCCAAACTGATGCAAAGAAAGGAAAAGGAAGGAAAAAACATACAAGAAAAAAAAAAAAACCTTTCAAACAATGTCATCTAACAGCCACTTCTGAACTGAAATTGGTTTTGTATATCATCACATTTATTTTGGGATTGTCCACATTTTTAGTCTGATACAGAATCATTTTCTAATAAGAGAGATTATCCTCCCTGTCGGAGCTGTTGGTTATTTTGGGATCTTGGCAGCAGTTTAAAGCTTCCCTTTTAACAAGACTAAAAATGTAAAGACTCAACACACGCTGAGGATTTCGATTTAATACAGGGTCATTAAAATCAAAAGGAAAGAAGGATTCATCCTTGTTTTTTTTTTCAGGAGAGGATGTGTGTGTGTGTGTGTGTGTGTGTGTGTGTGTGTGTGTGTGTGTGTGTGTGTGTGAGAGAGAGAGAGTTAAATGATGACCTACTAGGGACTCTAAAAGGAGTTGTAGTACTGGTTTTTTTTTGTTTTGTTTTTTTATCACAGACCTACTTGCCACAAATGTTTCTCTCCATCACAAAAACAAAAAAATATTGTGAGAGCCATTGATTGAATACTGAGGTGCTGCTGCAACAATGAATGGGATAAAAATGTTTTTTCCATTAAGGGAAACTAACACGGTACAAACTTTCACTCCTGGTGAAGTCTCTATGAGTCATTTCCTGTAACCCGGTATCACGGCAAAGCGTGAAATAGACACGCCTGGTGATGTTTAGGCGTGACAGTTACACACTTTGCAATCAATAATCACACTTAAGCAATAGTCGGGTGGAACCAGGTCGATTTGATGGTGAATTTTGTTTTTACCTTTCTTTGTACTACATTATAGTATTCTGAATATCTTTAATTTATTTTACTTCTCTTTAGAGAAAACAAAACACTTGTTTATGTCAAATTTGTGTGTACGGTGAGTATTTTTTTTATAGATCAAACCATCAATCAGTTAATCATAATGATCATTGGCAGATTAATGGATAATGAAAATAATCATTCATTTCACCCCAAAAACAAAGACCTGCAAAATTAGGACAATCCCACCAGAATTGGCTGAACTTTGTGTAAACCAAGATGTTGGACAGGGTAAACATTGTGCAGTCGGCATCCCATAATATATAGATGTTGTATTGGTGTCTTCATTCATTAAATAACTGTTCAACTATTAAGGTACCGCATCCTTTACTATTATATTCTCATCTCAGATTTGTGTAGTTTATCTTTTTATGCTTATGTATGTGTTTAGTTTTCAGTGCTCAAACAGCCTTTAAATGACAATAGTCAACAAAATAATTCAACGATATGAAATACAAAACCCCCTAAAGGTAAAAAAATCTGAATCCAAATGTTGATACTGAGGCAGTTTTTATTCCCAGTGAGTCAAAGTTTTCTCGCTTGCCAGGAGAAAAACTTCCAAAAAGCCGCAGTAACACTGACATTAAAAAATCCACACAGCTCCCAGTGCAGAAATGTTTTCTCTCGCTTAAAGACATTCATCCCCTGCTCAAAAAAAAGGCTCTCCATGACTCCAGCAGCAGCAGCAGTGGAGGAGGAAGAGGAGGAGGGGGAGGGGGAGGAAGAGGAGGAGGAGGAGAGGAGAACGCCAAATTAAATTAAGCCAAAACACTCGTTGTTCCTGGGAGGGTGCTGCGGGGAGGAAATGCCGAGCCCCCCGGGAGGAAGCAACCTTTCCATCCGAGAGGAGCAGATTAGGCCGGATTAGTGCATCGCCACTTTACAAACACACATTCCACAGGACCTGATATGAAAGCTAATTAAATTTGGACAGCTGCGTGAAATGGGTTTAGGAAGCTCTCTTAATGAATTCCTACACTCTCCATTAGCTCTGACATTCACACCACAGTCAGTCCGGGCCGACAACCGGCAAAGAAAAACAGCTTTTCAGGGAATGAAACCAATTCGAAGTGAACAAAGAAGCAGCGGTTGATTTCAGCAAGGTGTGAGGCGTCAAAGAGCACGAGGGACCGACTCTCACAGAGGAAGAAGAACAAGTTTGTACTCTGCCGACTTCTGGATCGAGTTTTTCTCCACCGCTGCAAACTTATCTGGGTCAAGCAGCAGAGCTACAGATTCCTCTCGGCACTGAGCTGGAGGACGGATGGGATCATGTGGCTGCAGGCTTTTATTCTTTATCATATTTACTTGGTTTCTTTCACCAGAGTCAGTTTACTCCTCGTCCCCGGTGCCCTGACTGACACAAATATCCATCTGCAGCGGCCGGAGGTGATTTTGTGATGAAGATCCAGCACATATTCTAACCTGCCGACGAGACAAATAATCCATTGACAATAAAATACAGATTATTGTTTGTAAATGAGCACTGCTGCTACTAAATGCTGAAGCAAGCCTTTAAAGAACCATAAAGGAAAAGTTTGACATTTTATATGCTTTTCTACTTTCTTACTGAGACTTGCAGAATATAAAAAGCTTGAGACCACTCTCATGTAAGTGGAAACGGGCTACATGACCGGAGATGACTCCCTGAGCAGGTCTGAATCATTGGCATCAATCTGAAACAAAGATATTTAAAGATATTCAAAACAGATTTGAAAGTGTGGTAAATGAATAAGTGTATGGGGGTACAGTACTGCCACAAGTCAAGAGCATGCTCTTCCAATTTGAGAGCGTGACTTCTTGTTTTCACATTGAAATATTGTAATTTTCTCTCTGGAAAGTCTTCGCTCGCAGCTCAAACAGTTACTGCTCACCTGTGGACCTGAAGAGCTCTTTTAAAACTGAATGTCTGACCTCAGCTGGCGCTCTTGGATTTGGATGAAATGACTCGAAATGACCCTGTCAAAATTCCCCAACCGACAGGTATGACGTCGACCAATGAAATCCTCACTGCCTCCTTGTGTGTGCGTCCCGATTGGACCGTAACGGTTGAAGCGGATTCATCCCTTCCTTCAGCGCCGTGTTAAATGAACGTAGCAGCAGCGACTATTTGAGTCCTTGAGTCCGAGGGAAGACTTTCCAGAGAGAAAATGACAATATTTGATGATAAAAACAGGAAATCCGGCTCTCACATTGAAAGAGCATTCTCTTGATTTATGGCAGTAATGTACCCCAGAGCGGTGTAATCACTTCCTACCATGTGATTAGTGTCATGAAAATGACTTCACCTTTATCTGTAGTCACAAACAGTGTTTGCTTGTTCAAATGTGTTGAAAACATCAACAGTTTCTGTGTGCTCAGATTCATTTTATTCACCTGACTGCCTCTTAGGCTCCCGAGTTAAAGTGGGAAATCTCGTCCTGTTGTTTAATCCCAACATAATCCACTTCTCTATTCTGGCTGGATTGATGCCAAACTGTTTTTTGGCTCTGACCCAGCGAGGACTCCAGAGACCTGGACTACGCAGCAGGTTCAACACATCCAGGATATCTTTCTCTTATCTGGTTTAACTAAGCTGACAAACTACTAAACAGTCACATGAAGGGATCCCAGAGTTTCTTGATCCTTCCATGAATGTGTTTCAGCATCTGACCGATCACCAACACAGACAGTCGACAGGCAGCAGTGACTTATTGTACAAACCAAGAGTAAACTATAATATCAGACAAATACAAACAAGTTAAACTCATAACCGCTGTTGTCTTGAAGCAGCTCAGCTGCAGCTGTTGGATGCAGGAAGGACAGGAGTAAAAAAAAAAAAAAAACGCTGACCGTGTGACTTTGCAGTTAGAAGGTTTATCAGCGCCCTGTAGGGCAGCAATGCACGTGACCATGATTACATTTGTGGTTTCCATTAAAGAGATATGTTGCTTACATGTTTTTTTTCGTATTCAGAATTGGATTTATTGCCAAGTATGTTTTCACATAAAAGGAATGTTGGGCTGCAAAAAACTAAATACTAAAAAGTGAAAGAAATATCAAGGAGCGAGAAAATTAAACTCAAAAGGTAGTTGGTAGAAATAAAATTTCACACTAAAGTACAAAAATACACAGTATAAACCGATTATGTGATGTGAAATGTAACACCACAAAGAATACTAATAAACGACGCAATAACACCTCGTTTTACATGTGATGAGTTCACAGCTGTGCAAAATAAGATTACAGATTTAAATGTGACGGGTAATCTTATGATGTGTATGACTGTATTATTCTTGCAGCTCCAAATCCAGTGGTGCAAATTAGGAAATAAAAAACATAATTTAGAGGTAGGTAGGTTTACTTCCATTTGAGCACAACAAGAAGGCTGCAAGGCTTCAATCAGTGTCTGTTGTAGGATGATATCCACAAACAAAAACACCATGAAATGGAATCTATAGCCACGAGGTTTGCTCGTCTCTGAAGCCTCTGAACACTGCAGAGACCCTCGGAGACCCATCAAACCTGACATCAGTAAACCTGACGAACCTCCCCACTGTGGGCCACAGATTTCAGAGTCACAGTGAACTGATGTCGGACTGACTGAACACCACAGTGACTCCCGATCACCCCTGAAGTACACAGTGGGGGGATTTTTTTACAAATGCAACTTTAAACCCCGGAGGATGTTCGGTAGTAAAAGAAACACTCCAGACGGTTCGATGTATTTTACAAAGTTTGCAGATAAAAGATAACAAATGAGGATGAAAGCAAATACAAAGTTAAAAGTGCAAACTGAGCACAGATTAAACAGAAATCAGAGTAAAGCGACAGAAAAGTTTGAAAACTCACCAGCTGCAGCCAGATGTTGGTGGTCAGTACTTGGTTCTTCTCATCCTAAAAAACACAAACAACAAAAGCAATCAGTGTCTTCGCCCCATTTCCCCAAAACACAATCAGTCCCTGAGAATTTTTATCAAGTACCTCATGTTTATTAAAACAGCACTTGAGAGCGAGCGCAAACAGACAATGTGGACTTGCTCTTTATGTTGGAAGAACATACATCTCAAAACGTAGGTGTTGTTAATGAGTAATCCTTCATAAAAGTAAGGTCTACTGTAGAATTTGCAATCTGCAGCTTTAAACTCGCTGCTACCGAGTGGGCATCAGATAAGAAAGTCAAGTTATTTTCAGTGCTGCTCGGCTGTTTTTGGTGTCAAAGAAAGAAAGTCAGAACAGAAAATATCTTTTTTTTGGATTAAACAGTTTGCGTAACAGCTGAAGCATGGACGTAAATACAAAAGTAAACGGTCCGTTACCGTTATCTTTACCGATCTCGTCAGCATGTCCTGATAATTAATCAGTATAAATAATTAATGAGGCAACAGCTGCTGTGCGACTTGAGTAAATAAGCAGAGCTTTCACTTTAGAGACGCACATGTGGTTCCTGCTGCTGAGTGATGCTGCGGGAATTTATTCAAATCAGAGTCTCAACCTACATACAGCGGAAAAATAACAAAAAGCTTCAGGAGGCTGGATGACAATTCACAGAAACTCAGGATTTCACTCAGTGGCGAGAAGAGGCAACGTCGGAGAGCCTGTTGAGTCTACACATAAATATGACTGTCACATGTACTGTATGCACGGAGAGGTTGGCTGATAAGCAGCTTGTATTTGCATGTTACAAGCAGCCAGAAGATCAGTTTTGCAAATCAGGTATTCAGCATCAATCATTTTTCACCAAATGTTTACAAGGAACAGTTTATGATAGAAGTATGGACCGAAAATGAGCAAACAAATGAATTAAATCCAAAGTTTAAGATGTTGAAGATGCTCTTGGCTTGTTTCAAAAAGTCAGGAGCTGCATGATAATCTAAAAACTAAGTCATGGAAAAAAAAATTCGGCCTAAAGACACTGTTGGGAAACAGGAGCCTCGTCTGTTTGCAGACGTCCGTCTCCTCTGAGACAAAGTCTGTCCATTCTCCACTGTTTGTTTCATCCCTTTAAATTAATCTTAAACATGGCAGCCAGCCATCAGGGGGGGATACGAATAATGTCAGTTTGATGAATGTCCAGTCTGTTAATATATTCTCAGGCAGCGAAGCATACAGAGATAATAAAAAGTTTCAGGACTGACCTTCACTTAGTATCCTAAGGATGCAAAGCCAAGACACAATATGTGAAAAATTAAGTGCATTCTATGGAAACTATTGACTTTTTCTGTGTACTGTATTTGAATTAGCAAACACGAGACCCTCTTCAAAACAGGAAGTAAAATCAGATCAGTCACAGTGATGCAAAAAGCACTTAAAACTAGAATCAGAGCTTCAGAGGTGACAATGATTAGAACCTGTCTATTTTATATCTCTGAGATCATTTCCAAGGATCACCAGATAGTTGTGGAGAAAACCAGGTGAAAAATCCAGTTTCAGACTGGACCGTGAAAGAAACGCTACAGGGCTTTTAATTTGAAACAGTTTGAGCCGCAGTATCGAGCTTCACCAAGCAGCTACAGCCAGTTAGTTACCACATGAACGACCTGAGGGATGGCTTCTCAGATAAAGTATTGCAGCTCAGGACTCTTGCCAACAGGAGATGTCTCCATGTGTTTCACCTGAAAGTTCAACAGCAGCTTCTTCACCTCAGAAACACGAGGATATATCAGAAATATCACTCTGACTTCATGCAATATTGATTTACATGCTCAGCCAATAGCAACATGAAATATCCACAGTGTGTTATTTGTTATTTGTTCAGAGGGGCTTGCATATGAAAGCATAAATAACCTATGGAGCCAAAAGACAGCGATGAGTGAGCGAGACAATTTTCATAAAAGTATAAAACTGGTCCAAGAGTGAATGCGAGTGAATTTGCAATTTGTCACAGCTCAAGGAGCTTTTTTTATGCTTGCGTGAACCTTTTGCAGCTCAACATGAGCCCGGCTGCGCCTAGATGGGTGGAGCAGCTCTACGAGGGGCGTGTCCATAAAGGTTTGCTTGTGCAATGCAACTTTGGTGTCACTTTTGAGGTCACACTTGTGTTTCCACCAGTTTAAACCTCAGCAGCAGGCACTGAGGGAGATGGTGGAAGCAGCTGAACAGAGTGTTTTCAATGACTGACAGGTCTGGTCTGCAGGCAGGCAGTTCAGCACCCGGACTCTTGTACTACGGAGCCATGCTGTTGGAATACGTGCAGAATGTGGTTTGGCTTTGTTTTGCTAAATAAACAAGACCTTCCCTGAAAGAGACGTTGTCTGGATGGCAGCATATGTTGCTCCAAAACCATCATTCAACATTAAAAATATCCTCCAAGATGTACAAGCTACCCATGTCATGTGCACTAATGCACCCTGATACCATCACAGATGCTGGCTTTTGAACTGTGCGCTGATAACAAGCTGGATGGTCCCTCTCTTTAGCCCGGAGGACACAGCATCCATGATTTCAAAGTGGCCAGCTTTCCACTTCACCTCAGTCCATCTTCAATGATCTCGGTCCAGAGAAGGCGGTGGTGTTTCTGGATCATGTTTCTATCTGGTTTCTTCTTTGGAGAGTTTTAACCTGCATTTGTGGACGCAGCGATGAACTGTGTTCACAGACGATGGTTTTCACAAGTGTTCCTGAGCCCGTGCAGTGATTTCCACTACAGATTCATGTCTGTTTTTAAAGCAGTGCTGCCTGAGGGCCATCCCATACAGGTAACAACACATGCTGCAAAAACTTCCTGGAAGTCACACACACTCAAATCTAGTTCACTGTTAATCCCAGGGTTTGGATTAACAAGTGGAGGTGGAGGAACATCTGGCCGCATCCACCCACCAGCTGGCCCATCCTCAAGAAAAACATGGACTCCTTCCACCAGCAAAGCCAGACACACCGCAATGCACACTTCCCCCTGCACCACATCTTCAAAGAGATGCAACATCTCCACTTGAGCAGACGAGAAGAACAATCCCATATCCCAAAGTAACGCTGAATCCCCAAAATCATATCACTGAACTGACGCCAGGATAAGTGAATCCAACGTGCCTGTTTATCTCTGGATTTTAACAGCCACCATGCGTCCTGTCAGGGAAACAAAAAACATTTTATCCGAAAGGCAAACAAGCACCATCACAGAGAACTTTCTCACACACCCCCACACTCCCAATATGTCACAACCAGTTCAGAAACCGTGACAAATAATGAGCGGTAACACCAGCAGTCAAATCCTCCATTTATTTTAGAACAAACAAAAATAACTGGAGTTGTTGAAATGAGGTGTGGCAGTTAGATACTCTTCTCACAGACATTTTACTATATTAAAGAATAAATGTAGTCATTCTTAAATAATCTGATGAGACAAAATTCTTTTTTTTTTGCATTTATTTCTGGGAGCCAATAATTGTAACCAGGACTTTACCACGAATGCACACACTGACTCTGAATCTAAAGAACGTATATTGTATTTTATATCGTATTTACACAGCATGCTAGAAGTACTCTAAACTCTTCAATCAGTCCCTCCAGGATATTAATGAGTTTTTTAGTGATTGTTGCTATCAAAAAGGTTGATTTTGCTGCTAATTTCCCCCCAAAATCGTGATGTAATTTGTGAAGTTTTAAAGGATTTTTATGCAGTAAAATTGCAGGAATTAGAAAACATTGGAAGTTGAGGGGAAAAAAAGCGATTTTAAAATTATTATTTTTTTAAAGCAGTAACTGATAAATAGTCAGATGTTATCAATTCCTTTGATAATAAGCATGCTGCACATCGCAGATATACTTCAGTACTAATGATGTTTAGCTCTGATTTGGTCTCCACCAACTCCTGAAAAACAGCTGCTGGAAATACTGAAGCTGAATCAAACTGTAAATGTGCCGGAAAACAAGAAGCAGCAGCTGAAAACTCTGCAAAGCTGCAGTTGGTGAGAAATCTCTGTGGGTTTGTCACCAAACAACATTTTTATCATCAGACAGTCACCTGAATCATCATTAGTATTAAAACATTAATTAGGACAGCTCTTAAATTCATCACCTCCTGCACAGAGTCAACAGCTGCAGGGATCATTTGTACTCTGCTGATCCTCTTCGCAGTGTTTTGGATGATATTTGTGTATTTTTGTCAAAGCAGCGTCTCACTGGGCCACGATGCTGATCATTAACAGTACCTGAGGGAAACCTCTGCTGATGTTCACAAAGACATTCAGGGACAGGTTATCAGGGTCAGAGAGGCAGCAGGAGGCTGCATCTGGTTTTATAGCTCATTGTTCCTGCATGTAGAGCGAGCCGAGGAGCTGCAGCGTGACCTCCACTTCACCTGCGAGTCACAGACCAGACCGCCCAGCGAGCTGGAAAGAGAAGCCACTGGTCTGGAGATAAAACTCTGGAGCAACGGGGCAAAACAGCAGCAGCTGTGAAACTGCAGCTCAGATGATACGAGTTCATGACCGCCGCTGCCCTCCTCACAGACGGGCTTCTGTTACCAGAACTACAGACGTCGGACAGACACACAGACCTGAAGGACTGTCTGTAACTCTCCTTCATGGACGCACACAAAAACCACAACTAGTAAAACTCCGTTTGAAATTTTAAACAATATATTCTGTAAAAAGTACGACTCTCTTCGAGTTTGTTGGACAAATAGAAGTTATAGCTTGTTCAATCAATGTTATTTGTTTCTGTGAGTGATCAGTTGACTCACTGGTGAGTATTTACTGGGACTTTAAGTCCACTGGAGTCCATCCAACTATTCAGAACAGCCTGTAGCTTTCATTATAAAAGGCACGGAATTGTTTCACTTCAGACACTTAAATATCAGCATTTAAAGCAAATATTGAAATGATGTCACCAAATCAAACCAGTCTCATGAATTTAACTTTCTTGACTTTTACTACATTAACAGAATAAAACATTTTAAGTTGTGAAAATGTTGTAAGTGGGACAAACATAAAATATAATCTTAGGGAAATTAAGTCAAACTGCTTAGCTCTGATTTTTACACAGAATGGAGCTTTATTGCAAGAGACACTGATTGTAGTTAATTAACAAACGAGCAATTTGGAAGCATTACGTTCAACATATGGAATACCATCATTAAAAATCTGTGTCTCTGTAGTTCCTCCCTGTGCATAATATTGTGGATGTTCCCATGCGGTGCTGGAACGTCTGAGGAGCTGATATGAGTTAAGTATTATATTTGGCGGCAGCTCCCCTGAGTTTCACAGCATTCATAAAGACTTAGACAAAGGCTGCAGCTTCGAGTCCGGAGCAGACTTACATCAGGCAGGCTGCGTTTCAACACAGATGGAGGATGAAGGAGATTCTGTTAGTATCCAACAACAACAAAAATCACCTGAAAACAGTCCAAAAAAATTAAAATAAGAGAGCAATGAGGTCAGACCTCTCCAACGTCTCCCTGGGAGAACACAGAGTCTGCAAAGAGGCTGCAGGACAGCAAAAGCTGCTTCTTCAGCTGAATCTGTGTCATTATCTGATATTAATAAGTAATGAATTACAAGGCTCGGTAATGAATAAGGACTCCAAGACTGTGAATGACGAAAACAGAAAATAGACAAAGCAGTGTGTCTCCAGAGAGCCAGAAAGATTAAAGGTCCAGTGTGCAGGTTTTAAAAGGATCTACTGGCAGAAATGGAATCAAATAATTATGTTTTAATTAGTGTATAATCCTGACGGAGTATCGGTATGTTTTAATTACCTTGAAATGAGCCCATCATATTTACATATCTACACTTCCACAGAGCTCAAATCTGATATTTGTCTCACCAATTGTCTTTGAGATGGGTTTTTAAATAAGACAGTGAATTTTTTGTTTTTAATCAATCAGATTCTTAATGGAGATCATTGGAGCATCACACTTAACATGTGGACTAAGAAAAGACAAATCTAGGAAATAACAACAGGAAAGTGATGGGAAATCCAGATGAAAAGTTAAGAAGACTCACATTTCAGAAACTACAAAACACTCACTTTTTCCTAAAGGAGAACAAAAACATGACTAAATGAAACTGAAAATGGCAAAAGTTCTCAAGAGTTAAATTAAAGCTACAAAACTTTGACAATAATGTGATTAAACAAGAGTCTACTGAGTAAAGTTTGTAAAAGCTGAACCCTCAGCATCTAGCCGAGTTCAGGCTGACTCACTGATATTGATCAAGAATCCTCTGAAGCCCACGCAAAATATATTCTGTTCATTTTGTGGTATTGAACACTGAGAGAATCTTTAATTAAACATCTAACTAATTACCATAATTACAACGTTTTGTTTGTTGTTGTTATGAAGAGTCATATTGTAAACTGTGCCATCCTGCTGATCTGTATCTTTGTTGTGTGTTTCTGTGCTGTCAGACTCAGTTTTACCCATTTTCAGAGCATATTCTAAACACACACACACACACACACACACACACACACACACACACACACACACACACACACACACACACACACACACAGTGTGGTATCAGAGATAAAAACCTGCAGAACAAGAAGGTTTCCTGCAGCAGAGAAACTGTCCCACAGAGCAGGTAGAAGAAAGCTGGAGAGACTCACATAACCTGAAGATCGCACGTAACAGGGAGATGAGATGAGACGGGATAAACAGGGAAAATACATATCGCATAAGTAGAACTGGATCATCAGAGAAGATGATATGAAATGAGACAAGATGAAATAAGATCATGTGTGAAATGTGTTAATATCTCAAAGGAAATTATGAAAAATACTGTAATGAGAAGAAATATTTGAGATGAAATGAGACAATAAGATGAGAACAATTAAGTAAACTAAATATTAATAAACTAAAATTATGAGATTGTTTGATATAAAATGAGATAAGATAATAAAAATGATGATCAAAAAGACTAAATAAGATCTCGGTATGAGAACTGAAAAGATATAATGATATAAAATGGGAGAATAGAATTAGACAAACTGAGAAAAGACAACAATATTAAATGTGGTGAGAAGTGATGACAGATGCAGAAATGAAAATAAGACCATGAGATTAAATACATACATCAGATATGATGGGATGAGAAACAAACCAACATGTCATTTAATCCGTTTGCTTTACATCTGGATGGAAAATTGTTTCGTGATGTAAAATCAAAGTGATCGATGTTTCCAACAGAGCTAATGTTGTGTTTCTTTCTGTAATGATGTTAAAAGTTAATTAATTTGACCAAATATTCAGTTTCATCTCAGCATTTGACAGACAGAAAAACTTGCAAAGACTTGTGAAGTATTGTTTGATATCGAGCTGCAGCAGCACAGATGTGTCTCCTGGAGTTTCACTCTGAATTCATCCTCCTGTGGAATCTCTACAGCCACCAGCTGAGTCAAACTGTGTGTGTGTGTGTGTGTGTGTGTGTGTGTGTGTGTGCAGATGAGAGGAGTGAAGCTGCCCTATGCTCCCGCTGTGTGTCAGTGTCATGCTGAGGTTTCAGTGCATCAGAATTTCCGTTTGTGTGTGTGTGTGTGTGTGTGTGTGTGTGTGTGTGTGTGTGTGTGTGTGTGTGTGTGTGTGTGTGTGTGTGTGTGTGTGTGTGTTTGTTTACTTTAAAGACACACACACACACACACACACGGGGTAAACAGTGTGTTGTCAGTTTCAGCCTCACGGAAACAAACAAATAAAAAACAACTCACAGATGGAGTGAAAAGTGCTGAGTCAGATCAATCAATGATTTCACACAGAACAAACATCCACACCTGTTTCATCCTGCAGGATCACAGGAGGGCTGAAGAACATTACAGATGACGTTTCAGTCCATTACAGGACCAACACACACACACACACACACACACACACACACACACACACACACACACACACACACACACAGACATACAGACAAACAGACAAACAGACAGACAACCACATTCACACCTACGGTCAATCAAGAATCGCCAATCAACCTAACGTGCATGTGTTTGGTCGGAGGAAGCTGGAGAAAACCCACGCAGCCACAAGCAAACTCACATTATAAATATCTCTCCACTAAAATAGTTTTCAATGCACAAAAAAAACTTTCCACACATACAAAAAAAAAAATCCGGTTCACAGATGTATTTCTGATGCAGACAGAAATATTTCTTGTTTTAAATATGTGTAATATAAATTCACAAAAACTGCAATAAAATATGCAATAATAAATATTAAGATGTGTCGCCGCCCTACAGGTGGATCGTTGTTTCAGCAGTGTGACACAGGTGGAATTACTCCAGATGGAGGTATCAGCCATCCTCACCAGTGTGGAAGCTCCGCCTTCCTCCGTCACCATCGACGACAGGACAGAGCTGACGTCGCTATAACAAGACTGAAGAAATAAATACATTTAAAAAAAAAAAAAATCCCCATTTCGTGGGATGATGACGGAGGAAGCACCGTGGTTCTGAACGTAGGGGACGACCCGGCCAAAGGGAACTGACTCAGCAAATTTAACAAGGCAGCAAACAACAACTGGAAACAAACAAACCATCATAGAGGACATTGAAGCTGCACTCAGACACATCGTCAGCAGCTTTAAGAGAGCAGGACACTGATCTTCTTCACTGGTCCCAGTCTCTGGTTTGGGAACATGGATGACACCCGGGTCAAAATCAAAACAGGAAGTGGAAGTCTTCACAGAACAGATCGGTGCGGTGGACCGCAACATCACGCAGGAGGTTGTCAGAGGAAATCGTCTGGTCTGTTTAGAAATTGAAGATGACAAAAGCCTCAACATCAAAGTGTATTTAACCCCCCCCACACACACACACACACACACGCACACACATGCACGCACGCACACATGCACGCACACACACACACACACACACACACACACACACACACACACACACACACACACAGATCAATATGAATCTTTGATCCTCACCATCTACTAGATCAAAGCTAAGTTTTTTCTGAACCCTCCATCATCGGACCAACAACGCGTCCCCGAGGAAAAAGGAGAAGCAGCAAAAACACATTAAATATGCGGCTGAAGAAACGAGACCTGAAGCAGACGGTCGGAGAGGAAAAGGGGATTTTCAACAATCAGTGCATCTTTGTACACTTCAAGCCAAATAACAGTCTGAGACAGAAGCCTGTCCACCCGAAGACAGTCAGACATCGACACGGACAGCAGCAGAGCAGTGAATGCAGGAACTACTTTTCTTTCCGCCTGTCGTAGGTAAATGTGCTCGACGGAGAGCAAACAGTCACATGGGGATGTAGGTTCGTTTGTGATGGCAGCAACACAAAGTCGATAAACAGACGACAACAAAGAATATGATGAGGTCATAGAGCAGGTAGAGAGAGAGAGTCGTAAACCAGTGCTACTGACCAGCTCCGTTTGTTCAAGATTGAAGTGTCCATGAGACGACGGGAATTCACCGCAATCTTAAAACCACAGGATTTAAACTGATGCAAATAAATGTAGCTAAATAAATAAATAAATATGGTCTTGAGGTACGTACTGAAATAGATAAATGCTACAATAAATAGCGATAAAGCAAACATCAATAAAATAGCCTATTTCTCAGTGTGTCATGATGCTGAAACAGCTGTTTTATTGCTGATTTTAACAATAAACTAACTATTTATTCTATAAGCAACAAACCTGACCTACTAAATGTGCCCCTGAACAGCCAGTGATGTTCACTGCTGACAGATTATTTCAAAATGTATTGTCTGATTTATACATTTATTATGGCATTTATGGATTTCATTTCATTTCAACGAGCATTTTAAAGTGGTCAGCTGTCAGTTCCTCTCCTCTGAGCTACAGTACATTTTGAGAGGCTGCGTCTATAACTTATTATTTACCTTTTCTGAACACAAAGCTTTAATAAAAAGTATCTGCATCTGTGATATCAGTCCACATTTTTACTTGCAGTTAGATCGGACGGGAAATTTGTGGTGTTGCACGTCTCTAGTTTGAACTACTAGTCACTCTGACACATGCTGATGTACATGCCCGTTACTACGGTTACGGATATACAGATCACTTTGGACAGCTCATGTCCAAAAGATACATGTTGACTTCCATTATTTGCTTTAACACCTCAGATGAACCTTCTTCCACTTCATCTGGTATCATCGTGTTCCGACAAACACTCGACTCAGCCGTGTGTGTTCTTACCACGTCCATGATCTGCAGCAGGCTGAAGCTGAAGCGGACCGTCAGGCTGTCGGAGTCGTTGCTGACCGGCCGCTCCAGCGGGTTGTAGTTCCTCAT
Organism: Embiotoca jacksoni; assembly: GCF_022577435.1. Classification (NCBI taxonomy): domain Eukaryota; kingdom Metazoa; phylum Chordata; class Actinopteri; family Embiotocidae; genus Embiotoca; species Embiotoca jacksoni. Next base: position 2,173,697 of record NW_027185381.1, on the reverse strand, counting down.
CAGCTCCTTGTAGAGACGCCGCTGGTACAAACCCTGCAGAGAACCTGGAGCAGGAAAACAGACCGTCAGCACGTTTAACTTCACTCAAGGAGACATGATTCAATCAGGGCTTCAGATCAGAGGTACAAAGACTCCGTTGCTGTGTTCCAGATGTTGTTCTTGTGTTCCAGATGTTGTTCTTGTGTTCCAGATGTTGTACGAGTGTTCCAGATGTTGTTCTTGTGTTCCAGATGTTGTTCTTGTGTTCCAGATGTTGTTCTTGTGTTCCAGATGTTGTACGAGTGTTCCAGATGTTGTTCTTGTGTTCCAGATGTTGTACTTGTTCCAGATGTTGTACTTGTGTTCCAGATGTTGTACGAGTGTTCCAGATGTTGTTCTTGTGTTCCAGATGTTGTTCGAGTGTTCCAGATGTTGTACTTGTTCCAGATGTTGTACTTGTTCCAGATGTTGTACTTGTGTTCCAGATGTTGTACTTGTGTTCCAGATGTTGTACGAGTGTTCCAGATGTTGTTCTTGTGTTCCAGATGTTGTACTTGTTCCAGATGTTGTACTTGTGTTCCAGATGTTGTACGAGTGTTCCAGATGTTGTTCTTGTGTTCCAGATGTTGTTATTGTGTTCCAGATGTTGTACTTGTTCCAGATGTTGTACTTGTTCCAGATGTTGTTATTGTGTTCCAGATGTTGTACTTGTGTTCCAGATGTTGTACTTGTGTTCCAGATGTTGTACTAGTGTTCCAGATGTTGTACTTGTGTTCCAGATGTTGTATTGGTTCCAGATGTTGTTATTGTGTTCCAGATGTTGTACTAGTGTTCCAGATGTTGTTATTGTGTTCCAGATGTTGTACTTGTTCCAGATGTTGTACTTGTGTTCCAGATGTTGTTATTGTGTTCCAGATGTTGTACTTGTGTTCCAGATGTTGTACTAGTGTTCCAGATGTTCTACTAGTGTTCCAGATGTTGTATTGGTTCCAGATGTTGTTATTGTGTTCCAGATGTTGTACTTGTGTTCCAGATGTTGTTATTGTGTTCCAGATGTTGTACTTGTTCCAGATGTTGTACTTGTTCCAGATGTTGTACTAGTGTTCCAGATGTTGTATTGGTTCCAGATGTTGTTATTGTGTTCCAGATGTTGTACTTGTTCCAGATGTTGTACTTGTGTTCCAGATGTTGTTCTTGTGTTCCGGATGTTGTTCTTGTGTTCCAGATGTTGTTCTTGTGTTCCAGATGTTGTACTTGTGTTCCAGATGTTGTACTTGTGTACTAACTCTCTACTCTGAGTCCATCAGTGTGTTCTCTCTGTCAGTACAGAACCATCAGAACACTACCAGTTCCAGGATGAATCACTCAGAACGCTCCAAAGAAGAAGTGAGAAACACTTTCACCCTAAACGGTCGCCATCTTGGCTCCGTAGAGGAAGGGGGCGGGGCCATAAAGGATTTTCAAATTAAAGGTATGTGAGGAAGCTGCAGCTGTTCCTGAACACAACGTGTTTCTTCTCTGCTGCTGCTGGACAGAAGAATCAGAGTGTTTATTGAGTGTTAAACAGAGGACACAAAAACGCACTGATTTCTGGGTAAAATAATTAAAGCTGCAGATGTTTTGGAGGCTGATGTGGTCACATGATGAGGTCATTTCCTGTCAGTGCAGAACAGCAGTGTGCAGATTGAAACAAAACTACTCTTCCTGCACTACAGCAGTACGAGTCCTGACATGTAAGAGCTCTATTTGTTGGTGAACTGAGGGAATTCTGTCATCTGCAACACAACACAAATGTGTCCTGTCACTATTTACAGAGTGAATTGTACCAAAACCTCACCATCCACTTCATAGAGAGAAAGAAGCTGTTGTTTGCAGTGTCAGTGATCCACAAAGTTCTGATTGGCTGCGTTGTCGTCGTGGGTTACGGCAGCACTCATTGTGAGATCTGAGACCCCTGTTGGGACAAAGATTTCACCACATCTCTCTTACGACCGTCTCCTTTCATCTCAGCCCGTCCGTCATCGCACCGTTAATATGGGCTTTAAAAGGCTTTACGGACGCGGGTTACATCAGCGGGGTTCAAGATGAAAGCTCGTCCTGATGCCTGACAGGTGATCAGCCAGACGGACAGCTGATTGACTGACTTCTTATTGTCAGTCCTGAGGATCAGAGTTTTTATGACGCAGTGACGGCAAAACAAAATTACAGTCATGATTCAACCACGGCAGAGCGTGAAATAGCCACGCTTTGGCCTGTCGAGGCGTGAAACTTACAAGCATGTTAATGTCATGTGATGCTGGATCATGTGATCAAAGCCTCACAACAGAGGCAACAAAGGACACGTTTTTAGGCAGCATCAGGAGGCAGGAGGGGTTGTTTGGTGGCATTCGTCACAGACTACTGCCATGCGGGACGATGAGGTTCGAATGTAAGAGTTGACAACGTTTTTGTCAAGTTGTTTGTATTTTTCCAACCATATGTTTCATTTTCCTGTAAATCACATGACTCTACATGCAGTAGGTTTCTTTTTTGGCCACTACAGGAAAACGTGTAACTTTCATGCCGAGACAGGCCATTGCGTGGCTATTTCACGTTTTGCCGTGATACCGGGTTGCATGATTAGTCCCTTCTGTGTAGCATAATAAACATATAGCGTACCAAACATATAGCGTACCAAACATATAGTGTACCAAACATATAGTGTACCAAACATATAGTGTACCAAACATATAGTGTACCAAACATATAGTGTACCAAACATATAGTGTACCAAACATATAGTGTACCAAACATATAGCGTACCAAACATATAGCGTACCAAACATATAGCGTACCAAACATATAGTGTACCAAACATATAGTGTACCAAACATATAGTGTACCAAACATATAGTGTACCAAACATATAGTGTACCAAACATATAGTGTACCAAACATATAGCGTACCAAACATATAGTGTACCAAACATATAGCGTACCAAACATATAGTGTACCAAACATATAGTGTACCAAACATATAGTGTACCAAACATATAGTGTACCAAACATATAGTGTACCAAACATATAGCGTACCAAACATATAGCGTACCAAACATATAGCGTACCAAACAAATATCACGCCCGCATTTTCATTCACTTCAGAGATTGGATTAAAAAAACAATCTTTGGTGCAAAACGTTTACGGTATTATCTTTAATTTGACTAGTTTGTGGTACAATAATAATGATAATAATAATAATGGTACCATGTTATGGAAATCTGGACTGTTTATACTGGTGTGACTTGAATGACCACATTTAGGCAGTTTATTCTGTTTTTAATCGGATTATTATAAATAATTCATGAATCACTGACACATTCTAAATTCACTAATATAATAGTAAACATCTTTTCTCAGAGCTGCAGGTGAACAGATGTAATTAGATCCAGTGTGTAAATAGCACTGAAGGTTTGTCAGACTGCTGAACAAAGTCTTTCAGCTCGACGCGTCACTCTGTATGTTAGTTCATCAAATATTTGTTTAAAAGAAGGAGTGACATAATCACGCTCAACAGATATCAACAGACACAATATGATCCACTTCCACTTCCACAGTAGGAAGTTCAAGGAAAAAGAGTCGGAGCACTTCCTCGTCGAGCTGAAACGTTTCGTTCTATATTTAGTCTGAGTTGCATTTCACGTGTTTGTGAATCCACTTTAGCAACGTGTCTCTGCGGAGGAAACACATCTGCTTGTGTGCAGATTGAGCAGCTGATGTACACAATGATAATCCTTGTGTGTGTGCCTACAGAGGTGCACATCACTATTTTAATAATGCACTTCTAAAACGAGAGGTTTATTCACCTGAGCCTGTAAAACAGTTGTGTAATGTCCCGATGAGCTTCATCAAGTCTCAGAAAACACTGTTTTGTGGTTATTCTACTGATAAACGCAAAAACACTCCATTTACCAGGCAGCACAGGTTTAGAAGCTATATTAAGTAACATTAAAATAAAGGTGTACTTGTGGAGTTCAAGTCTCCATCTCTGCTGCCTGTGAAGGCAAGGTACAGCTGGACAGCTCAGAAATACATATATACACTGCTCTATGTATTAATCCATATCTGTTCTGGTCACAAGCCTGTCTGTAAATGTTTCCTTCAAAAGGAACATTTTATATCACGTTGTGAATGTTGAGTTCAGGTTTCTGACAAGAACAAAATTCTGTCAGAAACATTAGAGATGAAATGACTGACGACCTTTTAAAAACCAGCCGACAGTAAATTACCCAGTAAAAAAAATATTTGATTTAATGGGTGCCGGCGTCGGGACTATAAGTGATTCTGGAAAGTGTGAAGTGTCTTTTTATTAGTTTTGGCAAAAGACATAAATTAACATCTGATTTTAAGCTTTAATATTCCAAAGCATTAATATTAAAGTTAAAAAGTTTTCCTTTTCATTCTGAGAATCAGCACTTCACAACATTAAATGGTTAAAAACCACCAAGTACACTATTTAACTGTAAAGCAGCTTCTCCAGCAATAAATAATGTGAAGCGTGAAACCTGTAGGAAGACGATCAGACTGGAGATTTATATGCTTCAAGGTACAACGATGATTGTAGACTGTAATACATGACAATACAGCAGATATCAACGTTTTAGCCTGCAGAGGAACTACAGAGCTGAAAGCGGCTCATCGGCTGTTGTTTTTCACTGTCTGAGAAAGCTTTAGTTGGATTTTAGCTTTTCAAACTGAAATAAAGCTGAAAATAAACACTTTCCAAAGTGAATAAAAGACAAATCTGCAGAGAAGTTTTTACAGTAAAGAGCTTAATAAATTCACTGGTAATGAAAATAATGGTTTATAGTTACATTAAAGATAATGGTGTGTTCAGTGAGTGAATATTTTTCTTTGACTGACTATAATGTCGATGTGTTTGAGGGTTAACACTTGATTTAAGGAGCACAGTTTAGAATCAGGCAGAGAAAGGCATTTAGTTGTGATGGTTAAGGAGAGTTATCTGAAAAGGAGAGTCCTCTGAGCGATAGAAAGACCAACAGGAGTGTGTGTGTGTGTGTGTGTGTGTGTGTGTGTGTGTGTGTGTGTGTGTGTGTGTGTGTGTGTGTGTGTGTGTGTGTGTGTTGAGCCTACCGTGAACGAGGCAGCAGAGTATCAGGATGTGAAGGGAGAACATCCGAGTGTCCATCCTCAGCGACCGCGAGTCACACAGACGGGAAACTGACCAGAGTTCCTCCTGAAGCAGCCGCAGATACCGGAGACAGAGAGAGACAGAGACAGAGACAGAGGATGAGAGAGAGACAGAGACAGAGAGACTGAGAGGCAGAGGGAGACGGAGGGAGACACAGAGAGAGAGAGAGAGGATGAGATTGCTCTGAGGGGGAAACGGGATGCTCCTCCCTCCATACAAATCCAAAGCAGCAGAGGACTCAGCAGCTGGAGAAGCTGCAGGAGACAGAGAGAGTTGTGTGAGTGTGTATTTGCATTACTGATGTTGTGAGGACATGAATCTGTTTACACTGTGTGGACTTGACTTTGGGGTCATTCGTTTTCAGGTGAAGACCTGGTTTATAGTTGGTTTTGCTTCAGATTCAGTTTAAGTTTAGCTTCAGAGGGACCTGATGGTAGAATTGGACATTTTAGTATTGAAAGTGAAAACACACCAATTTTGCAGTTTAATACCAAATTAAAAAGCAGTCAGAGAGCTCAGAGTGACTCTATCGAGGCTGAACAACCTTCCAAATATTAATTTAACGCTACAAACTGTGAATCTGACAGCATCGAAAACACACCCAGTAAACTCCACTGAGACAAACAAAATATCTTTCACATTTTATTCATTCTAGAAATCTTGTTTTGAAGAGTCTGTATTTAATTATTTGTGTAGACAAGTGACCAAAACCTGGAGAGGCCACCGGTTTTCTAAAGGTATGAATGCAGAATGAGACACAAGCAAACTGATCGTAAGACTCTCACACCTGGAAACAAAACGCATCCTGGCTGATTCAGCTCAAAGAACATCTGTTCACACACACACACACACACACACACACACACACACACACACACACACACACACACACACACACACACACCTAAATAGATTTGAGGTTATTTGCAGTTTGCTTTGGTCCCACCAATATAAACTGGTGTGATTGGAGCTCTGTGCTTTTTGTGCTTTCATGGGTTCCTGAATTTTGGAAAGTTGGAAATGTGATTTATGCCACTGAAAGAGCGAGAAGGAGAGCGAAGACGTGATTGTGTTGTGAAAACTGACAACTAAGGTTGAGCACAGGAGTGTTGAATGTCTATTTGCAGTTGTTGGAATATTTGTCTCCCCAGGGACTATGACGTGGTGATGGTATGTCATCTTATTAAAACGCAGCTGTTGATGGAAGAGGTTTGTTTTAAATGTTCACGTTGAGAGAGGGAAGTGGTTTTCACACCAATAAAATCACTACACCGCACTGTAAACTTGTTTTAATATTTGAGAAACGTTTGCTATATTAAAAGCCGCCATGTTATTTGCAGGACCAAAATGTGTGTTCATTGTGAATCACAGGAAATCTGACAGTCAGAAAGAAAAACCTCTTGTTCCTCAATCCAGGTCATTTTTGTTGTGCAAACCTGAAGACTTTGTGATAAACACTGTCTGGTTTGATGAGATCGTTCAATAAAAAGTCTTTATTAAGAAAAAGAGAATATTGTTGTGAGTGAAGGGAAAGGATCGTCTCCTATCGAAAGACTTCCTGGTCTGAGGATGCTCAGAAAGATAAAAGCAGATTGATGTTCAACCATCTCAAGTTTCAGATTTGGTATTTCAGGTTTGTACTTCTCTGCAACCCGAAGAATAAATCCACTTTGTATTTTGAGTAGAGTTTCGTACTTTTGTGTCTCCGTTTTAGTTCCTACGAGCTTGAATGTGGTTGTTTAAATTTAAATACATTTTCGATTGGCTGACTAAAAGAAGAGAAGAAACCACTTCATCACCAAACTCCCATTTCACACACTGGAGGATATTGAGTTTCATCATTCTGAGAATAAACCCACTTCTCACGGTTTCCTTTCCCGTCCCCTTTTTCATGTTGTGCTGCAGCGGTGTGGATAATTAAATGTGTTGACTTTCACTTGTTACGATTGATCTTTGCCAGAATATTTCTTGGAGGAGACTTCCAGTTCTCCCTGAGTCTCCGGTGACTGACAGAGCAAAAAAACACGCTGCAGCTCAGAGTCCAGAAAAAACTAAAAACGTCACGCTTCCTGCATGAATTCTCTCTTTTTAGCTCTTTGAAAAATAAATTTCATACTGAACACAAATTAAAGGGTTTTCTTTTTTTTTTTCTGAAGAGGGAAAACAAGCCCTGATATTTTTAACTACTCTGACTTCATGGAGAAAAATGATCAAACCTGCTAATGACGTAAAAACTGGTATTTTCCTTTAAATCTACTGAACATGTTCAAGTTATTTCTTTAAGGATTAAATAAACAAACCCTCAATATTCAATGAAATAATGATTTTCAAGGTCAAAATATCATGCAATTTGTTTTGAATGAACACATTAAGTTGATGTCCTTTGTAAAAGCTCTTCTCTGCTCTGCTAAGCATGATACAAACTCCTGATTAACTTAATTAGGGCTTTATAATGAAATCGTTTTCTGAATGACTCTCTTCATTAAAGATTCAATTTGTGCTGATAAACAGGCAGCTGGCAGACAGAAGAGGGAAAGCTGCTGTCAAACACTGAACTGTAATAATAAAACATGTTCATCTCAGCTTTATTTTCTAATTTCTGTTTGAGGCCTCTGTGAAACCTGTTGGAATGAAAACGCCTGCTTGTCACTGAGGATATTGTTTTCTGCAGTTGTGTGTTTACCTGATAGCAGGAACGTTGTCATGCGCACGGCGTCCACAGATAGATGGATTTAATTCCTGCATGCTTCCCACCACCCTGCAGCTCAGCACGCTCAGTCTACTCTCTGCAGTTTATTACCAGCGCTGCCTGCAGCGGTTAATGAGCAAAAGAAAAAGAACAAAAAAAGGAGTGAGTCTGCAACTTTCAGCAAGTTTAAACTCCACAAATTCGCATTAAAGGCTGAAGAAAATTTAGCAAAAGCTGATGGAGTAAAAAAAAGAAGAAGAAATTCCACACCTGCTGGAATATTGTATTTTCTAAATAAAACCAGCATCATAAACATATTTCAGCATATGATCTCTGCAGCCGGAGTCAGGACTGTTACATTAATGATAAATCCTAGAAAAGCCCAAACCAACATGACACATGTCATGAAATGACAGGAGACACGTTCAGAGCTGAGGAACAGGACACTGAGCGTAGACCACCATCTAGTGGAGAAACAGAGAACTGCATCCTCCAACAGCAGAGACTTTACTCACGTTGGAAAAGTGGCTTCAGGATCATTTCTCCTTCTGATCTCCTGCTGGTGTAATTCAGTCTGGTGACGGCACAGTGTGGAACAAAGATTTATAATAACACTTTAAAGAGAAATACTTTAGCATTTTGTCTGTTATTGGATCTTAAATCTTTCCTTAGAATCTCTGATTATTTCTTACATTTGTAGAGCAGAATATATCAACATACAAACATCAGTTCCTTCGCTCGCGTAGTTTCTGTTCTTTCTTTTCCAGATGTCCCGTCATGGAGCTGCATGTCTCTGCTCTGCTTGTTGTCTCCACCAACAGTTCTTCTCTTCTATCTCTATGCTGTCCTTTTCTCTCTCTGCTCTCCTCTCACCCCAACTGGTTGAGGCAGATGCTCCGCCCACCTCTGATCCTGGTTCTGTTAACAGATGCTCCGCCCACCTCTGAGCTTGGTTCTGTTAACAGATGCTCCGCCCACCTCTGATCCTGGTTCTGTTAACAGATGCTCCGCCCACCTCTGATCCCGGTTCTGTTAACAGATGCTCCTCCCACCTCTGATCCCGGTTCTGTTAACAGATGCTCCGCCCACCTCTGATCCTGGTTCTGTTAACAGATGCTCCGCCCACCTCTGATCCTGGTTCTGTTAACAGATGCTCCTCCCACCTCTGATCCTGGTTCTGTTAACAGATGCTCCTCCCACCTCTGATCCTGGTTCTGTTGGAGGTTTCTTCCTGTTAAAGGGAGTTTTTCTTCCCTCTGTTGGAGGTTTTTCTCCCTTAAAGAGGAGTTTTTCCCTCCTAGCTTATGTGGGAATTGTTGAATTGTTGAATTGTTGAATTGTTGGGTTTGTCTGTATAATATTGTAAAGCCTTGTTGTAAGGACTTTAATGTGTTAACCCTCGTGTTCAACCAAGTTCTATTTTATTTCTATATTTTTATATTTTTGGGGATTTTTTTTTTTTGGTTTAAAGAAACCCTCACAGCATCCTTGTCACCAATGGTCCCAAAAAAATATGAAAATATAGAAATAAAATAGAACTTGGTTGAACACAGCTGCGGGTCATTTTGACCCAAGGACAACACGAGGGTTAAGTGCCATAAAATAACCTATGTTGTGACTTGGCGCTACATAAATAAAGTTGAATTGAATTGAAATATACATACATTATGGGATTCAGTGACACACAAAGGAAAAAAAACATGTTTTAAAAAATATTTGCAAATTTACAAAAAATCTGAAACTGAAATCTGTCATTTACAAAAAAATCTTTTGACACTTCAGTACTTTGAGGAAGCAGCTAGAGCGTCAAGTCTTCTTTGGTTTCTTTAAGCTTTAAACATCTGAATTTAGTTAGTTTACCTCATCGTTCAGTCGATCCTCTCAGACTCAAACAGGCTGATGGAAAGTGTCTGAACGACCGTCTTTAGATCTTCAGGACCTTCACAGATGTCCGAGGCGACTCCAGCGTCGACCTGCTCGTTCGCTTCCGGTCATCGTTGTGCTGGTAATCTTCGAGTGACCGTTCACTACGGAAACACGGTTGTTTTTTCAAAGGACCTCTTAAGTGTTTGTCTCCAAACATCTTCACATTCACAGCTGTGAGTCCTCTGTTCTTCTGAGGACTCTCAAAACTTTAGAAATACTTTGACTTGGAGGCTTGTTGTTTTTGTTGTTTCGTGCCGACATGCCGTGTGAACTGTTTCCCTTTCTCAACTGTATAATCTGCAACAGCTGGACTATAACTAAGGTCTAGACTTACCTCAAGGATCCTTAAAGCAAACATGAAGCACCTGACAACAATCTGGAGTGATTCAACACCCGGTCTGGTCCTCAGGGACGGACTAACCGGTGGGCCCATGACCAGCAGGTTTTCATGAATAACTGTTTTATATGAATTAGACGTGTTGTATTGTTTGAGTGTTGTGTAGGTGCAAACACCCCGAGGTGCTGTAGTTTATATAATCATTCATAACGGGAGTCTGTGAGTGTTTGATAGAAGCAGAAGTTAAAATATTGATCCAAAATAGTGCAAAATGTGACTTTAATGTAAATTTTCACGTTATATTTTGTGGAGATTATCATTTTTTTTGAAAAACAGTAAATCTGTAGGATTTCATTGTGTCCTCTGAAACAATCTAGTCCTTTAGCGAGAAGAAAATCACACTGATTTCAATCAGGTTAGAAAAGATTTTCTTTTCTCAGTTTTATATAAATAAGTGCACAGTATGGCAGTATGTCAGTCACAGGTTACTGGTTCCTGATCATTAAATGGCAGCCAGTCAGTTAACGAGTCGGTCGGAGAGCCGATCAGCTGGAGAGCCAATCAGCTGGCGAGCCGGTCGTTCAGGTAGTTGGAGGTCTTGATGTCCTGCAGCAGCGTCTTGGTGACGTCGTACAGGTTGTGCTGGTAGGCCAGCCGGTAGCGGCTGTTCACGTCATCACAGTGAGACAGCAGGCGCTTCACGTTGGGAGTGACGCCGCTGGGAGCGCCGTCCAGCCTGAAGGAACACACACACACACACACACACACACACACACACACACAGACACACACACACACACACACACACACACACACACACACACACACACACACGCACGCACACACACACACACACACACACACACACACACACACACACACACACACACTTTCAGGTAGTTTATCGACAGAGACTTGTGACGGAGGATCTCTGTCATCCTGAAGGATGAGTACTCACTTCTTGAAAATGTCCTCGAACAGGGTGGAGGTGAGCGGCCGGTGGCGTTTGAGCTCCTCCAGGTAAACGAAGTCTCCGTTCACGATCACCTTCTGGAACAGAATCTCAGCCCAGTCTGGACTGTGGCTGTACGCCTCCGACACCACGAACACCTGACACGCAGGAAACACGTGATTGACAGTCAGTCCTGCCGGGAGGTTTTTGGGGATTGTTTTTGAGCCAATATTTTAGATTTTGTGGTGGATTTTAAAAAAACAACAACTTTGTGGAGTCTTAAGTGAGTTTCTTGCAGTAAAATTGCAGGAATTAGAAACAAATTTTAGTTCTATGTTTACTGAATAAATAATTCATTCAGGTTTTATCTTCCTCCTGCGTCACGGTGCTGCACACTGTGCACACGCAACAGCAGCAGTCTCTGAACGTGTGGATCCACCCTCGTAGGTCCAATCAAAGGTGACGTTAGCAGAGACAGACCTGGTAGCACTGAGGCAGAGCGACGACGGCGTTCAGCAGCTCCGCAGGTCGCAGGTTGATGATGCGTAGGTCCGATCCGTGGTTCAGGAAGTGGAGCTGAAGAGCGACCAGTTTAGCTGTCTGCACACAGCGAGTCGCCTGACGCACACATGAGTCCTGGTGGAGTAAACACACACACACACACACACACACACACACACACACACACACACACACACACACACACACACACAGTGAACATCTCTCCTCTGAGGTTTTATTAAAGGTATAAACACAGAGCAGCTCGGGTACCTTTGAGAAGCTCTCTGCAGCGTCCTTCAGCAGACTCAGCGCTTTGGCCAGCGAACTCTTGAGATCAGGAGTGATGACTGTTTGGAGAAAAGTCAGTAAAACACCACATGAGGAGGTTCACTGAGTTTTAGTTTGATTCTTGTGTTTTAAAGGTTGTTTGTTTCTCGGTTTCTGGACTCACCCCAGGCCTGAGACTCGATGATCTTCAGCTGCGTCCTGGCAGCCATCTCGTGGTTCTCTCCGATCTCCCGCCTCATGCTGAAGCACAGCGCCACCATGTTGTATTTCTCGCTGTCTGCAGGGAGGCAGCGCTTTATGTAGTCCAGCAGAGCCGTCTTCAGGTTGGAGCTCTGCAGCACGACAGAAAGACTTTTATTAAACTGGTTCATATCAGTCAACATGGATCTGTTGTGGTGTGAACTTCTGTTTGATTTCAGACTTCCTGTTTTACTTTGTCGTATTCTGGCTTTAGTTCAGACTGGGTTTCGTGTTTTATTTTGAAATTCAGCAATAACATAATAAGTTATTCATTTATTTTTCATACACAGTGGGATGTGATGTCAGCTCTGTGCTGGAGACGCTTCAGAGATCAGCTGTGATGAGTAGAAAACACTTTGTTGGGCAGAGAAACAACGAATACCATCATTTCTTCTGTTTATATTATCATAAATGACATCATAAAAATGCTTGACTCCTATTGGCTGAGCCTTCTTCCCCAAAAACATAGGTCTTTCATATTTAAACTATTCAATAGTTTTATGTTCCAGACAATAATAGTTTCAGCTTTAGTTCTGAGAAACAGTTTTTTTCCATCTGCATAGATTAAAAAAATAAAATAAAAAATAAAAGTTACCATGGCAACAGCAGCTGGGAGCACTGAACTTTTTCAGATGGATAAATAGTGAATATTCACTTCTTTGCCTGTGTAGTGTGTGTGTGTGTGTGTTTTCAGAGTGTCTACGTGTGTGTGTGTGTGTGTGTGTGTGTGTGTGTGTCGAACCTGTCCTCTCTCCGTGTCCACCTTCTTCCTCAGCAGCATCTCAAAGCAGTGGTTATGATGCAGCAGGTCGAAGATGTACGTCATCTCGTTGTACCTGCCGATACCTGTCAGCAGACGCACCTACACACACACACACACACACACACACACACACACACACACACACACACACACACACACACACACACGCACGCACGCACACACCTTACTGACTTCAGGGCTTATTTTAAGCACTTAATACAAGAACAGATAATACAATAATAAGATTATAAACTGTGATTTTCATCACAGGGAGGACGTTTTAAATCTTAAATTTGAAGATCAATACCAGCTGTTTGCCCACGTGTCATGTGGCCTGGATATAAATGTAAATGCCACCTTCACCTCACTGGGAGTCAGGAACAAACCTGTTTATCATCACTTCACTGGAATGAATTGTTTTCTAATGACATGAGAAACATGTTCATGAGGGTGAATTTTTTAAGCCAATGTTAAATTCCTGCCTGATTTCTAAATGTGAAATGAATGACAGACATTTCTGACAGAAGAGAGTCTGAGTCGGTGTTTGAGGTTGGTGGATCAGGGTTGGGAGCTCACCAGCAGGCTGTAGTGCTCTCCTGGAGCCAGGTAGGTGTGGCTGAGGTGACGGGCGGCCTGGAGCACTCTCACGATCCCCTCCATGTTACAGGTGAGACTGAAACAGTCATGAGCCACGATCAGCAGCTCCACGACTGCAGGACACGAGAAGGACTTTTAATTTCATTTAAAAATCACAACATTTTGGACTTCATGTCCACGATCTAAAGCTCATTAAACAGGTGTATTCAGGGTGTATCCAAATCCACTTCTGCTAGTTTAATGGTGAATAATCTGATGGTTCAAAGGGGTTGCACTTAGTCTCTTAAATAATCAGGTGTTTTCTGATCATAACATGAAGCCAACCAATCAGAGTCATCCCTCATTGCCTTTAAAAGCCAGCTGCACTCACACGATGGTGCTTTTAAACTTGCTTAAAGCTTTTCTGCAGAGGAAACAGATCTGCTCGTGCACAAGTGGATTTGCTGTATAAACGTATTTGTGAAAATAACTGTCGGTCTGAAACAAAGACATCTGCGTTACACTTGGTAGACAGAGTCCATAATGTCTGTTCAGGACTTCAAGCTGAAATCATTCATATGCAGTCAGATTTGTATTTTCACTGTCAGGTTTATTTTGGTTTCTACAAACTACTCAAAAATAAAATATCTTTCTCTTTGTCTGCTCAATCCTCCACCATGATCAGCGGCTGGTCTCCGACTCAGTCTGTCTGCTGCAGGAAGTGAATACAGTCAGAGTTGATCTGATCGCTGCAAATTAAAATAAACGGCACCGATCAGGACAACTGAGCGGTAACATACTGAGGAGGCCCTCAGAGAATCCACTCATTTCAATCTATTATTGAAGTATAGGGTGCTTAAAGCTTCCATCATTTCACTGGCCTCAATAGAAAATAATACATGTTGTGCAAATTACGTTTTAAAACTATAAAAGTGTTTGTTTCGTCTGCAGGAATTTTTGAAGGCTGCATTTCTGAAGTTTTACTGCCACAGAGGAAATACATTTATGACTCCTTTAATGACTTATTTACTGCAAGCAGGAGGGAAAATATCACAGCGAAGAATTAACAATTAGTGAGAAGACAGTTTGGAAAATGTTAACGTTAAGAGAAAATGGTCGTAAGCTTCAAGTGTGAGTCTGTTTCTACACTTCATATTTCATGTTCAATTTTTTTAACAGATGATGAGGAGAAAGTATTTTCTGTACTCAGAAAGTCTTCTTCTAAAAACAGATGGTGGAACAGGGAGGTTGTGTGTGTGTGTGTGTGTGTGTGTGTGTGTGTGTGTGTGTGTGTGTGTGTGTGTGTGTGTGTGTGTGTGTGTGTGTGTGTGTGTGTGTGTGTGTGTCGTACTGCACTCCAGGTCTCTCAGGGGAACAGTGGTGAGGTTCTCCAGCAGTTTCAGTCCCACCAGGTTCGGGTCGTCACACAGTTTGATCAGCTGCATCAGAGAGTCGCGGCCCTCCGAAGGCCTGAACACCTGCTTCTCCACTGAAAACACACACACACACACACACACACACACACACACACACACACACACACACACACACAGTTTCAATGTGGGAAACACATTTCTTAGTTTTGATGCTTTAAAGATTGTGAACATTTAAAAAAATATATATATTTGTGTAAATTTGAGCAAAAACATCATCAGATTTTCTGAAGTCCTGAAATTAGATAAAAAGAACCCAGTTAGACAAATGATACTAAAATATTTGACTTGGTTATGTATTTATTTGGGAGAATGATCCAGTATTACACTTCAGTGAGTGGAAAAACTCTGTGAACCTTCAGGATTATCAGTTCATTTGCAGGTGATTTTAAAGTCAGGTGTTTTCAGTTAATGGGATGATAATCAGGTGTGAGTGTGTGTAACCGGTTTCATTTAAAGAACAGGAATCAATCAGAGTTTGAGCTTCACCACATGTTTGTGGAAGAAAAGAGGAGATTTTTGAGGATCTCAGAAAAACTGTTGTTTGTGTTCATCAGGCTGGAAAAGGTTCTAAAACCTTTTGTGAAGAGTTTGGACTCCAAGAAACCACAGTCAGACAGACTGGGTACAAATGGAGGGAGTTAAAGAGCACCGTTACCCTCCCCAGGAGTGGTCGACCAACAGAGATCACTCCGAGGTGTGTAACACCATCAGGAGAAGGCTGAACAACAACAGTGTGCACGGCAGGTTTACCAAAAGAAACCAACGCTAATTAAAAAGAATATAACTGCCCTTCTGCAGTTTCCAAAGATCATGTCAAAATGTTGTGGACCGACGAGACTAAAATGGAACTTTTTGGTTTAAATGAAAGCCAAAACAAAAAGCGTCCTGCATCGAGACATCGATGCTAAAGACACCAGGCTGCAGAAGAACAGAGTTGTTTTGAATGTTTTGAAAAAAAACAAGTCAAAGTCCTGACCTGAGAAATGTTGTCGAAGGACCTGAAAGTTCCCTGTGCTGATGTGCCGGATGATTGACAGTTACAGGAAATGCTTCAGTTACTGCTGCACGTGGAGATCACAGCAGATACTGATTGCTTACTTTGGTTCCTTACAGATATGAAATATTGAATCATTTTCCTCAACAAATAAACCATCAAATATAATATTTGTTTAATTAAGTTCTCTTTATTTGATTTTAGGAGTTGTGTGAAAATCTGATGATGTTTTGGGAAAATTGGGAAACTTCTAAAGTGTTCACAGACTTTGCAGCACCGCTGTTGAACTGACACATATGAGCCGTGATAGGTAAACCAGATGTGCTCTCACCGGGCTGCAGCTCCTGGGTGGAGGCCAGCAGCGCCTGCACCACCGTGGAGGAGACGAGCTCGGCCACCGCGTCCGCAGAGAGACTCTGAGCTCGGATGAAGGCCTGAGCGTTCCTGAAGCGCTCCGGCTGCTCCGACAGCAGCAGCTTCTCCAGGACGAAGCGAGGTTCCTCCCCGCTGATCTGACCGAAGGAGCACTGCAGCTCCTGGAGAGGACCGAAGACACACACAGGTAATAACAGGCTGCTGGATGTGTTTTATTAAAGAAAGGACATCTTCATATTAGAATCAGAGGGCAGGGAAGAACAGAGGAGGAAGAATAGAGCATTTGTCTTATTAACATTGAGTGTCTGGAGCAGGAGGGTACCTTGGAGAGCTGGTAGAGGCTGAGGACCTGCTTGCAGTGGTTTTTGCCGTGGCGACACTGATCCACCAGTTTCTGTAGCTGCACGGCGACCTTGTCTTCAGGCAGCATCACAAACGAGGACAGGCTGATGAACGAGGAGGCTGGAAGAGAAAGGAACAGATGAGAAAGATGTGCAGCCAAATATGCATTTTGTGGATTATAAACTATCTCTTCCATGAAGCAGCCTTTCCAATGGACAGTTTATTTATGTTCCCAAGGTCACATCTTTCTTATGAAGTTAGTCAGCAGTGATGCTCCTCAAGGTTCAATTTGAGGTCCTATTCTTTATCAGTTTGTTTATTTTTTTTGTTATTTCCTTTGTCATTTTTTTTAGATAGAATTACAATTTTAAAGTAGATGCAGCTACAGAGATCACTTTAATAATATCAAACATTATCCAGCTGGGGAAAACAGCTACATTGGTTAAAATAGAGGCTTAAAGGTAGACAGTGAATTATTTCACCTTAAAACAAATGAAAGAAAAACCATGTATTAGTTTAACAGCAGAATAGTCTGATCACATAGGAGGTCTGATGTGTATTTATATATAAATGTAAAGTGATGTGGACAGACCAAAAAATAAGGAAATGTAATGTAAATAACAAAATAATGTGTTTAAAGAGTTTATGTAAAAGAAGCTGATTCAGCTGGTTTGGGTGGAGCTCAGCTATGTGAATAAATGTGATAAACATGAGGAGACCCCTGCTGTGAACTGAAGGTGGGAGGAAGCTTACAGCTGGTCATGCTCGTCTTCGCTGGAGCTTCTGCAGCTTCTTCTTGTGGTTCCGGATCCAGATCTCCGGACGCCAGACCTCTGCAGCGCAGCACCACCCACATGTCCGGGTGGTGCTGGGAGAAATAGCGGCAGACACGACTGGCTTCGTGGACGCTGCCCTCGTCTAATAACTGACCAATCAGAGCAGCCAGAATAGTCCTCTCCTCTGGACTCAGCGCTGACTCTGCGCTCGGCTCCTGCCGCTCCTCCGGGAGTCCCTCCAGGCTGAGGCACTTCTCCGTACTCAGGGCTGAAATGCCGGAGAAAGAGAACTCCTTCATGATCACGTCGTATGAGTTCATCTCCGGCGTGACAGCCGGCGGCGGCAGGTTAAAAACGCTCTCCTTCTCCATGGCGACGGTGAGGATGTGTTTATGCACCCGGCTGAGCCACAGCTTCTTCTCCAGGCTCTCCAGTTGGTCCACAGGAGCCGGGCTGAACTGGGAGAGCCAGTGAGCGGCGAGCGCCAGCAGCAGACAGCGCTCCTGGACGTCCAGCAGCTTCGTCTGAACCTCCGTGCCCGGCGGGGAGTCGGCGGTCCCGGTGTCAGCCTGCGACAGGAAGAACCGGGAGGCTGGTTCTGGATCGGTGTCGTCGGCCTTCAGCTGCTCGTGACACTTCCTCCAGAAACCAACCCGGGTCTCCAGCCTCCTCCACTGACGTTTGGTCTTCTGGGAGCTCACTTCCTGAAGAAGCTACAAGGAGGACGGAAAAACATTACAGCCAAGTTTACAAAGTCTGTTTACTCGACTTATTTTAAACGGCTACTCGTTCTAATGGAACATTTACTGAGTCAAAATAAACAAAAGAATAATGTATATTCATGATAAGATGTAAAGTAAACCCACTGAGCATCTCCACACACATCTCCAGTGATTGGATCTCACTTCTACACTCAACATGCAAATAAATACAAACACGGCGTAAATAAACAAGTAAATAAGCACCTAACTATGTACAGAAAGGCACGGAGAGAGGAGCCGAAGTCACAGGAAGGTTAACAAAATGAGACATCTCTGCTCACTTCAGCATCATTTGGTTAATTAGACGACTTATGACGACCGAAGTGAAAATCTGATGATGTTTTCGGTCAAATCTGTGCAGAAATATTGAATAATTCTTAAGGGTTCAAAAACTTTTTCAACACAACTGTACAAATCCTAAAACATGGATGTTTAACACATCTTCAACCTGAATGGGAAACATGATCACCATCTCCTTTCATGTTCCTGCGTTAGCAACAGCCAGATAATGGTGTCAAAGTGAAGTTGACCTTTGACCTTTTGGACATGGACTCACAAATTTACCTCATCATTTTATCGAACTAGACTTTTTTTTTTTTTTTAAATTCTGTCATAATTAACGTGAATTGTTGAGTTATGGCGACAAATGTGTTTGGTGACGTCAATAATTTCATCGTGGACTCTGAGTGAACGCAATAAACAAATCAACGACATTATTGATTCCCATAAAAAAAACTCCTAGAGTAACGTAGATTAGGTACGATTAAATGTGATTTATAAATCTAACAGAATATTATAGTGTTTATATATAAATATATATATATATATAGCCCTGCACCATGAATATATGACCATCCCCATTTTTAACTCTAAAATGACAGAAATATTGCATTGTTGGAGGATGAACCTCCAGGTGAAGGCGAGGATCAGACCTGGCTGAGCAGCAGGCGGTGGACGGGCAGCCCGGCCAGCAGGGCGACCTGCCGCGCCTGGCTGTAGCGCCCCCGAGTCTGCAGAGCGTCAACGATGGCCTGGAACTCCTCCTGCTGGCCGGAGAGAGAAGTGCACTGCAGCAGCCTGGGAGACAGGCTGACCTCTGACCCCTGCAGCAACTGACTGAGCTGACTCAGCTTCCTGAAGTCTGGACCTACAGAGCAGATAAGAACAAGAAATACACATTAAAAAACAATGGTTTCTCAAAAAAAAAAAAAAAAAAACACGGTTTGACATGATGACAGCAGCTGGTAGAAAGCAGTTTTCCAAAGTAATAGTCAAGCTTTCGATGGGAACGTCTCTGGAGCTGCGTCTCACAGACTCTCACATGTTTTTAAACCGCTTCACGAGGAGATTCTCACATCTCACCGTTGGATTTGAGGAACTTGTCAACGTCAGCCAGGAGCTGCAGCAGCCGGTGGAGGTCGTACTGGGAGGAGGTGTGCTGCAGCATGGTGAGGAGCAGCACCGAGGCCTGGCTCTCCACCCACTGCAGCGGGAGGCCACCTGACGGAGCCGGGCCTCCGTTTCTCAGCTGTATCAGCGGAGATGGAAGGAGAGCAGATTACAGAGCAGTTCATCGGTGCACAGCATGAAGAGCATCTTGAAGAAACCTGAGACTTGCTTTGGATCCAGATTACCAACAGATACATACATACATGTTATTTATCACCAACCTGACTTTATTAAAAGAAAAAAAGAAATCTTAAAAATCTTCATAAACCTACTCTGCTAGAATCACACCCTCAATTTAAATGGCAGAGAAGCTGAAGATTTAATAGTATTTCTTCAAAACCTTTATTTGTCTGACCATTTTTAAATTTTTGTAATTCTCTCTTTGTTGTGATTTATTTTTTTTAAATACAGTAGTCAACTCAGTCCACAATTAAAAATTTGGGAAAACAGGTATATATTGTCCTCCTTCTTCTAAACAATCAAATATCATGGTAAAGGTAAAAGTGTGAAATAAAATTTAACATCAGAGATAACACAAAAACAAGAACGACAAAAGTTGAAATGTAAAACCTGTAAAATGTTCATTGTGACAGATTACTATGTTTCTGCAAGTGGATGCTTGGTCAACTGATTGATTATATTTTTCTATCAATTGAAGCAGATAGTATTTCGGTGAGGTTGTTGGGACTCACGGTGATTAACATCCTTTGGAAGTCCAGCAGCTTTGATTTGGCCTCAGTGAAGTTTCTGTAGTCGCAGCACAACTCAAACATCCTCAGCACCAACACCAGAGGGCAGTCCTGAGAGACAAGCAGCACAGACAATGTTTTATACTTCCAAATGGGTCAAGCAATGTCATCATGTCTGGCTCAATTTATTATTGATATTGGTATTATTATAAAATACTATTATTTTTTATATTGAAAAAATATATATATATTGATTTCAATTCTTAGCAAGAAGATTGTGATCTTTTGTTATCCAGAATGGGGCCTCACATCTACAAGATGCGATCAAAAGGTTGAAGCTGAGTGTCACAAAATAATGCGTATGAACAGGAGAAGAAACAACCTCTGTGAGTAGGTTGACGTCACTTGATCGACATCAGCATGAGTTCTTTGACTGTCAACACGGAGTTCTACTGGGACCTTCTGAGGCGTCCGAGAGAACATTCGGTGCAAACAACCTGAAATGTGCTGCGATAGCAATTCATTTCTCCAACTTGACAACACGCCTGCTCACCGTTAAAAACATTCAGGTTTCTCGCCCTCAACAAACCAATTATCGCTTTCGTACTCGCAGGATTCCTTGAAGTTCTTTTTCTTCAACAACACAAAGTTCGAGCTGAAGGTCGTTTTGACACAATGGAGGACATCCAGAGCAAGTCACAGATTATAATGGACGTGCTCCAGGACAGGACCATCAGGGAGCGTTTCATGTTTAGCAGCAGCATGAGGAGCTTTACAAGGGGGCGACTCTGAAGGGGGCGGGGGACAGATGTACATCAGGTACAGTGTTCGGTTCTTTTAGGCGCAGTCTCGGAACGCTTTAATCGGATTATTTTATTTCTCTCGTCGCATGTTTTTACCCTCTGGAAGAGCTCGAAGCCTCGTAGGAGGGGCCTGACGTGGCCCCGCTCCAGCAGCGTCCTCCAGATGATTGACAGATCGTGCAGAGTCCATTCGTGGTGCTGGGGGGCTTCAACCAGGTGGGAGGTGGCTTCCCCAGTGGTGACATCATCGACGGAGGTCAGCACCCACACGCACAGGCACGGCAGCAGCTCAGTTCCCTGTCAATCAAACATGGTGGAGAGGGTGGTGAACCACATCATTTCCCAGCTTTATTACTGACACCTGCTTTAAATTAAACATCCCCCCTGAGACATGTACTAATACATGTAAAATAATGTGCCTGGGACATGTGTTTGATGTGATGTTTCCACATAAGGTACATTTTATAGGTTATTTCTTAATATGACACGTACTACTCATCCTCCATTCACAATTCAAGAATCTTTGAACATAGACACACAAGATGTCTTAAAAATGTGATAAATGGTGAATTTGTTTGAAAGTTTGGAACCACTGAAATAAAATGTCAACTAAGGCCAAAGCACCTTTAACTGAAAACGTGCTCTTTAACAGCACTTAAACAGAATCTGGAGTTGACACGGTTCATAATGTCCAGAGAACAGAAGACGGGGTAACCAACAGTCACGTTATCTCCAGGTTCCCCAAACAGGGTTTTTCAACCACGCCGAAGTTGGATGGGTAACTGTAATAATGTAAATGTTTGTGATCTCAATCTGGATCAAATTATTGAGTTATTCCAATTAAATGTGTTGCCTGCGCTGTGATTATAGTCTGTTTGTTTGCTCAGCCACTCTGAAGAGTGGACCAGTGTGATGATGTTGAAGTTCCAACAACGGGAGTGAACACACAACATGATGGCCTATGTGGATTTGTTAAAGGCTACTCCAGTAATTAAAAATGAATAAAAATGTCTATGCCTGTCAGGATGCAACAACTGGAAACTGTCCTGAATGCAGAGTGGGCAGTAATATATGTTACAGTTGTGTAACAGTACAATAACTTGAAGTGTCTCTTTGGAGTAGCAGTGCTTGTTTTTGTCCATTTACCTGTAGACAGGCAGCCAGTACCGCCAGCGTCGGGCAGCGCCGCGCCACCGCCTCCTGCAGCAGGTACCTGCAGGGCGCTGACTCATCCTGGCTCTGGAGGAGGACCTGGAACAGCTCGCCGGGGTGCTCCGGGCTCCCAGAGGCCTCATCGCTTCTCAGAGGCCCCGACGGCTCCACGGGGTCACAGCCCCTCTGACTGTACACCTGCAGGTCCTGAAACGCCAGGCTCAGGTGGGCCTGCAGAGCGGGGCTAAACTGAGCAGCCAGCAACTTCACCTGGAGGAAGAACCAAATATGGTCAGAGGAGTTTGATGTGACTCAACGTGAACAGAAACAACATCGCAGAAGAATCGAATAAAGATGACACAGCACCGTGTGTGTGTGTGTGTGTGTGTGTGTGTGTGTGTGTGTGTGTGTGTGTGTGTTTGTGTGTGTCTTCACCTGCTGCGGAGGGAAGTTGTGCAGTTGAACAAACAGTAAGAAGTGGATGAACTGACTGTCATCGGCGCAGTGGGCGGGGTAAACAGAGCTGAGTTTCAGACTGTGGAGCTGACAGAACTGAACAGGCAACGCCCACTCCTGAGCCGCCTCGTACGACGACCTGACAGGAAACACACACAAACACAATATGTGTCATGATTTAGCCACATGTAATGAACACAAACATCTGGGAGGATATTTGTCCTTGACCCTCCCCTGAGCTCAGAGACTTAGACCCCCCTCCCCCTTTTCTTGTCACTCACAGTAAAGACGAGAATTGAATGTTGTATGATGACATCAGTATTGAGGAGGCGGGGCTAACCTGCTAATGCCTTTCTGCTCCAGACCGTTTGTCACAGCAGCCTCCAGGTAACCAATCAGCTCCTCTGCTGCTCCAGGCTCCGCCTCCACCAGTTTTACACCTTTAGACACTAAAATGAGACAGAAGAGAAGATTAATGTGTGTGTTTACCCAGAGTGTGTAGGTGCAGCGTTGGAGCGGTGTGTGTGTGTGTGTGTGTGTGTGTGTGTGTGTGTGTGTGTGTGTGTGTGTGTTACCCAGAGTGTGTAGGTGCAGCGTCGGAGCGGTGTGTGTGTGTTGTTGGTTCCAGTGCTGCAGGATAACGTTCATGGCTCTGATGTCGACTCTCAGCTTCAGGCTGCAGATTCCCAGCAGCTCAGAGAAACAAACAGCAGCTGACGCCACCGACGGCACGCTGAAACACTGCAGGGCCAACTTGTACACCTGCTGCCAGACCCGCTTCAGCCTGAAACACACACATAACTAATGTTGTGTAGCAGAGCAACATTTCTTTCCTCTTTGCTCCATTAATCCTCTCATTAGACTCAACTAGACTTTCTTAAGTAGAAAAGCTGTATCTAAGTGTGTCGTACTCACAGCAGCCTCAAGTCGCTGCCGCTGCTCAGCTGCTGGACGAGGAAGGTGGCGTACGCAAAACCGGGTCGGCCATGACGGATGTAGTACAGGAAGTCCAGGTTCTCCACCAGAGCGAACCTGCTGACCAGCTGAGGGCTGGAGAAGTGAGGCAGCTCCGACGTCTCTGTGGAGAAATGTGTGCCCAGTTTTATTCAGCCTTCGGCTCTGTTTTAATGTCTCAGGAGTACGACTACACCTACTGCCTGTACAACCCCGTTCCCCAAAAAGTTGGGACGCTGTGTAAATAAAGACAGAATGCTAACAATGAGTTACTGCAGATAGACTAAACACAACATATCAAATGTTGAAACTGAGAAATGTTATAGTTTTATGAAAAATATAAGATCAAATATTTTGATGTCAGCAACACGTCTCAAAAAAGTTGGGACACTCATGTTTACCACTGTTTTCTTTTTACAACACTCTGTAAACGTCTGTGAGCTGAAGAGAGCAGTTGCTGGGAGTTTTGAAAGTGAAATGTTGTCCCATTCTTGCCTGACATGGGATTTCAGCCGCTCAACAGTTTGT
The DNA here is from genome assembly GCF_022577435.1 of Embiotoca jacksoni. Taxonomy (NCBI): domain Eukaryota; kingdom Metazoa; phylum Chordata; class Actinopteri; family Embiotocidae; genus Embiotoca; species Embiotoca jacksoni. The sequence goes on along the minus strand of NW_027185381.1, from coordinate 2,149,540 downwards.
GGTCTCCTTTGTCATATTTTTCATTTTAAAAATGCACCAAATGTTTTAAAATGGGAGGCAGGACATTTTAGTGCCACTGCTACTAAAGGTACATGGCATGTGACAAAAACTTAAAACAAGAACAGAATCTGACGTCATAGTTCAGATATAAGTATTAAATGTCTGTTTAACGTGTTTTTTTCACACGGCCATGACTCTGTGTTAACTTTGATGCAGGGCTTCAGATCTTACCTGTGGAGTTCAGGGTGTTTGATTTCTGCCAACCAAAAAGCTTTGACGGGTCCAGAGGATGGAGCGACTGGGGAAACACACCAACATGCACACTAAATACACATCATCTGCTGTAGACAATATTTATTCAGAGGACTTTTCTACTCAGCAGTAAACAAACTGGATGTTGGAGCACTAACTGTAAATGTATTTTCCTGAGGCCTGCAGCTGACAGGTGTGAGTGTACCTGCAGGAGGTGGTACACGGAGATGTCCGATAACGGGCTGTTTCCTCTGGGCCCGGCCGGGAACAGGGCAGCCCTCAGTTTCGGATGGGTGGCCAGTGCCATCTTCAAGAGCTGGGGGTCGACCGTCCTCTCCGACCTGCCCGACCTCTCACCCTGGACCATCACCTGGAGAGAAAGTACATGGAGGACGGTTCAAGAAATTCATCTTTTATACCCATGGAGGACTTTATCTCAGACTTATGCTAAAAGGGATTAAAGCTCTTTGGGTTCTTCCCAACAATTATTTCTGCATATTCTTCGACATTACTGGTGTCGACTGGAGAGAGCTTATAACTTCTTAACAGTGTGAGCCGTGCAGGAGATTTTGTGTCGATGATAATTCTGCGTGGCCATTTCTTTCTTTACTTTTTATCTCTAAAACAGACTCAAGGGGAATATTGGTGAGTGCTTTCCTAAATTCTGTGGAGCTATTCTTCTAGTTATTAAGATTATGTCTTTTTTGTATGTTATTAGTGTGAATGCTGCTTAGCGGAGCCCTCAGCAGAACATCCCTGGTTCAATACCAGGTCGGGCCCATTCTTCTTGCATGTTATTGCACTTTTTTCACTCCAAGCAAGATGCAACTGCTGCAAAAATAAAAACTACTTGCAGGAAATATCTTTCGCTCTCTTTCTTTGTTTTATGCCCTGAAAAAAAGTTGAGCAAAGATTAAAAAAATCACGAGCCGACTCATAGGTCAAGGCTATAATCATTATTATTCTGTCTCTGAAGTAGTTCATACGTTTGAAACCAGTTTGGGCCAATCCTTCATGCATGTGTTTTCCCCCTTTCTCCCTCCAAAGCAGCACCAGCAACAACACATTCAGCAGCTTAATGCAAGCTACAGCAGCTTGCAGCATTCACACGCATTTTCTACAGGAAATGCACATTCTAGTTATTATTGTCCTTTTATATGCAGTTAACTAACTGAACTGTTGGCTGTATCAATAAAGGAAGTGGGATCAAATGTTATTTAGTATGCCAGAGTTCACCTGGTCGATGCCTCCGGGGGCGAACATGATGGCAGCCAGAGCCAGCAGACTGTGTCCCTCCAACAGAAGACTGCTGAGAGACGCTTGGCTGCCCGGTAACAGAACCTGAGCGCTGGTTAAACTGGCCAGGAAGACCAACCCTGGATCTGGAAGCACAGACACAGAGACACAGAGACACAGAGACAGAGAACCAAAATGGAAATTAAGGTCAATCAGATCACAGACAAACAGGCTGAAAAACAGTTCCTACCCCACGTGAAGTAAACATGCAACAGGAGCCATCCTTTCCAACCAGTTTACAAAGTCTTTTTACCGTTTTAATCTTCCATATTGTATTTGTACTTCTATATTTCATCTATATTTCATATTTCCAGAGTGTTGTACCGACTTGGACTGTTTGAAGAGGATTACATTCAAACTAAGAAGACAAAGTGATGTCTTTGATGGTCAAAATGGATCAGCATGAGGCGTGATTCTGTATAATAATAGAAAACTGACACTAAAGGCATATCTCCTAAATTATATTGTTTTTCCACATGTGCAGAATAAATAATATGCAATTTCTTGTTTGTTTAAATGTGAATTCTCCCTCTTCTCTTGTGATTAAATCTTTATAGTACAACAGAGATGATTTACAAATCTTCATATTTGAGAAGCTGAAATCACAGAATGTCATTCAGTCAGTTTGATTCATCTTTGTTTGGAAAAGTTGTGAATAAAGAGAAGGATTGTGTTACCTGACAGATCTCTGGTGATCTCCTGGATCTTCACCAGCATCTCAAACCAGGGCTGACTCTCAGACAGGTTGTGATTGGTCAGAGGGGGGCAGTTTCTGGGTGTCAGTCTGTGGAGTGGAGACCCAGAGCTCATGAAGTATAATCACAGGAACGTGAGTCTGATGAGTGCATATCATTACTCACACACACCTGTAGTGCTCCAGGTAGGTGTAGAGCAGGTACTGAAGGCTGCGGTCCAGACAGAAGGTGATGAAGACGCCGTGGAGGTCGAGGCCGAGGAGGGACCGGTACTGGGGGACGGGAGGGGAGGACGCCATCAGACCTCCGCCCTGAGCCAGTCTCCAAAGAAGCTGCTCCAAGTCAGCCAGCTCCTCTGGGATGAACACGGCTCTCCTGGAGGAGGAAGCACAGACACAAACAAAGATGAAATACAAAAAATACAAAATAAAAAGTGTGTTTGAGAGAAACAATCCATTAAAAATACTTGATCAATGTGTGTATAATACATCCACATCTGTCCATGTAGGGGAGAAGTCAAAGTAAGGTATTACTGATAAATCATATTTAACAGAAGGTCACAGTGACCTTGACCTTCAACCTTTGATCCCCACCAACAACTAAGTAGTTCATTCTTGAGGCCAAGTGAATGTTTGAGCCAAATTTGAAGAAATTACTATGAGGCGTTGGGTCAGAGCCACATTTTGATTCATTATTAGGTCTCCAAACATTTCTGTTTCAGTATTAAACTCGTTTGTTTTCTGTTGGAGGATGAAGAGTCTCAGTGGTGAAAGCAGCTCTGGTACCTGGCCAGCAGGTCCAGGATGTTCTCCCTCATGTAGGTGCTGCAGACTGTGGAGCTGTTCACCAGTTCTGGGGTCAACTCCGGCCACTGGGGGGCGCCGGACGTCTCCCTGTTCAGGATCCAGTCCACCGCTCGCTGCTGGTCGTGGAGGGCGGTCAGGTACCGCCACAGCACGGACGGGTCACAGGAACTCAACTCTAACGAACAGAAGAGAGGGAACTCCTGACGCTGCCATGACGCTGGTTTCTGTTTCTGTTCTGGGTGGTGCGACATACCTGTGTGATGGAGTCGGGACAGGAGGATGGCCGTCTGGCAGCTCTGGTCCCAGTTCCTCACCCAGTCCAGTCTGAGGTTCCTCCAGATTCCCTCTTCCTCCCTGGACCTCCTCGGTCCAACCAGCTCCTTCAGAAGCTGCTCACCACCCTCCTCCTCACCGGCCACCCCAATAACCCTGCGAAGTGTTTGGATTGTCAACATCATGACGGACACGTCATTGGCTCCTCAGAGGCATGAAATAAATCAGAGTCATCTGGATATAAAGTCCAGAGGAGAACAAGGGGAAGCTCACAGGAGATAAAGAGAACATTGAGGTTTAAGAAAACAGGCAAACACACCAACATAAAAAAGGGAAAACTAGTAAAACCTCTTCCCCAACCTCTGTGTGACTCCTTTACCTTTGTAATGAGACTTTAGTTGGGCGGTGGGAGGCCGGCAGCGGCCCAAGCTTCTCCATCTCCCCGATGAAGAGGACACTCTGCAGCTCCTCCTCTGGAAAGCTGCCCTGATTGGACAGCTCCTCCACCTGACCAATCAACGGGTGGTCAGACAGGTGAGCAGAGAGGAGGAAACATGGTGCTGCAACCACGTGAAACTTTTAAGGGAAAACCTGCCGAAACCCAAAGCTTGAATACCAGACAGTTTACAGCTGATCAGTTGGAACAAAAGTGAAGAAGCAGAAGTCTTTAAGAAGCAGAACAAAGTGTCTTTAGACTAAAACTTACTGATATAATATGTGTTGATACATGTTGGACTAAGAAAAGAGTATTTTATGGCAGAACTCAAGATTATATTAAAGATAGAACTGAACCAGTGATGCTGTTGAACACCAGACTCACCATCAGCTCCCTGAGCTCCTTGTCATCTGTGTAGAGGCAGATACTGTGGAGCTGCTTCTTCACACTGAAACCCTGCAAACAGAGAAATACTGTAGTTTAATATCTTCAACTTATTAGGATTTAAAGGACTCAGCTGTGCTGTAGCTCAGTGAGCTGACTGCTAATGTTAGCGTGCTACTGTGCAAACTCTATGTGGATTTGAGAGTTCGGTAAATTCCGACAGTGAGATGTGAATATTTATGAATCTCTGTGATTTTTGGGTTCTGGTTCCCATAATTTCGCTGTTTTGGAGGATATAAACGGGAAGTAAAATGTTGCCATGGCTGTAGTTACTCAGCTCTGATTTTTAAGCCTCTTCAAGAATGCTAAACTCCTTGTCATATGTTCTTGTTGGTGCCCACAGATGTACAGACCACTCTGTTCCTGAAGAACATGCTGAGTCAGCCTTTTAACATTTGGCATGTTTAGCATGCAGCTGTAAAGAGTGATTGACTGCGACGGCGAGGAGCTCCCACCATGTTGGTGAGCAGTGTGTTGGCGGTCTGCAGGTCTCTGCGCTGCAGGCAGGAGAACACCTGACGCAGACCCTCCATCCTCAGAGCGGACAGGTGCTGTTCCGGCCGGCTCCGCCTCCGCAGGACAGCCTGAGCTCTGGGGATCTGATTGGTCAGGATGGATTCATGGACCACTTCCTGCAACACACAACATGGACATTTTTAGGGTTGCAGATTTTATGCTTGACATAAAATTATATTTCTTTTCTGAACATGAAGGGAAGTCTCAAAAACAAATTCTAGTATTTCCTGTTTTCTGACAAAATAAAAAATAGTTTTCAGATGCAGACTTCAAACGGAGTGGCAGAAGAAGACTTTGCAAACTGAAGCTAAACAAAAATATAAATGGTCCATAAAATAAATGTTGTAATCTGAAATTGCAGCTTTGGTATAATAAAGCTATTTCCGGTTCAAACAGATTGAACGAAGTCTTGTTTGTGAGTAATAATAGTTGATTCTCTGAGGTACACTATTTTGCCATCATACTGTATCTTTCCATAAATTGAATAATCAAATTCTAGAAGAGTCACAAACTTAATAATAATCAACTCAGGAGAATTGTGGCTATTGTTGATGCAATGAGTGGTGTCCCATTTCCTTAGTTTACGATTTGAAGCCCCGCCCCTTCTAGCTCCGTTCTGAAGGGCCACTACCCAGTAGAGGGACGTCCTAAACGAGGGCTAAGGGCCCGGGATGGGAAACGGGATTGGACCTATATGTCACCTCTGTTGAAAGCTGCTCCCACTCATCCTGTTGAGCCTCTTCCTGAGCAGGAGCAGCGTTGCTGGTGTCGGCCGCTGCAGACCAGGGGAACCTCTTCATGTAGCTCCTCAGCTCGGTGACGTACCGGTCCAGAATATCTGTGCAGCTCCGCACAGCCAAGTCCTCGTCTACAGACATCAGAAACCAATAATAGGAGGGTTGAACCTGAGCTAAACATCTGTAGACAAAGTGTGTGTGTGTGTGTGTGTGTGTGTGTGTGTGTGTGTGTGTGTGTGTGTGTGTGTGTGTGTGTGTGTGTGTGTGTGTGTGTGTGTGTGTGTGTGTGTGTGTTTGTGTCTCACGGTGTGTGGTGGACAGCAAAGAGCGGATCTGTGTGTTGACGAAGCTCATGGTGATGTTGAGCAGCTGCTCGGAGAACGGTCGGCTCTGAGCTTCACTGTTGGAATCTCTGACGGCTGAACAGAGCAGGTCCAACGCAGGGAACAACTCCTGCACACCTGCACACACACACACACACACACACACACACACACACACACACACACACACACACACACACACACACAAACGGAAGCAACACAAACAATATAAACCTGATAGCACATCGATGCATCGATGTATTTTCACACACAACTTGTATGAAACGGCAGCAATTAACCCTTTAATGCACAATTTGCATTTAGTTTCCATTAACTTTCTATTACTTTAAGTTGTCATAACAGGTCTATTTACTGCTGTGTGTGTATTCATGCAGTGATACAGAGAGAGATACCAGGAGTTCAGTGGTTAATGAATAATGAATGAATTAGACAGATAAAATACAAAAGATGAAGTTTCCATACTGTCAGTCAGGCTGAGTGTGGAGGCTGCCGGCTGATCAGAACCACTGAAGGGCTTCAGAACATTTTCTTTGCTCTTCAGGTAGAAATCAACGGTGTCCAGCTGACGGTTCTTCAGTCCAGCCTGTAAAATACACAGCAGAAATACTGTTTGGAGCTAAGAAACAATAATAAATCATCCAAATGTTGCAAGAAAAAGTCATACAGTGTTGTAACGTCGGCAGTCAGAGGGATGTGATTTCAAAGTGATGCCGTGTCCCAAATCATACGTACTCACACTCATTTTTTAGAGTGCGTTCCCAGTCAGGTATGAAACATGCAGAGTTCTCAAAACAGTCCACAAAGTATGAAGAAGAAACGTTGAGACATTTTTCACCCTCAACTGTCGCCATCGTGGCTCTGAAGCAACATCAGCGGTGACGTCGGAGGAAGCTGCAGCTGCTGCAGGACGCCACGCTACTGATGCAGGTTGTACAAGTTCACACAAAAGTGTGTATTTTTCAATAAGTACCAACATACTGCTGAAAGCTATCAGTGTGTTTAATGTGTGCGCTAAACAGAGGAGACAAAAACATGTTCAATAATCAAAACCTGCAGGTATGTTGGCAGGTGATGCGTTCAAATGTTACGGTTATTCCCGTTAAGTGTAGAATTGAATTTGAGACAACACCACCCTGTCAACATTCATCTGTGAGTGAGTGCTGCCTCCCACCTGCAGGGCGTGTATGGGGATGGAGCAGCGCCCCCAGCTGTTCAGGTGACAGACTGCGTCCACTGTCGCTGCGCTGCCAAACAACATCAACCTGCTGAGGAGATCCTGCTGGGAGATGGAAAACAGGACCTGGAACACACCGGCCTCTGGAGACGGAGACGGACACAGACAGGATCAGTTCACTGTGAACATACTGAAATTATGAAAACAAAAATAATGTTTTCCTTATTTTTTTGACTTCCTAAAAAAAAAAAAAAAAATCGAATCCTTGCGATCCTTTCCTCTTTTCTTTCATATCAACCTAATACGATATTTTTCTTTAGTTTAATTGTAAGTGTGAAAACTTCATGACTTCTGTGCATGAGTTTATGTTTTTTGTTGGTTTTTCTTTCAAACTTCGTTTAATATTTTAATATGTGAATATTTTGCTCCAAACTTTGCTGCTGACATCTAAAGATGCAGAAACATGAGACGATCCAAAACGTTGGAAACAAAACCAACAGTTATCAAAAGTTATGTGGAACAGAAAACCAAAGTTAAAGAAGAGAGTTAAAATCGGTCCCGTTTAAAGTTCTTCTGAGTTTTTCTGTGTTGATGAGCAACTACATCCAGTGTTCAGATGGATTAACTTTGAGTTTCACCTTTGCTGTAGATAATGTGGTGGTTTTTTTTGTGTTTTTTATTGGACTGTCGAAGTGAAATCAAGATCTCAGTCAAATATTTTACATTTTTATCATCCGATAACCCAGACTTTAAAAGATAAGAGCTCCGGTGTTAAAACTAATTCTTAGAATGAATTTTTAATTGTTTAAATTTGCAGCTTGTGGTTTTGAGTCCGTGAAGGTGCCGTGTGAGTGTTGACTTACTCTTCAGCAGCAGGCGGTGCTGTTTCTCTCCGCAGCACTGAACCGGAGCCGCCTCGCTCTCCGCCTGGTGGCAGCTCACAATCCCAGACTCCATATCCCATAAGGCCACAGCAGTCTGTGTGTTGCCAGGGGTGACGAAGGTCAGCATGGCAGAGAACTCGGAGACAGCGAGCAGAGATGGAGCGGATGATTCGGGGACGGAGAAGGACGTGGTTGTCCCTCCGGGGGGCGCTCTGCTGTGGGAGGAGGACGGAGCCAGGTGGGACTCCAGGTGGGGGAGCGAGGAGGACCAGGAGGTGGAGGAGGAGGAGGATGGAGCGGTAGGCTGCTGGGCCATTTTATACATCAAGGCCAGACGAGCTTCCCAGGAGCTGGAGGGGAGGTTAACAGTCAAAGGTCGAAGGTCAGGGTTAAAAAGTTAGAAGATCAGATGTGAACTGACAAAAGGTCATGTTGACCATTTCACCATTTATCTACGTGAGCATTAAATAGTTAAATAGTTTAGAGCTGCAAAAGAAATATTTGTGATTATTCAATAAAATGTCAATAAATTGTGAAAGAAATCCTCAATTTCCAGGAATCCTAATGTTTAAAATGATGGTTTTAACAAACCAACAATAATAAGACAAATGCTATAAGATTTTCATGCTGTTTTCTGTTCAGCCGTGTAAAAACGGAGGTTTTCTTCATTCAGCAGCTCCGAGTTTTAGAGTGAATGAAGGGAAAACTGGCTGTGATGCAGTTTTATTCTTTACAGACCAAAGTCGGTATGAATACATTATTTTTATACATGTAAAAAAAGTTTTACGGGGAAACAGTCTTCACATGGGAATCCTGTGGCAGCAATCAATGCATCGTTAGTCTTTATTATTTATCAATATCATTCAATCTGTTGAACACAAATCCAGATTTAAATATGTCAACAACTACTAGACAGATGGAAGGAGATGAAGTTAGATTTAGACATTCATGATCAACAGAGGATGAAAAACTGATTTTGTAGGAAAAGTTATCTTCAGACTGATAATCTGTAAAAGTGAAGTCTGCGTGGCGGTCGGCGGTTTACCGGTCGGTACTGAAGCTCGATCTGAGGGCGGCGACACTGCAGTTGGAGCTGGACAGGCTGTCCTGGTCTCGGGGGTGCTGGGGTTGGAGAGGGGGGCGGGACTGGGGGACAGCACACAGCAGGTGGTCCGGATGCATCCTGGAAGACAGACACATCGATGTGAAATTTGTTTCATCTTATATCTGGACAGAGGAGCGTCCGTCTGAGCGGCACTGTGCAGGACGAGTCACGGTGAAAAGGTTTGATGTTCCTCCAGCTCATCAGGAACACTCACATCACACCAGTTTGGCTAAAACAGCAAACAGAAAGTGGGCAACGTCTCTGGAAACAGCATCCGAATCGTTTGATGGGCAGACAAATCAACAATGGTCCCGTGTGCAGGGACATTTTGATCAGAGTCAGAGAAGCTTTTTCACCCGAGTGGTCCCAGATTCATATTTATGAAAAGGGACTTGCAACTTCCATCTTCAGAACTGCACCGCCGCCTCCCACCGCCGCCTCGCACCGCCGCCTCGCACCGCCGCCTCCCACCGCCGCCTCGCACCACCGCCGCCTCGCACCGCAGCCTCGCACCGCCGCCTCGCACTGCCGCCTCACAAATTGTGCACTTTTTCAGAAGTAAAAACAATTTTTTTTCCTGACAGTTGTGGAAATCCTGAAACACAACTTCAACCAGCAGGAAACTAACAACGAAAAAAAAGAGAAACAACACACTTCACAAAAAACTGGGTTTCCTGCTTCTCTACCTGAAATAGTGGTTGAGGTCGACAGCGACGGCGGTGTGGGTCTGAGTGACGGCCACAGCTGTACTGAGGTCAGCTGACACCTGGAGGAGGCAGAAGGAGGAGGAGTGGGAGGAGGGAGAGGAGGAGGAGGGAGAGATGGAGGTCTGTTCGTCCTCGGCCGAGCCAGAGTCCAGGTAGGCGGGCAGGTCGACGGTGGCCAGCAGACGGCCATCAGTCATGTTGTACACAGCTGGGGGGCGGGGTTAAAGACCAACAGTCACATGACACTGTCAGTTATTACTCACTATTATGACATTTATAATTATTATTACACTGTGCACTATTATTATATTATCGATTCATTGCATGTTCATTTACAAAGACAAATCAAGAAAATGATGAATTTAAAAATATTCCACACTTCAGTGTTTTTCAGTTTCAGACCGCTACATCTTTAAAGAAATAATAATCATACAGCTTCAAAAGATTCGACTAAATTACAATACAAATGGTCAAAAAGATTGTTTTGTCTATTTTAGTTTCATTAAGGTGTGTTTAGTTTTAGAGTTGAGCCGACTGAAAGTTTAGTTCACCTTGTTTCTTCAGGTTCATCTTAATTGTGTGATAAACAGCTTATAAACAGTTTCCTTCATTTAAATGTAGTTTATGAAACTTGAAAATAGTTCATCTTTGTTTAATTTAGTTTAGCTATCTTAATTTAATTAGTTTTAGTTTACTTCAGGGGATTAGCAGGTAAAGTTAAAGGATGGATCTGATTGGTTTGTTAAAATGAGTTAAATTCATTTCAGTTTAGACCTAATAATATATTCATTTTGTAGTTTGCGCTTGTTTTTACAAGGATAATAACTTAGTTTGATTTGGTTAAACATTTACTCATTTAGCTCTTTGATTGAATTAGTTAATATTAGTTTCTTTAATTAAATACAGAACAGTTTATTTATATATTCTAGTTTTTTCTTAATCAAGCATAACTAGCTTAGTTTAATTTAGTTTTTCAGCATAATTAAGTTTCATTTAGTTCATATTACTGACTTTTTCATCTCAGTTGCATTTGTCTTAGTTTAATTTAATTTAATTCTAATGAAGTTCCCTTTTATGTCACTTTCACATAATTTAGCGCTTTTTAACTTAATTTATCACATCAACTAATCTCAGTTTTGCCGCAGTTGATCTCAGTTAGATGATCTATTATTATTACAGCTCTTATTTTCAGCTACATAAATAGTTTTATTAGTATGTATTCAGCTGTAAAGCCTTTATCGGTGGAGGATACACATGAGTCCGGTGGCGCTGAGGGTGAACAGGGTTTCTGAGCAGACGCAGTGGTGAACAGCAGCGAGTCGGTCGCTGTCCGTCAGCTGGATTCTGCAGCTGGAAAACATCTGCAGCTCTTTCTCCGTCTGCTGCCACCGCAGCTGCAGCAGCCAATCACAGTTGAGCATCACGCAGCAGCAGCCGGCCGCGAAAGACAGCACACGCAGCGACCGCAGCTCACACACACCTGGAGATGAAAACAAATTAGTGAAATGAACACGTTAACAATATGAATCACTGACTGTAACGCAGGAGTCTCATCCTGGTGATGGTTTTGGTGCTCACTGGGGTCGTGCTCCCTGACGGTCTGCAGCAGGCGCTCAGCCGGATATTCAGATACACAGAGTGGAGTGACGGAGGCTCCTCGGTCCGCTTCCACCTCCAACAGCTGGAGGTCCCACTCACATCCAACAGCCAGCAGTCTGAAGCCGCCGCCGGCCGCCTCCTCCCACAAGAAGCTGGGGACACAATAGATGTTTCGTGACTCGTTAGTTTACTGCAGTGATTCAGTGGTTTCATTCCCGTCTTCAAAATAATTCTGTGATGCAAAATAATGTTGAATATCAATCTAAACATGCTTTTACTGTTCATTACAGTACTCTATATTAACATTCAAGTTGATTCGTCGATCTACAGAAAACACACTTTTACTATTCTCATGTATTCAACTATTAAACTAATTTAAACTATTTGTTTAAGTAGTTGTTTAAGCCAAAAAGTAAATATTTCTGGATTTCAGGCTGTTGGTTCGTGACTTGCTGTCATGGTTCATATATTACGAGACTCAAGTGATAGTGAGTGTTTTCAGACCAAACTAAAACACGAGCAGTAACACCCTGACGGTGCTGGACTCACTCTCCGTAGCTGCCGTCCACTGCAGCCGGAGGAGCCTTCATGTCCGCCGGGTCCCACACCACCAGCTGCCCGCCGGCCCGCAGGCAGCCGAGGAGGGAGCCTCCGGGGGCCAGTCCGGCTTTCCTGATGTCTGCTACACCTCCACAGTGCTGGTTCTCGGGGATGACGGCCACCTCGATGGGGTTACTCTCCAACATCTTCACGCGGTCCACGGACAACCGGACTGATGCCTCACGTGCTTCTTAAGGAGACATTTCGAAAAGAATATCACACAAAGATTAAAACGACATGATGAGAAAAGTTTGGACGTTTCCCGTTTCTCATGTAAACAGCGCGAGTGTCACGCTCGTCACGTGTCCTGTCTCCGACTGTCAGGTGACCGAGACTGAGCAAAAGGACACTTAATCGAAAGACGACGTTACCGATCAAAATACAATGTGAACTTCATAGTTACAAAAACTGAAGGAAAGGACATTTGTTTTATGTTTCAGTTTTGTAGAGTAATTGATTTATTGCATGTTTGAATTATATTCAATGATTTCAACAAACAAATCAATTTATAAATCACAAAGTACATCAAACTTTAAATAAAGGGCATGTTCCTTTCATTTTCAATGGAACTAAACAAGGTTGTATTTTAAATTTAAGGAGCATTGGAAATAATTCAAATTTAGGAGCACCTTTAAGGACTATTTGTCTAACAAAAATAACTGTTATACCAGCATCTTATTTTATGCTTTTATCCTATTTTTAGTTTGCTTAATGTTTTAATGACTATTTGTAATGTTTTAATCACTGTTCTTAATTGTTTTTAAACGTCCTTTTCTTTTGCCTTATGTTTTGATGCTTTTAATGGTTTTATGTGAAGCACTTTGAATGGCCTTGTTGTTGAAATGTGCTCTACAAATAAACTTTCCTTGCCTATGCGATACATTTTTATCAGGGATCAAATAAATAGTTCGTCATCGTTTATTGATTGCTTTTGCCTGAAGCCGAAACGCAGAAGCGGAAACGACACGCGCTCGTCGCCGCTGATCTGTACGGAGCACTTCCGGTCGCGTTCCCGCTCCCCGCCGCCGCCGGTCCCATCACGGCGGATGGAGATCTGCGCTCATCGCGCGCCGCTGCCCGCTAACCGCCGTGACTCCGTCCGCGTTGTCAAAGTCACCACGATCCCGTTTGTTCAGTCGTTTTCTGAAGAATGGAAGTTGTGTTCAGCCTCGTGTCGTGAACGGTCACGAAGCTTTAACAGTTTTCTGGACGTGTCGACAACAAGATGGAGGAGAAAGCGTTGGAAGTGTACGGTGAGTGTCGAGAGCTCCGCGGGCCCGCCGCCGGGTCACAGCGAGACCGACAAGTCACGTAACGTCACTCGGTGACATCATGTCCCTCCTGTTGTCTCGGTGACATCATGTCCCTCCTGTTGTCTCGGTGACATCATGTCCCTCCTGTTGTCTCGGTGACATCATGTCCCTCCTGTTGTCTCGGTGACATCATGTCCCTCCTGTTGTCTCGGTGACATCATGTCCCTCCTGTTGTCTCGGTGACATCATGTCCCTCCTGTTGTCTCGTCTTTCTCAGAAACACACGATTAGAAGAAATGTGTGTTTTCTGGAGCGTGCTGACCGATGACGTCAGTAGCTCCATGACTCCAGTGAAGTGAAAGGCTCACTGGACTGGTTCTGGTTCTGGTGCTGGTTCTGGTTCGGAGCTCAGCTTTCTTTAAATGGACTTCGGTGTGGTTGCTATGACTACGATACGGAACCAAATCCATGATTGTGGTAGTTTGTTTTGGTGTGTCGATAAATGAAGTCACACATAAGGAGCAGGACGAGTGCAGATCTCAGTCGGGTTACTTCTGAATGATCTTCAGTTTATTGAACAGAAGTTTCAGTTCATCGGTTTCTGACATTTTTATAATATGTATGACTCTCTCTCTCCCTCTCTCTCTCTCTCTACCTCTACCTCTCCCTCTCTCTCTCTCTCTCTCTCTCCCTCTCCCTCTCTCTCTACCTCCCTCTCTCTCTCTCTCTCTCTCTCCCTCTCTCTACCTCTACCTCTCTCTCTCTCTCTCTCTCCCTCTCCCTCTCTCTCTCTCTCTCTCTCTCTACCTCTCTCTCTCTCTCTCTCTCTCTCTCTCTGTGTCTCTCTCTCTACCTCTCTCTCTCTCTACCTCTCTCTCTCTCCCTCTCTCTCCTCCTCTCTCTCTATATACATATATATACATATATATATATATATATAAATATAAACCTAATATTGGCTGGAGCTCAATAGATCATCTCGTTCTCATGCCCTAAATTCAGATGTGATCCGATCGATCCGGGACCCGGAGAAGCCCAACACCCTGGAGGAGCTGGACGTGGTGACGGAGAAGTGCGTGGAGGTGCAGGAGCTCGGAGAGGACGAGTACCTCATCATTATCAAGTTCTCTCCAACCGTCCCTCACTGCTCTCTGGCTACTCTGATCGGTGAGTCGCTGCGCCGATGACACAAGATGGAAGATAAACCAGAATCTGGACCATCTCAGCTTCTGAAGTCACACCAACACTCAGCAGGCCGACACAGATACGGACTTTAAATGGGTTTCAACTACAGCTGCAACTATTAGTGGTTTGATAGTGTAGTTGATCGTCAGAAAATGAATCACCAACTAGTTTCAGAATAGATTCACGGCCTTTTTGTGGCTCGTCTGTTCCTGATTGAGTAACACGGCGACGGCGTGACTGACAGGTGACAGGTCACCTGGTGGCTGCTGGAAAAGCAGACGACCCCACACATCCCTGCTGGTCGTAACCGAGACCAGAGTCTATTAACACTGAGCCGGTCCGGGTCCAGTCCGGGTCCAGACCGGGTCCAGACCAGGACCAGACCAGGACCAGACCAGGACCAGACCCGACACACTTCAGATGAAATGTGGAGCTCCTCGCTCCTCAGATTGACTGAACGATACACGTTCTCATAAAACATTCACAGAAAATAAATAACTTCTTTCACATACAAACAAAGAGAAGACGGGAAATTTAGATGAAAGCCTGACGTGGCCAAAGCAGAGTTTTCATCCACACTAACCTGGAGTCCATTAAGTAGAAGATATAAAGTGGGTTAATCAGAGCGGTTGAATGAGGGCGGTGGGAGCGTCATACACGTTCCTGTGCTTTAACTACTGATGGAGACCACCGTCAGAAGGCTGACATCACCGAGCACCATGTGGAGCAGGGAGATTATTACATCACTCCCTGCTGCAAACTCATGGTGATTATCTGCTACTCAGATTTCCTTTGGTTTAATGATCTGAGAAATAAAAGCTCTCTGTTCAGCGGCTCGTTCAGTTTTCCGTGGCTGTTTTCCAGGGACCTGAGTTCACCTCACTGGTCATCTGATGTTTGCTGGAGCTTCAAACGAACCACCTGGTGGTGAATGTGCTCGATAGGGAACCTCAGAGTGGTTCATCACGTTCATGATGGACATGTGCTCCGAGCTGACGATCACATCTTATACATTTTTGTGGATATTTCGACGCTCATGGTTTATGAAGTGACAAAATGATGTATTCATTTTAGGATAAAAACTTCATTTTTTCTTTAGAATTATACTAAATGCATTTTTTATGGATGAAAGTATCTCTAAGATTTATAATTGTGTTGTCCTCCTGCTGTGAACTCTTTTTTAGTTCATTGTACGAAGCATACAGACGGCTGACTTATTGTTCAGCACGTCTACAAACTGTCAGTTGGAGGTTGATTGAACTGACAGTTTTCACCTGTTGAGCTTCGTCTTATTAGGATGAATAGCTGAGTTATAATTGAAGCGTCTCTCTGATCTCGGCCTCTCTGGACTCCGACAGTGTTTGTTGTTGTTTTGTGTTTTTTTGGTGGGGGGTGGGGGGTTGTTGGTTAAGCTGTTTGTGCAGCAGATAAATTGTTGGCCTGAAGCGCCTGCTGTTCCTCAACTGCACTTCCCTCCACCAGGCGACCTGCAGCCTGTCTGAGGAGGAGCTGCTGCTGTAAGAGGCTTTTAACACAGCTGCAGGTGGTTCCACCCAAATCCCAGGATCCATTTTGGGACGGTTTGTTCCCCCGCTGGAGTTTGAGAGGAGAAAGTGTTTCAGTATCACCACAACATGAGGGCTTCCCTCCAGTTACCAAATCAAACAGGCAGAAATTCGATCTTAAAATAAAGTTTGAAACTCCATGTTGTAGTCTGGTAATTTGCAGTATGGTGTGAAACTTCATATTTGAGTGGTGTCTCACTTTAAGGTACTTACCTTGTTAAAAAACGTGTTTTTCTACTCGTTCCTACAGCTGCGTGTTTGAGGCATCTTTAAGATGCGTCGGTTTGATATTTTCCATGTCACATGTTTCTTCAGTGTTTCATGTCTTTTTCCTTTTTGCTGCAGAAGCAGCGTTATTTCCCAGCAGACACCAATAACTTCAGACACGCTCTGATCCACAGAGGAAGGGTTTGAGATGTTGCTGTACAGCATGTGTGATGGGATGTTTCGTGTGTCTGCAGGTCTCTGCTTACAGGTGAAGCTTCAGCGATGTCTGCCGTTCAAACACAAGGTGAGTAGCAGAACGACGACTCGTCATTTCTAGGGCCGCCGCACTCAAATCACTCCTCACACATTTTCACGCTTCCTACTCCTGCTGGCATCAGTTTTTCTTTTGTATTCAGCATTGAAATAACTTCATCCACTACGTTGGAGGTGAATGCAGTTTTACTTTGTGGAGCTCACGTCATCACGTCAAGAAGATTAGCAGCTGTTTCCAGAAGAAGTGTCCTCATTAGAGTTGATGAGGGGTTTTCAGATTCAACCACTGGAGACAAAATCAAGACACCGACATCCTTTCACTACCCCCCTCCCCCACACACCCCACACCCCTCTAGTGTTGATGGGACATTCAGAGAGGCCTTCCTGCTCGTGTCCTGGACAAACAGCAGGCTGCAGCTCATCGCCCTCACACTCTTGGCTTCCTCCCAACCAGCTGCATGATGTCATCACCTGAGCTTTTCCAACAAGGAGTTGCCACATATGCAGAGCACTTGTTGTTTGCTTCATCCCGTCCCAAACCTTCTCATTTGGGTTTGGCTCACCTGATGCAGCACTCGGTCCCTGTCCTTCTTGGTTTGAATCACCCCTACAGAGCCTGCAGGTGTGTCACGGTTTATTTCCCTGCTGTAGAACTCATGATGGGATGGCGTGTCACTGCAGGATGTTACATTAGCCAAGCAGGCTAGGTGTCGCCTTGAATTCTGAATAAACCACCAGCACTGTTAGCAGCAAAGACACCATCACACCCACCACACCTCCTCCTCGGTGCTTCAGTCTGAACCACTCGTGTAGATAACATCTGTTCTCCTTCACAAACACTCGGTGGCTGCAAATGAAAATCTCGAGTTGGGACTCCACAAACACAGTAAATAAACATCATTTCCAGCGGTCTGATGTTCATTCCTGGCGTCTCCCTCAGCTGTGGTCACGTTGCAGACTGGAGTGACTCCTGGAGTTAAACAGGCCTGTTTACACACTGACGGTGTCAAACGCAATGAAAAGATCAGAAATTCCACCTGTTTACTTTTGACTGACGTTGTTAACTGAAGACCATTTGGTGTGATGGCCTGATGAGGCTGGTTAACACGTACTGATTACTTTCAGAAATCTAAAATCTTTCAGACCCAAACACGCCAAAAACAAATTGAACATTTCTTCAGACAACAGAAGGAGGCGAAGCGTCGAGACTTCTCGAGCTCAGTCCAGTAAAAAATAAACAGCTGGTGTTTCATCAGCAGCGCAGCGAGAACAACGGAGAAACAGACAGAGGACAAAAACACACACAAAAAACAGCTAACTAGCTGTTTATTAGCTGTCAGGGACAGACGAGCTGTTGGATGGCCTCCAAACAGGCAGCGAGGCAGCAGAGACCAATCTCTGCAGCAAACAAACAAGATGAGTTGTTTTCTATCACGGAGCTGCTGAACATCTGCAGAGGATACGACAGGCGTGATGAGCTCCACCGAGTCCTCCGATGGAAGGACAAGTTGAGTTCAACCAAATACACACAATAGAGCAGGAAGTGCTTTTTTTTTTTTTTTACATTTATCCATCAAAAGATAATCTGCAATTCCATGAACTGTTTTAACCCCTTTTAGCACCAAGTTTTGGTTTTACTGCACATCTACTGCCACAGTTTTCATCATCGCCACATCAAAACAGAAATGCAAACAGCTGATAGAAAGTCAGAGGAACATCGGTGTCCAAAATATTTAGTGCGCTCAAACAATGAGATTTCCTTTTACTGGGACTGAAGGGTCCGAACCATCAAAACAACCCCCCAGGGCTTCCAGTGTGTGTCCTGTGTTGTGATGTTTGTTCTGTTTTAGCAGCATTTGTACCGTCAAAGTATAGTTTTAAACTTATTGATTAGTAATTTATTTTTAAGACTTATATTCATGCACATAACTACAGTATTTGAATTGTATTGCTGCTGTTCTTCTGAGCTGCACGTGTTTCATTTCTCTGTTTTTTTAATCCTAAACTGCTCGGTGATTATTTTTTTTCATCTTTTACGCCAACCTCCAATCTAATATCCTCTTGACACTTTTCTCAATTGAATTTGCTGAATAATATCTGAATAAATAACAGAAACGTGTTCAGCCTTTTAACATCTTTTTTTTTTTTCTTCTTTTCTCAGCTGGAAATTTACATTTCGGAAGGAACCCATTCGACTGAGGAAGACAGTAAGTCTGATTTTATTAAACAACCTCCCACTGAGGTCACGTTATGAGTCATATGGGATGCATTGTGTTTATGTGAGCTTAAAATATCACCAAAGACAGCATTAGATTAGATTAAAGTGAGGTGGAGCGACTGTGATGCCGCTTCGAGGAACCACGTGTTGTTCTCAATGAGCTCTTTACGAGATAGTAAATGTAGGTAGAAGTTCAACGTTTCTTCTTGTATTTACTGTTTTTAATTGTCTTCAGTCCATTTCACCTCCACTTTGGTTGAATATTTTCACAGCCTCTGGTCAGATTGTCTTGAAACATGCTGCAAATATCTTCTCATCCTGTCCTAACCGCTTAGGTGACATTTTGACCTTTTGTACGACAGTTACAACTTTCCATGGAAAGCTATCCAGAAAACAAAAGCCAGATTTCTGTGACTTGTGAAATTGATATTCAGTTTCCATTTTGGGCCTTTTTTATTTTTCTTCTAAAGGTCAACTCTCCCCATTACGTTGACGTTTCACTGATTGGGCATATTCATGTTCCCGTTTATGTATTAATGAGACCTTTCGTCTGGTGCCACTCTCAGGACAAGCTTGGCTAATTGGGCTGACATGACTGACAGTTTCTTCACACTGATTTAACTCCAGCACATTTCAAACTCTTTTTATCGAGCAATTAATGGGTTCACGATGAATTATTAACATCCCTAGTCTGGACTATACACTGTTGTTAAAGTGTTCGTAGCTTCCAGGTCTGAAAATGAGGCCGTTGCAGAAGTACCTTAAGCTACAATACCACCGAGTGTCACTAGGGGCAGACTCCTATTCACCTTCTGTCATTAAATACAAAGTCAATACATTTTTTCCACAAGTTATTCAAGTGTTTTTACCTAAAGTCACTCCTTCTTATTAGTTGTCTGGAGGTCCAGCTGAAAATAATCCCTCATTCATTAAATATTAGGCTTCCAAAAGCAGCATTTTGGATGGCGTGTTTGTTTGATTGACAGGCCTGTGGTGCAGTCAGGTTTCCACTATCAGTGGGCGGGACGTAGAGTCCTCGAGTCTCCAATCAGATCAGTCAGATTCACCGCTCGTTCCTCCCCCAGCTCGTCCAAATCACGTCTGGTGACAAAATAGCAAGATGGCGACGGCCAAAATTCAAACTCGAGGCTTCAACACAGCCGTTCACAAACCAACGGGTGACGTCACAGCCGGGTCTGGACCGACCAGCTGACACCGCCGTCTGCTGGTGGCATAACAAATTGAAAACACTTTGAATTAAATAATAGTTCTTTGCCGCAATGTTACAACAGTGAAGCTGCTGTTGGGTCGGGGGTTTCTGGTATTACTGTTGTTCGTGTAGCGTTTGTGTGGTCTCACTGTTATTCAAAGAAAACTGCCGTTTGTGTCTCCAGTTAACAAACAGATCAACGATAAGGAGCGAGTCGCAGCCGCCATGGAAAACCCCAACCTGAGAGAGATCGTGGAGCAGTGTGTTACCGAACCAGACGACTGAGGGAGGCTCACACTGCCCCAGGCAAACTCTTAGAAAGAGAGAGAGAGAGAGTGTGTGTGTGTGTGTGTGTGTGTGTGTGTGTGTGTGTGTGTGTGTGTGTGTGTGTGCGTGTGTGTGTGTGCGTGTGTGTGCGTGCGTGTGTGTGTGTGTGTGTGTGTGTGCGTGCGTGCCTGGGAAGGATTCCTGGCTCTGGAGTTTGTGGGGTGTTTTGGGGTTTTGTTTTTCTGGAGGATCTCCAGGGAGAGCTTGAAGACTGAGCTGTGAATAAAAGGCTCAACTGGAAGCTGGAACCAGACAACACGTTTGTGTAGACTTTCATCATTCCCTGCTGGACAGTCTCATGTTGTTGTTGTCGTCTGCTGAGTTCTTGTGAAAGCGACCTCAGACGCTGCGGGAGAAGTGGGCCAGAGAAAACAGGACCCGCCTCCCGTCCCGCTTCCACGTCACCCTTCATCCTTCTGTTTCCTCACTGTCAATCAAACAGACTCATCCTCTCTGCAGGAAGAGCAGCCGTGTCTTCGTCTCCTTTTATAAACTCAAACATCACGGAGATCTTTGGAAGTCCTTTTGTAAATGCACTAATCTGCTGAATTACTCAGGTTCAGGGCTGAGTGGAAAATATGACTCTTTTACAGGTGATTGTTTTTTTTCTAAATGTAATGTACAAAATTAATCAGGTATTAAAAGTATGACAGGATAATGTTGCCTCGTGTGTCTTTGAATCGGGTGGTTGAATTTACAGACACTTTCTACACTCCAGCTGGCAGAATTAAACAGTCACACCACGGACTAAAGTCTTTTTCTAAATAATCTTGAAGTCAGTGTGTTGCCATGGTTATCTCAGTTTGAAATATAGAACTGACTGACCGATAGAAACTGGAGGTGTACAGTTCAAGATCAGTGAAGTTGTGTAAGATTTAAGGAAATGTAGGATGCAGTGGTTTTGGAACGAAGTCGGGATTCATCGAGCTCTGCTGCACAGATTTCTGCTTCCGCTGCTCTGGAAGAACAACATTAAAGTGAAGTTAATGTGCAGATGCTTTTTGCAGCTCGACACTCGAGTGCGTGACGATGCCAACGGGACCTCGTCTGCAGAAAGCAGTGATGCAATCCTGAGATCACAAAAGTGGACACACTCCTTTTCACAGTCATTGTACAAATATGGATTATATCCACTTTAACTCATCAACACCGAAGTGAGTCACCATGTCCTGATTTTTCTTTTCTCAATTACAGCATAAAAGCTGGATGACAAACACTGTAAGGGTGTTTTTGTGTTAAAAAAAAAAAAAAATCTTTACTTTTGATTTTGTATTATTTTGGAAGATATCTTTTTAAAAAGTAGCTTCAGTTAACATCTTTCATTTCTTTCTTTTTCTATAAGTAAAGTAGCCTGGAAAATAAAAACTCTGCTTCAAACACCTGGAGTGCAGCTGAATGTCCATCTTTCATAAGTTATTTCAGACATAAATGCTGAATTGCCCCTCAGATGTTTACATGATACAGTTTTCAGGAATTGTAATAGCATTGCATCACCTGTTGGGGGCACTGTGGGTCCTACAGCAAAGATCCTGAGAGAATTGAACAGCAGTCAGGTGAGTGTGACTGAGAAGTTATGCTGCAGTTGATGTCAGGATGTGAGCTGAATGAACATGCAGACAGACTGATGCAGGTTTTCAGTAGAACTTCAGATTCACCTGATGTAGTGAACCTGAAGTTGTTAAACAGAGGTCACGATACGCATACAATTTAAATTGTTTGCATGTACTAAACGTATCATCATTCCAGCAGCAGGCACACAAATTCTTTTGTCTTCTTGCAGACTGCCGACTCTCTGAAGTCTGAACTGATGAAATCCACACAGCAGAGAGGCGTGTTTTACACGTGTTCATACAAAGTCAACCACACTTACAACCTCCACGTTGTTGGTGAGGGCTGGAAGTCTGATTGTTTTTTGTTTTTTTGAATGCAGGAAATTGAAAAAGGTATTTGTGTATCAAAAATATGAAAACAACTCAATATGAGCTCATTGGAAACTGGTTAACATGCAGTCCTCATAACTTCCCAACTTTAAAGACAATTTCACACATTACGACAATTACGGCTTGAAATTGAGGCCTTTGCGAAGTACCTTAAAGTGCAATACCACTAAGTGTCAGTCAGCGGGTGCTGGCGATTTAAAAAGCAGCAACTTCTACAAAGAAATACTAAGACAGTCAATTTTTCATCAAGTCTTATGATGTCATTGGATAAATTCACTCCTGATCAGTGTGATTTGTTGTGAAAATAGTTCCATGATTAAGTAGATATTAGGCCATGGGCTATGGGTGGTGTCATCACTGTCTACATCCCTCTTCCATGTTATCCACCCACCCATCCATCCATGTGACTTGTTTGATTGACAAGCGGTCAATGCTTTTTCCACACAGTTGAGATGTTTGTCAGCTTGTCTGAATCAGTTCACCTCAATTAGTGCTTGTCTTCAGTTAATTGTACCAACAGATCCTCAGGAGGTTCATATACAGTTGGTTTTTTTTGGGGTGTTTCTTTTATTAATGGTTTTCTAATTTAACGCACTTTTGATGCATGTTACTGTTAAGTAACTTATATAAAGTCTATGGGCCTTCTTCACAGCTCCAGTTCAGCCCTCGTATTTGATCAAAGCCAAAGTGCGAATGCCAAACGAAGCCTCGCAGCTCTGGCACATCCAGCAGCTCGGGCTGGTGCAGCCGGTGGATCTCTGGCTGTGCAAGATGAATCATCAGCCGGCCTGACAGCACAGAGTCGCCTGCAGCTCAGCCTGCTGTGATTACAGAGCGAGGAGGAGAGGAGGTCTGTATTCAGAGCAAAAACATTGTTTTCAACACTGCTGTAATGAAATCGAGTTTAAGGAGTGGGAGGACGGCATCGCTGCATTTCGTCAGCTCAGTGTGTGTGTGTGTGTGTGTGTGTGTGTGTGTGTGTGTGTGTGTGTGTGTGTGTGTGTGTGCGTGCGTGCTCTAACAGTGGCTCATTTAATTATGTAATTATCGTAGTCATTTAGAGCTTCTGTGGTACAATTCATCCTGTTCATTTAGCACAAAGAACCACCTCAGTCAAGTCTTTAAGTGTTTTACTTTCATAAAGTTGATGGACTTGCAAAAGGTGAAACAAGACGAGTCCTGCTTCACTTGAGGTAACGGATCAAAGCATTCATGCTCATATCATGCTAACATGCTCACAGTTGTAATGTTGCATGTTGATGTTAAGAAGCTGTCAAACTT
Source organism: Embiotoca jacksoni (assembly GCF_022577435.1). Classification (NCBI taxonomy): domain Eukaryota; kingdom Metazoa; phylum Chordata; class Actinopteri; family Embiotocidae; genus Embiotoca; species Embiotoca jacksoni. The sequence continues at coordinate 2,126,213 of NW_027185381.1, read as the reverse complement.
ATCAAGTTAACCGTGATGGTTTAGCATATCATCATGCTGGTATATTCTACTCAGTATAGCTAACACACAGTGCTGTTGAGGATGATGGGAATTTGGTCCGGAGCCAAAGTTCTGAGCAAAATAAAATGCACGAGATGAAAAATCACCAAAGGTCACCAAATTTATAATTTATCTCATCTGATAGTACAAAAGGAAAAGTCCGAGGTTCATCCAGTCCATTTCATCCTCTGGGGACCTTTGATCTTTGGAGCAGTTCATGGAAATCCACTTCGTGTTGTTGGGGAATTTCAAGCAAAACCACAAATGTCCTCCAGAAAAAGTCAGATGTTCACCAAGTGAGAAGTTCATGACAATAAACTCCATCCTTGCTGAGATATTTCAGTCTGGAGGACTGACTGACTCCCTCGATCATGTTGACAAAACCCAATCAGGAGATCGTAACTTTTTCACCGTTTGGGTAAAACTCTGAATACTCTGGAATCTTACAGTTCCCATAATGCAACAGGACGGCATCATTTCTCTCAGCCAGCCCTGTCTGGTACTAACACACATTTTTCAAACTCAATGCCTCCATTTTGTCACCCAGCTCACTGTTGAAACTGTGTCGTCTCTACCAAACAATACCTTTAACAGGTTTCTGCTACTGATTGTATAAGTGGAGGTTTTATTAGGTTTTACTGAACCTTTACTGAGCCTCTCAATCCAGCGTCTTCTCTCCAATCACTGCCTGAGAGTCAGGCTCAGTTTATCACCGCTGGTCCAATAAGGGTTGATTGCACAAACCACATTTCCCTTTTTGTCCCAGAGGGATTTACCACAGCCGAAAAGATTCTCTAATTAAAGTAAAGAAGGAGTGACGAACAACAGAAACAGAACTTATAGATAAGAACTTCAAAGCAACACTTTCACAAAATCCAAAGGACTTCACATTCAGGCAATTTCTGCAAAGCAAACCTTCGTTTTTCAAAAGGAGTCGGAGAACGTTTGCTTTTATTCCGTCTTTGACCAAAATCACATTCCACATCACAAAAACACCTCCTTTTTAAAAGTTTTCCTTTTAAAGTGATGCTCAGTAGTTTCCTGAAACTGCTGATCACTGTAATTTTCATTTTAAAAAATCTTGCTTCAGTAAAAGCACACCGCATGTACTGGAGGTATGGGCAGTGAAAGGACTCTTCTGACTGTTTTCTGATTCAGACACCATCAGACTGTTCACCCAGCCTCAGCAGCATTTCACCGTCAGAGCTGCTCATCATGCTTTTAACTACTTCATATGCAGTTAAGTTCAGTGGTTACAACATGCAGGTCAGACAGCAGATAAATCTCTCCTGATGGAACCAGAAGAACTGATGCTCGTTTTAAACGTGTTTCATATGTCAATATTTGGACAAAACCTTTCAGACCACAATCAGAATAAAACTTAAATGCTATAATAGATTTAAAAGCTCAGAGGGAGAAACTGCTTTTTATTTTCTCAAAAACATAGTTGAAGTTTTTCCATTTATCTTTAAAGTACTTCATAGTTTTGCACCTGACCTCATGTCAGACATTCAGTCTGAAGCGAGGCGTTCTCAGGTCCTCTGTACTCTGAGTCTAGTTGCTCCACAGCTCAGGACAAAATCTGTGCGAGGTACCTTTAAGTTGTTATGTTCAGGACAAACACAAACTTAAAACTATTTCAACGCAGCTCCGTCTTATTGATTTTGTTTGACATAGTCTCATCTGTTATCTCGGTTTATTTTTTATTTATTTCAGTTACTTGGTTTTAAAATGAATATATTATTGTTTTCATCATTATTTCCCACTATTTCTATTTCCTGTGGTTTTTTTTTTTCCTGTTTAAATGAAAGCGAGATAGAAGTGTCGAGGGGAAATGTTGTAGATAAGGATACTAATCTAAGTGTGAAGGATGGTCTAGATTGCAGGCATTGATTTTTTTTCTGTTTTTTAATAAACACATTCAGGCCAGCAACAAAACACACAAAGACAGCACACCAAACCGGCCTTCCTCCATTATTCAGAGTCAAACAAACGGACCAGTCCACTGGCTTCCCGAACCTTTTATACCCTGTCACCTGCTCTCTGTGGCCAATCACAGAGGGCCTCTGGAATTAGTGCCACTTTGACCCAGGTGGCATTAATCTCTCCAAATTCAGAGCAACATGCCTCAATTTTACATTTACAGAACCATTAATTAAACTTACCTTCTCAAGAGGTGTTAACAGAAAAAAAGGTACATGCTGCAAGTAGGATTGCTGAACAAATCAATATTCCCTGCTTTGGAACAATTAGCCTCCGGCAGAAAACAAAATGAGAAAAAATAGACATCTGAAAGAGGAAAGCTTAAAGGAACAGGCAGTTAAGGGAATTAAAATCCTCCTACAGAAAACCTGTGTGACGAAAAACAAAAAAAATGAAAAAGCATTTTCCAAATCACACAAGTTCCCGGCTCGCATGAATGTTGTTCAAATCAACCTACCAACATAAAGTCTCGTAAACTACATATTGGGAATAGAAGAGGTGGCTGCATGACAGGAAGTGACTGTTTTGTGAAACTGCTGACAACTTTGACATCTGAAGTTTGAAAAAGAGCCCCAACCAGACACTTAAGAGGTCACAGGTCAAAGGAGGTTCAGAAACTGCCATCAAATAAATACAGCGCACTAAAAATATGCAATATTTGCATCTGAAATAAAGTTTCTCTCCACTTTCACTGTCCACCATGTTTCTGTCCATCACTGGTTTTGGACCACAGAGGAGCTCTGTGAGTGGGACACATTCAATGTTGGATAATGTAAACCATAAATAATACCAACCAACATACCAACTTCATCTTAAAAGTGTATTCAGAGAAAATTGGGTGTCTTTTCATACCTCTTCTGTACCCTTTTAATTGAGCCGTTTTCCGTCTTCCTCTGTGTCCTCCGGTCTCAGATCTGCTGCTTCGGCTCGGTCGCCTCCTGCAGAGACGACGCTACGATCTGCTCCTCAGCATTAGACTACACGAGCTGAGCGGACCACAGCTCTCACTGGGACGTCTCTGCGCAGCATGCCGGGTGCTGTAAATGCATTAGGATGTCTGCAGCGACTGTCAACACTGCAACGGACAAACAGCGAGTCTGACAGTAGCTCTCAGTGGTTGGTTGGCTCTCACTGCGCAGCTAGACATCTCCATCAACGCTTTAATGCCCAGACAGCGTCCCCCGGGACCCCAGACCCTCATGAAACACTCAGAGCTGCAGAGTTTTGTGCAGATTTCTCTCTGTGTGTGTCTCTTTTCACTTTTCAACTCTTGAACATGAGTCTGATCTCTGCAGAGATCTCCTCTCTGCCAGCGTTTTATCCGAAGCTCAAACAGACCACATGGTGGTTTAGGGGCAGCTGCAGCATCCTCAACATGCTAAGCTCCTGCAGCTGTAGAACAAATCTACCAGTTGGTCCGTGCAGCAGGTTTATGAGCCTGAGGTCACATTTAAAATTCCCGGACCATCTGGGAAGATCTGCAAAGAAGATCGATACGACACCAACATCAACAAATGGTCAGGAGGGATGTTTAATTTAATCTGTTTGATTTACTGAGGTCATGAGCTCTGAAAAACTTTTAAAACACACACGTGGTGAATGCGCTGAATGTGAATGTTCTGGCTGGTTAAGTGCCCCTGTGTAAAGTGAAGCTCTGTGATGTCACTCGGTCAGTTAAATCTCTCTCGTGGTAAATGAGAAATGTCCCGTTTACCCTCTTGAAGGCTTTTTCTGCATCCAGGGTGGCGATGATGGTTCCTGCTTGTTGTCGTGATGAATAATGTCAAAAAGTTAAGTTAAAAATTCGGTGTTTGTTACTGGATGTGTGTTTACCTTTTATGCAACTGGATGGATTATAGATGCGGTGAGTTTTATTAATCTGTTAGCGAGTGTCTCTGATCAATTTTATATACAATATACATGACTCATGCATTAATGAGAGAGACAGGACGGTAATTTGATGGTGACTTGGGTTGGATCTTTGTTATGTTAGAGGTCGAGTGAAGTTCTAAATGTTGTTTTGTGTCAGTCATGATAGATGTCAAATTCTACATTTTTAAGGAGAAGAATATTCCATCTGGTGACGGGTTGATGTGGACTTATTCTGTTTCATTTAAATGTTACAAGGGCATGATATCTAAAAATGAAGTGGTGGATCTTTGAGATGTTAGATTTAATAGAATTGCTGATGATTTAAATTTATTGTGGTCTAATTCTGATCAATGTGTTTCTTGTACAGCAAGTGAACCAGCACAAATCCTTCTGATGGGTTTTCCAATTCTTTTAAACGGTGAAAGACACAAATGGAGGCACAATTGTACGAACACAAAGAGCAACAAACAAGACAGCCAGAGTGAGCAGAATCCAAACTGCAATCAAACTTCTTTTGTGATATGACATTTTCTTGATGTCTGCATGACAAGGCAGTTGTGAAATGTCAAGACGGATGGAACAAAGACAAAATCAAAAGTAAACTTTGTGCTGGTCGTCATGAATAAGATACGTGAAAGCCTGCTGGTGCAACAAAATACATTGTCCAATCCCACTACACATGCTTGAAGGGGTACAGATGTAGATGACTCACGGGCCCTCCTGCAGAGTGAAGACGGGTTTAACCTGTTGAAAGGAAAAAAGCTGTGATGAGAATTTGGGAAGTTTGGGAACTCTAGCAACTCTCCTCAGTTCCCAAACGTTTACAGAGTGTTGTTAAAAGAAGAGGTGACACAACACAGTGGTCAACATCACCCCGTCCCAACTTTTATTTTTTTAAACTTGTTGCAGGCATCTATTTGATAATGAGCATTATTTCCCAAGAAACAATACAATTTCTCAGTTTCAACTTCTGATGCGTTGCTTTTGTTTTACTTTCCATTAAATATGGTTATACAGGATTTACAAATCATCATTTTACATTTAAAACACATTACTTTGATTAAGTATATTGTTTAAGGTCACAATTTATACACTGCAAATATAAGTATTGTGTTAAAGCTCTCACCAAAAATAAGCTCATTGGAAAAGAAGACGTTAACTTGTGCAGATAGACCTTTCGACAAACTTCTCTCAAATCAATGAAAGAATAAAAAAACAGGAAGTGTGTCAGAATTTAGTGTTTTATATGTAAAAAAAACCCAAATATGATGATTTGCAAATCGTATACCCATATTTAATGGAAAGTAAAACAAAAACAACATATCAGATGTTGAAAAAACAAATAGACAAATGAATGGAGTCTGTCAAACATAGAAGATATGCAGAACAACAGGATGAATATTATATTTTACAGATAAGCTTTCTACCTAAAAAAAATACTAACTCTAATTTAATTGATATTTTGTTCTCTAATTGATTAAAATTACATTTATTTTGTAATGTTTTAGATGTAACCTGTTGTTAGTGCGAGACCGGGACTGAAAGCATCTTCCAGAGTTGAGAGAGTTGAGAGTGCTGTACTAAAAAGAGCCGCCACAATTTGGATGTCAGAAGCTCCATTTAAAACCTGCATTTGTGTCAATGTGAATGTACCTTTATGTCACATTTAACAAAGGCACTTAATGTCAATCAGGTCTAATCACCATCTTTCTCAAAAAATGATTACCTTAATCTGAGTGCTCCCTTTTTAAATGGAAATTCAGGCCAGTGATGAATATTATGACAGAATTACGTACATGCAACTCCTGACAATGTTCAAAGCACAGAAATGCTTTTAGTATGTTTTCAAAGGTAAAACCAGAAAAACCTGCAGGTTACACAACCAGCATAATAATTATTAGCCAAACATCTCATCAGAGACTCTTCAATACTCAGAAGCTCTTCAAAATCCAGTTCACCTCCCTCTGGGCTGAACTCACAAACTCTTGTGTAAATATGAAGTACATCATTACTTCAAAGCTCCCAGCTGACTCTCCTGAATGTGACTTCCCTGCTGGGCGATGAGAGCTGCTTCTTATTACTCAGCTGTGGGGCTTTTTGAACCCGAAAAACCCGAACGGTTCAAATGACATATGTCGGGTGTTCGCTGTAAGGCTTGTTTTGTGCCTGCAGATACATGACATGAAACCCTAAATCGTTAAATTAGATTTATTCAGAGTGCTACATTATTAACTGAAAAAGTGCCAGAGCCTTTTCTGAAAGTGTCAGCCTTCCTCTTCAGTGAAACTCAGTCCGTTCCCTGCGGGCAGGGCCTGCTGCTTGTTTTACATCTCATCTGAAGTTGTGCATCTGCTCTCTGGTCACGTCCTGTAAATTCATCCTCCTCGCTATAACGCTCCTTCACACACTGACACAAAAACAAACAAAAACACACACATCCCTTTCTGTTGGTTCAGTTTCTCAGCTCCACTCTTCACCTGAACGGATGGAGTTTATTGGGCCTCCGTCCACTCGGTACTGTTTTAGCTTTTAGTTTTAGAGACAGTATAAAGTAAATTTAAACACATTATATATGGTAGAAAATAATGGCTGAAAGCATGTGAAAATAAAAAAGACAATGTTGTCCTGAGTTTAATAATTGATTTGCCGATTCAGCCTTTCATCCACAGTTCCAGTGTTTTTATAAAACAAAACAAAAAGGTGCCTGTTCAATCCTGATAGCTTGCAAAAATTCCTCTTTCTCCACTTATACATGCGTATAACATTTTTAAAGCTTAGAAATATTTCAGATCTCCTTTATCCTCTCTTTTAACCACCTGACAACCATCCCATGTCAAAATCATATATATTCAGCATTTCAATCAAGTGATCCTTAAATGCGGTTCGAGCCCTCAGCATCACTCAGCCACTTACGCCTCACACATCCGTCCCGATTTCAACGGCATCTCTCAGGCCTTAAATCTCGTGGTAAATCAGTTTTCCTGGCTTTATGCTCCTCAATTCTATCTTATCTGGTCTCCGCCGGCCTCCAGCCTTCGCTGTCCTGGATTCACACACTCACAGATCACTCCAATGGCCTCACGCTCCATCACTGGCTTGCCTACATTGCTCCGGGCCTCCGACAGCCTCCTAAACTTCTCCCCGCTTCTCCTCTGGTCTCTGACGACCCCTCCAGCCTCCATCACTGACCCACATATCATCCCTCTACCGGCATCTAATGGCTGCTTCCTTTCAGGTGTACCCACCTGTCCAGCCTCCGCCAGCAATCTCCTTTCATTCTGTCTTTAACCCCTTTTCTTAGGTTCCTCAAGTCTTGTGCTTCTTCCTCATTTTATGTTTCTGTCATATAACATGAATTACCTCCTCTCAGAGGGAAACCCTCCTCACCACAGTAAGATTAGTTTGGATTATTTTGGGCACCCTGACCTCTGAGTCATCGCCCCTTTGACACAGCCTCCCCGTGGAGCCTAATGCCAACGTTATTTCAACCCTCGTGTTGTCCTCGGGTCAAAATGACCCGCAGCTGTGTTCAAACAAGTTCTATTTTATTTCTATATTTCTATATTTTTTGGGATCATTGGTCATCATTCTTTAAAGAAACCCTCACTCTCATCTCATTATCTGGAGTCTACAATAAAGTTTTTATTTGAAATTGAAAACGCTGTTATACACACACTTTGGTATACTGTGTCTGTGTTTAGGCAGTTTAACAGTGAGCCAGTCAACAAGGGGAAAAACTGGAGATTTCAACATGGCCCACTCTGATTCTCCTCCAGCAGCCAGTTCAGTAAATTGTGATTTTAAATAACTCCGATTGGTAGCAAACATAATTTAGATAGAAATGTTAGAAACATGTTCGGCCCCAGAATGTTTTTAACACTTGATAAAAAGCATTAGGAGTTAAAAAAAAACAACAACAACAACCTGCATGCAGAGTATTAATAACAGCAGCAGAACATTTTATTTGAATGTGTGTGTGTGTGTGTGTGTGTGTGTGTGTGTGTGTGTGTGTGTGTGTGTGTGAAGAGTACCAACAGACATACCAACAATGAACATTTGGATTTTCCACACACTGAATGTTAAACTGTTGCTTTCTCTAACTCAGTTTACTTTTTTCAGATCGACAAAATATGTTTTCTAGTTCAGTGGTACAAAATCAACATATTTCAGTCAATCAGTAATTCACATCAGCAAGTTAAATACTCTTCTGCCATTTTACATACGCAGCGATGAGACATGCATGTTGTGTGTTATGTTCCGTTAGTAATGGTGAATTCTCAGATCGTTTCCTGGTAAACAGCCAGTAAAAAAGTCCACGGAGAGGAAACGGAGACGCTGCAGGAGGAACTTTGATGTCACTGATCGTCTGCTGACGGAGTGGGAGTGAAAGTTGGAGGCAACCAGCTTTAATAAGATTATAAACACTCATTGACTCATGCACCCCCTCCGCCCCCCCTTCGGTTTTTACTCTCCTGTCCTTATTTCATCCTCTATCTCTGTCGCCTCTCAGCCTCCTCACTTCTCGCTTCTATCCTCCTTTTCTCTTTGCCTCCTTCTCCTAGGTCCTTCCTTGCCACCTAGTTTTCTCGCCTTTTCTCTTCCTTGTGTTTGGTGTTTTAAAGATGTCAACCTCCTCTGCGTATTTCCCCGTTTTATCCCCATTTCCTCCTTCTTTGCTCTCCTTTCTGAGCCTTTAATCCTGCTTCTTCTCCTCATCTCCCTCCATCTTTGCTTCATCCTTATTTCCTCTCCTCTCTTTTTATCCTTATTTGATCTACTCTTCACCTCATTTCCATTTCCCTGTTGTTTCCCCTCATCTATTCCTCTACTCTCCTGTTTATTCTAACTTTGTCCTGTTTTCTTCTCTCCTCCTCACTTCCTCCTTTGTTTTTTTTTTAATTTTTTTTTTTATTTGATTTTATTCACTTTATTAATCCCCGAGGGGAAATGTCTTCACTACAGCAGGGGGGCTCTCAGGGGGGAGCTGCTGCAGCAGGCTGCCACTAGGGCGGCGCCAGGTAACCTGACCTGAGGTGCATGTTTTTGGATGATGGGAGGAAGCCGGAGAACCCGGAGAGAACCCACGCAAGCACAGGGAGAACATGCAAACTCCGCACAGAAAGGCCCAGGACCGGATTCGAACCCTGAACCTTTTTGCTGTGAGGTGACGGTGCTAACCACTGCACCACCTTGCCGCCCAAAGTTTGTTTTCTTATCCTTAGCCCCTCCCACTTTCATTCTCCTATATTTATTCCTGAGTTCCCTCTTCTTTCACCTTGTCTCCACACCTCCTCTTCCCCTTTGTCCTTTTCTTCTTTCTAACCTCCTTTCTTCTGCCCTGTTGTCTTATTTGCTCCTTCCTTCTTTCCTCTCCTCTTTGTTTTTCTGTCTGCTCCCTTGTTTCTTCCTTGTTTCTACCTTTAAATCCCGTTTCCTCCCATGTCCTTCTTTCCTCTTTCCTTTCTCCTCTTTTCTTAAGATAACCTTAACTTCCATCCACCTTTCTCTCCCTGCTTCCTCTTCTTTCCCTTCTCCTGAAGTACGTCACCATTGAGTTTGCGTTCCTTCTTCAAACCTTGAAGGTTTTATTAATTTCCTCTGGTTGTTTTTCCTTATATCTTTGTGATTCCTGTCCTCTCCCTAACTTCTTCCTCTTTCTCTCTTCCTCTCGTCTCTCCTTCCCGTGTCACCTCTTTCTTTTCCATCTCTTCTATCCTTCTACACTTTTCTCTCCTTCTTTCTTCTTCCGTGCTCATCCTCGTCTTCTTGTCTCTGTGGTACGTTGAGAAGCAACGACATCTGTGTGACTTATTTAACGGTGAAAAAATGAGTAAAGATATTTTTTTCAGAGTCTGAGCATGAATCTAAGTAATCTATCGGGGAACAAAGTATTATAGGACTTCTGATCAGGATGAGTCACCGGATGGTACTAAATGAACACGAGAGTGCTTTAGCATGCTAACATATGGTGACGGGGTCTAACAAATAAGTGGGAAGATGGGGAATATGTGAAAAGCTAAAGTATTGGACGTTAAAATGTCGCCCTGCTTCTTAATCTCCATGTAAAGTCACATGATCATTAAAGTTGTTGTTTTTTCATAAAACTATGAATATCTTAACCCACCAGTTGTCAAAACATTTCACTTAAACCTCAAGCTTCAGTCTGCTGGTGGTACTCGGGAATCAGGGGGACCGTCGGGATTCTTCCTCCGGACACGATGAATGTCGCTACAGATTTCCATGGCAACCAATCAGTCCAGGTCAAAGAGATGGTGTTGGGACATTGTGTGTTAGTGATCGGTCCATCGGAGGAGGAGCCAAAATAAAAGGGAGGAGTTCAAGATTCAAACTAAAATCACGGCCTCACATCAGGTTGCAGTTTACGTCCGTTTCTGTTCAGACTCGCATGTCGCGAGGACTTTGAAGGAATCCGTACATACGTGTCCACATGCGAACACAATAAAGCAGATTGACAGCAGATGATGCTTCACATTTGGATGATGCTGCAAAGAAGCATCAAGTTTTATCATCTTCAAACAGACAGCAGATCTAAACTATCAGCACACGATTAGTGAAAACAATCAGTGTTTCTGGCTTTGAATCACGGCCAGAAAAAAAAAAGTTTTTTTAAAAACCATTATGACGTCACAGTGAAACTCCTCTTTTGGGTATGCCGACATGATCAGTGTACAAATTGAGCTATGGCCACATGCAGGTTTTATGAGGTCACCGTGACCTTTGACCTCTGGCCACCAGAATCAAATCAGTGTATCCTTGGCTCTAAGTGATTTTTATACTTGTTATGGCATTTATTTCATTTCAAAAACGCTTTTTATATAAAACAACTAGCCTCTGTAAAGTTGTGACTTCCTCTCTTCCACAGTATTTTTGAGTGTGTCAAGGTTCAGTGTCAGGGAGGACACAAATAATCGACAAGACAGCGGGTTCAGCAATAAACATGCTTACAGGAAGAAAAAAAAAATCCAAACCATAAACTGGACCGGGACTGGACTAAGAACTGGGAGAGTTTATACTGACAGACTGATCACAGAGTGGACGCAGGTGAGGCAGATTGGGAAGTGGAAGCAGGTGAAGTGGGCGTGGCAGAAAGAGGACTGAGCACAGATGAAGAGTTGGACCTCTGGTGGCCGGCAGGAGTGACGCAGGGAAAAAACAAAGTCAGAAACCATAAAGAAGAGGCTGCATGCATTATTATTATTATTTCGCTTTTCTGAACACATGAAGCTTTTGTCGGTATAATATTGGTATCAGTGATAGCGATACAGTCAACACTGAGTATCTGAGGCTGTTCAGCGTCTGCTTGTACGAGGCAGAATGTGTTCTCTGCAAAGAAGCAGCAACCTGTCAGACCAGAAGGACCGGTAACGTATCAGCAGCAATAAACAGTATTTTGAAGGAAGTAAGTACAGGTGATCAGCACTATGCATTATTTTAATTTTTTTGTTTATCCATAAATCATGTAAAAGTGTTATTGCTGTTATATATCCGTGACTTTCCCCAGATAACCCGGATTTGAATTATTTTGCAGGCTGCAGAGTGACACTTCCCAACAGGAGAAACAATTTCAGCCGTACCACCTAAACTGATTGGAGATTAATTACTGTTCTATAATAAGTTCAATTTGTACATTCATAATAATTGCCAGTGACAATTGAATACATGCACACATATACAGAACGGTAGAGGTCAACAATACAGCTGAACATTTACACAATATAATAAATATAGAAAGTAATATTAAGGTGAAACCATTTTAAAACAACATTATTATTATTATTATTCAACTCTACAGCTCAGTGTTGACCTGCTTCAAGAAATATTTGCTGAGGTTGTTTTCGTGGAAGGCGACTAATTGAAACATTAAACTGGTCTGGAAGCAACTTGAAGACATTTTGTCCTCCGAGCAATGAAGACAGATGACACATTAATGGCTGGAAAATATGTAACTAACAGAATTACAAACAAACTCTGTCCTGGAGGAGATTCCAGCCGGTTATCAGCTGCATAAATGTGCATTCATTTACAGTTATTTGGTACAAGAATTCCTGTTGAACTACTTTTTAGTTGAGAACAACAGTTCAAACTCTCTCTGTCCTTAAACATGGATGTCCACCTCCAATCCACCACCCAACTCTCTGCAGCCTGTCCTCTAAGATCAGAAACACATGGCCAGGAAACATCACTGCAGATATGTCCCTCTCTAGAAAGCACGTTTCATTTTTTGGTCCTTAATTCCCCAACTCATTCATATGCAGCAAAACAATCTTCAATCTGCAGACAGAAATATTTGGACTTGTTAGAGAGGGAGATAAAGGAAGAGTTATATTATCTGCCCATTCTGGCACCAGCCTCATAGGCTCAGCTACAAGGAAATATTCAGGGAAGAAAAGCTCCTTTTCGAGTGTTAACGGTTTAATTTCTTTCTTCATCATCTGATAACACTGTTGAATGGAAAAAGCTGGCAGGTCAAAGAGCTCAGCGACGCTTTCAAAATTGTCCCTTTTCACCATCTCAATTATCTTTTTGGCATCAGATGGGATTCAGAACATTACTTTTTATATTTTCAACCCAATGTCCGAAACATTTTTTTAGGTTTCTGTGAAACAGATTCAGGGTCCTTTCAGTTCTTCTCTGTCCGAAATAAAAGTTTTGTCAGTGACAGAAACGCATCAGGTCCACTGACCTTGGCTGGAGTTGCTCTGCATCACACTGGACTCCACAGAAACTCACCTTTCCACCCGTCCGTGACATCACACGGTCTGTCTGTGCTGCCAAAGACGTCTGAGAACAACAGTTCCTCTCCCTCCTCAGCCCTCCAAACCTTTTCTTCATCCTCATCTGCCTAATTTGCATGATCCCGTTGAGACTAAGAGGGCTGCTCTGATGTGCACTTCTATTCTCATCTGCTCCATCACTGGAATGGAGTTAAACATTCCTCTGATTCATGGATGTTTTTCATGGATGCTGTCCCATCTGTGGACCACATTTATCCCGTCGCCGTATCTTGGAGGCATCAATGGGAACTCAAACACATCTCGGTGCTGTGTGACAGTTGTCGTCTTCATCGACAGAGGATGCTCCGCCTCAAAACATATCATGTCTTTCATGAGAAGCGTCACATGTTAGTCCATCACTCACAATGTCCTCCTCACTGCCCGTTATGTGACGGCTCATCCCATCACACCGCCGTCTGTCCAGAGGCTGGTGTCCCTCCTTCCTGAGCTGGAGCTCTGTCCTCCACAAAGGTTCCTTATTTGAATCAGCCAGATTTTATATTAGGACGAGTTTAAGCAGCTTCCACTCTAAAATTATCAGGTTTTTGACTTATTTTCTCTGGAAAACAAATCGAATTCAGTTTCTAAACCGCTCATTCACTGAGACTATTGTGGGTGTTGAATCCACGTTAGTGTTTGTGACGTTTTATGTTGCTGTTGTAATGAAAAAATGGAAGATTTTCATATCATTTAATATCATGCGCTTGAAAAACAGGACCATAATACTGGTACACATTGAGGGGGTTTCCGCTTGTACTTTGCTTATCTGAGGTCTCTGTTACATAATAAGACGCCTCACCTGGCACCTTTCCCAGGTAATCAGTGATGTTTGTCCATCTGTCCAGGCTGACACATTTTACGTAATAGTGTAATAAAAGACTAAAAAGACAACTTCTCTGCTGGGAATCTTTATTTCCGACACCGTGTTGTTTGCAGTGAGTTTAACACTCGTCCGGGATGTGACGTAGCGTTTCAATGTGTAAAACTAAATATCCAACTACATCAAACACAGAAGAGTCAGAACCGGACCGCGAACGTCCCGACATGCTGCTGCAGACCGTTGCTGTATTTCAGACTGATGTTTCTTTGTGGGATGGATTTAGGATATCGAGCAAGTTTACTTTTATTTTCATTTTGGTGTTTAAAATCACTTTCCTGAATAATTTAGATAAATAAGTTGTTTGTTGATTGTTGTGTTTTGCAGTTTGTTTATACAATTTAAGTTGATCTTTTAGCACATAATTGGTTCATTATAGTAAAACGTAATTTGGTAGTATTTATAATACATTATAAATGAAATATACACATGCTAAAGATAAATACCTATTTCAGACTCAGCATATTTATAATATGTTGACAATACATAGAAGGTAAAGTACTGGCATATTTTTAGTATATTTGCAGTTGGAAGTACCTAAAAATATACATCAAATATAATTATATTGTATTCAAGTATACATTTTTAATACATTAACTTCTACTTAAGTAAATGCTACCTAACACAGCATAAGTTCACTTATTTTTTAGTTATTTAAAGTACATTAAAAAAACCTTCAGAAACTTATTTCAGTATGCTTTTTTTCCTGATTTAAAGCATGATTTAATTGTATTTTAAATGTAGAAAAAACTCTTAAAATGCAGTTACCACATATATTATAAGTAGATTTATTTTGTTTTCACAATATATTGGTAATACAGTATACGTTCAATGTCAGTACACCTTTTGTACATTTGCAAAATTATACTTCAGATGCTGAAATTATATTTTAACACTAGTGTACTACTTTGGGAAGCAAAGGTACGCACAAATACAGAACATATATAATTCTAATCTATTAAAGCAGAATGAAGTCCCTCTGTCAGTATATTAAATGCTTCTTAAGTGGTTTCATTTGAACACAACTTGAACTATAGTCATTTTAAGTTTTAATGAAGTATTCTGAAGCATATGAATGAAGTCCACTAAGTATATATTTTTTTTCACCTGGGTGGGATGAAAACAGGACTGACAGCTGTGATCCATGTTGATAATGTCGACCTGGAGGTGAAACCTGAGAATGACCAGTTACATTATCCAGCTCTTTTTTTCTTTCCAAATGAAATCAATCCACTGAACAATTCCCCAGAAAGTATTTATACCAGCTGTAAATCAGATGAGAGGATAATGTGTCCTGTTTACATCGCTGCACTGTCAGTAATCATAAAGAATCACCGCGACCTCGTCCAGCTCTGCAAAACATCAAAAAGAGAGACGATCCTGCATCGACTGCTTCAGCTTCACACCGAAATCATGCTTAAAGTCTCCCCAAACTTGATGTAATGTTTTCGTTCTTAATCCAGCAGACAGAGCTGTGATTGTTGTCTTTCCACTCACACAAACAGCATTAATAAACAGCATTAATAAACAGCATTAATAAACAGCATTAATAAACAGCATTCATAAACAGCATTAATAAACAGCATTCATAAACAGCATTAATAAGAACTGTTTTAGTTCCAGAAAACAATCTGAGATTCTGAAAACAAACTAGTTTGGAAGCTCCAGTCTCCCACAACTGAACCACAGATCCAAGATAAACAGCCGCTGATGGAAGAGAGACATCTCACATGAACAACGATGCTCTGAAGAATATAGATATATCAAAAACAAAACATCATTAACAGGGATGAATTTTCATTCATCCTTTTACCACATAGTTGATTTATTTAATTGTTAAAGTTTTCAGAAAAATCAATTTCAAAACACAAACTTAAAATATTTAAAATGCGCATTTTAAGATGACTTGAGTTGTTATGGAGATTATTCGCAGGATGAAAGGTTTCCGTCTGATAAATACACTCAGAGGAGGAGACAGGAGGTGACGCTTTCAGCCATGAATACTGCAGCTCCCGTCGACTTTAATGACGCACAAAACAACAAAGTTCAACATTCGTTGGGGACAAAAGTTCAATAAAAAGTAAAAACGTTCTTATCAGCAACACTCAGTCATGCTGAGGTTAACAGCTGACTCAGCAGGATGACCTCATCACAGCAGCAGCTTCTCTTAAATATCAGTGTGTTCCTGACACACTGGACATGCAGGTACGGAAACATTATTCATGAATAGATGTCCGTTCATTACAAAACCTGACGTGTCGTTTAAATGTGATAAATATAAGACAACACTAATAGTTCCCTTGTTGTGACTTCACGCTGGCAGACGAGGCCTGACGTCGCTGGATTGTGAGTTTGTAGGTCCCATTCTCCTGAAGGTGACATCTCAGGAACTTCAGAGGAATTCTTTCAAATTTGGTACAAACGTTCACTCGGACTCAGAGATGAACTGATTCGATTTTGGTGGTCAAAGGTCAAGTTATAACGAGCTGTTTTTGGTGAAGAAGAACGAAGGATAGAAAATCCTACAGATAGAAATCCTATTTCACATTTGGTCGGTGGTGAATTGTTGACACTGATCTCGGGTGTCCATCTTCTCTGATGTCGGGGGGGACGATTTGTGTGACGCATCCATATTTTTCTGTGATCATTCAGGCCATTTTTGACTTCTCAGCTGATAGTTTTTCCCTTCATGAGTGAAGTGTTTGATGAGTGACTTGTTGACGAGTTCCCAATTTCCAATTTCATCTGTTGCCATATATGTCCAGGTGGACTGTCACTGCAGGCTACTGTTTTATTTTCATTCAATCTTGATTCTTTCAGATGTTTGTTTTGGGTGATTACGCTGGTGGAGGAAACATGTGAACCCGAGTACAAACACAAAGACAGAGATGGAATGATTCATTCTCAAACTGATATTGGAAGGACACGAATGAGGCAGCAGAGGGTTGAACAGCAGTTTGATGGGGCAGCAGTCGGGATGGAGAGCGATGCAGGCGAAGGGAGACGGACGTCAACAAAAAGTCCAAAAAGCAGAATGATGAAAAATAAGGCTGGAGATTTGAAAAATGTGTAGTTGAGTTTATGATCTGGTAGTGTGGTGGAAATGAAGTGTAGTACTTAAAGCACAGGAGACTAGTGATGATTTGCAGCTTGCTGCATGACACCAGATTTTACTTGCTGTGATCAGAGCCCACACAAGACCGACAGACAAAGAGAAGCAAAGGCAGAGGTCACACCACAACTTATATTGTAGCATAAACTGTATATAAAAGAGGACGAAGCTTAAAGTCAAACTCGAGGCTTTGAAACGTTCACAAACCAGCGGGTGACGTCACTGTCAGGACTTTCAGAAATTGACAAAATTGCCAGACAGATCTCTTCAATCCTGACAGAGCACCTACAAACCGGTTTATTTCCAACATGGATGTGGTGTTTAAAAATGTTTTTTTCTTTTGTCTAAACAGTTCGTAGCGAGTGATGCATCCATAGCTTCAAACGTGATGTCCAGTTCTACACAGAAAGCTGTAGTAGCAGATGCAGTGGCAGGAGCCACCTACATTTTAATGCTTTCGTATACAATTATAAATCCTGGTGTTGATTCTACAGAGAAGAACAGAAGTCAGATAGTCTCCAAATAATTAGGAGTCATCCTCTGCAGACTGTTTATAGATGATTAATGTCAACCTGACCGACGCTCTCACTGAATGAACAGAAATCTCTTCTCTTGGCTTGGAGGCCTCAGGGATAAAAATATGATCAGCATAAAAAAAAAAAAAAAAAAGGAAAAAACTACATTACTGAAATCACATCATGCACATACGACACGCACGACCCGGTAATTGCTTTAAGCTTGAGGAGGAAATGACGACTTCCTGTGCAGAGAGCATGCTTTTGACCTCCACCAGCTCTGAAACCAGGACAATTTGTTCGCATAGGCTGCTGTCAGAGCACATATCACATGCATGAAGCAAACCACAAGCAGCATGCCGACTTTCTGCTTTAACAGCCTCCTTGTCAGTAATCACATGCAAATAGGAAGATAAAAGCCAATAGGATGGAGGAAACATGCTGGAAGCAGACAGAGCTCCGACTCCTCCACCCACCATCTGCCTGCTCTCCACCGCCACACTGTTCATCCAAGTGCTGCCGTACCGAAGCATTAGCAGTAGCTACAATAAAAAGACGTATTTTTGCTACAACAATGTACAAAGTGACAGAAACAATGTGAAAGGAGTCTCTGGGAGTGACGAACCTCCACAGAATTATCGTCTGAATCTGCAGCTTGTTGTTCAGCCATCTGATCACCAATGTACAGTTTAGGATCACTCCGAACAGCAGACAGACACAGTTGGAGATGAGCTGGTGAATATTTGTTTTACTGGTTGGTAGAGACCAAATGCATAAATAAAAGAAGTGAATATTGGACTAACATCCATCAGCTTGAATATCTGTTGAATGTGTAATTAATCGTTGTTTTCAAGTTCACATTATCAATATAAAGGTGGCCCGTTTCCCTGTTCTGTTTATTGTGCAGGTGCCACAGACTCTATGTCAAAGTGTTCGTAGCTTCCAGGTCTGAAGAATGAGGCCGATCCAGAAGTGTCTTCAGCTGCAATACCAGCGAGTGCCACTAGAGGTCGGCTCCAAAAAGCCTCCGGCTCCATAGACTCCCATTCAACTTCTCTCATCAAATCCAAAGTGAATAAAATGTGTCCATCAGTTATCTCGGTGTTGTTAGCTAAAGTCACTCCTTCTTATTAGTTTTCTGGAGGTCCATCTGAAAATAATCCCTCATTCATTAGAAAAGAAGATTCAAGAAGACCTGTTTTTGGGGGCGTGTCTTGTTTGATTGACAGGCCTGTGGTGCAGTCAGGTTACAGCTATCGGTGGGCGGGACGTAGTATCGTCAGGTTTCCGATCAGATAGGTCAGATCCACCGCTGGCTCCTCCCCCAGCTCGTCCAAATATGGTCACTTCCTGCTCCAAACCGTTCCAAACTACCAAAGATGGTGACGGACAGAATCTGAACTGGAGGATTCATAACGTTCACAAACTAATGGGTGACGTCGTTGCTGGTTGCCGCTTGGCATGCGCACAATAAATAGACGCTGATGACGCCATACTGATAGACAGGTGGCAGTAACACATGCAAGATATACTGCAATGGTTCAGGTAGTGAAAGTGGATGTGAAAAATGTTGGATTTAAGAATAAATGATTTATGGAGAAGGAAATTGCACCTGACACATTTCTTAGAGCCCAACGGCCCAAAAATGTTTTTGCAGGTGTCCCCAGTCAAATCACACAAATGCTTTAATAAAAATGTTCAGGACCACAAAGTTTTTTCCCGCCTACCAGAGCATGGTGTTAAATTTCAGAATTTACGGTTTTATCATTTTTTACCTGGATACAGCTGGCATTGTGCCTGGCAGTTCCCACTTGCAGCAAATTCTTAAGCAGAGGTGAGGTTTCAAACCTGCAACCCTTAGGTCACAAGGGGATTAATCTTCCCCTGCATCAGCCAATAGGATTTAAGGAAACTTAAATGATTCACAGCTGTGAGAAGACATTAAGGATGAGCTCAACAGTCGTTGCTTTCATGTCACTTCCAGCTAGTCAATGCCTCTGTACCTCCTGTCTGTCCTCACAGAGTGACCTTATCGGATCCCAGAATAGGTTCACAGCATGTCTCCCATCCACCTGCATTAATTAGCAACTCAAATCGAGGCACCTGGTTTGTTGCAATACCAATTTGAACAAACAGATTCACAAATGTGAATCTTGGCACAAATAGTCAGGTACAAATGTAAAAAACTTCATATAAATTTGTAAAATCTTTGTCTCCACGGGTAGATAATTTTTGCACTATTTTCACTCCATTCTGAAACATACATGTTATATAATGCAGACTTTTACAATTATCTATACACCAGCCCAGATTATGTGTTATTATATGTACACCACAGGTTACAGTGCAAACAGCACCAATATCTGAGATAGTCAGAGGCATTGGATAAAGTATTGGAAGTATTCAGCTTCCGCCACCACTGTGCACAATTCCCTCTATCTTTCCCATAAAATCTCCCTCGTAATAGATTAAACTCCAAATCAAATAAATTAAACACTATGCGCTGAACTCCAGCACTGCAATTTAATTAAGGCATGTACCTTCCCTCTGCTCGATCTATTTCCATGACCCCTGTTACAGCTCTGAAGGAAGGCCCAAAAAATATAATGACAAAAATCGGCAATCTCATGAAAAGACATAAAATATAAAAAGGCTTAAATTACTTTAAAATGAAGGATGGTGGTCTATAAATCAGAATGGAAGAACGAACAGCAAATGAGGGGAGCAATTAGAAAGTGGGTGAAAAGTTCCAACACAAAGTTACCAAGTTCTTTGTGAGACTCTCCAAAAGTGACATAAATTAAATGGAAGATAAACAGTGAAGACAAAGTCAATTTCAATTTGTGATGATTAATTTCCTGAGGCCAGAGCAACCCGGCAGTGAAGAGAAGGAAAAAGATAAAGTCGTGCAGTCAGAGCCGATAACTCCTTGTACGGCGTTAGTTCTTAAGACCGTTACAACAGCAGGATGGCCAGAATAAACAGCCACGAGTGTCAACAGACGGTGATAAACAAAGCAATTTAGAGAGCTCCACCAATAAGCTCTGAATATCTGTGCACTTCCACTGCATATTCATTTATTTCATTTTTTGTTTTTTATGTTTTATCCCCTGGCTGTGCTGAGTGTCCATCACTGAGTTAATTAACAAACACCGATAAGAAAAAGATCAGGCAAGTTAACACCTGGCATTGGAACATTTAGCTATCAGTCCTGTGTTTGCCTGGTAGTCTCTGTGCTTGGGAGAGTATATCACAGATAAGGGGAATTAACACAGTTCAGTCCATAAAAACCAGGCCAAGAATCAAGAGCAATTTAACCCCTCCAACCAAACCACAATAAAGAGCAATAAAGACGAGGCTTTGGCCTACTGACAGTGTTACAGCAAAGGATGCTGGTCTCTCTCTGGGATCTCATATCCCTATCAAGAACACATGTATTGCAAAATCGAGTTACAAATGTAAACATCACAACCTGAATCAATATTCATATATAAGCATTCAGGTTTTTAACTTCAACTTCATAGATCGGATCATTTACACTTTCAAAAAGCTTCCCGTGTACCTGTTACATGATTTCTTCTTCTACCAACACTCTGTAAACGTTTGGGAACTGAAAAGACCAGTTGCTGGGGTTTTGAAAGTGAAATGCTGTCCCATTCTTGGCTGATATAGAGATTCAGCTGCTCACCAGTTCAGCGTCTCCTTTGTCGTATTTTTCATTTCATGATGCGTCAACATTTTTTAAATGAGTGACAGGTCTGTACTGCAGGAAGCCAGTTTAGCACCCCGACTCTTCTACTAGAGAGCCATGTTGTTGAAATTTGTGCAGAATGCAGTTTCAGAAACAGAATTGTTTTGCTGAAATAAACAAGACTTTCCCTGAAAGAGACGTTGTCTGGATGGCAGCATATGTTGCTCCAAAACCTGAATATATCGTTCATAGTTAATGGTGCCCTCCCTGATGTGCAAGCTACCCATGCCATGTGCACTAATGCACCCCTATACCGTTATGGATGCTAGTTTTTCAACTGTGCACTGATAAGAAGCTTGATGGTCCCTCTCCTCTTTAACCTAGAGGATGCAGCTTCCATGATTTAAAAGAAAAGATTCACATTTTTAATCATTAAACCACAGCACCATTTTCCACCTTGCCACAGCACATCTTAAATGAACTTGGGCCAAGAAAAGGCGGAGGTTTGCGGAAGTGTTGCTGAGCCCAGGCAGTGATTTCCACTACAGAATCATGTCTGTTTTTAATGCAGTGTAGCCTGAGGGCCCAAAGATCACAGCCATCCAATATTGTTTTTTGGCTTTGTTTGAAGCAGATGATACAAACAGTTGTCGAGATATGCCAGGGACAAACAAACAAGCTTACATATGTACAATAAGAAAGATCTCTTGCATTATAGTTTCTCCCTAAGACGGAATATTAGATTGCTAAAAATTAAACCTTTACAAATTAAAATACAAATTAACAGAAATGTGGTTACATTTTTGGGTGTGCCACATTTAGAATGCAACAATGACAATGATCTTAGTCATTCAGACATTCAGGTAACAAAACGCCCTAAAATTCAAAATAGCACAACTTGGCCTTTTAAGTGTAAAAAGCCTGTTTGTGTTAAAGGCCCAGGATTGGCTGTAGGCTGATCTGCTTGAATCCTTTGGTGTAAGGCATATAGTGAAAAAGTTGAATTAACCAATTATTTTTGACAGGTTGAGTGTTGACTTGAGGGCAACTACACAGAAGAGCCAACAGTCCCCGCAGGACTCCAACTCCATTAGCAAGAAGCAGTTTGTTTGAATGTTTGATTTAAACTTAAATGAAATGTAATTGTAAGTAAATGTGATTATTTTTGCCTGAGCTCCAAAAGCTGATTAATAATCACAGAGGCGTAAGAACTGGTATATATTACCCTCCCTGACTCCCTTCGTGCAGCTGACTCTGAATCAGATTAAGGCCATTTTTCACAGTTGGGTTAATGCCCAAAGACATTTCAGGGTGTTTTCTTCTCCTACCTTCTCATTGGTGTCCAACACACTGTGGATCAGACCAAGCTTTCATTTGTTAATACCACCAATTTATTAAAGCTGCTGCATGAACACAAATGTATTTTTTTCAAAAATGATCAAAATGTGATCAAAATGTCTCAAGTACACCCCACTGAAATTAACATTCACCATTTGTTTGACCAATGGTAACTTAGCAAAAACAGCTGCATTTGAATTAACCTTTTTGTCCATTCTTTATCATTGTAAAGGATTCTGTGCTTTGATAAGACTGTGTTGTATAATTTAAGCCATTAAAGAAACAAATGAGCAACAAACAAAGCTCATATGTGGACTGAACATTGAATGGCTTATCTGGTCAACAGCCAATGGCCTCGCTCCATAGTTCAACAATCTTAAGAGTCAGACAGAGTGATGCTGAAAGTCAACAGCATACATTATAGTGTACAGTTGGTTTCACATTTGCCAAGCCAGGTGAAAGTAGTTCTTTATAAGTGGAATGCAGGACTGGAAGGATGTCAGTCAAACAATAGAGGACCATGAAAACAGTCATTGGTTTGTTCATCCATCCATTTTCTTCCGGGGTAGGGTCACGCTGGCAGTAGCTCGAACAAGTTGGCCCAGACTTTACTCTCCCTGGCGATGTTTTCCAGCTCATTCTGGGGGATCCCGAGGCGTTCCCAGGTCAGATGAGATATATAATCCCTCCAGCATGTTCTGGATCTGCTCCGAGGTCCGCTGCCAGTTGGGCGTGCCTGGAAAACCTCCAGGAGGATCCTGATCAAATGCCAGAGCCACCTGCAAGCTGACTCCTTTTGACACAAAGGAGCAGCAGCTCCACTCCGAGCTCACTCCTGATGTCCGAGCTCCTTATCCGATCTCTGAGACTGAGCCCGACCACCCTGCGGAGGAAACTCATTTCAGCCGCTTGTAAACGCGATCTCGTTCTACCTACCTAGAACTAGTGAGCAAAGGTGAGAGTCGGAACGTAGATCTACCGGTAAATTGAAAGTTTCACCTTTCGACTCAGCTCCTTCTTTACCAAAATGGCCTGTTTGACAGCTGCTGCCGCCCCGATCCACCTGTCAATGTCCCACTCCATCTTACCCTCACTCATGAACAAGACCCTGAGATACTTGTCCCCACCTGGTCAGGGGTTTGTGCTTAAGCATATTTTTGAAGGGCATCAAAAGCAGGTATAGTCAGCCCCGACATGGTCCCCAAATAGTGGCCCAGAAAGATTAAACACCGAAGAGACGGCAGGTGTTGGACTGTAGTGGATTTGTGAAGTTCATGGGCAAAAGGGGACTTGGCATCAGAGGGATCTAAAGCAGTTGAGGGTTTGGGTTACACTCTGGAGGACAATTGATCATAGGGACTCTCAAGACCAACTCTTCAGGAAGCAGGTAGAAGAACGACACTGCAATCAACCAGGCCAAAACTATAGATGTTATTGGAAACCCCTGCATCAGAAGACAAGGCCTGGAACATCCCATTACCAATACTTTTAGGGAAAAGAAAACCAAGATCCAAGATGGGTCTGTAGCCTGGAAGAAGAAGGAAGAAGATCTAAATCTGTCAAATTTGGAAACAACAGCGCAGCATATAATTCAGAAGAAAGAGGGTCCGGAAGCTGGAATGTTTTCTGTGCAGATCAAAACATTGTAAGAGCATTGCTTTATCGTTTTGAAGTAGTTTTAAATGAACTTGTCATTGTTGCATTCAGATATAATTATAATTTATTTACAATATAACGATATAATGTCCTTTATGTTGAACATTAATATCTGCCCAAAACCCAGTTAATAAATAGCAGTCATGAAATAACATTCATTTTCTGAAGCTAAAATTTACGTCTGGCTTTTGTTCCATCATTTTGTGAGAGTACAAAAAGGTAAAGTACAATTATTTCTTGTGCTCTTATAAAATATACACTACAATACAGTGTTGGTTGAAATATGGTGAAGCCTTATGAATTTCTGCATAAACATATAAATACCTAAAACATCATCAGATTTTACTCAAGTCCTAAAAAGAGATAAAGAGAACCCAGTGAAACAAACAAAATAAAAAAAACTAATCTTGATAATTTATTGAAAAAAATGATCCAATATTCAATATCTGTGACCAAAAAATAGACCAAAGACAACATGTGAAGTTTTGAAACAGAGAACATTTGTTTAATTGGCAACATTGGTTACAAAATGTATTTCATCAGCAGGATTGGACATCTTTTAAACTTTACAATAAATATATGTATGCATTACATTTTCTGTGATGACCTCCCTGTAATTAAAGTCAAGTTGAAGTGAACACAAAGTTAAGGGGAACGCAGCAGTAAACCAGCAGGTTTGTTAATTTACACGTAACCTGTGAGCTCGTCAAAAGGATCTGCTGCTGCCTGTTATCTGCTCTACATTTTCATTTCATTATGACAAGTAAACTACAAGAACCAATATTTAGAAAAGGCACACTTAAAGCCTCATATCAGCAAGAGTACACGGATAACAGCAAAACACTGCTGTAACCTGGGAGTTCCCCTGTAACCACGGGAACAGCTGCCATCTATTACAACAGGATGCAACAATTTATATTTGATTTGTGAACCATCCTTAATGTGATGTATTTCAACCCTAAGAAAGAAATATGTGTATTCTGTATAATACTAAAGGAAAGCAGAATTTTAGCCTGAATTATTATTTTTTCCCCTAATCCAGTTACTTGTTATTCATATTGCACAGGAAATGTAGACAGCAAGTCAGAGTGGACAAGATAAAGTTATTAATAAAGGGATTATGTTTCAAGCTTGGCAGTGAATACTTTGTGGATATATATTTTTGCTTCCTCGTTATTTTGATTTAAAATAAAGCAGTCTGTGTTATATTATACTTTTATCAAAACAAATTTACTGATGATCATTATTTCAATTTATTTTTTGCTCGGGAAACTAATTTTATCAGTCAGAATTATATCTGTATGTAATTAATATTTGAATTAAAAAGAAGAAAAGAAATTGAATGGTAATAAGCCGTCTACATTTAGGATAAATTAAATGACTGTGTTTCAAACCTGAAACTATAAAAACTGTTTATTGGCTTTGTGCAAAGGGCAATCACAAAGTTTCCAGACTGCTCCTACATGGTGCAGCACTGTGATGGTCACATCACGGGAGAAGTATAAGCTTCTAAAGTAAGTACTCCAAGTTACGTTGCTTTCTACGTTACGTTTTTGTGACCACTGCTTTAGATGCATTTCCGAAACTTGACCTGAAACTTGAGCAAGAAGCGCACTAAAGTTTGTGTGAATATTTTGGGGAAAAGAAAGAAGTTACAGAGACAAATTGTGCCAAAAGTGTCATCACACCACAGTTCAGGTTGTTTACACCAAATCTTTCCCTCAGAAGCGTCAGGACACAGTAAAGATGGTGTTGACAGTCTGACCCTGTGGGACCAATTCACAGTTCACAACCTCATGATCCGTTTTATTTTTCATGCCATGTTCACTAATTCATCCCTGTACCATCACTGATGCTGGCTTTTCAACTGAGTGCTGATAACAAGCTGGATGGTCCCTCTCCTCTTTAACCTGGAGGATGCAGCATCCATGATTTCCAAACAGAATCTCAGATTGTGATCCATCAGACCTCAGGACAGTTGTCCACTTCACCTCAGTCCATCTTCAATGATCTCGGTCCAGAGAAGGCGGCGGTGTTTCTGGATCATGTTTCTATCTGGTTTCTTCTTTGGAAAGTTTTAACCTGCATTTGTGGACGCAGCGATGAACTGTGTTGACAGACGATGGTTTTCACAAGTGTTCCTGAGCCCATGCAGTGATTTCCACTCCAGAATAGTGTGTTTTTAATGCAGTGCTGCCTGAGGGCCCGAAGATCACCACCATCCAATATTGGTTTACAGCCTTGTCCCTTGTGTTCAGAGATTTCTCCAGATTCTCTGAATCTTTTAATGATATTATGAACCATAGATGATTAAATCTTTGCAATTTTATGTTGAGGAACATCATTTTCTTAAATTGTTGAACTATTTGCCCACGCAGTCTTTCTCACCATCTTCACAGCTGAGAGACTCCGCCTCTCTTAAATGCTGTTTTTATTCTCAATCATGTTACTGATCTGTTGCCAATTAACCTAATTAGTTGTGAGAAGTTCCACCAGGTGTTTTTTTATTTGGTGTTACACAACTTTTTTGAGACGTGTTGCTGGCGTAAAATTCAAAATGAGCATTTATTTTTCATAAAACAATAATATATCTCAGTTTCAACATTTGATATGTTGTCTTTGGTCTATTTGCAACAGATATCTCTTTGTTTGTGATTGAGTATCTTGAAGATAAGGTCCATGCTTTTATCCACTGGATATTTGACACAAATTTTCCCCAAATTTTCCCCAATAGTGGGTTACATATGGGATGGTGATCAATATCTTTCTATAAAAATCATCCAAAAACATGCACCTCAGGTCAGGTTACCTGGCGCCGCGCTAGTGGCAGCCTGCTGCAGCAGCTCCCCCCTGAGAGCCCCCCTGCTGTAGCGAAGAAATTTCCCCTCGGGGATTAATAAAGTGAAATAAAAAAAAAAAATTAAAAAAAAAGTGATCTGATCCTTCTGTTCCTGGTTGATAGGTTGGATTGGAAGCATGTTATTCCTTCTATGGTGTCACTCAAAATTTAACTAACAAAATTTACCGTAGAGATTTAGAACAGCACTACAAAATGGCTGACATACTATATAGTGGACCATATAGAGCAGGAGTGTCAAACTCATTTTAGTTAAGGGGCCACATACTGCCCACTTTGATCTCAAGTGGGCCAGACCAGTGAAATCATAGCATAATAACGCAGACATAACGACAATATTTCTCTATGTTTAAATCATTGGTGAAGGTTTTTGGATGATAAACCCTATTTTAAGGTCTTTCTACAATAAACTAGAAACAGAAAGACCAAAAACTCAGACATCAGCCCACTGTTTATCTGCCCCGGCTCTCCTCTGCAGATTCCCTCGCAGTGAGCGCTGCTGCCTGTCGCAATGAGCGTTTCTGCCTCCGGAGCAGACGTCGCATTTACGCTGTTTTTGAAGTCTGGATCGATTAAAAAAATTACAAAACGTTTGTACTCATAAACCTCCATATTCTCATAGAAATGCAATTCATGTCTTTCTGTAATTTTCACACTTAGCAAAGTCATCCGGCGGGCCGAGCTGGACCCCCTGGCGGGCCAGATCCAGCCCGCGGGTCGTATGTTTGACACCCCTGATATAGAGTATGAGTACACATTTCAAACACAGCCTTAGTTTAGGAACATGTGCTTTTACTTCATTTTGAGGATTTTGTTTTGCACTGCATGTACGAGAGCAGGAAGTCAAGAGACCTGAAACAAGAGAAGAGGATTCGTAAAAATGATATGAACTGAAAATGAGGCAGAAAACGTGACTTGAGTCAGTGTACATGTTTGAATCACGGTTGTTTATATCAGATGCAGACAAACAGCTTTTCTTAGGTCAAGAATTTCCAGAAGTGAAGGATAAAGACTCAGATATGTCAAATACAAATTACAAAACCATTAATAAAGGCCAGTTTGTTTAAAGTTCTGACTCACTTCCTTATAATCTGAGTCGTTTCAGAAAGGACAAGCTACATTAGTAGGTCCTAATTTTTTTTTTGTATTTAATTACAACAGAGCAGCTGTTTGGCAAAGGTGACTTTTACGTTTTTAATATGTTGTGAACTCAGACCAACAACGCAATCAATTTCCCTGGAGTCGTTGAGAGTCGTAAATAACAGTGATTGAATTTAAAGGCGGACTGGATGTTTTCAAGGGATAAGGCAATGTGATGAATTGATAAATAAATTGTCAGGGGAAAATGACTACGCTCAGTGGCCTTGTCTTGATGTCCTGACCAAATGGCTCCGGTCTGTGTTCTGTTCAGCTTCTCTCAGCTTCTTTATGAAGGACATCAAGCTGGCAAACAGCCCATCTAAGAGCCAGGATTTTAGAAGGTGATGGAGTTTGGCAGGTGACTTGGGGATTGATGACAATTGCATTTTAGGAGGCGATGCTGAGAAGTGAGACCGGGGTGAGGACAAAAGTTTAAATTAGTTGAAGGTGTGGTTGTGTGTCTCTGTGTTAACCATGTGATGGACTGACAAGTCCTGATCTGAAGGCACATGAATTATTTACATCACCACCACAATGTATAGGTTTTAGAGAAAACTTTGGTCTTTTTTCACACTTGAATGCATGATTTTCTTTTTTTTCGTTAACTTAGACACTTGGATGTGTGATGCAAGGTGGCTGTTGACTGACCCAACCTGGAGGCTTTGGACTACAATGAGTGTGTGAAGAGGTTTTTACAAAATGGACAAAAGGAGGCTGAAATGTTCTGCATGAAAGCAAAAGCTTTAAAGTTAAATTATGTTCAACTTCACTGCTAGCAGGCCTCTGAAGGTCATGTTGTACAGAACAGCTTAAATTATAAGTGGTTTGATTTGGAACGACTGCACTGTTAACGCTGTAAGCTTTTTTGTTTATGTATGTTGAACAGAGCCCCTTATTTTTATTTAATAGAAATATGGTTAAACATGATAATTGTCATTTTCTTTAATCATATATTTGAACTCCTGAAATACATTGTGGAAAGTGTTTGCTTGAACTGTTTGATAGAAAGGTACACATGATCAGGATGTTGCCACCGCCGCCTCAGGTTGAGCCAGGAAAAACCGTGCTGCACCTCCGTGGTTTATTTTCTCCGGGTGCTCTGGCGTCCTATCACATATGTAAATGTGAATGTGAGCATGAATGCTTGTCTTGCCTCCTGAGTTGGACCTGTGAGTTGGCGATAACAGATGGATAATTCGAATGATTCGTTTATGTCTGAATTCAATGATTTTCTTTCTTCTTTTTTTTTTTTTTATCCTATTATTATTTATGCCTAAAGGCTGGTTGGCAGATTGATAGACAAGGAACTGTTAACAGGAACAAATGGGAATCAGGAATCATCAGCAGCACTTCTATAAATAACTGCAGCCTATTTAAGTAATACAATCAGCTATAATGTTAAAAACACGAGTCCATGGATATATTTGTTCATCAGATGGTTGGTTGGTAACTTGTATAACCGCAAGGCTTCGGTCCTGACCGCATCACTGTCGTGCCAATAAAGACTTTAGATCACATCCTCTCCTGTAAAGTTGTAATATAGTTGGGGAAATATGTTTTTAGGAAGGACAACGGAAAAAAAGAGAGAAGGAAGGGTGGAGAGATGGTTAGGACGTATAAGGGCAAATCAAACCACTCTTCATCAGATGAAGATGAGTGCCTCCTCTGGGTTGAGTCATTCTTTAACAGACTTACCATCGTAAAGATGGTGCTGAAAATGCAGGCAGTGGGGCCATGAAGAGTCCCCACCCCGTCCCACCCCTCCCTGGGACCAGCCCTGCTCTCTGACATTGAGGCTGCAGTTGATCTCTAGTTTCGCCTGGTTTTTTCAGTTTTGTGTCGGGCACGCGCCTCCTCGGGCACCAGCAGGATATAAAGTGAGCCGCGCGCACTGGGCTCAGCAGTCCAGCAGTGACAGCAACGGTGAGAGAGCAGCAGGAAATACACCGCGAGGTGAACCTGAGCAGCAGGAAACTGCGCACCATGCTGGAGGACTCTTCTCTCCGGGAGCGCAGGAGGTGATGCGCTCAACCGACTCGGGTCGCGTCTGTCACCGGAGAGGATGGCGGAGCTGTGGCTCCTAAATAACGCGTCATCATGGAACCGGTCCGCTGAGGAACAGAACCGGTTCTGCAGCCTGGATGACATCGACATGCCGGCGGACGGCTCCCCGACCCTGCGCATCCTCATCTCCATCGTGTACTCGGTGGTGTGTGCCGCCGGGCTGGTGGGGAACCTGTTGGTGTTCTTCCTGATGAAGGCGCGCCGGGGCAGGAAGAAACGCTCCAGCATCAACCTGTTCATCCTCAACCTGGCCGTGACGGACTTCCAGTTCGTGCTGACCCTGCCGTTCTGGGCGGTGGACACGGCTCTGGACTTCAGCTGGCCTTTTGGAAACGCCATGTGCAAGATCATTCTCTCCGTGACGGTGATGAACATGTACGCCAGTGTCTTCTTCCTCACCGCGATGAGCGTCACCCGGTACTGGTCAGTGGCCTCGGCGCTGAAAGACCGGACCCGGCGGCGGGTGTGCCCGGTCCGCTGGGTGATCGCCGGGCTCTGGGTCTCCGCCATGATGGCTTCTTTGCCCACAGCAATCTTCTCCACGGTGAGGAACGTGGCCGGGGAGAGACTTTGCCTGCTGGGCTTCCCAGACGGCCAGTCGTGGCTGGCGTTGCACCACCTTCAGAAGATCCTGGTGGCCTTCGTGTTCCCCATGCTCATCGTCACCGTGTGTTACCTGATGCTGCTGCGCGTCGTCCGCCTGCGCAGCATGAACAACAACCAGGTGAAGCGGAAGTCCAGAGTTACCCGCTCGGTCACCATCGTCGTCCTCTGCTTCTTCATCTGCTGGATGCCCAACCACGCCATCACCCTCTGGGGCGTTCTGGTCAAATTTAACATCGTCAACTGGGATAAGACGTACTACATGGTGCACACGTACATCCACCCGGTCACAGTGTGCCTCGCGCACACCAACAGCTGCCTGAACCCGGTTCTGTACTGCCTCATGCGCCGGGAGTTCAGGAAGAAGATTAAAGATTTGTTCTGGAGGATTTCGTCGCCCACCGGGACGAACAGCTGCCACCTGCGGCCGTTCTCCGGCACGGTGAGAGCGGAGCCGGACGACACGCAGGTCGCCATCCCGCTGAACAACGTAGAGACGGAGAACTGCAGGCTCTCGGTTTTAACGGACCAGTGCGACACGGACGGCAGCAAAGACAAACCAAGCTTAGATAGAAAAGACAAAAGTGTCTGAACTTAAATCCTGCTGACATCAACCTCGAAATGATGACGGACAAGGTTTTACGCACGAGTAACAATGTTGGTGATCTGTCTCCATTTTTCTCACAGTAAAGCGAAGCTTTATGTGTTGCTGGAGTTTTGACCTCTTGTATCAAAAAAGACGCGGAACACTACGAGTACATCAGGACTCGCTATTTTTTGGAGAACATCGTTTAGTTGATGCCGAATTCAACCTCCGTGTGAACAGTGCATGAAAGGACAAATCATCGCAGCTTTACGTAGCGTCATCAGATGTTTCTGACTTGGCATCAAAGGATTTCATACATTTTATCACTATCTGAAGGTGTGAAATATTAAACAATGATTGTGCGTAATTACGCGCGAGGATGCACAGTGCGTAAAACCATCTAGTGCGTTTTCGCTTCATCCTAACGCGATTTCCCAGCACAGTAACCCCGATGCCGTTCTTGGTTTTGTAAAGTTGACTCTGCTTTGTGTTTACATGAAACTCAGGCTCATGGCGTCTCATTTAGTGTTGCTTTGTTCTCTAAAGTGCTCTCCAACAGACGGTATGTCCTATAGAGGATTCATCCTGCTGCTGCTGCTTCAAACATCATTCTGTGGAGTATTGTTGACGTTTGATGTGGCTGGTATGTATAATGCACAAATGAATGTAAAAAAAAAAAAACCTAAAAAACACCCAATGCAACTATAACAATGTTTGGAGAATAAAATAACTCATTTGTGTACATTAATTAAAGTGTGAGTGCTGTTTGAGGTTTCTGTTTGTATTTGATCAAAAGGCTGTGATGCTGTCAGATGTTTAATCTGCCCGACTGCGTGTGAATCAGATTTGCGGGCAGAAGTTATTGTAAATATACTCAACTGTGTGTGTATCGTAAATATAATCATAACATGGTCGAGTTTTGTTCTAAAAGATGAAGATAAATGTTTATTTGAAATGTTGAAAAACACATATGTCTGTGCAAAGCACTTAAATGGGCTATTTTTGGAAATGGAAATGTCTTCTTAAAGGTCAAAGATATTTAATTTACACATCTTAAAGGTTATTTTTTTGGTTATTAATTTGGTTCATTTTCAAAACCATCGTTCTCGTGAACTACAGAAATGCAGCCCTGGTGAGCTCTATTCTTACCGTCTGGAAATGATCAATCGACAGACCTACTGGATGTGGCTGAAACATGAGGCTGCAATCAATCCAACTTCACCACTATAAAAAAACCTCTTTACAAAATGTCTGATCAAATAAATCTGCTTAAAACTTCATCCCTACAACAAGGAAATAAAAAGTTACATTACCTATGTTTTTTTTGTTTTCTATATTTGTAAAAAAAAAAAAAAAAAAAAAAAAAAAGGTGTGAAACTGAACTTGTAAAAGTTTACTTCATGAATTTCTACAAATCGTGTGGTTACATTGTTACCTTGGTTCTCTGAGTGAGAGAATATATTCCATATGTACGGAGTTGGAAAGTTAGTCTCAAGATGATAGAGAACTGTATTTTAGTTGGTGTAAGTTTATTTTAGGGGTAAAGTTTGTCAAAACGTACAATAAGTACAATTTTCTTTTCAAATTCAGGCTAAATGGCAGATTATGCATTCAGTAATAGGCTGTTATTTTCTGATTTATTTCTTCTGGTATCTAATTAGATAAAAGAGTGTTTGGATTATAGCTTAAAAACAACTCAACCCAGGTAGCAAAAAATGTATGAATTGGGCTTTAAATGAAAAGAGATAAACCAAATATAGATGAATAAAACAAGGCGAGAACAAAGAGCAGCACACATTATGTAATGACAGTGCTGCCTATAAACACTGTGGTGGACTTTGCTCCTCCTTAAACAAGCTCACAATGAATCTTTAATCACATAAAACTGCGAACGTCCCAGAAACACAAAAACTGTTGGTGTGTGGAGACACAGCCGCAACACCGACGTCCGAGAAGACGAACAAAGACACTCAGAGTGCAGCGCTTTGAGTTTAACGAGGTCGGCAGTGCTCTCCTGGCAGCCTGTTTTACTTCAGTGGAACCAATTTAGAATTAAAAGGATAGTTGGGTTTGTTTGAAGTGGAGTTATATGAGGTACTTAACCACAGTCAGTTCACTGCCTGCACTAGATGTCAGTCAGGATGGCCCCATTTTGAAGGCAGATATGCTGACAATGAGTCAAAGTGATGCACCGCTATAACAAAATGTATTGTAGCCACCTTAAATAATAAACCTTACTATTACCTGCTTCTTCAAACTGCAGGTAAAACACTGTCTGTGCAAAGCTGCCTCATATAACCTCACTTTAACACCGAGCCTGAGCAGCAGATTTGACTTTAAAGAGGCTGATGGGACATGCCAGGTAGAGTTACACCCAATTTACGTCTTTCATGTTAACATTTACTACTAAACTTCACTTAAAAACTACAACAGATGGAATCCGATACTTTTATTGACATCTTTCAGCTGAGCTGCTCTGCAGAGTATTTAAGCCACTCTCAAACCAAACTAAAGGACTGAAAAGCCGCTCTAATGACACCTAAAGGATGTGATCATCCACAAAACAATGGGCACCACATTTTTTTTGTTTCTGGTTCAAATAACCAAACAGAGCTGGCAGATATGTTGGCAGGTGATGAATTGAATGTTACGTCTATTTCTGGTAAGTGCAGAACGTCAGCGTGCGATTTGAGACAATATCACCTCGTCAAAATTCAAGTACGACACAAGTATGTGTAGAATATTCGAGTACTGTGTGTGAGTGTGCCGAGGAAAGTACGCCAGTTGTCTCAGCTGAGCTGCTTCTGAGAGAGGGAGTCTAATTAACATGACTCCCTCTCTACCTTTTAAACAGTCATGTGCTCGGACCCGACGCAAAAGAGAAGATATGTGGCACGTGGACGCAGCCTGAGAAGAAAACTGCACTTAGGACCGGGTCAAGAGAGCACAGTTAGTTTCTAATGTGTCTGAAAAGGAAATAAACCAGAATATAAACTGACAAAGTGTTGATCTGAGTCTGTGCTCAGAACGGATGTAGCTGGCTCTCAAAGCTCTGTTCAAATTATAACTAACCCTTTATATAAATATGCATGTTTGTATATGTCTGTATCTATTGAGAGAAGTTCAGAGGATATATATAATTTTAGTTTAATATTATATTATATATTATATCAAGGTCTAACAACTGAAAACAGATGTGCGTATCAGAACGTAGTTTTTTAATGATGTCATATTTAAGAATGTAAATACTAATATAGGGACCAAACATGCATTTATATACAAACTCAATACAAAGAAAGCAAATATCTGCGAATTCACACCGATCGACAGGAAAGGACGCAAATTAAAAAATATAACTTAAGCTGTGCTATGTGAACTTCGCGTTTAGTCTGAACACAACTTCATAAACCTGGCTCTTCTTTTTCTTTCTGCATGATGAACATTTTTGCTCTGAAAATAGTTTTGACTATTTTACTTAGAGGAAGATTATTTCACAGTTAGCCAGCCTGTTATTTCCCGTTAGAGCCGCTTGATGCCTGGAAAACCCATCGGCCGCGTCTGGACTTGGCTGCTGTCAAGATACAAAACACTGGAACCTTCCTTTAGTAATGTCAGTGATCTTTTACGGTCTCATGTAATCGTTTAAGGAGATTTAAGGGGATTGTTAACAGGGATTTGAGAACCGACAGTGACGTCACCCACTAGTTTGGGAAGTGTTGTTTTGAAATGTTGAGTCTGGCATTTTGTTGCTCACCATCTTGTTTTTATGGAGCCAGAAGGGACCACATGTGGACAACCTGGGGACTCCACTGTACCGGCAACCTGACTGCACCCCAGATATGTTGTTCAAATCCAACACAGCCTCCAAACGTACCTCTATTTGAAGCCTAATATCTAAATAATGTCGGAATTATTTTCAGAAGGACCAACAGAACATTGATTAGAAGGAGGGAATGACTCTAATGACACCATAATGACTTGTGAAAAACATTTACTGACGAGTTTTGAATGGGAGTCCATTGGAGCCAGATGTTTTTTTTTAAATTTCCCCTAGTGGTCCTCTGTGGTATTGTATTTCACAGTACTTAGGCATGGGCTTCTCATCTTCAGACCCAGAGGATACCTCCAGTTTCATATACAGTCTACGGTTTGGACCTATTTCTGAAAGATCCTTGCATGATGAAACTGGACTTCTTTCAAGTCAAATATATTTGTTATGTCTGAGCCCTCAGGAGCTGTTGGCGCTGTATATTTCTGGGCCTCGTCATCCACGATGAATCACATTTCAGCGCTAACAGTCACCTCCAGCCGTGACTGCTGCCTCTGCCCTCATTAATGCTAATTGTCAGGCAATTCACCCATAAACAGAGTTCATCTGTTCCGCTCGGCCAAACTGAGCTGCATTCATCTTCAGTCAGTCTGATTAAACTCACCTCATGCTGAAGTCACTTGAAGGCATCTTATTGTAGAATTATGTGGATTTCTTCACTGAGTCAAATAAAATTGGAACAATAACCCTAAAAAACTAAAAATCCATGGTTGTTTCAAATACACGTTTTGCTGCTTTCCAATTCAACAAATCATACAAATCAAAAACCAGAATAAAGATTCATCAATAAGATAAAATAGGACTTTATTAATCCCACAGTGGGGAAATGTGTTCGTCACAACAGCATAGAAACACACTTAGGAAAAAAAAAAAAAAGGTGCAAACAACAAGAAAAACTTACAAAATATGTATACAATCAAAATAAGACATTCTTTGGGAAAAGAAAAAAAGAATTAGGACCAATGAATAAATACACACACACACACACTATATATACAAAATAGATAAATACACCTTGGGGTGAAAAAAAAAAGTGTCAGGTGCTGTAACACAGAAAATTATTGCAATATTGAATATTGCACGACCATGAAATGGGCGGCAGAAGGTATGAAATGCTCGTTCCGTTGAACTGAAAGTCATCATTTTTATTGAATAACTTGCTCCAAATACGACATCTTCATTCAAAACCAGGTCGATAAAGTTCAAATATTCCAGGGTTTAAAAATATTGTGCCTTTATGTGTTCACACGTCCAAAATGTTGGACATGATTTAAATCTCCACGCAAACCAACAATGCATTAATTAACATTTTACCAAGAAGCACTTGGATCGTGCCACGAACACCTCTCCTTTATGTGCCGGATTGGAAACCCCACGTTGACTTACGGAGTTGATAACCGCCTTCGTGTGACCACGTTTGTTAAGCCAGATGTCGGAGAGATAATGTGGGTATATTGAGGGAGCTTTGTAGGACGAGCCCCTTGTCGCTGGCCCGTAACTCTGGGAAAATATTTATCTTTACTGGCACAGTCCAAACAGTAGCCAAAGAAACGAGGTCACCACAGAAGACGTTTGGTGATTCAGTGAGGGGGAAAAGATAATAACAGTGAATATGGAGTAAACTGTTCTAACAGTAAAGCAATTCAACTGAATGTAATGAGTGTTGCTGTTAGATAAGAAGGTGACACTTTAAACATGTAGAATAAGAGGAATTATCGGAAACTAAACTGCGGGCAGTTAATTACAGCATATAGAATTTCCCTTCAGATTTATTTAAATAGGAAGTGGTAGTGTTGGTGGGGGGAGGAGGGCGGGATTACAGAGTGTACTTTAATGTGAACTTTGACCTGAATGCAACACGAACCAATGGGAGACTCCTGTGAGTTTTGCAAAGAACCTTCAAGGAAAAAATTGAACAAAACTCAAATACAAAGTTTAAGTGAAGAGATTTTCACATTATTTTGGTAGACAAACTGTTCATTTAATTTGTATATTCATTTTATCTTACTTACAAATATTTCTTGGCTTTGTGACTCCAGGCAAACAACATCCTGACTTGATTGTAAATTGAACTTTGGCACCACACGACACTATCTTACAGTGTGACTGTGCAAGCGTGTTATACATAACACACATGCATGTCTTAAAATGTCTCTGTCAAATTAGCATTTTAAATACAACCCCATTTCCGAAAAAGTTGGGACAATGTAAAATATTAATAAAAACAAAATGCAATGACTTGCAAATCACATGAACTCATATTTTATTGAAATTAGACCAAAGATAACATATCAAATGTTGAAACTGAGAAATGTTATTGTTTTATGAAAAATAATTGTTTGTTTTGAATTTGATGCCAGCAACACGTTTTTAAAAAGTTGGGAGGAGCAACAAAAGACTAAAAAAGTTGTCTAAAGCTTAAAAAAAAACAAAAAAACTGGTGGAACATCTCAAAATTAATTAGGCTAATTGGCAACAGATAAGTAACATTATTGAATATATGAGGCAAGAATCGGACAACATTTCACTTTCAAAACTCCAGAAACTGGTCTTCTCAGATCCAAAATGTTTACAGAGTGTTGTTAAAAGAAGAAGTGATGCTTCACATATAAAAACACATTTTTCATAAAACAATAAAATGTCTTCGTGTCAACATTTAATATTTTTTCTTTAGTATATTTTCAACTAAATATTTGTTGATATGATTTGCAAATCATTGCATTCTGTGTTTATTGACATTTTACACAGCGTCCCAACTGTTTTTGGAAACAGGTTTCAAATTGCAGGTTGCAAAAATACAAATGTTTGGTTTACAGTGATATTTCAAACTAACTGTTTTCTTTAATTAGTATCACACGTCTTCAATCTTTTAATCGTTCGTTCATTAAATGGAGAAATGTGGTCACTGCAGTTTTGTGACACTGAACATGGAGCAGAGAAAGTAAAGCAGATAGCTGTCTGAAAACAAGAAAAATAGTAGAGCAGCATGTTGAAGGACTTCCTGATTTCACCATTTATTCTTTATTTTTGGCGGCTATAAATCAGATCATATAAGTTTGATATGTGATGGCATTCCTTAAAGTGAATTTCTTCCATCTGTTCAGAGTCAGTCGAATATGTACGGGGACAAAGATCTTTTATTCAACTTAACTGGCATCTATATTAGTAAAGCAGCAGACAGTTATGCAACCAGAGACTCTGGCTGCCTTCGACATATTGTGTGTAGTGAACAAGATTAGCGGCTCAGAAAAACACTCCAAAATGCAACGATGCTGAAATAGAAATGGAGCATCAGCAAAAAAAAAAAAAAGAAAAGCTTATTGAATTCTGTTTTCTGTCTCTGACAAGAAAACAACAGTGGTTTTATTTTTACTATCATTTTATATTTGTCTGCTCTGACTGAGAACCTATTGTAGTTGTCCTTCACATAGATATGACAAAATAATGATCAGTGAAATTCTTTTTTTTTTTTTAAGTTAACAGTCATTTCTGGACAATAAAAAATAGAAAACAGTTGCAGTAAGACTGGTTTTGTACTTTAGATTAGAGAAGTTGTTGTGATCACAAGCTCCAGTCCTGTGTGTCTAATTTTCCATCCATTATCTATACCAGCTTTATCCTGAACAGGGTCACGGGGGGCTGGAGGAGGCTGGAGCTTATCCCAGCTCATTTTGGGCAAAGGCAGGGTTCACCTGGACAGGTCGCCAGTCCATCACAGGGCCAACACTTATAGACAGATGGAAACAAAGACCATCTGGGTAGTTTAGTTTGTAGAACCACCAGTTAACCTGAGGTGCATGTTTCTGGATGGTGGGAGGAAGACGGAGTACCGGAGAGAACCCACGCAGGCACACAGAGAACAAGCAGACTCCACGCAGAAAGGCCAGGAATCGAACCCAGAACCTTTTCACTGAGGCCACAGTGCTAACAGCTACACTTCCCGTCTAATTTTCTTCCTGTTTAAATTAAAAAAATTCTAGTGACTCTTTTACAGTTCAACATTTTAAAACATTTGTAAAGCCTTCACCAGGTCAATCAGTGTTTGTAAATATAAGTATATGTAATTTGTACAGAATAAACACCTGCTCTCCTTTTTAAAAACCCAAACTTAAAGATGAAAATGACTCCGCCCACCTGTCGTCTGTCACGTCCAGCAGAGGACAGGCTACTCTTCTGATGCCTCTTGATTCAGATTTCATTGGGGAATCCGGTTCGTCCTCATTTTTCAGTAATGAGTCAGTCAGGACTTCATCAGGAGGATGAATCTTTAAGTTGTAAACCAAAAGAACTTCTTTTATTGCTGTATATACAGGCGTTATTATATTTGTGACTTTAATGTTAAAGGATCCAGTTCAAACTGGTCTAAACTGACTCACAGGTCAAACAAATAGTTTGACTTCGTGATTATTCTTCAGCAAAAAATAAGAAACACTATTTAATTTCATAATGTCAGAGTTAGTATATTATAGAAATACCTGTAACTTTTAACTTTCAAAATTACTTACTTCTTATTTTTCAGGTTCAATGTTATTTTCCTTTTCATCATAATAAATGCAGCTGAAGGAATCAGTTCTGCTTACTGGGTAAACGAATGATTCAAATGTTCAGACCAACCGTTCTCAACTGCACTGCAAACACAAATACTCAAACTTCAATTAAAAAATCTAAAAAAATCGACTAACTTAAATATTTTTTATTCCTGTGACATTTTCCTCCTTTTGAGTTAAATCAACCAATCAATCAATAATTTCTGAATAAATATAAGTATTTTATGGATGTAAGCAACACTTACCAATATAATAACTAAGACGAGTTCAGGAGCGAAAAATACCAGGATGTCTGACATCTGGTCGGTGTGTGGAGGCTCCACCTCCACCTGCAGCTCATCGGGTCTAATGAGGCTCCACCTCCACCTGCAGCTCATCGGGTCTAATGAGGCTCCGCCTCCACCTGCAGCTCATCGGGTCTAATGAGGCTCCGCCTCCACCTGCAGCTCATCGGGTCTAATGAGGCTCCGCCTCCACCTGCAGCTCATCGGGTCTAATGAGGCTCCGCCTCCACCTGCAGCTCATCAGGTGTGTGTCTAATCAACACTGTAATATATCTCATGCTGGTCCAGCAGGAGACCTTGTTTCGTCTTCTTTATTGACCCAGTCGGTGCTGGAAGTCAGTGGTGTAGAAGGTGAACAGGAAGGAGACAGAACAGTTCCCTGAGGAGCTCCAGTACCACTGACCACCGTATCAGACAGCACACTGCCCAGACGGACAAACTGTGGTCTGCCTGTCAGGTAGTCAGTGATTCAGGAGACAGTGGACGTGTCCACCCCCACCACCCCACCACCACCCGCAGCTTCTCACTCAGTAGCAGTGGTTGGATGGTGTTGAATGCACTGGAGAAATCAAAGAAAGTGATTCTCACAGATTCACCGGTTCCATCCAGGTGAGACTGAGCTCGTTGCAGCAGGTAGATGATGGTGTCGTCCACTTCCACATGAGGCTGGTACGCAAATTGCAGAGGGTCCAGAGAAGATTTCACCAGCGGCCTGAGGTGGGCCAAGACCAGCCTCTCCAGCACCTTCATCACATGAGATGTGAGGGCAACCGGTCGGTAGTCGTTGAGGCCAGATGGTCTTCTTAGGGACTGGAAGGGTCATGGCGTCGATGGTGGAAGAGCCCTTTGGAGTTGAGGACACTGTGTCCATGCAGCTCACCAGGGGAGACAGAGGGGGGAGGGGGGGAGGCAGCAGAGGTGTTTGGGAGGTGTGAGGTGTGGAGGAGACAGATGAGGGTGGTGAACTAAACCTGTTGAAGAAACAGTTTAGCTCATTGTTCCTCTCCAGGTTCCCCCTGGTTGTTCCTCTCCAGGTTCCCCCTGGTTGTTCCTCTCCAGGTTCCCCCTGGTTGTCCCTCTCCAGGTTCCCCCTGGTTGTCCCTCTCCAGGTTCCCCCTGGTTGTTCCTCTCCAGGTTCCCCCTGGTTGTTCCTCTCCAGGTTCCCCCTGATTGTTCCTCTCCAGGTTCCCCCTGATTGTTCCTCTCCAGGTTCCCCCTGGTTGTTCCTCTCCAGGTCCCCCCTGGTTGTTCCTCTCCAGGTTCCCCCTGGTTGTTCCTCTCCAGGTTCCCCCTGGTTGTCTCTCTCTCCCCTTGAACCCAGTAATCTCCTTCATACCGGTCCACACCTCCCTCAGGTTGTTCTGCTGGAGTTTGGCCTCCAGCTTCCTCCTGATGCAGAAAGTTTCTGTGTTCTTATTTCTCTAAATTCTGTAACTTAAATCCTGGAATTTAAAGTTATGATTCTCCTCTTTCATTGGATTAAGTTCACTTATTAAAAACTTTAATTTAACTGTAATCATAAGCATATCGGTAGGATTTAATTAAAATATTTAAGTTCTGAAAACAGTTGACTTAAATTTCCCCAATGTATTATTACATATAAATGTATTATTACACGTTTGATCATGATCTGAAACGGGTGTAAGACAAGAAGAGTCCCTGTGTCAGAGGGTGGTGTTAGTCACACCACCCTCCTCCAGCACCATCACAGGAAACCAAACCACACTACGTTCTCAAGAAACACATTTGGAACGTAGAAACTAAAAGCCAAAAGTAGGTCCGACTGTCTTTAGCCCTAAAAACAGATGATAGGTCCGCAGGATACGACTCGACTCTCTCTGTGTGTGTGTGCGCGGAAAAGAGGAAGGAACCCCGATGTGCTGGAGAAAGTTCCAGTCGGGGGCATTTTTAAGTTGAACGGCAACTTCCGGCAAATGAGTAGATGGCGAAGGGTGATAGTAGTGATCGTACCTGTGTTTGTTTTTGAAAATCTTTGAGGGTTTGTAGACTTTCCAGACAGAAAGGCCGGGACATGAAGGGAGGTTTTATTAGAGCGAACAACAAGGTAACATCTGTATTTTTATTTTTATTTATAAAAGAGGCAGTTTGTTTGCCAGCTTGCTAACGTTAGCAGACCAGCTAACCGGCTAGCTGGCTCAGCTGACGCCTCCCGGAGAGAGGAGCCCGGCAGCGGGACGCCCCGGGGCCGGCTTGGGTCCCGTCAGAACCACCCGGCTGGGATCCGGAATATTTCTCTCGAGGCTGCGGGGGAGAAGACACGTTTTTCATGTGATCATTTGGGCTTGTTTTGGATATTTTAATGGGAGGCGGCTTGCTTTGGCGGAGTGGACACAGCGGGCGTCATTTGCGAAGGAAGCGGGGCTCCGGGCCACCTGCCGGGCCACCTGCCGGGCCACCTGCCGGGCTCAGATGGAGTCTCTCGCCGGCTACGTGTACAAAGCGGCCAGCGAGGGTCGGGTCCTGACCCTGGCCGCGCTGCTTCTCAACCACTCCGAGGGGGAGACCCGGTTCCTGCTCAACTACGTGACGCACCTGTCCGGGCAGAGGTCCACCCCCCTGATCATCGCAGCGCGGAACGGACACGACAAAGTGGTCCGGCTGCTCCTGGACCACTACAGGGTGGACACGGAACAGACCGGCACGGTTCGGTTCGACGGGTAAGACCGAGTCACACTCCCGTTCCTTTAAGTTGGAGGTGAAGTTGCGCAACACTCCTTCAATGTCTACTTTCTTTTGGAAACTCTGGGACTCACACGTGACCCCGAGAGGCCCGGTCCTGTTGGGACACTCCGGTCCTGTTGGGACACTCCGGTCCCACCTTTAACATCAACCTTAAAGGCTTTATGTGAGAGGAGAAGGACTTTAAATTATACTCGTTTCCCTTTTGTTTTAAATGTTTTTCTGGGAGTTAGTTGAGCGCAAACTAATGTGGGAAAAAAATATAATCTGCTTTTCTAAAATCCCATCAATCCTCTCACGGCAGCGTTTTGGATTAACGGAGGTCTTTTTATAAAGTTAATGGTACACGCAGATAATAAAGAATTACAGTCGTCCAGCCTGGAGGAGACGCGCACACAGACGTCCTGGAGACTTGCTCTGTTTGTGAGTTTATTCTGATCAAACACGACTCGGAGGATCTTCAGCCTTCGTGGAAGCTGCTCTTACGTAACACAGATGTTCGTACATGTTTCCAGGGGTCAGAAGGAACTTTTCATTTCATGAATAGACAGTTATGTGCGGCTGATTGTTTTGTTTATTTTTCCTCTCTTTTATCCGCCGTCTTGTTTTGTAGACAAGAATCTGGGAAAAGTTGTAAAATAAACGGTTCCAGTCCAAAAGCAACAATCCTGCGACTGCAGAGTTTTAACCCACATTTTGTAATCCGGTTGGCGAAATAATACGTTGAAGGTTGTTGTTTTTTTTCACGGGAGGAGATTTACTTCCTAAAAAGAAAGTAATTAAACTGAGCGTCAGGCCGGCGGAGTTCGTCCTCGTAGGTCCTCGGTCACCGGGGACAACGGTCGACCTCCGTCCGCCTCCTCGGACCGTTTTATGACTTCAAAAGTTATTAGAAACGTCTTTCTGAAATACAGTCTGCAGTTCTGCTTGAAAACAGTCAGAAAAGTGTTTTGATTGAAACGTCCCGATCAGAAGTTGAAGTGTTGCGTTTTCCTTCGTAACGGCCGACGTCTCGTCTCCCGTCTGTCCCGCAGCTACGTCATCGACGGCGCCACGGCTCTGTGGTGCGCGGCCGGTGCCGGACACTTCGAGGTGGTGCGCCTGCTGGTGAGTCACCGCGCCAACGTCAACCACACCACCATCACCAACTCCACTCCGCTGCGGGCCGCCTGCTTCGACGGGCGCCTGGACATCGTGTGCTACCTGGTGGAGCACAACGCCGACATCAGCATCACCAACAAGTTCAACAACACCTGCCTGATGATCGCCGCCTACAAGGGCCACGCCGACGTGGTGACGTTCCTGTTGGAGCAAGGGGCGGTGCCCAACGCCAAGGCCCACTGCGGGGCCACCGCGCTGCACTTTGCGGCCGAGGCGGGTCACCTGGAGATCGTGAAGGAACTGATGCGCTGCAAAGCCGCCATGGTGGTGAACGGACACGGCATGACGCCTCTGAAGGTGGCGGCGGAGAGCTGCAAGGCCGACGTGGTGGAGCTGCTGCTGGCGCACGCCGACTGCGACCCTCGCCGACGCATCGAGGCCCTCGAGCTGCTCGGGGCCTCGTTCGCCAACGACAGGGAGAACTACGACATCCAGAGGACCTACCACTACCTGAACATGGCCATGGCGGAGCGGTACAGCGACCCCGACGACGTCATCGTCAAGGAGCTGCCGCCGCCCATCGAGGCCTACGGGAGGCGCGGCGAGT
The DNA here is from genome assembly GCF_022577435.1 of Embiotoca jacksoni. Taxonomy (NCBI): domain Eukaryota; kingdom Metazoa; phylum Chordata; class Actinopteri; family Embiotocidae; genus Embiotoca; species Embiotoca jacksoni. Next base: position 2,082,017 of record NW_027185381.1, on the reverse strand, counting down.
GTCGGACGCCGCAAGAGCTGGAGGTGATCCGCGTGGACCGGGACGCCCTGCACATGGAGGGGCTGATGATCCGGGAGCGGGTCCTCGGCTCGGACAACATCGACGTGTCGCATCCCATCATCTACCGCGGCGCCGTCTACGCCGACAACATGGAGTTCGAGCAGTGCATCAAGCTGTGGCTTCACGCGCTCCACCTGCGGCAGAAAGGAAAGAGGAACACGCACAAGGACCTGCTGCGCTTCGCCCAGGTGTTCTCCCAGATGGTGCACCTGAAGGAGAGCGTGTCGGCCTACGCCGTCGAGCAGGTGCTGAGCTCCAGCGTTCTGGAGATCCAGCGCAGCATGACGCGAGTGGACGCGGCGGCCGAGTCGGAGCTGCCCCAGGCGTTGGACAACTACGAGTCCAACGTGTTCACCTTCCTCTACCTGGCCTGCATCTCCACCAAGACCAGCTGCAGCGACGGCCAGCGCGCCGCCATCAACAAGCACATCTACGACCTCATCCAGCTGGACCCGCGCTCGCGCGAGGGCTCGTCGCTGCTCCACCTGGCCATCAGCTCCACCACGCCGGTGGACGACTTCCACACCAACGACGTCTGCAGCTTCCCCAACGCGCAGGTCACCAAGCTGCTGCTGGACTGCGGCGCGCAGGTCAACGCGGTGGACCACGAGGGCAACACGCCGCTGCACGTCATCGTCCAGTACAACCGGCCCATCAGCGACTTCCTCACGCTGCACGCCATCATCATCAACCTGGTGGAGGCCGGCGCCCACACGGACATGACCAACAAGCAGAAGAAGACGCCGCTGGACAAGAGCACCACGGGCGTGTCGGAGATCCTGCTGAAGACGCAGATGAAGATGAGCCTCAAGTGCCTGGCGGCGCGCGCCGTCCGGCAGCACCAGATCACCTACCGCAACCAGATCCCCAAAACGCTGGAGGAGTTCGTGGAGTTCCACTGAAGCACAGCGGCGAGCTGCCGGTCGACGCCGGCCCGGGACACACGCCGGCCCGGGACACACGCCGGCCCGGGACACACGCCTCGCGCTTTTTAAAGAGTTTCCTAGAATTTTCTAACTTATCCAAAATGGTGCTGAGGGACGACGGTCAAAGGTTTTCTTAGCGTTTTCATTAAAAGAAAAAAAAAAAGTGTTCCTTTCCATTTTAAGTTTTAACTGCAGAGTAACAGCAGTGACGGAGGGCAGCCGGTCCGTCCGTGTCTCTGGACAGACAGACGATGCTGCCGCTCGGAGGCGCGAGAGCAGACAGAGGAGACCGTGCTGCTTCCTGTTTTGCCTTATCGCCATGTTACTATGATTCTGCTGTCTGAGATGAGGAGGAAGAGGAGGAGGAGGAGGAGGAGGAACAATGAGTGCCTGAGGACGAGCCAACAGAAAACCAAACTCACCTGCTTTCCATGCGAATCACTCACATGATTATTTTTTACAATGAAAAAGAGTTTTTACTGAAGTTATTTTTACTGGACTGCCAAGAGAAGAAACGCGGAGGACAGAATGAGGTCATGGATTCACACGAACAGTCAAGTTTCTGGTTCATAATATTTTAAATCATTTTATCTGATGAGAGTTAGAGGTGAATATCTTTTGTGACACTTTATGGCCAAAACTATGCAGCTGCCTCCGTCTTTATTCTTTCTTTTTGTTTTGTCTGGGTCTTTGCAGTGATATTTAAGACTAAAGTATTTCAACCTTTTTGAATTAGTATCTATGAACATGTGTTTCAGGAGGAGTCTGCAGAGCACCAACATATTGATGCATTTTCTGATATCGTATTTTTCCATTAAACCTTCATCGTCACAAAGCAGAAACCTACGACGCATCTTCTTCTTCTTCTTCTTCTTCTTCTTCTTCTTCTTCTTCTATTATCTCAAGAAAAGTCCATGTTTCAGACGTGCAGTTTTCCCGCGACAGCGATTCTCTCAGTTTGTTGTCGAACATGATGGAAGCTGTTCAAGTTTTTGTAATGATAAAAACACGGACGAGGTTTCTTCAGAAGGACTCGGTAGGATTACGGTTGGGATTGTTTCTGTGTAGCAGCTCAGACCCGAGTGTTTTATTTTGAAACTCTGAATGTCGTCTCAGCTTTAGAAAAACAGCTTTAGAAATGAGTTCTTCGAAGATGAATCGTTGCTTTTCTGGACGTCACTCCGTAATAATGTGTTGGTGTTCTGCGTGTTCATCCGGATCAGATTTCAGATCGGGTCTTTCTGTCCTCTCGACCCTTTAAAACTGCCCGTCGCTTCTATCGAGGTGTTTCATGGCTCAGATGAATGATCCGTGCAGACCTTTTCATCCCGGCCCACATCCAAGGATTTCTTTTTTCTCTTCTTATTGATGAGTGCGTTTATTATTTTTCTGTCAGGAAACGGTGAAAAACGCCTGTTATGGTATCCTACAGCCCAAAATCACCTCTTCAAATGTCCCGTTTGTTCCAATCAACAGTCGTAACACAAACATGATGGATTCACCATCAGAAACACAGAACCAGAAAATGATGGAAAGTTAAATCATCAAATTAAATACTGCTAAACTAACCAGCTTTCTAGTTACTGTGATTATATTAGAGAAGAGGATTTTACTGAATGTGAAACTCGTCCTTTAATTATTTGAGTCACAAATACAACAAATATTTGTCAGTTTCCCACAGCCCGGTTTGACTTTTTTGTTTTTTTATTTTAAAGGTTAAAGGGAGCGAAGCAGGAAACCATCTGTTATCCAGATGGCTGATGGGTAAAGTTCTGCAGATTGGAACGAGTGCTCTGTCTTGTCAACAGTTGGCTCCTCATCTGCTGTGTTTCTTTTTATTTTTGATACCTTCCATGTTTTTTTTTTGTGACTGTTGTTCAGAAAAAACCAGACATTTAAAGAGAAGGAACACTGACGGGTCTTTTCCTCCGTTTCTATTGATGTCCTTCGATTAAAACAAATTATACAACAGAGAAACTAAAACATGAGCTTTCACTGCGTTGCTGAAACTTGTTGACGATATTCACGGTTGAGTCGTCTGATCCTCAGAGGAAACCTGTAAATCACATGCAGTCTGTTTCACTGCATCCACAGAGAACGGATTATTATTTATTTCTTGTTTGTATTTTTTCTTTTTCTTTTTAAAGCTGCAGGACATCAGAGGGTTGCAAAGCCTGACTGCATCCTTTTGTCTGGGAAATAAACAGATCAATAAGCAAAGAGCAGGAAGTGTTTGAGTGACAGCAGGACTCTGGGAAACACAAATTTAAATTTCTTCTGTAACTCTGCAGCTGTTTGGTCAACGTGTCGCCTCAGTTTTCTTCAGAGGCTCCTTCTGCCCTGACAGTTGATGCATTATCTCCCAATCAGGTGATGGAAAGTGCAAATGAAAATGATTTGTATTCAGGGTTTGATGATAACTTTGCCATAATGAGCGTCTCTCCAGATTCTAGCAGTCCATTGATTTTATTAACCATGTTGGGGTGATACGGGATGATTTCAGGCTTCCAGCTGCCGTTGGCTGTGCCATGTGAGTGTTCATTTTATTTTTCAGTGGATCAGTTTTTATGTCCTCCTGCAGGAGTGTTGATGTTCTGACAGGGAGCTTGGAGTTGTAAACCAGGTTTCTGTGGCTGAAATGAAGCCAAAGATTCTCCAAAAAAGAAGAAGTCATCTGTTGTGAACTTCCTGCAGAATAAATTCTGTCAAATTAAAAGCCTTGGGTTTTATTTATGGGTCGTGTTCTGTTATTGATTTTTTTCTCCAGCTGTGAATATTCAAAGAGTCTCAAACAGCAGCAGGATTCACTCTCGCAGGTGTTTTCAGGTAACGTGTGATCCGTCCCTCTGTTGTCTACTCCTGCTTGGTCCTGAACGGGGTCTCACGCTGGTCCACCGGAGAACCGAGACCGACCGACCGACCGACTTCAACACATTTTATGACTAAATCATTTCAACTTGTAGGACTTTAGAGGAACACCATCTTGTTGGTTTATGAGTTCAGTTCATAAATCTACAGAACCAAGCAGAAAAAGGAGGAGAACGGACCTGTTGAGGGTTTTTAACCACGTGGAGGAGATGAAAGGCACTTTTAAACCCTCACAGTTTGACTTCTGCAATTTGTCTTTACAACCTTCAAGTATAAATGCAGAGATGAGAGCTGCATACTTTTTTGGGAAAAGTACATCCTCAGAAAATAGTTCACACTTTCTCACTTACATTCTGTCCATCAGAAGTAAATGTAAATCTGTCTATGACCCCAGAACCTGCTTGAAAATCAATCAGAAACAGCATCTGCCAACAACTTCCAGAAAGCAGAAACATGTCACTGAAAACTCAACCTGCTACATGAAACTTGTTTCAACAAAGGCTCTGCTGGGTTTAGTTTATTTAGTGTCATTTCAGACACACAGCTGTGGGAAGCCCCGCCCCTTTTATCCACAGCAGCTGCAGAGATGCTGGAACGATGAATTCATCCGACTGGATCGCTGAGGTTCAACTGGTGAAGTAGCCTGACGTGGTCATTTGCATACAGAGTGAGAGTGTGTGTGTGTGTGTGTGTGTGTGTGTGTGTGCAGGGGGGGTTGATCTGATCTGATCCGATCTCAAGTCCTCGCTCAGGACGCTGTGGAGATATGAAGTGCCAGATGGGAGTCGACGGCGTAAACATGGCTGTTTGTGATTCAATCACGGCAGGATTGATGATGCCGGGTGAAAACAGATCCTCTCGAGCTCCATAATACCTGATATAAATAAACCTTTAGCTGTAATCAGATCGCTCTATGAAGTAAAAAGTCCCACATGCTTCTTCTGATCACCAGTGGAGATACAATTACAATTTTAAAAGGACGAATGTCAGACAGACTGTTTCACATGTATAACCTTTATAAAGCAAAGATTTGTATTTTTATTATGCAAGAAAAGAATAGTTTTGAGAGGAAATTTCTGGCACTGAAATCAAAAATGAACCAGTCAAAATCATTTCATTTGCTATTTCATTTTGCATTCCAGCTTGTAAAGGGTCTTCGCCTCAGTGGGACATCCACCACGAGTCCGCAGCTTGTCAAAAGTCAAAATATACGAACTGGGAATAACATTATTTGGATTGCAAACAAATTTGCTCGTATTTTTTCTGCTGTGAGAAGTTTTGATTGCAAATCAAATCTTTCTGTTTCCATGTCTCAAACCTTTGATCGGAAAAGAAAAAGGTTTGTTTGCGAGTTGAGTTGGATGACGGCTGGACTGATGGATGAGACAGGAGTTTCTATTGGTGGGTTGCAATCAAAAACTCATCAGCACATTTCTGAATTCTGCAACCAAAACTAACAAAACTGTAAAAGTTTGAAAACCAAATCATTTTATTCTGTTCATGTTTGTTTTTATTTCCAAACTTGACTTTTGATTGCAGTGTGAGACGTTTGCTCTGAAAACTGTTAGTTGCATAATAAAGACACAAACCGACCTTCATGTGATAATGAACCCTGTGTGGTAGTGTCACACAGTGAGGTGTGTTTTTTTGTTCCTATAAAGTCAATAATGTCTGTTTTGGTATTCGCAGCATGCCGACAGTACCTGGAGACCTTCTGCTCATCGTTGGTAATCAGGCCTGCGACTGTGATTAAAGTGTTGGAGTTCAGAGTGAAGTGGGATTACAGAAGTGGGCTGAGGACGCAGGTTTTAAAGGCTCAACCGAAGTCAACAAAACACATCCTGACAGTGAGTGAGAGCAGCAACAGTTCAACAGAGGAAGTGAGAAACAATATTTATTAAAGTAGTGACAGTTTGAGTTCTAATCACAGACTGAATATTAAAGAGTTTGTAGCTTCAGGTCTGTAAAATGGTTCTGATCCAGAAGTGTCTTCAGCTGCAATACCAGCGAGTGCCACTAGAGGTCGGCTCCAAAAAGCCTCCGGCTCCATAGACTCCCATTCAACTTCTCTCATCAAATCCAAAGTGAATAAAATGTGTCCATCAGTTATCTCGGTGTTGTTAGCTAAAGTCACTCCTTCTTATTAGTTTTCTGGAGGTCCATCTGAAAATAATCCCTCATTCATTAGAAAAGAAGATTCAAGAAGACCTGTTTTTGGGGGCGTGTCTGTTTGATTGACAGGCCTGTGGTGCAGTCAGGTTACAGCTATCGGTGGGCGGGACGTAGTATCGTCAGGTTTCCGATCAGATCGGTCAGATCCACCGCTGGCTCCTCCCCCAGCTCGTCCAAATATGGTCACTTCCTGCTCCAAACCGCTCCGAACTAGCAAGATGGTGACGGCATGTTATAAAGCACAACACACATCCTTTAAATTTCTCAGCTTTATTCCATTATCAACACAAAATGACCAGAACACATTGTGTACATCAACAACGACAGTGCAAAGTTTTATAGACAACAACTTCATATCCAACAATAATGCCACATTCCTCATTAATCATACAAGTGTATATCCAAAAGTACAAGTTTGACTTTATATAACAAAAGTGCATCAGCTATACATTTAATAACAACTTAAAATGTCTATATAAAAATGCATTTACAATTTCCATTAGTATAAAAAAGGAAACAATAAAAATAAATCAGCCAGATTAGGTAGTTTATTGTCATCTCATGTTTTTCTTAATTAAAATAATTTCTATCCCAACACAGTGTAGCAGTTTAAACAAAATCCTCTGGATCTTAAAGGTCCCATATTTTACACTTTCCTGGTGTTTTATTTACAGACTTTCGATCATGAGAAGATATTTTTCTGGTTTAAAGTACCGAAAAGCACCTCGGTATAGTTTTACACCTCCTCCTCTCTTCAGCTTGTTTCTGGAGCTCCTCAAACAACCGGCTGTTTAGTCTTGAAGGTGCATTGATATGAAGTACCTCCTCTTCTGATTGGCCGACTCGCTCACGCCCAGGCCAACCACCGGTTCTCACGGGCTAGCTCCACCACGATCCACCGCTCTGTGTTTTCTTCCACATTAAAGGTTGGACCGTGCTGAGGGCGACATATGAGACGAGTGTCAGTTTGTGACATCACAAACTTACAGAAGTCCAAATGACTCGTTTACAGGCATAGTTGCTGAAGCGTGGTTGTGTGCATTGTTCTGTTTATACTGCACCCACACTTAACACTAATACAAAAAAAAGACATGGGAATCTGAATTTAGACGATATGGGACCTTCAAAATAAAAGTCTGTTTCATTTTACAGACTGAATCTTATTTTTGGCCGTTGCCCCGGAGAAACCTACCGAGGGCACGAATGAACGATGTTACACCACCGGTCGGCCAAATGCCATACTCGGTCGCTTCGGGACATGGGAGTTGAAAAACAGGTCTCAGCTGAGACCACCGTGTTTTATCGACTGCTTTCTAAAGACGGTGAAAGTGTGAGCTGTAAATCTTTGATTGTATTGGTTGTTTATTGGTGTTTACACCAGCCTGTCATGACATCACCTCCCCACCTACTTCCTTCATCCTTTTCGCTTCCCTTCCCCTCTTTCTCCTTGTGTATCCTGTCTGTCTGTCTGTCACTCAATCCAGCTGCCGTTGATCACCTGTCACACACCTGGACTCAATCAGCCCATCAAACCTCCTCCTGCTTAAGTACCCCGGACCTGCAGCGTCTCCTTCTGTGGTGACGCCGATCGGCCGCTTAGTTTTTACTCTGTTCCCAACTCTGTTTGACTCGGTGCTGAATTATCCAGCCTGCTGTCGGGCTCCTGAGAGTCTGATGCCTCCTCCTCAACCTCCTCCCGGGCCTCCTCCCGGGCCTCCTCCTGAACCTCCTCCCGAGCCTCCTCCTCAACCTCCTCCTGAGCCTCCTCCCGAACCTCCTTCCGAGCCTCCTCCCGAGCCTCCTCTCAAACCTCCTCCCGGGCCTCATCCTCAACCTCCTCCTGAGCCTCCTCCTGAGCCTCCTCCTGAACCTCCTCCTGAGCCTCCTCCCGACCCTCCTCCTCAACCTCCTCCTGAGCCTCCTCCTCAACCTCCTCCTGAGCCTCCTCCTCAACCTCCTCCCGAGCCTCCTCCTAAACCTCCTCCTGGGCCTCCTCCCGAGCCTCCTCCCGAACCTCCTCCCGAGCCTCCTCCTCAACCTCCTCCCGAGCCTCCTCCCAATCCTCCTCCCGAGCCTCATCCTCAACCTCCTCCCGTGCCTCCTCCTCAACCTCCTCCTGAGCCTCCTCCTAAACCTCCTCCTGGGCCTCCTCCTCAACCTCCTCCCGAGCCTCCTCCTCAACCTCCTCCCGAGCCTCCTCCTCAACCTCCTCCCGAACCTCCTCCCGAGCCTCCTCCTCCCGAGCCTCATCCTCAACCTCCTTCCGAGCCTCATCCTCAACCTCCTCCCGATCCTCCTCCCGAACCTCCTCCCGAGCCTCCTCCCGAACCTCCTCCCGAGCCTCCTCCTCAACCTCCTCCCGAGCCTCCTCCTCAACCTCCTCCCAATCCTCCTCCTCAACCTCCTCCCGAGCCTCCTCCCAATCCTCCTCCCGAGCCTCCTCCTCAACCTCCTCCCGAGCCTCCTCCTCAACCTCCTCCCGAGCCTCCTCCCGAACCTCCTCCCGAGCCTCCTCCTCAACCTCCTCCCGAGCCTCCTCCCGAACCTCCTCCCGATCCTCCTCCCGAACCTCCTCCCGAGCCTCCTCCTCAACCTCCTCCCGAGCCTCATCCTCAACCTCCTCCCGAGCCTCATCCTCAACCTCCTCCCGATCCTCCTCCCGAACCTCCTCCCGAGCCTCCTCCTCCCGAGCCTCCTCCTCAACCTCCTCCCGAGCCTCATCCTCCCGAGCCTCCTCCTCAACTTCCTCCCGATCCTCCTCCTCAACCTCCTCCCGAGCCTCCTCCTCCCGAGCCTCCTCCTCAACCTCCTCCCGGGCCTCCTCCTGAGCCTCCTGCTGCTCACCCTGACGGCTCCACTCTGCGACTGGACATCTAATCTTCCAAACGTAACATTAGATGTGTTAAAAAGAAATTACAAAAGTTTTGAAGCGAGCTGGGATGGAAAACTTCATCTTTCACTGCTTTGGTCTTTAAATGTTTAACTCTAACAAATCAAATAAGTGATTCGTGTGATCAGATGAGTTTGGAGATTAGTGGAGACGTGATAATAAACTTTAACTCAACTTTTAGACCGGAGTATTAGAAGGACTTTGAAGGATCGTGGCTGGTGCTGATGAGAAGTTAGTTTTCTGCAGGACTGACTGAGTTCAGCCTCGGAGACTAATTTGTTCCAACATCAAAAGGTTTCCTCATCAGTGTTTTATTCACGAGGTCCGGCTGGAGACGACCGTCACCGACAATCAGCTCAGAAATGTGGATTTGACAAGTTGGTGATTAGTTGGGGTGAATCATCGGGGTCTCCGAGAGACGCTCACGATGCGTTCAGGCGATGTGGTCACGTTGGCGGGTTCGAGATTAAAAGTGTCTTTCTCAGTAACAACATCATTTGATTATATTTTAAATATATTTATATATTTTTACTTTGCAAGTTAATGAAGACCCACTTTTTATTACAGCTCCTGCGCTGCCTTCCCATTGGCTACAGGCTGCTCCTCCTTCTCCTCTCTTCTCCGTCTGTTGAAGAAGCCCAGCTGAGAATGAAACAGACACACAATTGTAACTACACACTGAACTACTGACAGCATAACGATGAAATCACAAGACAATAACTCTTAATAATTGTGTAGATATACCAGACAGAATCCAAATCAAATTAACTGCAGCCTAAATGGACCAAACCAGATTTTGATGGTAAATTAAACCAAACCATGACTTCAACACTGGACCAAAAATAACCTTTAAAAACACAAACCATACAAAAAAAAAAATCACAAACATGTGCTCACTAGTTTCATTGTTATTTATTAAAGATGTTTTGTGTTGAAATTTTGACAAGATTTCAAATTAGCTGCAGATTTTTTTTTACGTTTTTTTATGTAAAAACTAGCTTGTGACTGAACTGTGTGTGTGTGTGTGTGTGTGTGTGTGTGTGTGTGTGTACCTTCCATAGGGCCAGGACTATCAATGAAAACAGCAGCAGGCCTCCCAGCGAGCTGCCCAGTATAATCCAGATGGGGATGGAGTGATCCTCCTCCTTCCTCAGGTCCAGGATTACCTGCAGCACAAAACACAACAACTGTCATCACTCTGAAAGACTGAAACAGGTGAGTTGACACAAAATCACAGAAAACAAAGTTACACATCCTTCTGCATTTCTTCATACAAACACCACCACTCTTGTTAAAGTGAATCACAAGTTTTAACAACCCTGCTGCCAACGTGAGACAGAACTGAGTGTAATATCACTTTCTGACAGCAGGTGGCAGCACAGTTCAAGTATCATTTCTATACGTGGCAATACTGTCTGGTAGTTCAGAGTAGGTGGCAAAAAAAAAATCAATTCTTATATAAATGAAGTTAGTGTGTTTATCCCTGAGTTAAAATACCATTAAAAATCATTCTGGCTGATAAGTTTGTATTTTAATTTGTAAGTTACTTTTTCATTTGTCAGCTGCTGCGTCAGAATAATGTTTTAAGTTAAGGCAGAATAAACATTTCTGGATATGTTTCTGGTTATTGTCAGCGGTTTGCTTGCAGCAGGTGTGTGTTCGGGTATCTCAGGTGTGGTGTTGTAGTTATGGTGCAGCCTGGCCTTCCCATTGAGCTCGAACTAAAACAGTCTGATCCAACAGTCCACTTATCGCTCTTCTGTTTGTGAAGTTTATAATGAATTAATAGTAAATAGTATTAATTGATTAGTCGGTCAGTCACAGCGGAGAGTGTCACCTGTCTGATGAGTCTGTCCTCCTGGAGGAAGGTGGGACTGGACTCCTCCAGCTGGATGGAGGCAGCAGTCAGCAGCTCCAGAGACCTGAACTTTACCTGGAAGACGGGTGGTTGTCATGGAGATAAAGATGGAGACTGGATGTTACAAATCAACCAAATGGGATCCAATCAAACACTTCAGGTTTCTCATTAATAACCAGAGCTTCTTCTCTGTCGGGGGGTTAAAATGTTTGAACTCTAAAGATGGAGGTTTTATTACTTTTAAATTGTTTTTATAAAAACTTTAATATAAAAACAGTTTTCAGAGTGACTCACAGCGAGCAGAGCAGGGAGCTGAAGTCTTCCTCTGAGCACCACCTTCACCTCTCTGGAGGCCGACAGGCTCAGTCTGCACCGGGCCGACACGCTCGCACTGTTACTGTGGTTCTGCACACACACACACACACACACACACACACACACACACACACACACACACACACACACACACACACACACACACACGGTTTACTATTCCAATGGGGACAGAGTTAGAAAAGTGCTTTCTAACTGCAGGAGACAGGTCTTACCAGCTGCGACAGGTGACTCAGGTCCTCCGCTTTGATGAGATTAGCGGTTCTGAAATGAGGCAGCGTGCAGTCGGACTCAGCGACCTGCTGAGAGGGAGACGAGGACAGGCGTGACTGTGTTTTATAATTTCTGTGTCTAATCTCTAATCTTTAAAAGATTAAAGCATGCAACGTATCCTTCCTCACTCACATTGTCCTTTTACTTCTGAACTACAACTGTCAGCAGCTAAATCCTAAATCTATAAATCCTTGAGATTTGCTCTCTTTTGTTATTGAAGAAGTTTTTAAAATGAGCTTTTCTTCCTCCAGAAAAACACTAGACAGCTTTTGTTATTTCCCATAACCTGCTAAAAATCATTGAAATGGGAAGAAACATGTTCCCATTCAGAAATGCACAGATCCGCACCTGAGCTCTCTTTTTTTAATTATTACTTTTATTATTGTCGTTGTTGGTGTTATCTGTAGCATTAAATGAACAATGACATTACTCTAATATAATTTTGTTCTGCCACATCCACCTGTGAATAAGAGTTCTTCCTTTTTAAATGATTATTCAAAGATTACCTGTTCGATGGTGTAGTCTGTGATGTCGACCAGCTGGTTCCCCTGCCTGGTCACAGCCCAGATATCCGCCCTGAACACGACGTCCTGCACCGGGAAGACGCCGAGGTTCTGGATCTGCACACAAAAGTCAAAGATATTTATGATGAAACAATAACGTAATTAAAAAAACTCATTATAATTTCTATAATTATTGTTTCTACCATTCCCCTGACATCTGGTCAGTAGTTTTTGATATTACACAGACAAACAAAACAAAAACAAAACAAAAAAAACTAGAAGTTATGTCACTATTATAAGAGTTATTTGTTTCTGGGCGGAGATTTCCACAGATTATATTCGATATTTCTTGAATAAGAAAAGCTCGCTGTGTCTCATTTGTCAACAACGCAGTATTTTCTGTAAATCCTTTGGACTCTGTGAGTAAATTAATAATTGTTTTCTTCTACTTGCATAATAAGTGAGGTTGAAGGTGTGAGAGCTGCTGTCTGGTGGGTCCCAGGATGAAGAGGATGAAGAGGAGGAGTCGGCTCTGATTTCAAAACGAGGAGGGTTCGGTTCTCTATCAGAGGAGGAGGGAAGAGGAAGTGAAATATCATTTCATATTTCATAAACCTCTCAAGTCTTTATGGGGTCAAACATAACTGAAGGGCAGAAAACGTAAATGTGCTGTTGATCCCAAATTGATTGACATCTCTCACAGAGAAAAAAATGCTAGACATGTACTAAATCAATAATTCAACATTTCCTTTGATAAAGGATCCAAAACATGGCTCTTTTTTTTTTCTTCTTTTTTTTACTGGGATTTGTAATATTTAATTCAAACTTTTCATTTATAAAAGTGTTTGTTCAGGGATTTGTTTGGATAAAATATAACAGACAAGACTTTTAATAAACTTACTTAATGTGTCAGACACATTTTAAACCTGCAAATAAACTCTGCTAAAAATAGCTGTTGGCAAACATTTATCTTCTTCCACCACTTTCTAACACACATACTAGAGTTTCACTTTTAAATTACAAAATGTTCCAAATCTGTTTTTGCCACCTGGTGAAGAGGAGGTCCGTTTGGTACTTCAAAGGGAGGAAGATGTCGTTCATGTTGTCATCTGGGAATCCCTCCTCTCCCTCACTGAAAAACACACAGACACGGAAACTGTGTTCAACTTTAACCAAAAGAAACAAGAGAAATATGGTGGAAGAGCCCAACAGAGGGCGCGTCGGGGAAGATCTGCTCATGCAGGGTTTGTTTGGAGGTCTGTTTTACTGAACACACATAAAATCACATGGATGATCTACGTATTTAAACCATCACTTTACAAATGGCATCAGTCTCCTCACCTGGTGGTTACCATGACGACTTGTAGGTGATCCAGGAAGACGGAAGTGCTGAACTCGAACTCCAGACGGAAAGTTACCTGCAAAAAAACTAAAAGTTTTGAAAAACCGACGTGATATTGATCAGATTACATTCAGTGTCAGCACATATTCTTTCAGTTCTTCTTCCTCCATCAGATCTCATCAGTTCTTGATGCTTTTAATGAGAACGTGTTAACAGACAGAACTCTAAATATTTGGACCACCATGTTTAGCTCTTTGTTTTTGTGTTTTCTTTCGTCCTCCGTCTCTGTGGTCAGACTGAAGCTGTTCTTCACGTGTTTCCCTCCGGCTCCGTCTCACCTGATCCGGCAGCTCAGAGCCTCGTTAAAGGAAGCTGGCAGTAATCTCAACCAGAGCCTGGATCAGTAAACTGGACTTCATTCAGACGGGCTGTGGAGGCCCGAGGGGCCGTGCAGTGAGAGGCAGGGACGTGATCGTGTTTACAGGAAGGCTCATTAGGCTAATGAAGGATTTAAGTCGATGGCTGTCATTGGAAGCATATTCCTGCTCTGTTTAATCACTATCATTAGTCTGACAGCTGTATGGCAGTCTAACAACACCTGTTAATCTGTCTGCACTTTCAACTGTTATCTTATACTCTTTGTTTTCTGTCAAACTCCTGCCATCAATTTTATTTTTATTTACAACCCTGTTTCCCAAGAAGTTATATATATATAAAACATAAACAGGATGCATTTATTTGCAAATCATAGAAACCCATATTTAATTGAAAATAGACTAAAGACAACATCAAATCTTGAAAAGGGAGACATTTTATTGTTTTATGAAAAATATGTGTGTATTTTGAACTTGACGCCAGAAAAAGTTGGGAGTAGCTTTCAGTTTTTATTAAAGTTTACACAGCGTCCCAACAGGGTTGTATTTCCTTTTTCTTTTTTGGGATATTTTGTTTTACTTTTAGAAACTGAATAAATCATAAATCATCACGCCTACCTGGGACAACGACTTTAAAAATGGAGCGCTGATGTTACAGCTCCTCTGATTGGCCAGTCTGTCCCCAGAGACACACTCGATCTGGATGTCAGATGGGTCCTGTTGGGGGGGAGGGGGGGGGGGGGAAAGAGAAGGGGGGGGGTTAGACGATAAGGTGGTCAGACACTTTGACTTGTCAAAGACTGACAGAAGCCAGTTTGAGTACCTTGACTAAGAGGCTGGAGAAGAGCAGGTTGGAGGAGGTGGAGATGTGGATGCCGGCTCTGTATGCGTTCTCTCCACGGTTCTCCAGCCAGGCCGACACCACCACCCTCCTCCGCCCGGACTCCACCACGAACATCAGGTCCTCCGGCGGCCCCTGGTGGACGCAGAGCGAGGAAGCAGGTCGTTCTCTCGAGCTGCAGAACTGCCTTCAGGTGAAACAAGGAAATAATGACCTGAGTCTCTCAATATTTCATATGAATACATGCATTTCTAACGAGCAGGTGACTCACTGAACACTCGTGAGGTCGGTGTGACTGTGGAGGACGAGGTCGGGGACGCACGTGTCTTCCTGCTCGCAGCCGTTCCAGAAGTGAAGCTACAGCAGGAAACAAAGATTATCACGTTAGTCTTTGATGAGGCAGGTGAACACATGAACTAATGTAAACATCAGCATTGAGATCACGTGTGCCATGTTTATCATATTAATGTAGCGTGTTAACATGCAAACATTTGATTCCCCCTAAAAATCAGTGACTCAAATCCTCGGTCGAGAAACTCTCTGGTCAAATCTCACTTTGTCAGTCCAGCCTCAGCTCCTCTGTTTCTTTTCTTTTTTTAAATGTCATGCTGCCGTTATTAAACCTCTTTGCTAAAATCAGGATAGTCGAGACACGTGCACCAAAAACACAAACTCAGTGACGGACTCATTAATGTGTGGCGTCATTCAGAGGAAAATACCGTGATGAACTCTCACCTCGGACCTCAGGCTGCTCGGGGAGTCTGGGTCCAACACCGGCCCCTGGTCTGGGCTCTGCAACCCCGTCTCCATGACGACCGAAATGGGACGCCCATAATCTGTCGTCTCCTGCTTGTGTGAGGGACGTTTTTGTGATCAGAGATGGATGCAGATTAGTTTGATTGTGTGTGTGTGTGTGTGTGTGTGTGTGTGTGTGTGTGTGTGTGTGTGTGTGTGTGTGTGTGTGTGTGTGTGTGTGTGTGTGTGTGTGTGTGTGTGTGTTCTGACCTGGACGGAGAAGCCGATCCGTTGACATTTCTGACGTCCCGTCTGCAGAAGAAGACTTCTGGGCTGCTGTCGGTCGGATTCGTCCAGGACGGCTCGGGGAGGGAAACGCCTCTCGTCCAACACCAGACTGAACCAGACACCTGGGTGATGAAGAGGAGAGCGAAGGCTTAGAAGAGGGAAAACAGTCCAGTCACATCCACCAGGACAGATTTTTTGATGACATATAACCTGAACCCACTTTAGGGCACCGCTGCTTGATTATTGAGAGAAAGTAATATCACATAAACCAGATTAATCTGATAGCTGTGACTTCTTCATTCAAATAATCAACTTCTGCTTTAAAGGAAAACACAGAACAACTACTTGGTCTAATTAGGAAGCTTTATTAACCTGTAATCTGCTGATAAATGATAAATGAGGATATTGACAATCATGGAATATGATTGTCCTTTCTATGTTTTTTCTCTTTTTTCTCTCTTCACAGGGAGGCTGTGGTTCAGACAGTAGAGTGGGTTGAACACTAATCAGAAGGTTGGTGGTTCGATCCCCAGCTCCTCCTGTCCACATGCCTGAGTGTCCTTGAGCAAGACACTGAACCCTGAGTTGCTCCTGATGGCGAACCATCAGTGTGTGAATGTTCTCCTGATGGCAGCACCCTCCATGGTGATCTGTCTCATTAGTGTGTGAATGGAAAACATGTTAAAGAGCTTTGAGACCAAAAGGTGATGAAGCGCTGTACAAGTACAGACCATTTACCATCTTTTGCATGCAATTTTCTGGAGATTGCCAGTAGCTGCTCATTTATCCAGCTCCAGTTTGCCTGAGTAATATTTTGTACATTACAGTGAGTTATAGATTGTTCAGCTATTACATGTGTGTATGTGCCCTTAAAAGCTAGATAGTGGTATTAAAGTGTTACTGTAAAATGTGTTGGTGCAGCAACACGGACACGGTCGCTCACTGGCTTCCTGCCTTTGCATTCATTCATTGGAAGACTTAAAAATTTCCACAGGTTTCAACTCTAAATCTTTCAGATTTATGGAAACTGTACTCCGAAGGCCCCGGTGTGTCTGACATAAAAGAAAAGTATTCAGCTCTGCTCTGCATATTCCTCAGTTCTTTCTTTGGAGCTCAGTTAGGTAGAGAGGTTGGTGGTCTTCCCACGGTTGCAGATACACTCGTGTCTGTCACTGTGCATGAAGGTGTGTGTGTTCTTCATTGTCAGGTCATAGTCGTCTTCCATTTAAGTGCATTTAAGCAACACACAGGACCTAATTTACTGCAGTTCTTTCATTATATTACATTACATTTCATTTATCTGACACTTTTATCCAAAGCGACTTACAATCAGTTCATTTCAACCATGAGGATACAAAACCAGAACAAGAATCAAGAAAATAGAATTTCTTCCAGAAAGCCAAACTACAAAGTTCTATCAGTAAGTTCTATTTTAAGATACTAAAGTTCTACTGTTCAAGGTTAAAGTCTGAAGAGGTGTGTTTTTAGTTTGTGGAGGAAGATGTTCAGACTTTCTGCTGTCCTGATGTCGGTGGGGAGCTCATTCTACCATTTAGGATCCAGGACAGTAAAAGTTGTTCCTCATTACTCCTCTAATAGGGTAATAACTTCTTATTTTTAATCCATTAATAAAGTGATGCATTTCCTGCTCACTTATTAATTGTTGGGAGCTGTTGGTTGCAACTCCAGAGTTCATTCTCATCTGTTTAACAACTGAAGTTGGGTTTTGATTGATGAGTGCACAGTGAGCTGAGGGAAGCTGCTTCAGTCCAGCACAGCTCACGTTGCAACGGCCACGTCGACACTGTCAGACATTCGCTCGAGGTAAAGTTGGAATAAATCTTCAAACAAAGCTTCAGATCCTGTTTTCTATTTAATCATGTTCATTTAATGCCATGTAGTGAGCTGCCCTCTGGGTGTGTGTGTGTGTGTGTGTGTGTGTGTGTGTGTGTGTGTGTGTGTGTGTGTGTCTAATCCGGTCCAGATGACTGTGCGGATCAGGAGCTGATGAAGAGGCAGGCGAGAGGAAGGTCTGACGGTATGAAGTGATGGAGGGAGGAGCAATGACACAGTTCAACAGCAGCTGGCTGCTGTTAGCATGTTAGCGAGGTTTCCATGCAGCCGGCCCGCACATCTGCAGCTAATTACACCGAGACACGACAGCAGCGTGGCTTCACCAAGTCTTACGGGGGAATGAGGAGACGTTCTACATACCGATGGTCAAAAGACACCAAACATCTGGCTGCACACAGCTGGAATGCTGGACACGTGTTGTTATGCAGAATAAAACTCCTCCGTTTACTCACCTGCTCCTTTACAGCGGGAGCTGCTACTGAGCAGGTGAGAGTTAAATGCTTTGCTCAAAGGCACATCAGCTTGAGTTGTCGGGTTCAAGGAGGACATGTTGGAGCCTCGTCACACCGTGACCGGACAAAGGAAGCGAGTCCAGCACGATCTCTTTTGTGAGTCCAAATTTAAGTTCAGTTGTCCAACTTTGACACTTTGATATGTGACCAGACAATTTGTAGGCGTGATCGGTTTTACAATTAATAAATATATGTAAATATTGTTACAAGTCTGGACTGAAAGATGGAAGGCAATTAACTGACGTTGACTTTTGATTAAATAATGCGATTCAAACTGTTGATTAGCTCGGCGTCCCTGGAAATATTAATTTACATCTCTCAAACATTCGAGTCATCGTAAAAACAGTATTTTATATTTGAAAATGTATAAAAGGAAAAAAGATATAGTTCATCCATCAAACCTTTCATCAAATCAGATACAACTGATTTGTTTTATCTGGTCTTATAGATAAATATAACCGGGTGTCATCTGCATAACAAATTATACAGTATTTCCAAATAAGGAAAACAAGCATGAAAGAGTCCTCGTTCCAAACTGGAACCTCTCTGATAACTATGATTTAAAGCAGCCGTCCACAAGGCGTCTTCATTTCTGACCGAGAGGAGAGTTACAGGTTTTAACTTCTTACGGGGTCATTAACAACTTGAAAATCGTCAGTTTTTTTTTTTGGCACCATGTGGGACCCAACCGGCTGTCCTGTAGACCGTCGAGGTCACCGGGTCTCGGGGTCGTTGCCTCACCTGGCCATCATGTGACATCATGTACAACATACAGAACAACAGCGCTGTTCCGTCTGTTGGGTTTCTCTTCTTGGTTTTGGTGAAGTTTGGTTAAAACAGGAACGAATCGTCTTTAAGAAACTCCAGTTGTCTTTAAATAAAACCGAGATTGACCAAAACGCGGACTGAGCACCTACAGAGGCAGAAATAATCTGAGTTTGTTCCAGCTTTTGGAATTAAGGAGTTTTTTTATATATATATATGCTGTCAGACTACCTTTCCAGGCGAGGTGAAATTATTCTGAGCTTTCCAGCTTTCTTGATGTCTGCTTTAAAGAATGCATTTGCGAATTGTACCGAGGAACCGGGATCCTTTTATTCATTCGTACGAGAAACCACGTACCAACATCTGTTCTGGCGTTGGTCTTGGTGTTCGTCTTGGAGTTCAGGCTCAGACAGACGGTCACAGACATACAGGTGACGTCCTTCCCTCCCCGCTGACAGTCCTTGTTGAAGATGTTGACCTTCTCGGGTTCAAAGGTCAGCTTGGCCTGAATCTGAACCACATCACGAGACCTGGAGGGACGGAGTGACGTCAGGGAAGAGTGTGTTTGTGAGGTGAAGTATTTCATTTTGAGGTTAAGCTTTGGTGTTGTCAGATTTAGATTTATTTGTGTGTGTTTGCATGTGATGGTCTGACCAGATGATGACGGCAGCTCCCAGTGCTCCCACTGCGAGGTCGATAAGCCCGTCTGCGTTTAAGTCCAGAACGCCATGAAGACTTTGACCAAAATACTTCAGACCTGCAGAAAACCCAGCGGCCGACAAACGCTGGAGAAGCAAAGTGACAGAGAATTAGCTTTCTCTGTAATTAACTCTCTCAGGGTTTTTTTTTGTGTTTTCCTTTCCTGCTCAGACTCCATTTGTCTGACTGAAGTGGTTACCTGTCTGTATTGCAGTTGGGTGGGTTTTTCCTTGCCATAAAAGACGTAGACTGCCCCCTGGTGGTCGTCCTCCAGCGGCGCTCCCACCACCAGCTCCCTGAACCCGTCCCCGTTCATGTCGGTTATCTCTGCCAACGCCGAACCCAGGCGAGAGTTTTGGGAGCGATCAGGCACCTCCAGCGCCCCCTGCAGGATGAATGATGTCTAGAGAGAAATAATAGTTTTGTTTACTTTATTTTAGTCAGTTTCCACTTGTCCTTTTGTTAAACGAGACATTGTTCCAATACAAAACTGCATTCCCACCACTTTGGACTATGAAAAATGTTCAACCCAGTATCACCGCAAAGCATGAAGTAAACGTTCCTCCACTACAGAAGAACATGAGATAGCTACGCTTGGCGATGTCTAGACGTGACAGTTACACGTTTTGCTGTAGAGGATGAGCAATAACATTGTTGAGGTTTGGAAAAAATAAACAACGAAAGAAAAACTCCACCTCCAATCCATCCGGTTGCCTCCTAATAAGGCAAAAAAAATGTCCTTTGTACTTGGTCTCAAGACCTCTGTACTGGCACCACGGTCACATGATTCTTCGTCAAGTAAGATTCACGCCTACAAAGCGTGTAATAGAGACACCGGTCGACTACAGCAAAATGTGTAACTGTCACGCCTAGACATCGCCAAGCGTAGCTATCTCACGTTTTGCTGTAGTGGACAGGCGTGTTTATTTCCAGCTAGAGTGAAGCTATTTAGACTTCGGCTGCGTGGAGCAGCTGAACAAGCTGCGAGGATAAAGACAGAATACATGTATATACCTTTGGTGTGACGGTGTAGACGTAAACCTTCCCTCTCTCCCAGCCTCGGCTGTAGTACATGGGTGCTGCCACCAGGAGGAGGTCAGTCTGTCCATTACTGTCGAGGTCCATCGATAATAACTCACTGCCAAAATATGATCCAATCTGAAAAAAAAACAAAAAAAACTCAACAAAACAAAAAAAATTCAAATGTCACGATTGTATGTTGTTTGACTTTTTCCTTCACCACTGTTTGTTTAACATTTCCAAAATATTTGAAGGCGGCTGTTCTCTGTGTTTGTAAAGTGCCATGGTCATTTTGACCGAAATTAAATTGAGTTGAATTGTTTACAGGAGGATTCATGTTTCCACATCACATCTGTCTACATTGCGTAATAGACCAGGATTACGACAACTTTCCACTTTGAGTAGAAGACCGTCCCTCAAGTGTCAAACTCTGCACAGATCATCGTGTGCAGTGAGGGTCAAACATTCGAGAGAATTAGCATTGACTGGCATTGACCTCTGTATGAATAAATGATTTAACAGAGATTAAGATCAGGAGTCTCTTACTAAACAACGAGACAGGATAAAAATGTTTGCAAATGAAATGAAAGCATTAAAACAGTTACTGATTGGGATATAGAGCACCACACAAACAACACGTTACACAGGTAATATCAAAGCGTCAATTCTAATGCTAAACTATAAATCAAAAGCTGTTTGTGTGTGTGTGTGTGTGTGTGTGTGTGTGTGTGTGTGTGTGTGTGTGTGTGTGTGTGTGTGTGAGAGAGAGTCTGTGTGTGTGTGTGTGTGTGTGTGTGTGTGAGTGTGAGACCTGCTCTCCCAGCAGCGCCTGCAGGATGGTCAGGTTTCCAGTGTTCTTCAGGGTGAAGACGATGACCTTGCCGGTGTGGTTGAACCTCGGAGCTCCAGCCACGTAGAGCTGAGAGCCGCGAGAGGAAATAAGTGAACCCACCGAGTAACCTGAAACAAGAAGGAACAGATTCTCATCGGTGGAAGTCACACATCTAGAAATATTTTTTATTTGTTGGATTTTTCACAGATTAGAGATTTGGATGTTATTTAGTAGAATAGCCTGTTTGTCCGACACTCTGGTCACTCAAAATGATTAATATTAAGATTTTATGGGTGCATTGCAATTGGATTTACAATCAATCACATTCATGCTCCCACGTGTCTTTGTGTCTCGTCTCTTTTTCCTTTTACGCCTGTGTTCCTCCCTCCGTCCACTAGAGGTCCCCACTCTGTTTTTCACCATGCCAGTCAGTCCCCGGGTCACTCCTTCCTCCCTCCTCACCTGCTCCCACTTCCCCAATCAGCCTCAGCTGCAGTCACTTTGCCATCACAGTCAGTATATTAACTCCCCTTCAGTCAGAAAGCCTTCAATCAAGTCCTCGTCGTCTTGTCGTCTCGTCGTCGTCGTCTCTGCTTTTCCCTGTTTGTGAGTAAAGTTGAAAATCTGGGTCCTTCCTCCTGTTGAAATTGTGAGACCATGAGCATCATCTTTCTTTTGAATAACTGAATCATCTGTGAGCTGTTAGTTCTGTCCAACACTATTGAACTGAGTGACAGTTTAAGGATTGTTGTCACCTCTAAGGAGCTCTGACGGCGTGAACAACTAAAAACCGTTCAGTTTAAAGCTCCTACAGACAGCTTTTCAAGTTCGGTACATTTCAGATGCATTAATCATTAAACTCAAAACAAAAACACAAATGAAGGGCCTATTTTTGAAGATAATTAGAAGGCGTGTCACAGCCAACTCCAATGATTGTCAATCGAATTAGCTCCTCTCATTTCCTTTTAGACCGCTGTGACGCAGCGGACTGTCAGTTTCTAATGAGTGAAGAAGAAGCAGACATCCAAACTTTACGCTGGATGAAGCTGTCATACTCGTCCGGGAGTTTCACCGACTTGCCTGGTCGTTTATAAATAACTCTTCCCCTGGTATTATGAGAAGCAAGGAAGCTGTTCAACGATATAAGACAAAAACCTGCATCTTATGAACACTGGTATTGATTTAAAGTCAAAGTGAACAAAGAGCGCTCATCCAATATACTGGGATCAGGTGCTGGAACGACGTTGAGGAGTGAGCAGAAGTAAATTATTCACACTTAAAGCTCCCGATGCGATTCATTTATCAACGACACTGATGAAGAGCAATGTGCTCCAAACATCACTGATGTTGTGGTGTTAATAAATAAAGTGCATCGAGAGCTTGAAGCCCCGTTCCACCCATCTTGGCGCTGCCGAAGACCTTGGTCTACGAAAACCGCAAATTGGTGCGTGAAAAAGCCCGTCGCACCGCACCAAAATACCAATGAGCCTGGAGCCTAAAGAGATAAAACAGGCTCTTTATTATCACATTTTACAGTGTTAATACCGAGATAGGCCGCGTGGTTCTTCAGCGCCTCCGGGAACTCATCCTGGTAGGATGTTTTTGGTGGAATAGACTTCCCATGTTTAGTTTCTTTGAGCACCGCCCCGTTCCAGTCGTAGGCGCCAACCGCTCCGAGCAGAATACCATCCTGAAGGGAAAACAAGGTTTTAGACGGAGGGGCTGTATATTGTATTGTAAGCACAACAGATACCCATCTCAGCATTAATTATTGTATTTCAGGCCCTTCTCGTGTAAACTTATAGCTACTGCTGGCTCAGATGACCTGGAAACTTCCCTTACTTATGCTGTCGTAGGCTGCTGGAGGACCAATAATACAATCAACTCCTCTTTCACTCTTCATGCATTTATGACACCACTGCATATCGTTATGTCTTCTCTCTCTTGTACTTTTGTTTGTTTTCAATTCCTGTTTCTGGAGTTGCGTGTTTCCGGTCTGCGAATGCCAGCCCCACCAATACACCCCATGTTTATTCTCTCTTGTATCTCTATGCTGCTGTTTTCTTCCTCTGCTCTCCCTCTCTTAAACCGGTTGAGGGGGGATGGCCGTCCACCTCTGAACACGGTTCTGTTTTTTTCTTCCTGTTGAAACTGAGTTTTTCCTTCCAGCTATCGCTCATGAAGGAATTGCTGAATTGTTAGGTTACTCTATCAAATTCTATATGAATAAAATTGGCACTGTTGCATCACATCCAGAAAGCTCTGGGTTCGAACCTCAGTCTTTCTGTGGGAGTTTGCATGTTCTCCCTGCTTGCACAAGTTTTTTTCCGGGAACTCCGGCTTCCTTCCGCAATCCAAATGTATGCATGTTAGATTAATTAGTGAATTTAAACTGCTCGTAGATGTGAAGGTGAGCGTGAATGGTTGTCTGTGTGTTTTTTAGCAAGACAATGCCAAACCATATTCTGCGCGTATCACAACAGCATGGCGGCGAGCTGAACTGGTGACAAAGGAGAGCCTGAACTGTTGAGCAGCTGAAATCCTATATCAGGCAAGAATGGGGCAACATTTCACTTTCAAAACACTAGAAACTGGCAACTGAGTTCCCAAACGAGTGTTGTAAAAACAAGAGGTGATGCAACCTAGTGGTAAACATGCCCGTCACACCTGTTTTTACCCTGAGTAGAATAGTATAAAAATCTAATACTGGTAACAAACAGCTGGTCACGGAGGTTAGTTTATTTGTTCATTTATTTCATCCTGTCTGACTCTTGCTTCCCCTTCAGAATAACTAAAATTATAACATCTGGTCAGCTTCATTTCCTCAATCCCAGTTTGGCTCAGTCTGGTTGGATCTCAGTAACAAAGTGACTTGGCTGAGTTCATGTGTCTGCTTTAAGCTGCAGACCTGTGTGGACTCTACAATGAAAAACCTGTTGGCAATTTTGGAGGAAAAAAAGCTTCATGAATCATCTTCCAACTCTGTTGAACTGTTTCACAACGTGTGAGCAGCGTGACATACACACTCAGACGAACTCTGGCTGACGTAAAGTTCAGATTTGAAATTTAGTAAAAGGTTGAGTCATTGTCTTTGCAGGCCAGTGAGTCGGGGTGTGAATGACCAAATCCTTTATGCAATGCGACAAAGTGTCCCGTCTACAAGATCTGCAGATCGAATGTTAAATGTCACAATGCTGCTTTTGTCGACCTGTAGGAGGGAGAGGAGGAAGGTTTTCCTGCAGGAGAACTCGGTTAAAGATGATATTGGTGTCTGTTTTCCACATTAGTGCGCCTGTGACCTGCTTTCATATTTGTACCTCTTAATCCTAAAACTGAGGAGCAGGAAACTCTTTGCATATTTGTGCATAAATGTTGATGAATGCAAGTGCATATATGGGTGCATTGAAATCTGTTCTCCTATGTTTTTCTGGCAGCTCTACGTGCCGGAAAATCCATCTGCTTTGTGTTACTCATAGACAGTTTCCACTGCAGCACTCTCACTCCCTGATGCTGGAATTCAGTTGAAAATGGTTTTCCCTGGATGAAAAACAAGAGTAATATTTCTCAAAGTGTCTATTCCTGCAGCTTCAGACATTTGTTAGGACCAGAACAACGTCGATACTGGATGTTTGAGGATGATACCAGTATTTCACTTTTTGATGTCACTGGATACAGAATTAATTTTAAGTATTTGTGATTTGCTTTAGTGAAGAAAATGTGATGAAATCCTGTCATCATTAACATCATGAAATATAAATCTTTTCTGATTTATACCTGTCAAGACCTTAATTTATACATAAAGTGTTGATAAGAATGTTTTTCAGCTGTAATTTTAAGGAAAATTATACATAGCAATTTATCCAGTAATTGATTTTCAACAGGAAATTAAAAAATTAAAAAAAAAAAAAATCTATTTCTGTCCACAATAAATTCTGGTGTCACGATGGTCATTGGTCTCATCCAAACTAAAGAGTCCAAAGTGAAACCTCAGTGAAAGAGAAAGTTGTACTTGTCAGTGTCATTTTCTCAGACCACTAACACACATCTCTGGGATGTAAAATTGAGATTTAAGAAGTGTAAACTGTGCTGATAGAACACTGAATGAAAAAGTACGAGTTAACGTGAGCCACTCACTTTGACTAAATGTGAGGAGAAACCAGCCTGAGCCATCTGCAGACCGAACCCTCGACCTTGACTGCTGGTTCCTGCAAAACAGACAAACAACAGAGGCTGAGATTTATGATCCTCCTACCACCCACATAACAGTGCAATGAATATAAATATTAGTGTTTATTTTAATATGGAGTGGTTATTGGTGTTGATTCCACTGACAATCAAACCACGACAACTCTGGGCTAAATGTGTTTTAGTTTTTCATCGTAGAGTGGCCCAACCTAAACATGGCCCTGGAAATATGAAGCCAGAGGCAGAAAACATGAGAAGACACAAAGTTAATAACATGCAATATAGTGGCATATAAATGTGTAGAGAGTGAAAGAGGATAGAGATGCCCAGTGCATCATGGGAGGTTCCCCAGCAGCTGAGGCCTGTTGTAGCATAACTAAGAGAGCTTTTCCAAGAGATATTAGGCAAACCTGATAACAAGGAATTACAAAGGTCCAGCCTAGAAGTAGCGAATGGATGTACTCGTTAATTAAGTAGGTTAATCCTGATTAAAAAGTTCTTCAAGGTTCCTCCCAGTAGCACTGGAAGCCGAGGGTAACTACGATGTGAATAGCCGGAAACTGACAAAAGTAATTCCATAATTATTTATTCCATGTTCAGTTAATGGCAAAATGATGGGATCCTTTAAATGTTGTTGCTGCACAACCTTTAATAGGCAATCACTGCGAAAGACATTCCTGTAGCATTAAATGTGACTTCTGCACCTGTCAACAGGTAGTTTCATTCACTCTTCCAGAGAAAACTGCTCCCCCGCTCTCGGGTTTGAAGCCTGTCATCTCCTGACAGCATATTTCATATCTATCTCCGTATATTTGTTAGGATTTAGTTCAGAGCTCATCAATAGCCATTTCAGAACTGTCCAAGGTTTTGTTCTTAGCCATTATTGGCTGCTTTCCATTTTGTGTTTTGGGTCATTGTCCCATTGGAGACTGTGACTGAGACTGAGCTTTGTAACAGCTCGTTTTGCCCCAGAGTGCCCTGTAAGTCTTGAGATTTCATTGAACCCAGCACAGATTCAAGGCACCCTGGGCCAGACGCAGCCAAGCAGCCCTAAAACAGAACCGCGCCACCTCCATTTGTCACAGTGGGTATGTGTTATGCTCTTGGACAGCTTACTTTTTTGGCAGCGAGAATAGAGAGGATGTGTCTTTCCAAAAAGCTCTAAAGGAAGGTCTCCCTTATGCATTGAGACACATCAATATACATTTTTCATTTTATGTTTTTGTTTCAACACGAGAGTCCAGCTGAGTCTGTGTCTTCATGTTTAAGTAATAATCTGGAAATGAAATAGACTTTTAATCGTAAAGGCTTATTGCATTTATTTCAGTCATAACATGCTGAAGGTTAACTGACCTTCCAGAGAGAAAATCCTTTCTCCTAGAGCGTCCACGATGTCCTTCAGTGCCGACTCATCCGTTACTTTGAAGAAGTGCTTTTCGTCGGGGTCACTGGCAATGTACTTGATCTCCTTCAGAAAGGCCTCAGGGTTGATTCCCCGACGGTTGTAGTAACCCAAAACCTGGAAGCGGCACAGAGGAAACAGAATGGTTGTCACAAGTTTTAAAATTTTAGAGACAAAGAACAACAACGGGGCTCTGCTGATGGGCTAAGAGGAAAAAAATATGTCAGAAAGTGAGGTAATGTGGATTGTAGTTAAGAACAAAAACAGACAAACTATCAAGAGCAGAAAAACAAATTAGGTCAGGAAGGTATTTTTGGAGATGAAGATGGATGGACTCACTGCAATGGCGTACATGGTGACGTTGTCTCTCTCGCTGTCAGTGACGGCCTGCACCAGCTGTGGACTGTCATGAGATTCACCATCTGTGATCACGATCATCACCTTCTGAGCTCCGGGTCGGCCGCCGCGCTGGAACGCCTCCGACCTGGACGGAAAGATCAGATCACGTTTTTATTAAAGCACTCAACTCACAGGTATTTGTCTTTTGTTTTCTTTGGTGCCAAAATGTCATAAATGATTTAAAAAAAAAGTTTGCTTGTGTTTTTATGTAAAAAATGTATAACATCGTTATTTCCCCAAGTTATGTAGGAACAGAGATATGTTGTAATTTCCAGTTTTAATATCTGCCAATATTATGGTCTCACCCAGAAACAAAGATACAGAATTGGGGTTTTTTTGGGCTCGTTGTCATAGTAACTGTGTAATGGCGCTGGAGCTGGTTACAGGTTTAGTTAAGATCATTTAAAAGCTGGACCGCAGCATGACAGTCCGAACTGACGCGTACCTTTGATGGTTAACACTGAATGTAAAAGTGAACATAATCTGGTGTTACAAACCGTGCCACGTTGATGCCCAGAGCTGTCCTCGTCTCCTCTCCACCCCGCTGGTTGATGTTCCTCGCGGCCTCGACCACGTCCTCCACCGTCTGGTACTCCCCCAGACTGAACTCGTGGACCACCGTGGAGCCGTACTGAATCACTCCCACCTGCAGCCAAAACACAGCTCGGTCCAAACGTTCAACTCGATTGAACATCGGAGAGATTTTCTCATGTTGGACTTTTAAAGCAACATCCAGTGAAACCAGATATTGGTTGAGTTCCTTGCTAATGGGTACGTCAGTGAGTGTTGTTGAAGGTTGGAAGGGTATTTTTCAGTCGCTCCTTTTTTCCAAAGCCCAAAGGCAAAACTTCAACCTGTCAAGCAGGTTTCTGAGTTCTTAAAGATTCTTGTGAGCAAAGTTTTAATTACACTCAAATGAGCCTCGCAAATCCTTGTTAAACAATAAGCATGCACAACACAATGACGTGAAGAGATCTGAATACTTTTGAAGATACTCTGCTGTTCTCCCCTGAATTAGCTACAGATGTTTGGTGAAAAACTCCTCTTTAGAACAAAAGGCGTGTTTTTTCAGGTTGTGAATCAGAAGCATTCACCAGAATCAGTTCATTCATGTTCAGTGAGAAAGGTTTGCTTTTTAAATCTAAATCTCAATGAACCAAAGAACTGGACCTCGTTTCGTATTGTCAAAAGTGAGTGAAATTAGTATGCTAACGAATAAAAAATATATAAAGCGGGGAAATGCCTCAGACCCAATGTTTGTATTGAAGACCCAAATCCAATTTGACAGACAAAATTCTGGGTCCGATAATTTTGTCATGATTCAAATGTTGTTGTTTTTTCTTATAAACAATGTCTTTCAATCATAAAATTCATTGTGCGTTCCCCTTTGTCTCCAGATTGCCAAACTAATAAGTTAAATTCACTTCAAACTCCGAATCCTCTGTAGGTTTTTAAGGGAGGAATCTTAAGTGTATCCCTTCGACTTGATCAGGTTATAACTGAATGATAAACTAACCTGCGTCTGACCTGGGCCAATGTAGAACTTGTGCAAGATGTTTATGATGAAGTCCTGAACCTCAGACCAGGGATAGATGGAGTTGGAACCATCCAGAACGATCACGATGTCCATGAACGTCTCACACCCTACAAGATTTAAAAAACATGTTGGATGGATGGATGGATGGATGGATGGATGGATGGAGGATGGATGGATGGATGGATGGATGGATGGATGGATGGATAAATAAATGGATGGATAAATGGATGTGGATGGAGGATGGATGGATGGATGGATGGATGGATGGATGGATGGATGGATAAATAAAGGATGGGATGGTGATTACTCTGCAGGGCAGGTGTGATGGTGTGGGAGAGTCTGAAGTTGCGGCCGACTCTGGAGCAGATTCCTGTGCTGTACAGAGAGCTTCCACACTCATGAGACCAGAGTGGACCGCAGGTCTGAGGACACGTTGACACACAACAGGCACACAGAGTGGAATAAAAAGTTTCATATTTCAGTGTAGCATACAAAAACATGTGAAATACAAGCAACAGCCATTTTTTTCTGAGAGAGAAAAAAAAGTCATTTTTGGAATATACATAATCTGAATTTCTGCAGTGAAACAATTCTTTCCTCTAAATTTAGTTTAAGTTTCAAATAGAGAAAACTGTCGTATATAGTTTTATCTGTTTTGTGTCTCACCACAAAGCTCCTGTCTGTCGGGTTGGAAGTCAACGTCATTCCCAGCCTCATCTTGTCTTTCCTCTCAGACACGTTGTCCAAAGACACTTTTCCTGATCACAATCAAAACAGGTGCTTTCAGTCATCTTAAATTAAACAGAATTGGTTGTTCATTTTGTTTTTATATTGTTTGATAGTCGTGTTTCCTTTTAAATTATCTTACAATGTTAAAGAAAGTTTTTTTATGTGCTAAATAACACCAAAGTAGTTCTTGGAAAAATCTCAGTCAACTGTACTGGTATGTCAGTATTCAGGTAATTCCTGCATCTAACCAAACACAGCAGTAAAGTCTACAAAAAGGGTGATGAAAAAGAACGATGAATTGTTTGCTGAAAATGAAACCGGCAGTCACACACAAACAAAAAAATAAATGAAAAAGTTATTCTAAAAATAGTAAAAAAATAAATAAATTTAAAAAAGAAGCCTATTAAGAGATCTTCCTGCAGGACTTTCTGGTTTCTCTTTGATCTCAGAGATATTTTACACATTGGTCATGAAACTGTTAGTCTCCTCACCCAGGTGAAGCCGGGTGCAGTTGGCAGAGTTTCTGGTATCCAGCGGACATCTGTACACGTCACCAGTCTGCTGCTTCCCTGTGGATTCAAAGGGAGCTCCTACCAGCAACCTGCAATCACACAGTGATAAGTTTTCCCTTCAGCAACTTAAAGAACTCCAGCTGGGCTTCATGAATGAAGAGAAAACTGTTAAACTGTCAGTTTGGTGCTGGTACTACCAGCCTCTCATTCAGATTTATTAAATATGACAAAACAAGAAAAGTGTGCGTTTAATTGGGCTCGTGAAGAAAACGCAGTCCACAGAGAGTAAAAAAGATATGAAATGATATAAATATGGTGAATATATGATATGTGCATGAAGTAGCAAAGCCATCCAGGTGGTGTGAGTAATATTTTAATTAAGTTGAGATACAGGTACACAAAAAATTTTGCCACACATTTTAAATGATTAATCATTAAAATATAATCATATCAAATATTACAGATTTGTGATATGGTAAATATGGTGTGGTCAACATATTTGGGTGTACATGAGAATAAAGGCAGCAAGATGCCAAAATGTTTCATCTTTCTTATACCTATTTACATTCTGGTTATATTTTCATTTTCGCTTTTTGATTTTTCTCTTTATTGTCTCCATGTGTTATTCAGAGTAATCTAAAGACTTCAGTCATTTCAATTGTATATTTTCTCATGAATTCCTTTCATTTGTTTCTTCCTTTTTAAGCAGAGAATTGTTAACATATAAGTGGTACAGTTGAGCAGGAGAGAAATACATTTTGAAGCAGAAGTGTTCATTCATAAACTGAAACATCTTTACATATTCAGCTTTCAGCAGCTGCTGAAGCGATCAGTGATTGCGTTGTGTTAAATGCAAATCCCGCTGCTACAGCGAGCAGGTTATTAGTGTATTAGTGAACCAGAGGAAACACCACCACATGAGGCCTGGATGACAGTTCTGGGAAAAGGGGTGACTCACATACCAGAGCAACACTACATTAACGCGCTAACCCTCAATCTGCTGCGTCTCCCATCCACATCAAACGGCTGGTAAGCAGAGATGACAAACCACATCCCGAAAAGTTAACGGACCGAGTTTACATCCCGTAGTAGCACAGAGCAGACAGAAACCCTCCTTTTAATACCTGACAGCGTTCCATCCTGCTGATTATTTCCTGAACAAATGCTGTAATTTATATTCTGGTAAATCTTTAAATTTACGACCACGTTTCCAAAAAAGTTGGGATGCTGCGTAAAATGTAAATAAAAACAGAATGGGATGATTTACAAATCATGTAAACCTATATTTATTGTAAATAGACTAAAGACAACATATCTCTGTCTTGACATTGTCATAAACAAGACCTTCCCTGAAAGAGACATTGTCTGGATGGCAGCATATGTTGCTCCAAAACCTGAATATATCATTCAGCATTAATGCTTCCTTCCAGATGTTCAAGCTACCCATGCCATGTGCACTAATGCATCCCTGTACCATCACAGATGCTGGCTTTAGAACTGAGCTGATAACAAGCTGGATGGTCCCTCTCCTCTTTAACCTGGAGGATGCAGCGTCCATGATTTCCAAACAGAATCTCAGATTGTGATCCATCAGACCTCAGGACAGTTGTCCACTTCACCTCAGTCCATCTTCAATGATCTCGGTCCAGAGAAGGCGGCGGTGTTTCTAGATCATGTTTCTATCTGGTTTCTTCTTTGGAGAGTTTTAACATCATTTGTGGACGCAGTGATGAACTGTGTTCACAGACGATGGTTTTCACAAGTGTTCCTGAGCCCATGCAGTGATTTCCACTCCAGAATAGTGTGTTTTTAGTGCAGTGCTGCCTGAGGGCCTGAAGATCACCACCATCCAATATTGGTTTCCAGCCTTGTCCCTTGTGTTCAGAGATTTCTCCAGATTCTCTGAATCTTTTAATGATATTATGAACCTTAAATGATGAAATCCACTAATTCTTTGTAGTTTTACGTTGAGGAACATTATTCTTAGATTGTTGAACTATTTTCCCAAACAGTCTTTCACAAAGTGGTGAACCTCTCCCCATCTTCACTGCTGAGAGACTCTGCCTCTCTGAAATCATCTTTTTATGCCCAATCATGTTACTGATCTGTTGCCAATTAACCTAATTAATTCTCAGATGTTAAACCAGATTTACACAACTTTTCCAGTCTTTTGTTGAACCTGTCCCAACTTTTTTGAAGCGTGTTGCTGCCATCAAATTCTAAATGAGCACATAATTATTATAAAATAATACAAATTCTCAGTTTCAACATTTTATATGTTGTCTTTGGTCTATTTTCAATTAAATATTGGTTTACATGATTTGCAAATCATTGCATTCTGTTTTTATTTGTGCCCAAACCAAGCAGTCCTTTGGTCGCCCCAGAGTTTACTCGATGAAAACAGCTGCCTGCTTCTGGAAACAACACTGAGCACTAAGTGTACCAACAGGAACATTGAGGTTGATAAACCAAAACAATGTGCTAAAAGACATTTAAAAACCTCATATTCACGTGTTCATAAAGGGAAAGAGCCAAACGCTCACCGCTGTGGCAGGCAGTCAAAGCAGAAGCAAACTTCTAATCATGAAAATGCTGCTTCACAAGAAATCAGGTAGGCAAACAAAAACCCAGGGAGCAGGTCGCAGCAGTCCAGAAAGTCCACCACACAAACAGAAGTAAATAGGTGGTTAAAGACCTGAACACTGGAGGATGGAGGCAGTGACCTTTTTGACCTTTTGAAACAAAACTGGTCAGTTTAACCAACGTAATTACTCGCTAATAACCCTTCAAAATTAACTTGTAAACAGGTCAAGAGTCAGAGGTCACAGGACCCTGGTGGTTTATTGGAAGAAATAATATTCCCATGTGCTGAGAAAAAGCAATAAGCAGCTTGAAGAAAGACAGTAGACAAAGGTTATTTCTCTGTGGTGAATCTGTCTTGATGACAGCATCCAAACACCTGCAAATGTCACCAGACTGCAGACAAAAACAACTCTCCACAATAATGATGCCAAATCCCCCCTTTAAACAACACACACACACACACACACACACACACACACACACACACACACCGGCAGAGTGATGGGCTTCCCAGAGGGTGGCAGGGGAATAACAAACCACAACACATAGTTTCCAGCTAACAACGTACTTTCTCAAGATGCAGGAGACAAATGGAAATACTTTCCACTGATTTACCTGAGACTTCAAAGGAAGAGGGATTTTGTAATCCTGGAGGATTGTTAAGTATTCGTCATGGCTAAAAGGTTTCCAGATAATAAAAAGAAAAGAAAAAGAGACCACAGAAACTGGGAATGTTGCACAATCTCACCTGCAACCGCCGACAAACACAAGAAGGAAAACAACATAATGATTTTGTGTAAATTACTGATTTCCAAGTAAGAAGTTTACGTGAAAGATGAAAACATTCATCCTGCTTCTACTTCCACCAACTGCTCATTTAATCAAACCGTATCCAGCAGCATCTTTTAACAGATTAGGACAATTCAGTGCGCTTCATCTGCAAATAAAAAGTTAAAACTTTAGATCTATTTGATATGTTTGATGTCACAGAGATCTTTAAGGTCCCATCATGTGTGACTCATCTGAATTAAGTTGTGAATTAGTGTGAAATCAGTGAGGAAGTCAGTTTAGGACGACACGTTGCATCTGCTCCGCAATTTGAGTTTCTTTTGTTTTATGTTGTTACATTTTTCACTTGTTTTCCTGCTTTTTCTGCCATTTGGAACATTTTAGTTATTCAACAATCATTCAATACGATATATGAATTGAAGAGGGACTTTATATCACTCAGCTGATCTCCGCCAATGGCTGCTCATCACTTAATTTTAAATTAACCAACCACACACACACACACACACACACACA
Organism: Embiotoca jacksoni; assembly: GCF_022577435.1. Taxonomy (NCBI): domain Eukaryota; kingdom Metazoa; phylum Chordata; class Actinopteri; family Embiotocidae; genus Embiotoca; species Embiotoca jacksoni. Next base: position 2,048,220 of record NW_027185381.1, on the reverse strand, counting down.
CACACACACACACACACACACACACACACACACACACACACACACACAAGGGAGCAGAGGGAGAGCTGAAACAGAACATTTTGTACATAAATGACCACGAGGTGATAAAAAGCCAAATATTCTTAATTTAGTAGGTGGTATCAATCTTCTGCTGTCCGGTCGTCCTCTGCAGCAGTAGAGAGACACATCGTAACTTTGCATGATTCAGGCTTTTAATTCTTCCTCTTGGGAAGAAACTGCTGTCCTACATGATGTAAATGTCTTCCTGCTCCAAGAAAACTGAATCATATGAACGCAAGAAAAGCATATGGTTAGTCAAAGAGACACTGATTTAATCTCATCTAATCTTTTATATGATGTCATCAATTTCTTACCTGATATCTCACTTTTCCATCTCTGTCATTCATTGTTCTATTTGAATCTTATTACATTTACTTTTATCTCAAGTAAAATCATGTCAATTTTCATGACATTATTATTTTTTTAATCTTCCCTCATCTCACTTTATTGCATCTTATCTCATCTTAAGATGTGCTTGTTGAGCGTCCAGCAGTGGGTTAAATACATAAAGATGAAGGATGAGAAACAAACAGTTCAGCAGACCGGCTGGGTGATGTGATGCTGTGAGATACATATACAGAAAGAAGAACTATAAATAATGTCCAGCTGCTCTGCAGAAATGTTCCACATATCAGACACATCGGTGGAAAATGTGTCATCCTGATAAAAAAGACATAAATAAAGACTAAAGGCAGGAAGGACCCCAACACTCGACCCCGGGAACAGGAAGTTTCATGCAAATAAAAGTCTTTCATAACAAAAGGCACGAGCCAAATATCCAACACAAATCCCAAAACTGTTTGAAATCTAAACAGCCTTCTGTTAGCTAGTGGGTGGGGGGTTGGGAGGTGTGTGTGTGGGGGGGGGGGGGGTCTATGGATGAAGATAAACCAGCACAGACAGTTTTTCTGGATAAAGATGGAAGACAGATCGGTGAACTGGATTCTCACCACTGGCGTCCTCCCGCCTCGTGCTGCTGAACCTTGTATCCGAACTGGGATTCTTTAGAGCTGGAGAAGATCCGAATGTTCTTCGAGTCAAAGTTGAAACAGAGCTGGAAGTCTGAAACAAAGAGGAAGATTTGATTTTATTCACTTTATATCTCGTGGGAAGGTTAACTGACTTCCACTGCTCAGTAGAACCAGAACAAACAATTCACTTTCATTTCTAGGAACCAGGATCGAGACCAAAAATATAACGCAGCTACATCATTTCTTCTTCTGCTGATCTCCCGTCAGGAGGATTTCACAACTGATTTTTTTTTCACATTCACACAGAAAAGAAAAATATGAATCATATGAACAGGTGCAACAGGTTTTTCTGTGATTCCTCAGGTGGTTGGTGGAGAAGGATTCACACAGCTGTGACATTAAAGTGGTCTGAAAAAACACATTTACGGCCGTTATCCAACATCTTCACTCAGGAGCAGAGTGTTTAAGGATTCTGTATTCTTGTGTAATTTGAGGTTAAATTATAAAATCAAATCGATTGTCTCATCTAATGTAATCTAATCAGGGAAGTAGATCTTCACTCAGTCCTCCCGGAAGCTGCTTCTGTTTAGTGTTCCTCAGATGAGCCCTAATTTACCACTCTACTGCGACCTTTTGACCCCATCTCGATCTTTTGCGTTGGTAGTTTTTGCCTGCGTGCTGAAGTATTTCCTCCGAGCGCTGCGGTTCATCTCCTCCAGCTGTGTAAATGAGCCGAGTCCTCGGAAAGCTCGGCATGTTGTGTGGGACTGTTCGCCAGCAGTGATGAATTTGGCCGCCGAGGACCAAAAAAAAGACACAAGGAAAGGAGAAGAGTCGTCGCAGCCTTAAGACGTGTTTGTTTCCATGAGGCCGAGAGGAATCTGCTCCCGTCTGAGCAGCTCGACCCATCAGAGATGTTGGCGACGGACAGACGGAGACTTGCCAGAGCAGAGATCCAGGTCCTGATCCAGGTCTGGCAGTCTCCTGTCGCTGCTGAAGGATTGGACTGATTCGGATGATCCTCTCTGGCACTGCTGGCAATTCTTCACATAGCTGAGCAGACTTGGTGACTTTTCTGTGTTATTGTGTTCATTGGGGGAGTTTCCCATGCGTCTAATTGAACACAGATTAATGCCAAACTGCAGTTTCTGAAGCGAGATGTGATATTTTTGCTGCAGGAGAAATGAAGTCTGTGCTCTTTTTGCAAAATCTCCAGTTTTTAAATCAGATGCAGCAGTAGGAAATAAATCTAATCAGGTCAAAGATGGTATTGATTTAATGAACGCAGCTCATTGAGCAGCTCGCTGCCAAACGCCGTCTTCATCGCTTCCTCCAGGAGGCCGGCAGATGACTCGCCCGGCTCAGTCGATGCAGCCTGAAGATCACGCCGGCCGCAGCCAGGTGATTCTTCAGCTTCAACTCAGGCAGCATTTATGATTGTCTTGCTAATCCACCAGCTTCTATATCTCAATTCAAACAGGCTGAATGACTGATTACGAGATAGAAGACAAGTGTAATGCTAATTAAAGAAAAGACTTTCAAATATCACTTTAATTCAAATCTTCATCATCTTTTCCAGAAGTGCCAACGAATCTGTGCAGCTCATTTGAGAATGTCTTTGTAGAAGAGGCAATAATTTATCCTTTTTCACACTTTCTTTACGACATATGACACGTCAAAGGCTGCAGGTAAACACAGATAACTGCTTTTAATTTCGTCACTTTTGAATGAGGTGTGAAGCTTTGCTCTAATGAGCTGTTTGTACCAACAAATCTATCTGCATCTGCATCTGCATCGACATGGTCAATAGACTTTCTTTCCAAGCAAGGTGAAATTCTTCTAAAATGGTGGAGCACCACTTCTTAAAGAGATGCAGCAGTGTTCATCTGCAGTGAGGCTGTAGCGCTTTCAACAAGTGTGGGAGTAAAGTTGAGGTTGATGACTTCCATTGTAGAAGTAGATACAGTTATAAAGGAACCATAAACTTGGTTACAGCATGATCAGATACACATTTACACGAATAGATTTTTTTTTTTTTGTCGTCCATTATTATAATTTCAGATATTATTAAAAAAAAAAAAAATGGTCAGACAAAAAAGGGTTTTTAAGAAAAGTGCATCGTCTTTATATCAGAAGAAGTTTGAAAGTGTGACAAATGCAGTGAGTGGATTTATTAAAACATGTTAAAAAGCCAATTTAGTCTAATAATAAATCAAAAACAGTGCTGAGGAGCAGGCGGGCGAAACACAACAATATATCATAACTGCTCGTTGTGTTTTACAGTTTGGGTGTCAGAGGGTAAGAATAAACCATTTAAATGAGTATGAATGTTTCAGGGTTGATTGATAAGATTGAGATGAAGGTTGCTGCCTCCTCCTCCTCCTCCTCTTCCTCCTCCTCCTCCTCCTCCTTTTCCTCTTCGGCCTTTGTTGAATGTGAAAAATAACATGACTGGGAGAAGCAGATTCATTTTGACTGTCATACTCTTCCTGCAGCTGCCAAACAAATTGAATCAATCTGATGATCAGTTATCAAATGATTTACGAGAAGAGATTTAGACAAGAGAGACATTTATTCTCCTGTTTTTGTTTGAGGTATTTTGCCCTGCTAAAGTACTATTATTTTTTTTTTTTTTAGTTTGGTTTTAGTATTAACTTCTTGGTCTCTGTGCCTCTTTTAAGTCTAGTTTGTTCCCTGTGTTTCTCACTTTGACCACCAGGGGTCCCCCATGTGTCCCCTCCTGTCTCTCTCTCTGCTCACCTGCCGGCCACGCCTACCTCACCTGCTCCCACTTTCCCAATCAGCCCCATCTGCTGTCACCTGACAATCACCGAGCCTGTATATAAACCCCCTTCAGTGTCTCCTAGTTGTTGACACTGTTCAGAGTTTCTACCTGTTTTGAATTCTGCACCTCCCACTGTGTTTCTCCCTGTCCTGGATCTTTGTTTTGCTTGTGTCTGACTTTTGGGTCCTTCCTTCTTCTCAGCTGTGACTCTATGGTCTATTGGGAGATTTAGGGGGAGTGACAGCTCAGAAGACACCGCAACGAAGTGTGTAAGACTGAAACTGTGGAGTGTCATGTTTTAGGGTTTATAATGAACTCCAGTGTTTCTAGAGCGACGATATCTGAAGTGGGATGAATGCAGCTTCTCCTAATCAGACAGCTGTTGTGTTCCAGATTACATATTTCCCTCAGTACACTAACAAGTAGTGCTCTTATATGTTATTTGTGTTGTGCAGGTATTTTGACAGAGTAGTGTTAAAATATCTGCAGCTTTAATTATTTTACCCAGAAATCAATGTGTTTTTGTGTCCTCTGTTTAACACTCAATAAACACACTGATTCTTCTGTCCAGCAGCAGCAGAGAAGAAACACTGTGTTCAGGAACAGCTGCAGCTTCATCAGAGCTTTAATTTGAAAATCCTTTATGGCCCCGCCCCCTTCCTCTACGGAGCCAAGATGGCGACCGTTTAGGGTGAAAGTGTCCAGAATTGCACACCTTTTTTGAGTGCTTCATCCTGGTACTTGTAGTGTTCTGATGTTTCTGTACTGACAGTGTGAACACACTGATGCACTCAGACTAATACACAAGTATGTCATTTGGAATAATAACAATAATAACTGTGCAATATGAAAGCTTCACAACTACTATAAACATTACAATTTCCAGTTCACACTGAGCATAAGAAGTGAGCCATAATTCAAAAATTTTGAATCCCACACTGAAGTTTGGTGTAAAAGTTTCTCCTCACATAAGACGCCACATATCAACAATTGTCTTGATCATTGTCTATCATATCTTGTTATTTCCAGTCTTGGCAGGGAAATGAATTATTTTGTTGTCTTTAGTTATATAAAACATTTTAATGTGTCAGCATGTCTTGTCTCCGCAGCAGAGCTGCTTCTTTCTTACAGACAGAATAAAACCATGATGAATTTCTGTGGTTACTATAAAGTGCAGCGACGATGCCAAACCAGGAGTAGGAGAATTTCTATTATGGTTTGTTTTCTTATAGTGAAGTCTCACCCGGGTGGAGTTTAGGGCAGAACGAGGTCACAGAGTGTCAGAAAAATCCAACAAATCACATTAAACTCGTATTTAATTGGATTCACGACCTGCCGGGACACATGTCTGTTTCCAGATGTTTTTGTAACTCCAGCTGTTTACATCGTCAGGAGGTTCAAACTAACTGGACCGAGTTCTGGGAGAAGCTCGTGTGTTTGGACGGCGTGAGGCAGGTGGGAACTAACGACTGACCGGGAGCAACAACATCAGGTCTGATGTGTTGCTGCAGGAGTTTAATGATCGTGTTAAAAGAGCCACAACACGCTGTAACGAATCCCATCAGCCTCTGGGTCTCTGGAGAAACACTCATCATCTCTGACCTGCAGGCAGAACGTGGAGGGGAACATCCAGGAGCTCACAGCCATCACACCAAACTCTACTCAAGGTCATCTGAGGGCGCGCTGGGACCTCAGTACTGTAGCTTCAACGGATGCAAACACAGTTTAAGAAAAGGAAAATGATCCCTGAGTTCATCAACTGGGAATAAAGTGTTGACTTTGCTCTGCTAGCAGCAGATGATGAAGTCAGTCGACTCTGTCCCTCCTTGAACTTCTGTGGAGAGATCACAACTGGACCTTCGTCGTCATGGTAGCAACAACTATTCTGAGTCCATCAGTGTGTTCTCTCTGTCAGTACAGAACCATCAGAACACTACCAGTTCCAGGATGAATCACTCAGAACGCTCCAAAGAAGAAGTGAGAAACACTTTCACCCTAAACGGTCGCCATCTTGGCTCTGTAGTGGAAGGGGGCGGGGCCATGAATAACTTTCAGATTAAAAGCGTGTGATGAAGCTGCAGCTGTTCCTGAACACAATGTGTTTCTTCTCCACTGCTGCTGCTGGACAGAAGAATCAGTGTGTTTATCGAGTGTTAAACAGAGGACACAAAAACACGTTGATTTCTGGGTAAAATAATTGAAGCTGCAGATGTTTTGGAGACTGATGTGGTCACATGATGAGGTCATTTCCTGTCAGTGCAGAGCAGACTGTGCGGTACTTCCAAAGTAAGAGTCCTAACATGGAAGAGCACTATTTGTTAGTATACTAAGGGAAATATGGTTAACAGTGTGACGTGGTTGCAGTTTGGTTTGCTTTTAACACCAAAATCATTTGATTAGGTTTAGGAAAATATCCTGGTTTAGTTTTTAAAATGTCATGTAAGTTACATTATGTACGTTACATAACTTAAAATAAATCAACGCTGACTTCACAGAAGACACAAACAGATGCTGTGAGTCGCGTGATTGATCCGTCCGTCCACCCCGACCTCCTCCCAAAGCAGACTCTCACCCTGCTTCATCCGGCGGACTACCCTCTTTGTTCCTGTTATAATTCCTACATCTACAGGTCACACAGCATGATTATGTGAATGATGACAACTGATAAGTGCCATTTAAATGGTCTAATAACAGAATGTAATTGATGTGAATATTCAGAGTGTTTGGTGATGATCCAACTTTTCACACTGGAATCTAAATTTGTTTTTTGAGTAAAGTAAACAAGGAAACAGACACCTGGAACTTTCCTGAATGCAGACGGAATCAAAGCTCCTAATCATCCTGCATATTTATCTTCACATCAGTTTGTTGGCAATTTATTCACTCAAAAAACATCTTTTCATGTTATTTGTGTTAAAATCATGTTTTTTTGGAGAGCTGTAAGGAGTTTGCACTCCCGAGGTGGAGAGTGCAAAGTTAATATGATCCATAGAGACGTGATAGCAAACATTAATGGAAAATCTGACAGAGCATTACAGGCATCTTGAGACCAATGTGGTGTTGATGACTCCTGAAAGAGTTCGCTTTAAACTTGTTGTATAATGTTATGATTTACTGAGAAGACTTTGAACTAACACATGTTCCGCTAATAACGATTTCTCCACGAGGGGGAAAAAAAAAGTGTGCAGACAAAAACACACTAAGATCTCAAAGTCAGTGTCAGAAAACAAAGATCAGATAAATGTGGTCAAATACTGAACCCTCAGCTGCCTCTAATCAAATTAAAGCAATCCACTGTAGACCGTCGTACCTCACCATCTACTGTGTAAATAGCACGACTCCAACAGTGATTAAAAACGACGCTTTGATGTTGACAGAACATGTTTCCTTCGCCAACACCCAGACGTTGTGGATGAGGAACCATCCTGGAAACAACTCTGAGAAAGTTTAAGAAGTCTCAAACTTTTGGTTGCATTCTCCGTCCACCTGCTGGACCTCCGTCCACCTCTCTCTCTCTCTCTCTCTCTCTCTCTCTCTCTCTCTCTCTCTCTCTCTCTCTCTCTCTCTCTCTCTCTTGTGCGCTGGGATCTGTTGCCATGGCAACTGCTGGTTTCCAATAAGGACCTCAAATTCAGAAGCTTGAAATCAGCAGCGCCCGTCTGGTCCTGTCATCCCTCTCTGCAGCTCTGACCCGGGCTGTGCTGTGTGTTGTCGCTCACTCACCTGGCAGGAGGCTGCAGGTCCACAGCAGCAGAAGGTGCTGATAATCCATGAGTGAAAGCAATGAGACAGACCGAGTGTGACTGTGTGCGTGTGTGTGTGTGTGTGTGTGTGTGTGTGTGTGTGTGTGTGTGTGTGTTATTGGAGGGTTGATTCTTTAACTCTGCTGTTCTGATATGTGAAGGAGTGAGAGGACGAGAGGAAGAGGAGGGGAGGAAGAGGAGGGGAGGAAGAGGAGGGGAGGCGGAGTGAACGCACCTCCTCCTGCCTCGTGTGTCTGCTCTGCACACACACACACACACACACACACACACATCTCTGTTTTTTTTTTTAAAGAGCCTTTAACTCACCTTCCCTTTTCTGAACGGGAGCTTTAATGTCTCAGTGGCGGCACAAACAGGAAATGCCTCCATTTGTGTCTGTGGTTCCACAGTGCTCGAGACCAGATGTGAACATCTGTCCGATACTGTTGGTAGTTATAAACACACTTCAAATATCTAGTGTACATTTATAAACCATTGTAAACCTGATAAAGCAATTATAAGTGTGTATAAAGTGTTGTGAAGCATGAAAAGTGAGGCCAATGTATCTTACACTGCAATACCACTGAGGGCCACTAGGGGCTGGTGCCAAAAATCCTCTGTCTCTGTCTGTTGGTCTATCTGAAAATAATTCCCATCATTAATTCGATATTTTCTTGCAGGTGTTTATTTGATTGACAGGCGTAGAGTCCTCGGGTTCCCAATCAGATTGAGTAGGATCCGCCCCAGCTCGCCCAAATAAGGTCACTTCTAAACAGCAAATAGCAAAATGGTGACGGCCAACATAATGAACTGGAGGCTTCTGAATTATTAATTTATTAGAGCTGATCAGATTATGATTGGATCGCATAGGTCCCATACTGCAAGGTGGGAACGGGCTCTGATTTTTTTTTACTTGTAACCGAAACCTGATGAGGAACAGCTTAGAGGCAAGACAGACAAACTTTCCTCCTGAAACACACTCTGGGGATCAGCACACTTCCTCAGGACCTTCAGGGTGATCCAGGAAAATCTTTCTTACTATTGCCTCTCTCTTTTTTCTTCTATATACTTAAAAGTTTTTCATTGGGATGTTCAGTCGGGAGCCCAGAAAGAAACTTTTTCACTCTTTTCACCATCATATTTAACAGTCAGACGGTCCTTTCTGATGGGAACTGAAGCCATCACATCGCTCTCTTCAAAACCACCAGACTCCTTTGAGGAAAACAGTCATTTTACCTGGCAGAACTCTACCACTGCCTGGATGGGCTAGTTTGTGTTATTGTGGGTCCTAGTACAATACAGAAGTGAAGTTCTCTAAGTGAAAGATACTGCATTGAATAAATACAGGATATTAATCAGAGACTCTTTACTTGACTTGACTTTTAGCTTAAATTACATTTAAACTTTGCTTAGTCAACACATATCAACTGATGTCTTGTGTCACATGAGCAGAATTGTGTGCGTTGAACTGACGTCTTTGGTTCTGTTGGACAGCAGTGTTGGCGTTTAACATTTCCTGCTGTAAAATATTAACTTGTGACGGGTTGCCAATGGTTTTTGTGACATAGCTGCTGCAGAATTTCAGGCTCGGTGTTAGTGATTACTCACGATAGTCAGTCGACCTTTTCAGATGAAAGTATTCTTAAAGTGACCCAGAATTAAAAACTAAATCTATTCAACAGCGGACTGATTTATCAGTTTTCTGAAAAAAAGTAATCTTTAGTTTTTTCTGCATAAAGACCGAAACACAATCTGTGTGAAACAGGAAATTTTGCACTTAATAAATGAGGTATAATAAATTATCAAAGAGCTTTAGTGGTGCTGGTTGGTGGATTTTGTCATTTTCACAGCTGCTTGCCGGTCATATAGTTTCATATTTACCAATAAGCTACGGGCTGGTATTCATCAGATCATCTGACAACAGCATCAACAAGAAATTATCTCAAGATAAAAAACTTGAAATCAAAATATTTTGCTTTGAATTTAAAGTTAACCACAAGAAGACGTCCTTCTTCTGCTCAGACGGGAGGAATCCTCACACTCCGACTGTGTCAACATGTTTTTGTTTCCACAGTTATTACTTCAAGCACACACACACACACACACACACACACACACACACACACACACACACACACACACACGCACGCACGCACACACACACACACACACACACACACACACACACACACACACACACACACACACACACACACACACACGCACGCGCACACACACACACACACACACACACACACACACACACACACACACGCTCCCTCCCCGTCAATAAAAAGATACTGCAGTGCTGCGAGCTGGACGGCGGCAGGCTGCTGTCACTCTGCTAGAAATAACAAGTGGAAACTCACAGTCAAAGCAGCAGAATTAAAGTGAAACAGATGGTGGACCTGCTTTTGAATCAGCTCGAGGGTCAGTCATTACCCCCCTCCCCCCACACCTCACACCCCCACCCTGTTTCTGTCCAACATAATGTATACACTATACATACAAACAAATGGACGTGAAGGCTGGAGCACCGGTGGGAGACGACCTGTCCTTTCACTCACTGCTTTCTCACATGAAGCAACAAAGAAATGTTCATTTGTAGAAAAAGCTGAATATTTATATCTTAAAGGATCAAAGGCTTCTTGTGGATACCTGCACAAACATACAACCGTGAAGTAAAGAAACAAGGCCTACTAGACCAAGGAAGAAACTAAAAAGAGATTCAAAACAACCACAAAAAGACACAAAAGCTGTGCAAAACAACTTCAAAATGACAAATACACAAAATAACTGGTGACATAAAACACGTGCAAAGTGACAGAAAATCAGAAAATGACCACAACGAGACGAAATCCAATTTTAAACTATGACAGACACAAACTGACGCAGTAAAAGTTGCAATAAAACGCAGGTTAAAAGTAGATTTCTTTATTACAAAAGCTTTATTACAATTTGAGTACCATTACGCTGACCACATTACCAGTGCAGGAGGAGGGTGCCAGTGATGCCCGCAGGAGGTAAGGAGTGAGGAGGGAGATCCCAGAGTGCTTCACCACCACCAACACAGAAAACACATGCAGACAGCTGTTTACAATCACACTGCAAGACACAACAACAACAGGGGTTAGAGACACAACTCAGGGCAGGAGGAATGAAACCTTGACCCAGCTACCAGCTGTCTGTAAGGATGCAGCAGCCCAACTGACCTGCTAACTGGCAGAAGAATAAGAAATCCTGTAATATTAAAGAGACCCATGTTGTTTACCAGCAGCAGCTGATTTACAAAATGAAGTAGAAAAAAAACAAACCCTTCTTAACAATGAGCAGTTTATGCAAATACTCACGCCAGCACTTAAAACACAGACAAATAAAATCAACCACAAATCCAACAGTAATCTAAAAGTCTGGCCATTTAGATGGTAAAAAAAAATCGAGTTCATCAACTATTCAAAGATAAACAAATAAAAAGGAAATTAGGTGGAGAAACGAATCAAGGGAGTAAAACAGCACAGGCTCCTCTTGTAGGGCAAAGAAACAATATGAACAACTTTCAATAGTTATAGATGGAACCAAGCAGCAACCATCAGTGATGTCATCAACCATCAGTGATGTCATCAACCATCAGTGATGTCATCGTTGGTTTGTGAACATTATGAATCCTCCAGTTCAGATTCTGTCCGTTACCATCTTTGCCAGTTTGGAGCGGTTTGGAGCAGGAAGTGACCATATTTGGACGAGCTGGGGGCGGAGCCAGAGGTGGATCTGACTGATCTGATTGGTCCCGCCCACCGATAGCTGTAACCTGACTGCACCAGAGGATGTCAATCAAACAGACACGCCCCCAAAAACAGGTCTTTTTGAAGCTTCCAGTTGTTAGTCATACCCCATTTATTGCCATGGAAATGATCACGAACAAAAAGTTATATATTTTGAGAGCAAATTGCCCCACAATATTAATACGTTTTGATTCCATGTTTTATTTAGTTGGTAACTTGTTGTATAATCGCAATATTACACTTGAGGGCTTCTTCCCCTTTATCTTTGACTAAAATCTAGTTTACAGCTGGGCGTGTAGCTATGTCATGCTAGAGGGCCTCTAATTTAAAAACGTCAAACTTTTATTTTGAAAACTCAGTGGTGAAACATTCAGCCCACTGATGGTGTCTCTTCATCACTCACTCACTCACTCACTGTGACAGACGTTCAGGTTTCTTAGACAGAAGTCCAGTCAATCATCAGAGCAGAGATGTGTGTATACTGCCACCTGGTGGAGAAAAGAATAGAGCAGTTTCATTTGAAACACTTCTCAAGCACACTATACCCAAAATAATAAGACATTTCAACTCATAGGCCAGGAAGGTTGTTCACAGATAGGCGGTGCAGACTGAGCATCTAAAGTTAATTTCCCAAGATAATAATACTATAATCATTATGGAAAGTAAGAGAGGTAATAAAGACGCTCCAACACTCAGGATGATGATAGATGTTTTATAAATAACCAGTTATCCAAGAGCTTTTTGTTCGGTTTTAATGAGCATGAACCACACGGAACAAGACGCAAAACACCTTAAACATATACAAAGTAACATGCAAGATTGAAAGACATGAGGCATCACAACATGCTTATTCAGTATCCCCGACCACGTGTTGTAGCTGTAGGTTTCGTTTTCCTGTAAATCACATGACTCTACACATGTAGTAGGGTTCATTCTCATCCACTACAGGAAAACATGTAACTTTCACACCCAGACAACCCAGAGTGTGTCTATTTCACGTTTTGCTGTAGTGTATCGGCGTGTCTATTTCACGTTTTGCCGTGATACCAGATTGCGACATCTATGTGCTTTGAGGTCATACATGTCAGATTTAGGATCATTTTTATTAAAGTGGTTAGCTGAGGAATAGATTGTCTAAACACATTCAGAAGCTTCATGGGTGTTCGTTTGTGTTTCAGGTTTCTCTGTCGGTGCTTTCAGTGTTGGAGTTGCTGCTGCTCGTAGACGGCTCACTTCTCTCCACGGCTGCAAACTCCACCTTCCTGTGCGACCTCTGCAGACACAAAGTCACAGAGCTGATCACCCATCACCTAGACATCCCCTAATATCCCCGGCACACAGCAATCAGGAGTGCTTTGGTGCACTCCATTTCAGAAGCTTTTAATGAGTCAGCATAAAAACTTAAGGTGCAGAAATATCAGCTGCGCATTTTGATGCCTATCTTTCGTGTCTTCATGTTTTACCGCCACCTTTCATATTCAGAACTGTGTTTAAATCACCCTGTCGTCACATATTTCCACACCTGGACTCACCTGTTTATCTGCCGGGGCTTTGGGGTACCGAGAAATGCCGTCCAGTCGGCGTTCAGTCCTCTCCCAGTCATCCAACCACAGCCGGCGGCGGTACTCCGACTGGCGAGATGTGATTCGCTGGTATATTGCCTGGTTCTGATGGCTGACCAATAGAAGCTCCTGCCTCCTCTTGTTGGCGTTCAGACTGAAGAAGACACACAGAGGGCAGTGAGACAGAAAGATGAGTACATCTTGTTGCATGTTAAACACGTTTTCTTTCAACAGCTTCACTACCTGAAACCATCAACAACGGCTGAACTGTGGCATTGAAAAACATTTATGAACCAACTTTGAGAGAAATAAACCTTCAGTGTGTCTTAAAGAAGTCTTTTAACGGGTGAAATAACCAAAATGTTTCGTTGAGGGTAGAAGGACGTTCCACGACAGGAAGTGGATTGTTGTGAGATGACATGATGCGCCGTCAGGACAGGACACAGCATGACATTACATAACATGAGATGATCTGTCACAAGCAGGACGTGTTATAATCTGAAAAAGGCTTCCCTCTTCTGCGCTGTCACAGTAACAGCTCACCTCTTCAGCTGGTACTGGTTCCTGTGGTCCACCAGGCCTTTAGAGCAAACGATGTCAGCCAGTTTGGAGGCCAGGAGACGGTTGTCTCTGTCAACGACCGACAGCCGCTCATCCTGCAGCTGAAATCCAGAAACCAGGAAGTTCAAACTCATTTTAGACTTCAATATAAGAGCTGTGGAGCAGTGAGCCATTCAGACGTGACACCTCTGGTGTTAATAAGAGCTGCTGACTCTTCAATTAAAGGGCAACATTTTAAACACTGAAAGGCTTAAACTCCTACAGATGAGTTTAATGAAGGCATCATGACTAAAACTATATTTTACATTTCAAATGTCATTTCTGAGAGTTTTTTTTAATCCTGATAAAAATGTATTGCAATAATCAAGATGATTCTACTGGTAGCTCTGATATTTGACCATGCGTGCCTGCGAGAGTGTGTGTGTCCACTGACCTGAAACTTCTTCAGTTTGAGCTGGATGTGAGCAGGTGTCCTGATGCCCCTGGTGTCCACCGCAGGCAGAGCAGAGCTCACCTGGACAGGTAAACCCAGGTTAGTGCACTGTGGACGTGTCCTGTGTGTCCTTGTCATCTTCCTGTGTTTTAGAGTAACTTGATTTGTGTCTGTTAGTGAGTCCTATTCCCTCATTCTCTTGTTGTTTATCTGTGAATAGCTGCTGTAGATTAAATAATCAAACCTATTTTCAATAAGAGTCAAATGTTTCCCCTTTTTTAAAATAAATGTGCTTTTGTTATTTTTAGTTTTTAAACAAAGATGCTGTTAAAGGAGCCAACCACTCTTTTTCCAACGCTTATTAGATTTTAGTCCCATCTGTAACTGATCAATAGTTTGGACAATCTTCTGTTTAATTTTTCATGCCCACATATATTGTGATTTTTTTTTTTTTCCTTTTTCCATCTTTTTCCACATAACTTTCCATCTACAACCTTCTTTCCTCTGAGAGCTTTACTTTGATGTTCATTCACATGGCTGAGCTCCACCAAAGCAGCTGAATCAGCTTCTTTTATGGGAACAATAACAAATTGATTGACACACTCGACCAGCAGCTTGCGAGAAGTCTTTTTTTCTACTTAATCAAAACCACTTTCTTCTCCTAACATTAACCAAAGTGTTTCTTAAACCCGGTCTGGATGAGAATCTGTGTGATGTCACAATGTGGTATTTACACTGCTGCCATAATTTAATTGAGACAGTTTTTGTGAAAGTAATTTAATAATTTCAAAGAAGACAACTGTTCTTATATTTGCCAAATATTGTGGTGAGTTTGTTTTGCCACCCTGATGGAGGCCAACAATAAATGACCTTTAACCAAACAAGTGTCGAACTAGGAGAACAAATAATGTAATTATTGCACTTATATAGATTAATTTGTAGTTTTACACATACCCTGCATCATATATTACATATAGAAAGATCCTATCAGTCGTCCACCCCCTCTCTCCACCCTCCTACCTTGCTGCGGTGGTTTTCGTAGTCGCTCTGGTCCCATCGCTGCTGCAGGAAGCGGTTGGTGACGGGTTTAAACGGCTGGTATGACCGGTGCATCTTGCATCCATGTGATGATAACCACGCTCACTCGTTCACGTCCATCCGACCCAGCAGGAGGTGTTTGCATTTGTTGTTTGCCTCCAGTTGCCATGGAGACATATATCCGTCTTTGTTTCATTGCAGCCAGATAAGTTTCCTATTAATTATTACTGAGTTTGTCTTCTTAACTCTGCTCAGGTGGCCTGTGAACACACACTCATACACACCTTCACGGCTATGAGTTGTGCGTTTCAACGCGACGAAATGTTGCGTCTTCTCAGTTTTGTGTTTTACTTTTCTTTCTGTACTGGAGGTTGTTCCACATTGTGTAGATTCATATTTGCTGCCTTTTATCTCCTCAACATCAACTGCTGTTTATCAGCACTAATAGAAAGTCCCGGGAAGTTTCAAACTTTAACCAGTTGCTCTGATTTGTAGCATTAAGAGTGTTTAGTGAAGCACTTTTAACATCTGAAGACACAACATTCAGCCTTTTCCCCTGTGTGGGCGTTTGAGTGTGATTTTTAACTTATAGGTGCAGCATGGAAGATTTGTAGTTTAAAACATTTCCAAATTAACTAAAATTATTTGCAGAATGTGTAGAGATAATAGCTTTGATATTTTTTTCAGACTTCTATGTGTCATGTTGTGTATTGTGCTCTATAACCAGCCAGGCCCTGCCGCTCCATCATGTGATACCACACTGAACCCTAAAAAGAATTGCTCCCAATGGTGTACCATCGGTGTGTTGTAGGTCGCTTTGGATAAAAGCGTCAGCTAAATGTAGTGTAATGTAACACTGATACTCTTTGTGAGAAACCCATCACACATAAAGAAGCTTCACCTCAAGAATTTAACTGGACAACAAAGCTCTTTCTGGTTCGAATCATGCAACTGCATGCAGCTCCAGTTTACCACTGTCATAAGTTCAAAGTATATAATAAGGCAATATGTGCCTGGTGGAAACAAAGACATCTTTTGATTATAAAATTAATGCCATATTTCCTCTGAAATCACAGCAAAAAATGATATTCAGTGTACGGTGACATTAGAATAAAATCTCCTCACGAAGCACCCACGATAACATTAGAACACGATAGATTCAATTATAAGAATAGAAGTCGTTCATTGTGATAAACATTTACGGAGAACGTTGCAGGTTTAGTCTTTGTCTTTTTCAAAATCAACAACAAACTCTCCTTTAACAAATAACATTTAACGTTGAACACACGCAAAAAAAAAAACCCGTTACCAAAGTAAAGTTTTGGCTTCATGACTCTCAATTAATGTGACTGAGAGGAGTCATGCTGCAACCAGTTTTCTGTGACACTAATTAAACAGCCGAGTAACCCAGAGAGTGTGAGACTGATCCCAGATCTGATGAGCGTGAATCAACTATGTCTCAGTCCATCTCTGATTCACCACACTGAAGTCCTTCTGACAGAGTGCTAAATTACCGGACAGACGTACTCCGGATTGATTCACACTTTAATTTCAGGAGGCAGTTTATTAATTTCAGTCTTCACACATTAACACTGAACAAAGAAGCACATTATTCTCCTGTGCTTTCTTTACGTTACATTACATTATATTTCATTTAGCTGACACTTTTATCCAAAGTGACTTACAATAAGTGCATTTCAACCATGAGGGTACAAAACCCAGAACAACAAGAATCAAGTAAATACAATTTCTTCAAGAAAGCTTTACTTATATGTTCACAAAATGTACAAAAAGACAACATATTTCTAACACAACATTCTTCACAAAGAAATCCAGCATGTCCTTGTACAAAGAATATCTCCTATAAAAAAAAATTTAATTAAAAAAATAAAAAAAAAACATTTCCCATTACTTTTGGCACAGTCTTCCTCAGATATCCTGAGTAATTATTTCCCCCTACAACAGCAGGTGGCGCTATGAGTCAATTTAAAGCCACTGGACCCACTCATTTCCTGAACCCTTCTCCTAATCTTAACAATGAGTTTAACCCTCAAACAGTCCTGACAATGTGAGTCAATGTGGACTGGCTGAATTCAGAGGCACCTGCAGAAAATATCATATTTTACATAACTTACAAGGACCTTCCATTGTTTAATTCGTTGCTTCATATCTTTATTTTAAACATCATTGTCAACATAATACAAGTGCTTATACAGTGATTATTGGTGAATCTGCAGTGTATAGCATAAAAAAAAAAAAAAAAAAAAAAAAAAAAAAAAAATTAATTACAGATGCAAAAATGTCTGACTTAAAGTTCTGATGCAATTAAATATCACACCAAACATCAGATTTGAATGCGGCATCCATCCTACCTCACATCTCATATCTGTGGTTGTGTTCATTAGAAACTCTGACAATCCAGAGTTGGGACCAAAAGGCAGAGTTACAGTTTTAAATGCTTTCCTGTAAATTTCTTTACAGCTGTCATACCCTCCCCAAACCTGGCGCAATTAATTACAATTCATTACCTTTCTTTATCCGTTAGTTAACAAGGAAATGTGAAAATAAAGGAATTGAAATCACTGAAACTGAATAAATAAATAAATAAATTCTCAAGATATTAATAATCTATTGATATAATAATCAATGTTCATTTAAGTATTTTGTAAAAATTGGCACTTCTGAGCTAAAGTTGAAAATCTACAGAACTATTATGAAATTAAAGGGCTGATTATGTTATCCAAGACTTTTTGTAAATGAAATGTACCACTTTTTTTATTTTTTTATTTTTTCATACACAATGCCTTCCTGAGTGACTCCAGCTCCGCGGTGATCCAGTCAGCCCGCTCCGGGTCCAGTGACTCCAGCTCCGCGGTGATCCAGTCAGCCCGCTCCGGGTCCAGTGACTCCAGCTCCGCGGTGATCCAGTCAGCCCGCTCCGGGTCCAGTGACTCCAGCTCCGCGGTGATCCAGTCAGCCCGCTCCGGGTCCAGTGACTCCAGCTCCGCGGTGATCCAGTCAGCCCGCTCCGGGTCCAGTGACTCCATCCGTCCAGTGTTCCGGGATTTCCGGTCTTGTTGTAAACCTAACAGCCATTTAGCCCGCGGTGCTGTTGGTCTGTGTTAACAGGAGTACTATCCGATCCGGGACCACCACATCCAGCCATGGAGTACCTGCAGCTGCTTCTGTTTCCGTCCAGCCGCGAGAACTGACCCCGAGATGAGTTCGTTCGTGCCCGCCGATGCGCGGTGTTCTGCGGGCTGTGAGCGTGTGATGGCTGCGGTCCAGTGAGCTGGAGCACGTTGACTGGTCCGCCTGCTCCGATCCACCACTTCGGGAGCTTCACTTAATTGTGTGTTTTTGTTTTTTTTACCGGGGATTATCGGCGCCTGTGGAGTGTAGATGCCTATTTCTCGGCTCGGGATTCCTACCGGGGTAAGTGGACGCGGTCTGCGGGCTCTCGGGGTCTTTTTTCGGGCTCCACTTTTCTTACAACGCGGGATAGCCTTGCTAGCTATCCCGGGGTTAGCTCAGCAGGCTAGCTGTTGTCTTTGTCTGGAGAGACCGGACAGCTAAGGTGCAGGCGTCCATCATCGGACACGTCCCCGGCTGACCCGCTCGTTGTCCTCCTGACCGACCTGGTGGATCCACGTCGGCTCCTCTCCATCCAGCGGGTAATGACCGCGTCGACAGCGGGTTTTATTGCGGGTTTTCCGGTGTTTGTGTGGATATTTCACACCGCTCCTTCACTGTTTGTTGTACCGTCCGTTCAGCGGGTTTTAAAGCTGCTGTGTGTTTGATGAACTCCCGATCGGTGCTCTCCTTCACATCGGTGGTTATTCTCCACAATATTAAAGAACTTGTTGGAATCAAAGCTGTTTAATGTCAAAACACATTTTAACACCGAGGTGGGATTTAATCACTTGTCCGATAATGGATCCCGTGAGGGGGGGGAGCGGGTTGAAAGCGACGCATCCGTAATTGTCCATCACACGTTACAAACCCGCTTCAGAACCGGTCCGCGTGTGTAATGGCGTCTTTCGGTGTTCCGGAGAACCGTGTGAACCGGAGAAACACCGGAACATCGCGACCTCTGCTCGGAGCAGCCTGCGTCCGATAATGGACCTCGGTGAGTCTCAGCGGGCCACGGTGGGCCTCGGGGTTAGCTGCACAAGTTGTGCTCGAATGTCTCGTATAATATTCAGCGGGGGACTTTTCTGCGGACGCAGAAGTGTGTGTTTGCTGCCGGTATTATTCATCTGAAGCCGCCGTGTGTTGTTCCCGGTGTTCCCGGTGTGTTGTTCCCGGTGTCCCCGGTGTCCCCGGTGCTATTGGACCCGTCGGCCGAGCCGTAAGCCACCGCTAGCAAAGCCCTGCCGCTCCGCTCCAGCTAACGGGTAGCTCCGTGACAAAGCTCCGCGGGTTCGGTTTGTGCTTGTTTCATTTCATTTGTTCCTTTTCTTCACATTTTACAAACATCTCTTTGTTAAATTAAGTTCGCTATTATTTCCAGTATAGGGTCTGGAGAGCGCCCCTCGCTAACCGAAACAAGCCCGTCCAACGGTCGGTCGGTCGCGGTGCTAACGTCGCTGAACATCGTGGAAATATCAACAAAAAAACCCAAAACCGACATCAGCGGAACCGCGTTCATGTTGGACTTCAGGCTCCCCTCGGTCCACACGACGTGGTCGGCAGGAAACATGCTGCTGCACCATGTTGTTGCATAATACGAGGAAGTGCTCGAAGGCCTCGTTCAGGCGAACAGCCGCCGGTCACCGGGAGGAGAGCCGCCGGTCACCGGGCTCAGAGCCTCCGGTCACCGGGAGGAGAGCCGCCGGTCACCGGGAGGAGAGCCTCCGGTCACCGGGCTCAGAGCCTCCGGTCACCGGGAGGAGAGCCTCCGGTCACCGGGCTCAGAGCCTCCGGTCACCGGGCTCAGAGCCTCCGGTCACCGGGCTCAGAGCCTCCGGTCACCGGGCTCAGAGCCTCCGGTCACCGGGCTCAGAGCCTCCGGTCACCGGGCTCAGAGCCTCCGGTCACCGGGCTCTGGGCTGGAGACCTCCGGCAGGGTGACGGAGTCTCATCATGGACAACACTTGTTGTGCTGCTCCAGCTGCACTGACAGCCATTTAAGTGGAGCAGCACCAGAGGTGTGTCTGGATGATGGTGAAGTCTGCACCTGTGTAGACATCCATCATTTACACTGTTCACGTTCACACGTTCACACGTTCACACACTCATGAGCCATGCAAGGTGCTCCATCACACATTCACACATCCATGGTGAGCAACTTGGGGTTCAGAGACTTGCCCAAGGACAGTGAGGAGAACCCGGGATTGAACCGCCAACCCGCTCTCCGTCCCGCTGCGTGGCTCAGATGGCAGTTAAATCTTGGCAGTAAATCCATTTGATCTTTTCTTAATCTTGTAGGAGATGTTGGTTTTAAGTGTCAATTAATTTGCTCTGAACCGCATGATTCAATCTTCTAATCCGGTACAATAAAGTCACGTGTGGTCTCAATTTAATACTGTGTAGTAAAAGGTGCACAAATGCATAACTTTATTTTCACATCTTCATTTCAGTGGAAAATTGAGGAACTCGGCAGTTGTAACCAAGAGAAAGTGTCACCAGTGGAAACCAGCGCAGAGAGATCAGCAGTTCTAATGGTGTGAATGGTGAGAGGACGTTTTGTATTTTGAAGCAGGTTTTCCACCACTACACAAAAAATGTAAACAAAGTGGTGAACCACAAAAGAAGTGGAGGTGGTTTTCATTGCAGCTTTTTTGCAATGTGATTGTTCTCAACCAGATGTTCCCAAAGCACCAAACTAAATTTCCAAAAGTACTTCTTCTCTCCGCCGATACCACCCTTTTTTTTTTCTTTTTTTTAAATTTTGTATTTATTTTTTTACTTAAAATTAAATTCCCTGGCTTCACCCTGCTGTATCCTCAGAAAGGCCAAATAACAACAACATAAAGCTGCTGTTTCACACTCAGAGGCTGCATCTTTTACAGACTTACACTGACTGTGTGGTAGACGTGAGGCTTCGTCGCTAAAGACCGAGCTCAGGTTCTGTTAAACTTCAGATCAGATCACACGTGTTCATAGACATCCTGACATGTTAACTCTCCTCCGGCTGCTGCGGGAGCCGCTTGAAACAGCTGATAATGCGACAACAAATAAAGCAGTCGGTAATCAGGGGTGAAGCTGAAATGGTGAACAGGACGGTTAAAGAGCTGGAGAGCTCGGGAAAGTTGAGAAATTAGTAGGGAGACTCATCGATAATGAAAATGACAGTTAGTGTCGACCTACTGGTGGTAAAAATGAACTCGGAGATGGAGACGTCTGAACTGGAGTTGAACTTATTTTCCAGTAAAGTGTCTTCAGCCTCATCGGAGCTGTCCGGGCGTCGGTCTCCATGTCCGAGTGACTTCTGTCAGAAGGAGTGTTTTGTTCACCGGATTTTGCTGACATGCTTATTTGGGGGACTAGACGGTGATGTCATATGCAAATTAGGAGTCCGCATTGGGTGTGTCTTTATTTAGAAAATTGACTGCTGTCACTTTGTCCGACTTCCTGTTTGGATGATCTGCTTTGTGGAACGTAACGCAGCTTCAATCAAATATAGAATATGGACATATTTTAAGTGGAGCGGAGAATTAGTTTTTACTGAATGTATGAAGACAAACTTTGACCTTTATGCTGACATATAAGACTACAACCTGTATTCTGTTGCAATTATATGTTCCAGTGTTTCCCTAAGATGGAGTTGCGGGTAAAGGTGCGAAAAAAAAACAAATGTAAAAAGATGAGGACGGAGGTGGCTGGAGTGGTCGGTGGAGGGCTGGTGGAGTTTGTGATCGGCTGCAGAAACACAGGAAAATACTTTTTCGATGCGCATTTATTTTATTGTTAAATATGAATGAAAAAAAAAGATTCCACATATTTTAAGAAGCATTTAAAAAGAACGTTAATAAAACCAAGTTGTGTGTAGTAAACATCTGCAGTTCTGACGAGCTCAGTCAGGAAGTGAAACTTTTTGCAGCGTGCACAAATACAGATATCTGCTCTCTTCAAACCTTCTGATACAAAGAAGTAATAGTTTCAAAAAATACCCCACCGCAGCCAACACTCATAAGTTCTCATAGTTATTGTCGTTCCGTTAACGGTGAATATGGTCTTGACTCCGTTTAGCACTCCGTCTGATTGTAGTGTGCATAAGTACACTGCTCAAAAAAAATAAAGGGAGCACTTAAACAACATCCTCGATCTCAATGAATGAAATATTCCAGTTCAAATCTTGATTCATTACATAGTGGAATGTGTTGAGAACAAAATAACATCAGAATGATCAATGGAAATCAGAATCATTATCCATGGAGGTCTGGATTCAGAATCATACTCCAAATAAAAGTGGAAAAATCAGATCACAGGCTGATCCAACTTCTGTGGAGATTCCTGAAGACAAGTCCAAATGAGTCTCAGTAGTGTGTGTGTCCTCCACGTGCCTGTATCACTCCCTACAACGCCTGGGCATGCTCCTGATGAGACCACGGATGTTCTCCTGAGGGATCTCCTCCCAGACCCGGATCAAAGCATCGGTCCACTCCCGGACAGTCTGCGGTGGACGTGGCGTCGGCGGACGGAACGAGATGCGATGTCCCGGATGTGCTGGATTGGATTCAGGTCTGGGGGACGGGCGGGCCGGTCTGTAGCGTCGATGCCTTCATCGTGCAGGAACTGCTGACACACTCCAGCCACACGAGGCCGAGCATTGTCCTGCATCAGAAGAACCCAGGACCCGCTGCACCAGCATATGGTCTTCAACGGGTCTGAGGATCTCATCCCGGGACCTGATGGCAGTCAGGGTACCTCTGGCTAGCACACGGAGGGCTGCGCTGCCCTCCGAAGAAACGCCTCCCCAGACCGTCGCTGACCCGCCGCCGACCCGGTCCCGCTGGAGGATGTTGCAGGCAGCAGAACGTTCTCCACGGCGTCTCCAGACTCCGTCACGTCTGTCACATGCTCAGTGTGAACCTGCTCTCGTCCGTGAAGACCACAGGGCGCCGACGGAGAAGCTGCCGATCTCGGTGTTCTCCGGTAAAGTCCGATCGCCCCGCACGGTGTTGGGCTGTGAGCACAGACCCCACTTGTGGACGTCGGGTCCTCGTACCGCCCTCATGGAGTCTGTTTCTGACAGTTTGAGCAGAAACATGCACATTAGTGGCCTGCTGGAGGTCATTTTGTAGGGCTCTGGCAGCGCTCCTCCTGCTCCTCCTTGCACAAAGGAGCAGATAGCGGTCCCGCTGCCGGGTTGTTGTCCTCCTACGGCCCCCTCCACGTCTCCTGGTGGACCGGCCCGTCCCCCGGTATGTCCTCCGTCCTCTTGACACTGTGCTGACAGACACAGCAAACCTTCTTGCCACAGCGTGCATTGATGTGCCATCCTGGATGAGCTGCACTACCTGAACAACTTCTGTGGGTTGGAGACACCTCATGCTCCCTCTAGTGGTGAGGACACTGGCAAAATGCAAAAGGGACCAACAATCATCCAGAAAGGACGAGGACAGAGAAACGGTCTGTGGTCACCACCTGCAGAACCGTTCCTTTATAGGGTTGTCTTGATAATTGCCTCATTTCCACCTGTTTGTTCCATTTGTACAACAGCAGGTGAAACTGATCCTCAATCAGTGTTGATCCAAACTGGACAGCTTGATTTCACAGAAGTGGGATTGATTGGAGTTACATTGTGTTGTTTAAGTGTTCCCCTTATTTTTTTGGAGCGGTGTATATTGTATGATGTGCTCTGATGATGCCGGTCCAGACAAAAGAAAAATATGGGGATAGAGCATCAAAAACCTGGGCTGGAACATACGACAGTAGGTGTTCATAAAATAAGAAAAGAGAAATGATGCTTCCCGTTCAGGCAGGCATCTGGAACCATTTCTGATATTTCTACAAGATGGCAGGAAACTCTGATGACTTTTATTTTGTGAGTAAAATAGTTCACGGTGAGTTAATAATGTGTACTAGTGAGTGTTTTCATGGCAGTCAGATTTGGAAAGAAGATTTATTTTTGTGTTGACAGATTTGGGTGTTACAGACTTTATAGAGTGAAAACTTAAAGGCAGTTTATCAGTAATGCTACAGTTTGTTTTTTTTATTTTGTTTTTTGCCTGGACAGATTTTTTTTTTCTCAAATCAGATGTTGAAGACAGACTGTCTGCACTGGGTTTTTTTTGCACGTGAGCAGATCAGATTTGGTGCGCTACCAACCTATCTACATGGGTTGCTGTGGTAAGGACGTAGCGCAGCTACACTTTTGTCATGACTTTCCAACATGGAAGCTGTTGTTATCACCGTCCTCTACAGCGCATAAATCTTCCCTTTCTGACAGCTCTGTTAGCGGCAGCATCGAGTCTGCTCACTCTGTCTTCCTGAAAATGACGTTGTCGATTGCAAAAGAAAAAAGAATTACATTTTGTTCAGACTTTTATAAATGGATGTGTCTGTGACAGGACAGGCTGTCCAAGCAGAGCCTGTGAACGGGAGGTGGTGGTATTGCACCCGTGATACTGCGGTAAATTCATTTGTCGTATGTGCATCAAATTGGTTGCACTGTGCAGCTTCAGCCTCTCTCTCTTTAAATGTATATTATATTCTGCTGACACGCAATAAAAATAAACAAAATTCCACAGTAAAAAGGTAAAAAAATACTATCATTAAAACATGTCAGTACTTGTTGAAAGTATTGATCTGTTAATGGTATGATTTAAACGTATCCTCATCACTGCAGAGTGACGGAGGACGGTGAAGGCTGGTTACCAACCTGAAACCAGGCCGCGGAGGACTGAAGGCACTCGGCCTGTTTGGAAGCTGCACGTCTGCAGAGGGAACACACGGCGTGCTGCGCACTCTTCGTTTGTGTGGTTGGGATTTCCAAAGTGAGCACACCTTCCTGTCCCTTCCTCTCAAACACAAACAGCCTCCAGGATTGTTCGGGTCCTTTTTAGTTTAGACCCAGACGCCACATTACAGTACACGCTTGAAATAAATGTACTAAATTGTCAGGCTTGTTCCGACATATTCACAATCATTACTGCTTCAGCAGGAGACGGCTCGATTTCAGTGTACGCTTGAGAAGGTTTTATTTGAAAGGCTTATTAATACCGTTTTGTATTTCTCTGTAATTTAGCACCTTGTTTAAACAATGTTGTATTTTTTTTCTCAGCCCTGGAACTCAAATTATTTTCTGATGTTTCAACAAATATTTATCTAAATAATTGAATTGGCTTGAAGTGACGACCACTAGCTGGAAAGGGGAACCTTGAGACTGGGGCAGGCCGAGTAAACTCATGATGGAGGTTGTTGTTGTTTGTGGATTTTAGATTCACTTTATTTATCCCACAGTGGGGGAATTTAGTTATGTTGATGCTTGTAATGGTCACAGTTATAGAAGCTGAACTTGCACTACTTGATTATCTGGGAGTCACAGAAGCAGTAAATCAGCACCTGAAACTTAATGTGTAACAGGTATTTAAACAGGAAACAAAGATTTCTTCCTCAATCTTTCTTCACTAAATGTCCTCGTTTTCTTATTTGTGTATAGTTTAATGTCAGATGGTGAAAGACTCCATTAATAGATCATTAATTTTCCAAATATAAATTGGCACATTTGGTGGGATTTTGTTTAACAAGAGGAAATGTTTTTCAATTTAAGAATAATATAAACTTGGGTGAGTGTTATGTTTGGAGCAGCGATGGCTGATCATCGCCATGACGATAAATGTTGAACTGCTCTGATCGTACAGATAGATGACTAAGCAGCACTCGTTTATCTAGAGATGCAGTTATGTGCAGTAATATTGATTGTAAGGATGAAAAGCAGCACCGATCTCACAGTACATCCTTTGAATGATGCCAGTAGGCCCCATTATGAGCACAAACATCAGCGGAGTTTCACCCTGAAGCCTGTCAAGCTACTCAGTCATTTGTTCCTGCAGGGAGGCAGAAGCTCACTAATGCAAGATATAAATTATCATAAGTAGCTTCCTTTGTAAAAATGAGAAAGCCGTGAGGGCTGACTCCATGAATAAGAAGCGTCTAAGTAATAATGTTAATTATTCCTGGAAAGAAGTGAGTGACTATATTGCTGACAGCTTTATTAGCACCTTGGTGAACTGTGTGAGGAGTCATCTGTAAACTGTGGGCAATAATGATAGTGATGAATCACTGGTGATTATGTCACGTGGGGTGTACCGAGCCATAAACAAGCTGCCTGATAACAAAGAGTGTGGTTTTATAATATTACACCTTCAGTGTGCCATTGTGAGGACCGCTCCTCTTCTTATGATCTGTTTTACAGGCTTGGTGTATCACGGCCGGTTACAACTCTCATTGTTGTCTGTACTGTTGATCGTTAAGGACAAACATGGGAGAGGAGGCAGCTTGGATAACTGCAGGCCTGCAGCTCCGGCCAGCATGTTGTCAACGGTCTCAGAAGGAATCCTGCTGGACGGGTTGAATTATTTAATCAAGTCCACTGATAACCAGTTTGGCTTTAAAGCTGAACGAGGCACTGATCTGTGTTCTCGCCTTAGAGGACATTGTAAAAACACAAGGCTGTGGACTTTCTACTTTAGTGGGCGCACCGGTCGTCCTGAGTGGCAGACAGCAGCTGTTTGGTCGGTGAGGTTTGCCCTGCGGAGACGGGCTTCACTGCCACCAGTCGCATCAACATGGACCGAAGAGGAAACCTCAGTGGAAACACGGACGAGGCTGCGTTTCAGGGTTCTGCTCACATAGATCACATCACTTGTTTTCACCTCCAGGTAAATCAAAGTAAAACGTTTATTTCACTCTTTACAACTCACTGTTTTTTAGCCACACATCAGTTGTGCCTAAACGCCTCCCCGAGCAAGTAGTACCCTGCATGTCAGGGACATTTCTAAACTCTTTTCCAGACCGGTACGTCAGGGAATTTGTCCTGGAATATTTTAGTTGCCATTTATCAAAATGTAGTATTTTCCATGTATGTAGCTGGTTTTAAAAGATGTTGCTGCTCAGCACAACGGCAGCCTGTTTTTCCTGTTCACTACACGGCATCGAATTTCAGCTTTTTAACTCGGAAAGTCAGGAAAAAGTCTGTGACTCGGACATTTGACTTCAGTGGGAACCCTGGAGGTGTTCAGGGCTCGTCTGTAAATACACCTGGCTTACAGCTCGACTCTTGAAGTGCAGCCTTTCACCTGCCGTGTTTGTGAAATCGAGTGAATCACCTCCAGCTTTCTATCAGTGGCGTGCCGTGTGTGCTTCCTCAAGCGTGCAGCCGTGGACACGCATTTAATGTCCTTCATGTTAACCCAGACAGAAAATAGTACTTCACTGAGCACATGAGTGAATCACCTTCTCAATGAGTTGCTGCTCCTCTGAGGAGAGACAGTGAAAGCTTTTCCTGTTTCTAACACACAATCTTCATCAGCTTGCTGTCTAATATTCCACCCGTGATTGGTGTCTTTTTAACGAGATAATCCGTGTTTTTCACTTCACTGGTCTGTGGTTTTAATGATGTGGCTGATTACAGCAGAATCAGAGGATGCTTGCTACCGTTCAGGCTTGTCGGTGTTGAGTTGTGGACCCGTCCTGGCCTTGTTTCCATCACAGCGCCGCGGTGATGTGTCCTGCTGGTGGTGAGAAACCGGGCTGTGTCGGAGCATCTCGGGGTCATGTTCAGAGGCTGTCAGCAGGGCGGGGGTGGGGTGGGGTGGGAGGTGGACTTCCTGCCACTACGCTGCCTTTAATTAAGTGTGGCATTAGAGGCAGTTGAGCACGTCTGATCTGAGAACAGCTCTGCAGTCTAGGAGCCACCAGCTAATCCACTCAGTAATTTTTACACAAGCAGATTAGGAATTAGTGCGTTGGTTGGAGCACCGAAGGCTCAGCAGGGAGACTCTAGAGTTGGTCATGCTCGTTGTTAACAAACCGCACAGCTGCCTTTACAGATACACTACAATTAACCCTTTTTAAATAGTTCAAAATTAAAACGGTGACATAAGACCAGCTGAACTACATTAGAAATATGATCAGACATTCAGTCTGAGCTCCTCATTCAGTTTTCAGGTTTCATCCATCAGTCAACAGACACTTCTTGATTCTGCAAACTAGTTTTTCTGATCAAATCACTTTGGGTTATTTTTTAAGCATGAATATCAAACCACCTCTGGCTGTCATTTTTCTGGTGTTTGGATATAAGATGAATGTTTTTGGGTTTTGAACTGTGGCTTGGTGACACATTTAAAGAGATCTTTAGAAATGTCCCAGACATTATTTTTCTATTCCTTTTGACAGTTTATAGATTCATTGAATTGATTCAGAAAGTAATTAGATGATGAGTTGCTAATGACGATAATCAATAGTTGCAGCTATTAAATAAAGTACACACTTCATTATACGGCTGCACCTTTTTCTTTTTGCTTAAAACGGAGATCATGATTCTCAGATGATTTTTTTTTTTTTTTTTAATAAAATGTTTAGTGCACTCATTTATCTGATAGAAAAGAAAACTCGGACATCTAATAGTGCCTGATACCGGACCAGTGTTATGCTGATTTCATCCACCTGGCGAGATGTTCCTATATTTTGGGCCGTTTTGTCGAGGCAGCATAAATTTCACACATTTTATTCTGACCTGATCTGAAATACACGTGGCTGCATTACCCAGCAGCTACAACCAGATCTTCTCCCTTCTCAATCAATAATGACACTTCAAAACCAACTTCATGCAATGAAATGTTTTTTTTATCATCATTGGTGAACCTGACGAAGAGATTGCTTCAGTTTTAATCAGTAAACCTGCTACTTTGCCAAATCATCAGTGGTTTTCCTTGTGGCTGCGCGGTCCTGCGGGTGCATGCAGTTCTCAGCGGGCGGGCAGAACTCGGCCCGACGCAGAAACATCAGCTTTCAGGGAACAAAAAAAACAAAAAAACTTCAGTCTCTCGTCTTCTTTGATCAAACACAACCTTTCAAGTATTTTCTGTGCGATTTAGTTTTGTCTCCTTTGCTCCCACTCGGTTTGTTTTCCGTCCCGCCGGTTTGTGCTGCTCCGCATCGCGTGGCGGTACGCTGCGTCGTCATCCGTTATGGGGAAGTGCAGGAGTGCTTGTTTTGATGCAGCTGACGTCCTCAGTGAAAACCAGCACAATCTTTGGCATTTAGAAATGATATCGTACGGCGGCATGAATCGAGATCGTGATTGAGATACAATTAATTGTGCCGCCCAACATTTCAGTCAGTTTGATAGTCAATCATTCCTCCACAGACAGAAAAATAATTGGCAACAATTTTGTTGCATAATTTGTTCTTTTCAAACAAAATCGTGCAAAAAAAAAAAAAAAAAAAATCTGCTGTTCATATGTGAATATTTGCATTGATGGGAAGCTGAATATAATAATGAGTTGGAGATTGTTATTTTTGTAGACCCGAGTGATTAATTGGTTTCTTGATTTGAAGGAGAGAATAATGCTGTGTTTGCTTTGTCTTTGAAGTGTGTGTGTGTTTAGTTTGTGTCCGTGTTCTCAGTATCTGCTCAGTGTGTTTTGTCAGAGCATTTCAAGTCGTGTTATTAGCAGCAGGATTAGCGCTGCCCCCCCCTCCTGTTTGACCATCTGGCTCCTCGGCCACTCAGGTGCAGGCAGAGCTGACTTCAGCACACGACTGGCCGGGCAATTAAAGTGTTAAGTAACGCTCCTGACACATTAGGTCAAAGGTCAACCTGCTCGGTCTGCTGTGGAAAGTAGTTCATTCAGACTGCAGAAAGTGTTTTTAGTACCCACAACTTGATCAGAAGTAGACATTTAATAGTTGGGAAGATTTACGCATTCATGAGCTCCTTAATTCATGAGCTTCCACCTCATCAGTGGAATTTATTCTGGAATTAATTAACGCAAACTCCACAATATTTGTGGGAGTTTTACTGCGTAAAGTATGAATTTTCAATCAAAACTCGCTTTATTAACAAAAATATCTCCCTACTTACCAAAATCTATTTATCTAAATAAATACTTATCAAAGGAAGTGATTCCATATTACTGGATGTTAAATGAGTTTTCTCCACACGTCCAGTTGTCAGAGACGTCTCTTTGTTTGTTTCATCCAGCAGGTCTATGTGTTGAATGAACATGAATTAAACAGCATCTAAAGCTCTTATTTTGACAGCTGATGTAGTCCTTGTTTCTATATTGCAGTCAGACGGTCTGTTCTGGAAACATACGCAGCTTTTATTATTGTTTGTAACTTTTAGCTCCACGGTTCTCTAAGTTCAATAAATAAATAAATAAAAAAGATTGGAACTAAACTATTTCTGTGATGTGCAGCATGATTATTATCACAGGAAGTGATTAAAGACTTATTCTTTTATCAGATACTGCTTTTAAAAAAAAATCACATTATTCTTTCTCGACATACAATTTTTTCTAATTCCTGCAATTTCACGCAAAAAACTCACTTAAAACTCCACAAATTACATCAGTTTTTGAGAAAATCCACTGCAAAATGAAACATTTTTGATTTCAACAATCACTGAAACCCTGGAGGGACCGCCGAATACATCAGTGCCATCACTTAGTATTCAAAATGGATTCTTTGTCCTTGTCAAACGGTCCCTCGGGATTCAGAATCAGATCTTTGTCTGCTTGGGATAAATAAATAAAGGACTTTGTCAAACAGTGGAAATCCCAGTCAGGCCTCAATCTAATCATCTCTTTCTCTGATAAAAGCCTCCTATCAAAGGAATTTCATGGTGATCTGTTCACATGGTTCAAACTGCTTCCACTGACAGAAACGCTCAATGGTGAAAGCAAACATGCCTCCCTGTGTGTGTGTGTGTGTGTGTGTGTGTGTGTGTGTGTGTGTAGTGAGTGTATCAGGGCTGGCGATGGAGGTTAAAACCGATCAACTACTATTATAAAGAACACTTAAGAAATGTAGAAATGTGTCGAACCAGATCAGAATCCAGCAGCACGTCATGTTTAAGGCTTCAGTGACGTGTTATCTCTCAGGAGGAGTCTGTGCTGAGATGTTCAACGTTTCTTAAAGATAAAATGTCTTTTCAGCTGTTATTAGTCAGCTTTATGTCAACTTTATTCTGCCAACAAAGTGTTAATGTCAGCTTTTTTTTTGTCATGCACTTAACTCTCCGAGTTAATACTGATCCATTTAACTTTGACCTTCTGTTGGAACTTCAAACTCCGGGTTAATCACCTCAGAGATTAGGGTTAGTTTGAGTTTGTTTGTTTGTTTGTTTGTAAGTTTGTTAAACCTGCTTTTTGGAGCAGGTTCCCGGTATCCCGACTTTTTAATTCATTAATCAGGTCTCTGTCTCATCGGCTTTCGCCGGCTCATCAGGTCACCGTGTCCCTCTGAACTCTGTGGTGCAGAAGTGAAGGTCTGTTACGGCTAAAGACGGAGACAGTCTGCTGCTTCAAGGTTCACGGAGGAGGCCGGCACCTCCTATCTGGAAATATAGAATATTATAGGGGACAATATTAACTGGACGTGGGAGCACCTTCACCTGGCAATACATTTCACTGATTATCTAAATTTACAGGCGCCTGTGTAAACAGTAATCAGAACCAGACTGTTCTTTGATCCATGTAAACGTCATGGCCACGAATAAACCGTATAACCATGACAGGACCCGGCTCAGAGGAGGTGGGCGTGTTGTTCATATAAAAAGTCCCACAAATAGTAGAGTAGCCCGTGAAGAACAGAGGCAGTGTGAAGTTCCTCTCGTCTGCACCCACAGTCCGACATCAGGAGGCTCCCGTGGCTCAGAGGTCAGAGGTCACACCCCTCTGTTCAATGTGATAAGTGGCTTTCAGAGTCGGGATTCATGTGCTCCGGCTCGAGTCGCCCTCATTTCCCCTTCATGTCCTCATTGATCTGTTCTTTGACCACAACAGAAGGATGTTGGAAGTCTGCAGGACGCTTTCTGAAAGGCTTCAAAAATAATCTATACACACGTTTACAGCGACAGCTCACTGGGATGCGTTTACTACTGTAATCTGGTTTTTAGGGTGAATATTAACTTGAACTTGTATTTCTTATATTGTTGAAATTAATGGCTACTAAATACCTGGCAAAAGGGATGTAGTATATGTAAACATTTAGTGTTGAGAATACCTGGTTTGGTTCATTACACACTGAATCCTGAGCTGTCGGAAATTATGACGTGAATGTGACACTCTTTTCTGACACCTTTTCAATCATCATGAACCAAAAACATGCGACAATAACGGATGATAGACGAGTCCTTTTCTTTTGGTCAGCCTATTGCTGCTCCGTCTAACACGTCCTTGTTCCTGTGTCCAGGCTGCGATGCGGGGAGCAGGGAGGAGGCGCGGGGTCCAGCCCTGAGGAGGCGTCCTGCGGCTGGGAGGAGCGCGGCCCTCCTGCGGCCCTCCTGTGGCGCTCTGGGACGCTCCTACTAAGATGTCCCTCAGCAGCGGCCCTGCAGGCGGGAAAGGTGTGGACTCCAACGCGGTGGACACGTACGACAGCGGTGATGAGTGGGATATCGGTGTTGGCAATCTGATCATTGACCTGGATGCTGACTTAGAGAAGGACAAACTAGAGATGTCAAGCAGTAAGGAGGGGGGGGGCATGGCCACCCCTCCCAGCGCCGTGGCTGCTTTACCTGACAACATAAAGTTTGTTAGTCCTGTGGCCAGCGCACAAGGCAAGGAGAGCAAATCCAAATCGAAGCGTAGTAAAAACTCTAAGGAGAGCGTGAAGGCGCCGGTCTCAGACGGAGCTAAGAAGGAGGTTCAGGGTCGGTCCCCCGGGGACCCGCCCCCCCAGAACCCCACCTCTACCCCAACCAAGGGAACTGACAAGTCCAGTAAACCCTCCCGGATCCTCCCTGTGGTGAAAAAGGACAAGGACGGGGTGTCTGGGAAAACGAAGAAGGATAAAATGGAGGCTGTGGCCACCGGAGCGGTCAACGCCGAGAAGGAGTCCGGGGCCCCCGTCCTGCCTTTAGGGGCCCCGCGCAGCAACCCGTTCGAGGGCCAGCAGAACCCCGACTCGGCCCCGGCCGAGCTCCTCGGGAATATGGCGCTGGACTCGGCGGGGATTGGCCAGGCTGTCGCCATGACGACGGAGCAGGAAGAGGTCGACAGCGGTGACTGTCGGAACATGAAGAAAGTCGGCGGCGGTGAGAAGGTAAGAAGATGAAGGCTTTAATGTTTATCGCATTAAAACGTTTGCACACTCCGGCTGCTGCAGGTCCGTTTCTACTTTCCCTTTGTTTCCACCAGATTTGTTGCTTTGTGGATTATAATCGTTGTCAGGAGATGACGGTCCTTGGCCTGTCTTTGTTCTTCCTCGCATGTTACTGGTTTCATGCTCACATCTGTTGAGGTTCACCCCAGAGGCCGTTATTAAATACGAAGCCCAGATGATCCTTTACTTTCCTCTCGTTGTGACATCACGTAGGTTTTCTGAAAGCTTGCTGGAGCTCCTCGAGACACCGAAGACACAAAGCAGCTTGTGCTCCATTTTCCCTTTTAAGTCATGAGTCTGCGGTGTGGAGAGCTCGTGGGAAAAAGCTTCGTATCAGTAGGTTCATGCAGCTCCTCCCTCGGAAAATATGCTGACATCGGTGTTGTTATTGTCTGAATAAATTGCTGCTCATGTGTTGATGCAGTAAACCTGTTTCAACATGTATGCAGACTGTGTATCGGGTCTGGTTCGGTTCTGTAGAGGTTCAGTGATTTTTTTTTTTTATTTTTTAGGCTAACAAGCTTTTTCTGGGTTATTACATCGTGAATTTCAGGATAAACTCTTCCTTGAACATTTAAGTCACACAAGCAACGCACCAGGAAACGTTGGTTTTGGCTGTGCAGCAGTAATTACAGTTTATTTCCCGCTTTATTCAATTTTCCCTCCTATGTTTTATATATATTCAATACGTTTTGAATTGTCTGCAGACTAATTTCATCTCCTTCCGGTGTTTCTTGACGAGACCTCAGCCTGAATGTTACGTTAGCTCCCGAGGAGGAAGACACTACAGCTGGAAGGATCAGCTGCCCGGTCGACCGCTGCGACCAGCTGGCCGCCGGCCGTCACGTCGGGCCCATAAACTGCAAACAGATGTGTTTACGATGTTCAAAATTGACTAATTACAATGAATTGGATAAATTGTCCAGCTTCACAGCTACTAGCTGCTGCTGATCTATGTGACATAAAGACAGTCCGAGCGTAGAAAGTGATTAATCTGGTAATAAAAGTCAAACCGCCACACAGTCATGTAAAGCAGGAAATGAGAAAAGTCAACCTGGAATTGTTTTTTAATTCAGACCTGCTGACTCGGCTCTCTGGTTCCCAGGTGGCAGCACAGGTTCACATTTATGGTTTTTCTGTTTAGGTCTGCTGACATGAAAGTTTACAAATGGAAAGCTGTTTTCTACCTTTTTCAGCTTGGTCATTTATAGCAGCAGAGTATAGAGCAGACGTATGCTCCATATTAAATAACTGGTTGTCATCTCAGACACGGGGGTGTGCAGAACATCATCACTTTGACCTGCGGTTCAAAGGTGAAGCTCACCTGCTTTTCCCACCTGAGATTTCTTCTTCTCTTTGCTCGGCAGACGATCGGTGAGGATGACGTCACCGGTACGACACACCAGAGACTCCTGACAGATTTGGTCTGCGTCTCTGTTCCCGATCTTTATATGCAGTCTATGAGCAGTTTTAAGTTTTAACTAATAAATGTCAAGTGATTGTGGTTTTGCGTCGCTGATGTTACGAGCGTCCGTGCGCAGACCTTCCTTTTTAAACGTGTGTGTCTGCACAGTGCAGCTGAACAGATGAGGTCGTGTTCGCTGGCCAACGAGCATCATCTGAGAACGAGCTGCGAAAAACGCAGTTCTGTTTTTAGATCGTTCTTTGACCTGAAGCCCCGTGAAGACGCCACCTCACCAACCAGTGCATCAAGGTCACACTTTCTTCTTTCCAGGGTTCGAACACGGTTGATTTAAAGTAAACGCCGACTGTGAGTGGAGTTTAAGGAGGCTGTTGGTTCAAGGCTAAAAGTGCTGTTGTGAGTTAAAGGTGATTCAGATGAAGGCTGCTGATCCAAAGTTTAACAGACTGTTGACTCGAGGGGAAAATTCAGATTTATTGGTTGATTGAAGGTCGTACGAGTTTAAACGATTTTCAAGATGTCAAAAATAATTGAATGTGCTGTTGATTGCAGGTTAAACAGGCTGTCGTATAAAGAATTCAATTTCTGTTGATGAAAGGATTTAATATGCTTTTAATTAAAGGTTTAATAGTTGTGAATTTGAGGTTAGACTCTTGATTTAAAGGTTAAATTTCTGTTAATTTAAGATGAACTGTTGATTTAAAGATAAACAGGCTGTTGATTTCAGGTTAAACAAAGTGCAGCCCCCAGAAAGAAGTTCAAAAATCTTCATTTGATTAACAGTTTGATTTATGAAACATAAATGAGTGTTGAAGCCAAGAAGCCGTCAGCTGACTGCTGGTTTGATTTCAGACTGCAAAATGTTTCCGAGAGACACTTTCTGGAAAACCAGTGAAGCCAAATGACCGGAGAGTGTGTCGACACCACAGACAGAAACAGGTGGACAACTCAGACTAAACAGAGGAAAGGCTGGAAAAGGAGCGAGGCTCTCTTCCCATTGGACGGTTTACATTAGAGGAACGATTACAGAGAGATGAGCTCACCAGGTAATAACATATCTGGGTGTTTCCAGCTGCTCGTGGAGTTTGATGGCCAACGATTCTTTCAGTGATTATTTTTAGTGGTCAACGTCACTTCCTCAAGATGACAGTTTCTTATTGGAGTTTCCCCTTTGACCTGATGTTTCACAGGAAGTGTCAGTTTGTGGTGCACAGAGCTGCTCACCTCGTCTGAGAGCAACATTGGGCATGAAAATGGCTCTTTTGCTCTGCTTTCATATAATGTGGCGTAACGCCTAAAACCTGTTTGTCTAACACATCCGTCATTTCAAAAAACATGAAATAGAAATCATTAAATGGGAGGTTGTAGGTTTCTTCTGTTAAGAGTTTTTCCTTCCTGCTGTTGGAGGTTTCTTCCTGTCAAGAGAGTTTTTCCTTCCTTCTGTTGGAGGTTTCTTCCTGTCAAGAGAGTTTTTCCTTCCTTCTGTTGGAGGTTTCTTCCTGTCAAGAGAGTTTTTCCTTCCTTCTGTTGGAGGTTTCTTCCTGTCAAGAGAGTTTTTCCTTCCTTCTGTTGGAGGTTTCTTCCTGTCAAGAGAGTTTTTCCTTCCTTCTGTTGGAGGTTTCTTCCTGTCAAGAGAGTTTTTCCTTCCTTCTGTTGGAGGTTTCTTCCTGTCAAGAGAGTTTTTCCTTCCTTCTGTTGGAGGTTTCTTCCTGTCAAGAGAGTTTTTCCTTCCTTCTTTTGCAGTAAGGACTTTACTATGTTTACTGCTGTGAAATAACCTGTTTTTGCTTTACAACTGCACATAAATCTCACAGCAGAAACCAACAGAGAACGTTACAAGTCTTTCTGGGAAACCACAGTAGATGGTGAAAGTGCTTTAGTTTGAAAAAGTAAATTAAAGCATCTGAAACGGCTATCGTACCCCCTGACTCCTCAGCTCTGTAACCAGAGTTGCTGAAAGTGTGTTAAGCAGAAGAAGTCACACGTCTG
Organism: Embiotoca jacksoni; assembly: GCF_022577435.1. Classification (NCBI taxonomy): domain Eukaryota; kingdom Metazoa; phylum Chordata; class Actinopteri; family Embiotocidae; genus Embiotoca; species Embiotoca jacksoni. The sequence goes on along the minus strand of NW_027185381.1, from coordinate 2,011,591 downwards.
AACCTGACGACTGCTTCCTCTTCTGGAACATACTCCCTCAGCAGGAGGCTGAAAACTGGTGTAATTGTCCTTCATAGTTTAACTGCAGGTAATGAATGACCAGAACGTCACCTCCTGTCTCAGTAATGATCCAAGGTCGGGTTCAAAACTGTCAAATCCATTCAAACATATTCTTCCTCTCCTTATTCATTTGTTCTAAAAGTCTTAGATTGAATTCCAGGCAGCTTTTAAAGGGTATAAAGAAGACTTTTAGGTTTCTGCTTTGTGGAGTCCTGCAGTGTGTACGCACATTATTAAACCTTGAGACCTCAGAGTTATTCTAGTGTCCTCAGTGTGTCTTCCTGTAGAGACATAGCTGCTAACTGCCAAACCTGTTCTTCATTGATAACATTTGTCTGAGTGTGTGGAAGACAAAGGAGGACATGGAGACATGTCCAAGTAGTCCTCGGGGTGTTTTTAAGGTCTTGGAGATGGTGACGAAAGTGAAGATTTTTTTTGGATTGGGATCGATATTGAAACGATATCGCTGTTTAAAATACCAACTTTATAAAATTCCTTTCAACAAAAATGAAATTACATTACACATTACTGTAGGAATCTTCAGTTTTAATGCACTTTAGAGGGGCAGTGTAACCCAGATTATTTTCTGTCTCCAATTTACAGATGTCCCCTGAAGGCCTCACAGGCATGTTATCGCTAGATGCTACAATTTACGAATGTTCCCTCACACGAAGAGTGAGAACAGGAACTGTGATGCCTAACTAGTTACATCCTGCAAAATGTAGTGTCAATATTTTTGAAAGTAGTTTCAGTGTTATTAAAAAAAACAACAACCTTCAAATGACCTAAAAACATGTTTTTCTACATTTCAGTGTTGTAAAAAGCTCCGTCACGGTTTCAAAAGTTGTTTTCAACGTGTCAAAAAAAAAAAGTGTTGCAATGTTTGAAAAAACTTTGTCAGTATGTAAAGACCGATGTCTGGTACATACTTCAGTCCTCCATCGATCCTGCATGGAGGAGAACATTTAACCTGAGGAAGAAGGTGCGTGTGTTCAGTAGCTGGTCGTACGTCTGGATGGAGATCCTTCACGCAGTTCCTCTGGTTTTTCAGGAGTTGTGTTGTGACCCGTGACCTCCGACCTCCTCTTTATGGACCACAACTTGTGTTTTTGAGAAAGTACAACTAGACTGCGGTGTAGCGGCAGCTCTCACACCCCGTGACGGGAGGAGCTTTTCTCAAGATCTCTGCAAAATCATTTACATGCAAACAGATATGTTTGTCCTGAATAGAGAGATTAAAGTAACAGTTAAAGGCTACAGCATGTTTTACAGTAAATCTAACATCCCTCAGTAAGCCAGTAAATCATTTGCAACAATTGTAATAATCGAATTGTTAAAGTTTTCTGATTATTTTCCAGAACAACTGAGCGTCTTTGTTGTTTGGACAAAATCAGACTTTTGGAGACGCTGTTCTGGATGTTATTAGGAACTGGAATGGACTTATTTATCTCTACGTTCTGACATTTTATTGACTTAAGGATTTTAGTTGATTGAATAAAAAGTTGTGAATAATAATGATAGTAACAAACTTTATTTGTTCTGCACCTTTCATACAAGAAATGCAGCTCCAAGTGCTTCACAGCAAGAAAATGACATGCAGTGTTTCACAGAGGAACATTCAAAAACGTAGAAAAGAAATAAAATTAAACACAAATAGAGTTAAAATATAAAATAACGCAATAAAAAAAAATAAAAGCACATTTGTTAGTTGCGATCTCTGTACATCAGTTTCTACCCTGAAGTAAAACCAGCTTCACTGAGCGGCCTCCTCGGCGGTAGGACGTCGTTATAAAACCTCGCAGTAAGCTGCTCAGCCGTCTTGTCCAATATTTTGAATTTAGCTGGTTGACTTCTCACTGGGATGCATCGCCATGGTAACGTATGCTGCAGCTCTAACCTGCTCCGGAGACGTCGGCGATAACAGATCAAAACGTACACAAGAGAAATTAGAGTAAAGCAGGCTGTAACACATCTCGCTGCCTTTTCACTGAGTAAATGTTGCATGTTGCGGAGAATTCATTTCAAATTTTGGGGTTTGTATTTAATTTTTGTAAATATCTTAGTTGTGATGTTTTCCTAAGTGCTGCTGTGTGGACGGTCCGACACGGCTCGTCTTCTCGGGGCGGACCGGTCTGTCTGTCGGGCTGCGATCGCAGAGTCTGTTGAGGTTAGGTGTCCGATGGTTAACGTCATTTTTCTTTAGATTATATGAGCGTCATCTGTGAGGAGGCCTCATGATCAGCTCTTTATGTTCTCCTCTTGGCACTGGAGAGTTTGTAACGGGAGGAGCTGGTTTGTTTTAGGTGTTTATAGAATTTAATTGCTCCATTTGTATCCTAATTAAAAGGTGAAATTGGTCCTGTTCAGTTCTGTATTCATTGTTAGAGGTGTTTAAAGGAGCTCTTACAACCTAAATACCAAACGGTAAAATAGGTCCGTTTGTGGATTTCATTATTTCAACGATATTCTCCTTTTGTATATCTACTTTTTTTTTTTCCTTCCCTTGTCTCCGAGATCATTTAAAGCCAGATTGAAACGTGCTATTGAGTTTTAATGTTACAGATATGAACATTTTAAATCAGTGCAGCCCAGTGAGAATCCGTTTGGGTCTCCCCGACTGGGTCGCTTCTAAAAGACAAAAAACTCTGGTCTTTTTCTCAGATTTTAATATCGAGAAGTTCTGCAGACGATCCAGTTGCTGTTGTTATGCCTCTTTAGATGGCGTTAACACACGGGAACTTGGCTTTGGGCTCGAGGAGCATTTATTTACAGACAAACTGCCTGCTGGCAGGTCACCATCATCCTCACACTCTCACTCTCTCACACTCTCACAGAAATTGTGTTCTGTGCTCATTCGGATCCTAAGTGTTAAAATTTAAGGAACAATCCCGGTACATGTTCAATAAAACGGACCCCGTGTTTGACTAGCTTTCCAGGCTAACCCTGCTAGCATGCTGTGATGGACAACAAGTAGTGCCGAGTCAAAACTCACTCAAATTTTTGTGTACTCAGTTTGTGGCATTCAATATCTGTTCAGAAAATCCTGTAAAAGATGAGTGCCAGCTTTGCAGTCTGTTAAAGTGCAGCAGTAGAAACCTGTTTATTATTTGACAAAGTGTCAAGTGAGTTATTTGTCACAAAGTACTTGGAAATCAAAGTATTTTTTTAGTGGAGTGAAACAGTTTTCTATCAGACATGTTTCTGCTTTCTGTTTTCACCCGTTTGTTTCTGTTACAAAGAACTTCATTCGGCCCGTCGCTCTTCTGCTCTCCTCCAGATGGAGTCTCCGGTCTCCACCCCGGCTCCTCCTCCTCTGCACCTCCTCGGCCCCGTCGCCAACAGCAGCGACATCTCGTCTCCCTGTGAGCAGATCATGGTCCGCACGCGCTCGGTGGCGGTGAACACGGCCGACGCCGCGCTGGGAACCGAGCCGGAGTGTCTGGGACCGTGTGAGCCGGGAACCAGCGTCAACCTGGAGGGCATCGTGTGGCAGGAGACGGAGGACGGTGAGACCAGCGACCGCTGACCTGACCCGAGTTACCTGACCCGAGTTACCTGACCACAACCAGCTGAAGGGGAAGAACTACAAATATGTGTTCGGTTCATTCATCTGTTCGGCAGACTTTAGTCCTCATTTGATCGTTTGCTGAAGTTGGATAATTGGATATCGCTGACTCTCAGGACCAATCAAGCTAAATTAGTTCTGTTCATTTCATTGTTAACTTGCAAGTAGAAACCTGCAAATAACAATGATTATCTCATAGAAGTTTCTCATAATCAGTTTGAGATAAACTGTATTTAACTTCCAATAAATTCATTCAAAAATACACAGAAACTGTGGCAGCATCCAGTCTGACAGACAGAATAAGTTCTGAGACGCATCGGCAGCTGAATCTCTACAAGAGTTAACATGCGTGTTGGTTTCCACTGTTGGAGACGGCATCTTCTTAAAACTGGTAAATTATCATTGAATCTGCCGCAAAAGCAGATTTAGGTTTGGAATTGGACGTAGTTTAATTAGACGCGAGTCCTCCGGTCTCGGACCACCAACACAACCGGCAGCGGTCGTGGAGGTCGGAACCAACTGTGAGACGCTCGGATAGAAATCAGTCCAACAGCCGTTTGGATTCAGTTCCCAGTCTGCAGAAAACCTGAATACTATTCAGCTCCGACACCAATGAGCCTCTTATCCAACCTTTAATTTCAGGACACTGTCCTCTTTAGTAAAGACCAGGTCACAGTGACATCAGCTGCTCCTCACTGTTACTTTCTCTGGTTGAAGTGAGCCAACGATTCAGAAGATTGAATCGGCTTCACATCGAGTCTGATTGTTTGCAGCTGAAAAGACGCGTCGCTGTTTAACGTCGCGTCGCTGAATAAATCCACGTTCTGCTCGTAACGTCGTCCCTGCCGAGCAACTTGAAAAATATGTGTGCCGAAGTGAATTGGAGGAAAACTCACTTCCTCAAAGACCCTAAACGGGTCTGAGAGCTGTTGATGTGGAGTTTAACCGTCCGTCCGTCCGTCTGTAGGAATGCTGGTCGTCAACGTCACCTGGAGGAACAAGACGTATGTCGGGACCCTGCTGGACTGCACGAGACACGACTGGGCGCCTCCAAGGTACACAAACACACACACACACACACACACACACACACACACACACACACACACAAAATGTGATAAAACAATCTTTTGATTTAAAGAGCTTGTACGAGGGACGATCAGATGTTCCTGTTGGTTCTGTTGAATGAACAGAAAATAATAATTATCCACTTCAAAGGGAAATGAACAGGACTTGTTTTCCCAGTCAGAAATAAGAACTGAATGTTCTATGACGATAAATATTATTTCACGTTGTGAGATTGCTATAAGTTCGAGCTTTTGTTTTAATTCAAGTCGGGGTTATCTGACAGAAAGCGCTTCACTTAAACATTTCAACTTGAACATTCTCTTTGAGTGAAGCTATAATTTCTGTCATCCCAAAAGAGGGAAATGATAAAATGTTATGTAGTTCATGTAGACCGATTTCGATTTTAAATCAAGATTACAAACTGTATGCATCCATCATGTCCAGGAGACTGGATTCCTTCATTTCTGACCTAATTGACAGCGATCAAACTGGTTTTGTCCAGCAAACACAAGATAATATTAGACGCTCTCTTCATATTATAAAAAATATCGGGAAAACCAAATCAAATGCCGTGTTAGTCAACCAAGATGCTGAAAAAGCTTTTGATTGCGTGAGCTGGGAATATTTGGTTTTGCTGAAAAGTCAATTAACAGTATTAAAGCTCTATATTCTGCCCCGACAGCAAGAATCTAAATAAATGGACGTCTTACTGACCAAATAAAATTGGAAAGATCCACTCGTCAGTGGTGCCCGCTCTCACCAACCCTCTTTGCACTCTACATGGAACCCTTAGCACAAGTAATAACAGAACGCTGTGATATAAAAGGAATTCTGATAAATAATAAGGAACATAAAATGGCATTATACGCCGATGATGTATTACTATACATCCGTGACCCAGATGCCTGCCTCCCTAACCTTTTAGATCTCCTCGACATATTCGGTACATATTCAGGATACAAGTTAAACCTGCAAAAAACTCAAATATTACCATTTAACTACAATCCATCACCCCTTATAAAGCAAAGGATACTCATTAACTGGTCTCAGAAAGCAATCAAATACCTTGGAATTTGGTTAACTCACTGTACTAGTGACTTGTATAAAAAAAAAATTAAAAAAAAAATATGAAATTGTAGTACAGTATAGTTCTTTGGTGTGATAATGGTTACGAGGCTAAGTGGAAGGAGATGGAAAATGAATGCAAAAGTATCCCAGGACGAGCGAAGATCGCAGACCGCAAACTAGTGTTAACTTATCGTGACCACCTGAACCCCATCGTCTCATTTACCCTTCACACCTGGTTTGAAGTTATAAAGCAATTCAATTTGTGGAACCAGTTAAGAAAACTCAGATGGCTTGTATATGATACAGAATTTAAACCCAATAGTATAGATCCTAGACTCAGGTACTGGACAAACCAAGGTATTACTGCCTTCTGCACAATAATGGAGACAAACACATTACAATGTTTTCAGGCATTGAAGGAAAAATACAATTTGGAAAAGTATGATTTTTTTCAGATATTTACAGTTACAGCAGTACTTTTTAAAATAAATTGGGAAACATGAGGTAACTATAGAACCTAACGAAATTAACTGTACGGGCATATATAGGTCGTCCCAAATCAGTAATTTCAGAAGTTTACCAGGGATTTACAAAGGGCAGAGGAACTACCACAACATATATCAAGGAGAGATGGGAGAAAGAACTAGAAGATAAAATACCCAGTCAGCATGGGAGAATATGTGTGAAACCGCGTTTTCTACTTCCTGTTCTATGTATCGGTGTGAATTTGGCTGGGAGAACCTTGTTCGTTTCTTTATTTCCCCTAAAATGAAGACATACTTAACTACAACAGACCATACATGCTGGAGAAATTGCGGGGAGGAAAGTGCAAACCACCACCATATCTTCTGGTGCTGTCCCAAGATACAAATATTCTGGGAAAACATTTGGAGAATTATGCAGCATATTCTTGGGCAGCAGATCCTATTCACACGCAAGCCACTTTATTTGGGCGATCTACCAGAAGGAATAACAGGAAATGACAGGTACCTCCTGGAAATATTAACAGTAGCGGCAACAAAAGCAATCACTTGTAAATGGTTACAACCCGACCCACGTTCAGTAGAAAACTGGACTGACATCATGAAAGAAATCCACGATGTGGAAAGATTGACCTTCCTGCTGAGACTAAGAAAGGACACATTCATAGCAAGGTGGACAAAATGGAGCAAATATTTGTCAGAACAAGGAAATAGGCAGGAGACTTGTCCTCCCTAACCTCACAAGCTTATGGATTTAGTTTGCTGTAGATGCTCATTATCTCTTAAAAAGACAAGTACTCTCTTCAAGCAGGATGCTACTCCAGGTATGGAAGTCTAGATCCAAGTTTAAGAAATGCTGTGTAAAGAACCCTCTGAATATATATTTTTTTCTATCTGTTTGTTGGGCTGAATTTATGTTTGACATGATTGTCTGACGACGTTGTTGTCGTGTTTTATGGTTGTTTTGATGAATTCTTTTTATTTTTACTTATTTATTTGTTTAATCTGTTTTTTCTTTTTGGTCTTTCTTTGTCAGTTGCATGGTTAATTATTTACATTTTGTCTTATTTTTAAGGGATTTGTTTCTTATTGCTGTAAAAATACCTTAATAAAATATTAAGTATAAAAAAAAAACCATTTCAACTTGAACTTCAAACATGAGGTGGAAACCTCGACTGTGACGCTGTTGAAGAGGTTTTCTCTGATCTTCCTCTGCGTGTCTTTCCAGGTTCTGCGAGTCTCCCACCAGCGACGTGGAGATGCGGAGTGGGCGTGGCCGGGGAAAGAGGATGCGTCCCGGCAGCAACACGCCGCTCAACGACAACAGCAACTCCTCGGACAGCAAAGGCAGCAGCAAGACACGCGGCGCCGCCGCCAACAGCAAAGGTCGGCGCGGCAGCCAGACGACGAGCTGCGCCGACGACGCCAAGGCCAGCCCGTCCTCCGCCAAGAGGAAAACCAAACCCGCCTCCGACATCGAACCCACCTCCAGCTCTGAGGACACCAAAGCCTCAAAGCGCATGAGAACTAACTCCACCGGTGCTGGACCTCCTCCCTCCGGAGGTAAAACGGACCCCCTGCCCCCCCCGCAGCTGGACCAGACCTGCTCCTCCCCCGTCCTCATCGACTGCCCCCATCCCAGCTGCAACAAGCGGTACAAGCACATCAACGGGCTGAAGTACCACCAGGCCCGCGCCCATAACGACCACGAGGTCCGATTGGACCAAGATGGAGACAGTGAATATGGAGATGACTCCGCCCTCCATCCTGACCCCGCCTCCTGCAACGGTGCCGCCATCTCCCCGGCCCGCTCCACCACGCCGAAGGGGCGGGGCTTTGACGCTCCCTCCCCTTCGTCGGGCAAGCAGGCATCAAAGGGGAAAAAGAAGGCCGGGGAGGCGGAGCCTGAGGTGACGGACGGCGGCGAGGAAGGGGGATGTTTGACCGACGAGGCCAGCAACGACGGGATGGACGACAGAAAGACCAAGAAAACGGCGTCCGGAGGGAAACCTGATAAAATGAATCAGAAAGGTTTGAAGCCCGCCCGCCCCGCCGCAGGGGGGGTTCCCTCACCCTACTCCCTGCAGGCCTCCTCCCCCGCTCTGGGCTCCGTGGTGCAGTCCGTACCGAAGAGCCCCCAGCTGAAGAGCATCCAGCCCAAACCGCAGCCTCTCACTGACCCCGCCTCCAGCCCCGCCCACGCCAAGGACAAGAAAAAGAAAGACAAGAAGAAGAAGGAGGGGGGGAAGGAGGGGGACAGTCCGAAAGCAGCGGGTAAGGCGGGGAGGCCGGAGGAGGGCAAGAGTCCGTACTCTGACGACGCTTTGCTCAACGGCTCCACGGAAGCTCACCAGAGCCGGCTGGCCAGCATCAAGGCCGAGGCCGACAAGGTCTACAGCTTCTCGGACAACGCGCCCAGCCCGTCCATCGGCGTCGCCAGCAGGATGGAGGCCGGCCTCGCCCCCCCGCTCCACCTCAACCAGAACGGAGCCGACAACACGTCGGTCAAGACCGGCAGCCCCGCCTACTCCGACATCTCCGACGCCGGCGAGGACGGCGAGGGGAAGACGGAGGGGGTCAAGGTGAAGACGGAGCCGGATTCGGGGCCTCGAGAGACCGCCAAGAAGGCGCTGTTTCCCCCTCAAGCCCCCTCCAAGGAGTTACCGTATTACCCCACCTACGACTCCTACTACTCCCCCAGCTACCCCAGCCCGGGGGCGGCGCCGGCAGCTCCGCCCCACGTGGAAGGACTGCAGCTGAACATTAAGAAGGAGGAGGACCTGGAGGTGGCGGAGGAGAGCAAAGTGAAGACGGAGCCTCCGGAGGAGAGGAAGATGGAGCCGAGCCACCAGCAGCCGTCCGTCATCCAGCAGCGCCCCAACATGTACGCCCAGCCGCTCTACTACAACCAGTACTACGTCCCGCCCTACACCTACCCCCCCGACCAGGCTTACCACGCCCACCTGCTGGCCTCCAACCCCGCCTACCGTCAGCAGTACGAGGAGAGGCAGCGGCAGGCGGATAAGAAGGCGGAGGGCAAAGAGCGCGAGGCCTACGGGAAGGAGGAGTGGAAGCAGAAAATGTCGGTGCCCCCCACCCTGTCCCGACCCCCGAGCCTCACCGACCTGGCTGCCAAAGGGGGGCCGAACCCGGCCAAGCCCAAAGAGACAGCCGCCTCAGAACAGGCCAAGTCAGTTATCATGGCGAAGGGGGAGGAGTCAAAGGCCCCCGCCGCCCAGGCCGAAGGTCTAAAGGTGAAGCTGTGTGAAGCAGGGCATCATGGGAAAGAGGAGGCCAAGCCGGGGGTGGAGTCGGGCAGGATGGCTGGCGTAGAGCCCGCCATGTGGTACAGACAGGTAACTACGTCATATGTTGAATATAAGATGTGGCGGTCCGTTCCAGCTGAGTCAGCAAATCACTGCAAAACTTTCAGAAGGAGTTCTTCTGTTCTTCAGCTGACACATTTATAATATATATATATATATATTATATTTATTACACAAATATAACAACACTGGAAACCACTCATCGTAGAGTTTTAGACAAATGTTGAAAAGTAAATCTGATGATCAGGAAGGAATCAATAAAGATTCTACACATTTTCTACAAAATCTCACCGAGCTGTTGCTCGTGTGAAAAAAGAAATGAGTTTAAATCTCCGTCTACAATGAACAATTAAAATTGATTTAATGTCTTTTGTTTTCCTCTTTTGGAGGACAAACTGTTGCATGTTGTCAGAGTGAAGGTCATCTGAACTCGGTAATCTCTCTTTTACACCTTTATACAGTTTAGCAAACAGCAGTGAACACACATTTTCATGTTTAGACTTGTTTCCCTTTGCAGGTTTGGAGTCACGCAGATATCTGAGATTATAAACAGCTGCTCAGAGAAAACGTATCGTAACAGAACAACGAGCACAAAGCTCACCAGTCTCACCGTTTCACGCAACGCAGTTTACCAACTTCCCGTCGTCAGTGATCTTAAAAACGTCTTCTGCTGCGCCTCCACCAGAACCGTTGAGCTGTCACTCAAAATGTCATCTGCCAATGTGCACATACTCCTGAAAAACCCGCTGACCCAGGAGGTAAACTCCCACAGCGCACCAGAAAGTTCTGATCAGAGGGAACTAAACAAAAGGACAAATAACTAATATCAAGAAAAAGACCAACAGTTTACACAATTATACACACAGTTGGTTTGCAAGTTTTACTTTACAGTTTTTTGCTTAAGTGAGTTTTATTCTCTCAAATTCTTATTTTTGTTTGTTTTGAAAGAGTGAGTCCATCTTTTAAAAAAAAATACATTTTAGGTAGATTAGCAATAAAAGCATTTTTAGTTTTTTATGATATGATCTCTATTCACCAGATAATTTCCGGCTCCTGAGATGTTTCTGTTTCACCATCTCCTCGTTTGAACTGTGACGTGTTTAACAGCTCTGATAAACCCGATGGAGACGTAGAAGTCTCAGTTTATTCAACAACTTCAGTGTTTCTAATCTGCACGTCAGCAGTGAGACGTTCGTCCTCGCGGTTCGGTTCGTCCTCACGGTCCTCGGCCACATGTCTTCTTCTCTGCAGGAACCGGACTCCCGCCTGTGGCCCTACGTCTACCCCAGCAAATACTCCGAAACCCCCAAACCGCAGGAGGAGGACCGGTGGAAGGACGAGAGGGAGCGGGAGCGAGATAAGAAAGGCCGGGAGGAGCGGCAGTGGCCGAAGGAGGGGCTTCAGAAAGAGGAGGCGAAGGAGGGGGCGGAGGGCAGGACGCCGCTGCCCCCGGAGGAGCACCGAGGGGTCGGGAAGGAGGTCCGGCCCCCCCACATGCAGTTCCCCTCGCCCCTGGCCCAGCACCAGAGCTACATGCCCTACATGCACGGACCTTACGCCTACAGCCAGGGCTTCGAGCCGGGCCACCCCGGGTACCGAGGCATGCCCTCCGTCATGATGCAGAACTACCCAGGTAGGAGGAGAGGTCACCTCGTTCGGCTCTACGTCGTTCGGCTCTCTCTTTGAGCAATAAACCAACTTCCTAAAGGATCCCATTCAGGAGTCGAGCAGTTGTTAAAAAGTTGAGAAAAGTGCATCCAGTTTTCAGCCGTATTAATCGCTCCCTCCAGGATTTTTGTTGTGATTGTTGTTTAAAAATGTTTGTTTTTTCAGAGGATTACTCAAAAATTGCGACGTAAGTAGCAGAGTTGTAAGTGAGGTTTTATTTGCGTAAAATTGCAGGAATTAGAAAAAAGTGATTTAAAAAAAAAACAAGTTAGCATTACCTGATAAAGGAATAAATCTGTAATCACTTCCTGTGATAATAATCCTGCTGCACATCACAGAAATAGTTTAGTTCTAATCAGTTTTTATTTATCTACTGAATAAAAGGTCCTATAAGCTGCATATGTTTCCAGAACAGATCGTCTGACTGGAATATAGAAACAAGGACTACATCAGCCTTTCAAAATAAGAGCTTTAGATGCTGTTTAATTCATGTTCATTCAACACATAGACCTGCTGGATGAAACAAACAAAGAGACGTCTCTGACAACTGGACGTGTGGAGAAAACTCATTTAACATCCAGTAATATGGAATCACTTCCTTTGATCACAAACATTTAATCACTTCCTTTGATCATAAACATTTAATCACTTCCTTTGATCACAAACATTTAATCACTTCCTTTGATCATAAACATTTAATCACTTCCTTTGATCACAAAGACCACGTTTCACTTCCTGTTTCTCCTCTTGTTCCGGTGGACAGAGTTTTATTTGGTGATGAAAACAGGAGCAGAGACTTTAAAATAAATTGCAAGCTCCTGCAAGTATTGTGCAGATTGTATGAATTGGTGTTGATGAGTGATTTCCTGGAGGGACTGATGAAGGTGTGCCGACTCAGCAGGTTGATAATCAGACTTGGTGGTTTAAAAGCTTCACGTTCCTCCCGTCGACGCTCAGACGGTTGAACTCTGACTTCTCGTCCTCAGGCTCGTACCTGCCGCCCGGTTACTCCTTCGCCGCCTACGGAGGGAAGATGCAGTCGGGGGAGGACGGGGAGAAACCCTCCAGGTCCAGTCCCAACGTGAAGCCGCCGAACGAGGCCAAAGCTCTGGAGCTGCTGCAGCAGCACGCCAGCCATTACAAAAGCAAATCCCCGTCCATCCCGGACAACAAGACCCCGCACGAGCGGGACAGAGAGAGGGAGCGGGAGGGCGAGCGGCCGCGGGCCTCACCCTCCCAGCGCATCCTGCCGTCCCATCATCACCTGGGATACCCTCTGCTGTCGGGACAGTACGACCTGTCCTACGCCTCAGGTGAGACTTCACAAGGACGACACCTGTTTGTTGTTTGTTGTTTGTTGTTTGCTTCAGAGACTCGAGATTCCAGTTGCAGGTTCGTGTTCAGCGGTTTGTTCGTCGTGAAAACGCTGCAGGAGAGTTTATTCGGTTCATCAGGAATTCTCACGACTCGGCACTATTTCATCCGAGTGTAGAGACGCTGCGTTCAGCTTCAGAACCAGCAGACTTCAGTTCAGGAGAACATCTGCTTTTCTTCTGTTCAAACTGCCTGCAAAAATCTGATTTGTCGTCTCCACATTTCATTTAAAAAAGTCTGAACAGCAAAACGAACCCACATGAAATGTGATTCTGATCCAGAACCACATCTGGAGGTTTGAAATGTGAATCCAGTCAGATTTCTACCGATGCGTCTCAGTCCGGACGCTCTGCTGGCTCAGATCGGATTTCTTGCGTCGCACGGTGATGATGTCATTTTTCAGAGACAGAATGAGCAGAATCGATACCGAGATATCAGGACGACGACAACAACGGTCCACGAAATAAACCGTCTGCCACAACTTCCGTGTTGAAAAGTCGCTGCTAACACGCTGCTAACACGCTGTCGATGAGGTGCCACTAAACCATATCGATCCATTCTTTAATTAAATGTTTTATTCGTCACCTCCTGGTTTAAACTGAGGACTAGAAGGTAAAAGCCGACCAGCTGATGGGGACGGTGTCATATTTCTAACAGATGTTCCTCGTCCACACATTTTACAGTCTGTGGACGTAGCACTGATGCATTCTGGGTAATACGTCCAAACGTTCCTTCTTGCAGGCCTCTCCTCCTCAGCCATCGTAGCCAGTCAGCAAGCGTCCGCCCCGTCCATGTACCCCCCCGCACGGAGGTGAGAACGGTAAGACACACACACCTTCATTTTACATTAACATACGCGCACACTCCTGCACACTCCTGCACACTCCTACACACTCCTGCACACTCCTACACACTCCTGCACACTCCTGCACACTCATACACACTCCTGCACACTCCTGCACACTCCTACACACTCCTGCACACTCTGCACACACCTGCATGTTACATGATTATATTCATATTTATTTACGTTTATTTACATGTTTATTTACATGTTTATTCACATGTTTATTTACATGTTTATTCACGTTTATTTACATGTTTATTTACATGTTTATTCACGTTTATTTACATGTTTATTTACATGTTTATTCACATGTTTATTTACATGTTTATTCACGTTTATTTACATGTTTATTCACACGTTTATTCACACGTTTATTTACATGTTTATTTACATGTTTATTCACATGTTTATTCACATGTTTATTCACATTTATTCACATGTTTATTCACATGTTTATTTACGCCCCAACACAACTCAACCGATCACGTTGGCACGAAACACGTTAAAATAAGTCTGATTCAGATTTTGCTGCCATTTTGAAGAACTGTGAATTTAAATGTTTTCAACATTTGGAGCTTCAAAATGTCCCAAAATCATCCGGAGAGGAAATGATGTGATTGTGTTTTGAATGAAAAGGACCCCGTGTGGGTTTTAAAAGTCTAAAACGAACTCGTTGCGAGGCCAGCTGTGCTGCAGTGGAGCACAACAAATAAATGAAGTAAACGTTGTTTATGCTGCCGTCAGCACGTATAAACGGTCGTAAACAGGAAGTGTCGGGAACTATTGATCTGCTGCCAATAAACCACAGAAGAAGAAGAAGAGGACGAGACGACATCCTGAAAAAAGCTTGCGGTCTTTTCTTCTGAGGTTTTTAATATCAAATTAAAAATGTGCATGAACATTGATGATGAGATTTAATATGAATATGTAACACGAACACAGCAGCTGAATTAAACACAATGAGTCATGACGTGTTGAACCAGCAGCAGGTCTTCCAATCACGTCCTGTCTCCTCCTGCAGGCACACCTGATTGGCTGACCTCCACCCTTCTGAGTCATGTGACCGGATCACATGAAGAGGCATCTGTTGTAACATCAGTTCAATGGTGTTTTGTGCATGTTTGATATCTTCTGCCTGGATGTCCGGCCGGCCGCTGCGTCCCTCGCTGGACCGGACCGGCCCGGAGGGGATTGAAGCCTTGGTTCTGCTGGTTCTGCTGGTCCTGGCGGTACCGGGCGGGTACCGGTGGCGCTGAGGCGAGCAGGCTGCAAAGGTCCGTGCTCACAGACTGAGGACCGAGTGGACCTGGTGGGCGGAGACACACAAAGGTGCTGACGGAGCTGTTTGGGACGTAAGACGGAGCAGCTGGTGTTATGGTGGGGGGAGGGGGCGGGGCCTCTCTGCAGTGAGGAGGAGACGGACGCTCCCCCGTCTGTCACGTCGGTGTCGTTTTATAGCACGCGGTCATCTCACCAGTTTTTTTAATTTCATCCTCATGTCAGCGTTGTCCTTTAACCCCAAGACTTTATCTGCAGCGACCTTTGACCTCTCTGGGAAGCAGCGACTTCGGCTCCGGCCTCCACCGGACATCCCGTCACACCTCCACCCGGCCTCGTAGAAAATAAAACAAACACTGTGGACAGAGGAGGACGAACCAATCAGAGGACGGCGTCGGGATGACCGACCGACTGACTGACAGGCAGGAAGTGGAGCGGCCTCAGGCTCCGCCTCCTCAGTGTGTTGCTGTAATGTACTCTGTGTATATGTGTGTGTGTGTGTGTGTGTGTGTGTGTGTGTGTGTATGTGTTGGGGTGTGTGTGTGTGTGTTGGGGTGTGTGTGTGTAAATACTGTACAGAGGAATTATTTTAAGAGCCTGTTGGAGGATGTTGGATTTCCTACTCTTCTTTTTGTCTGGTAGCCTCTGCCTCTGTTTTTCTACTGTTGTTGATCTGATATTAAACCTGTCGCTGGTGGAACGGCGCTCGACCTCCGCGTCTTCATTCATCCCCGAAACATGGAGCCAAATCTACCGCTGCTTCTTCCACCGCTGACCTGCAGCATCTGTTCCCTTTCAAAATAAAAGTTTAAAATAAGCACGTTTGTCATAAAACAACCAGATTTCTGTTTTCAGCATTTGACATGTTGTCGTTGTCCGTTTCCACTTTAATATCGATTTAAATGATTTGCAAATCATCCGTTTTTAATCACATTTTACACTTCAACTTTTTCTAAACTAGAAGTAACAAACCACGTTTTCCAGCTTCAGATTGGAGCTTCTTGTGATGTAACGTGACACTAATGAAAGCTGCGTTACTTTGAGCGTCGTCGGTGCGGTTTGTTTGGTCACTGAGGATTTTGTTTAAAGCCGCTCGGACTTCTTCACAGCTTTAAGAAGCTGAGAAGAAAACATTTGAAATATCCGTTTGCACCAAGAACACAAGTTGCTGCAGTTCATGTTCAGTCCTTCCACCTCTTTGGTGTCTGGAGCTTAAATTATAATATTAATAAAGTCATCAGGTCCTGAAGATGAATTTGTTTTATGACGTTCCCATCAGCCTCCTGCTAAACATCAATAGCAGCTTTTATGTATAAGTTTAACCTTCAGCGGTTTTTTATACATTTCGGAGCTTCTCATAAAGGATCATGAAATGTTTGGACACATGCCAAACAGTAAGATGAACATACACTTTCTTGTTTACATCATTTAATTTAAAGTAGACCAGATAGAAATATATATACAAGGCTCATAAATGATAATAAAAAGCTTTTTTTTTTTTGTCAGATACAGTCCAAGAAAAAACATGAATAAATTTAACTTAATAAACAATAAATGACACGCTGCCTGTAAATGTTCAGTATTTCCAGTGAACACTAGTTTCTGGATCAGATTCACAAACATCTCGACAGCCCGACATGTCCTGATGTAATGTTGTTGTCCAGCCGCCAGGAGGCGCTGCTGCTCTGTTAACTTTCACTGAAATCACAAACTTCTGAGCATAAATTCATTCAACAGTAATTTCAGATCAAATCCGTTTCATTTGTGTATCACCGGGAACATGTAGGCTGAATGTACAAAACTGTATGTGACCACTGCATTTCCCAGAATGCCTTTAGACAACCTGTGGAAATTCATCATAGTGGGAAAAGAGATGAAGGCTTCAATAACCGACGGATGACGTCACTGCCGGTTGCTGCTCGAGTCTTCCTGATTAAACCTGAGCTTCATTTGAAATCTACAAACCTGTGATTTGTTCTTGTGGATTTGAAATGAAAACATTATAAACGTAATCAAAGTTCTATTGAAGAACATTTAATGAAAGTTTGACAATAATCAGCGTCGCCTGCTTTTGGGAGGTTTTCCAGTTTAAATGTATTTTTTAGGACTTTTCAGCGTTCTTGCACATTTTACAATATTTGTTAAAAAATATTTTACTTATTTCATCAAAGAAATATAATTTATTACACGATTACTTTTTAAGTAGTTGCATTCATGGTGACATTTTGAACAGGGTAACTAGTAATCTGTAACTTATTACACTTTCAAAGTAAACTATAGATTTAGTTTTATAAGGTTATGACCTTCACAACAGTTTGTATATTTCATGTTATTGCACGTGTTCAACAAACCAACTCAAAATAAACAATTATTAATAATTTAGGAATGTTTATTTTTTTTTAAGAAAAATGCCACTAATAAAAAATAAAAAAAACAACCTTTCCTGTGAGGAAAGCGGCACCACAGCGCCCTCTGTTGGCCCCGCCGGGACTACCAGCTCATCAGGACGGTACCGGTTGTTGTGAATATAACGGAGTAACTTCTGTTGAAGAAGTGATCCTCCACTGACACGAGAGCACGAGACCGTCAACACGATTTTATTTCGAATTGTTTTTAATTGGATCTTTCCCATTCAAGGCGCTTTTATTTTGAAGGTCACTTCCTATCATTTCCTCTTTTGACACCATCAGACTCCCAGCACCTGCTGCAGCTCCGGGACGGCCGGTCTGTCGGTGCAGGGGACGGACGAATTTACGGTTACCGGACGGTTACCGGACGTACCGACTCTCCGTCGGCGGCTCCACAAGCGGACCTGATTGAAGACTGCAGGACACGCGCAGGTAAAAATGCATCTGTTGTCTAAATATTCAGTAAGTTCTCTGATGATGATGATGATGATGTTGTTGTGGTGATTTTGGTGTTCTTCATCTCTCCAACAAACACACGTTGTGTTGTTGTGACGTCATCAGTGTGTCCTCGTGTCCAACATTTGGTCTCATTACAGAACATTCAATCTAGATTCAGTAAATTGACTTTGGATGTCCCTGAACTTCACTTTATGTCCATTTTCTGATCCTTTATTCTTCAACCAGAGGGAGATATTGGACTTTTTAAGACCGCGTTTTCTTTTTATAACTTCAGTGAATTGTTATGTAGGCTCTTCACATTATTAATACAAATTATAGTCACTAAATTGGTTAATAATGATGTCTAATACAGATTTTTGTGTACTAATATAAATATATATTATTAATAAACTACTTTAACCTCCAACAGCTGCAATAGTGAAGTGATGTTTACACATTTTTTAAATTCAGAACTGTAAAATATTCTGGATTATTATTATAATGCACATTTAATACATTTACATGACAGACTTTGGATGTTTGGATGATAATATTTAATCATTTTGAATTCAGGACTTCGACAACTAACAAAGTATTTCTCCACTTGTGACTCTTCCTTCAAAGAGAAAAGCTCTTTCTTACTATTATAATCTGACACAGAATAAAATGATGTGACGTAATAGTTCATGTGTCTGCAGATGTTTGGTCTCATTGGACCTGCTGAGGTTTGAGTCACCAAAGCTCTGCTGGGATTAAAGAGTTCAGCAGCAACAACCATTGAAGCTGTAACGAGATAATAACTTGACACAATAGTTCAGGTTCAGTCGTTGTGTTTGTTCTCTCTGAAAGGAGCCTTCATGGCCCTTTCAAGTGTTTTTCATTATTTACCAAAATATAATTTGCTCGTAGTACTTCTGTTCTTTTACTCAAGTCAGACTTGAACTACAGAGTATTTGTACACTGTGATACTGATTCACCAGTTAAATATCTGAGTATTATTTACATTATTTAAAGGTTGATTTCCACTTTAAGTAGCAAAACACAGAAATGCAGAATTTCTGAAAACTGAAATGCTACAAAATGTGAATCCAGCTTTTTCTCTCCTGAAAGGTTTTTAATTCTCGTCGATGTCTAAATGTTCATTCTGCAGACCAAATTTATTTTCATAAAAAGTTTGTGAAATACATGAAACATGAACTTTTTGCTTCAATATTAGCAGCAGCGGTTGAGACGGAGTGTGTGAAGGTGGAAGTGAACGCGTCTCGAAATGAACACGAGCTCTCGTTCTTCAGCGGGCTGCACACGCAGTGTTTGTTGTTGTTTGGAGGAGTTCAGCGGGAATTACAAACAACTCCTGATTCAAATCAGAGATCTTCATCAATGTGAAAGACAGCAGGGTTCCTCCGGTGAACTCGTCCTCCTGATCCTCCGGTGAACTCGTCCTCCTGATCCTCCGGTGAACTCGTCCTCCTGATCCTCCGGTGAACTCGTCCTCCTGATCCTCCGGTGAACTCCGTCCTCCTGATCCTCCTGATTCTCGGTCCTCCTGATCCTCCGGTGAACTCGTCCTCCTGATCCTCCGGTGAACTCGTCCTCCTGATCCTCCGGTGAACTCGGTCCTCCTGATCCTCCGGTGAACTCGGTCCTCCTGATCCTCCGGTGAACTCGTCCTCCTGATCCTCCGGTGAACTCGTCCTCCTGATCCTCCGGTGAACTCGGTCCTCCTGATCCTCCGGTGAACTCCGTCCTCCTGATCCTCCGGTGAACTCGGTCCTCCTGATCCTCCGGTGAACTCGGTCCTCCTGATCCTCCGGTGAACTCGGTCCTCCTGATCCTCCGGTGAACTCGGTCCTCCTGATCCTCCGGTGAACTCGGTCCTCCTCCTGTCGTCTGCATTCGTTAACATGCAGCTCTGCTCGTCTCCGTCCGCTCCAGCAGCTCTGAATGCAGCTTCTCCCCCTGCAGGCTTCTGTGTCTGGGCTCAGTCCAGTGTTGTTGTTGTTGTTGTTGTTGTGTGTGTGTTGTTGTGTTCTGTGTGTGTCTGTGTTCTGTGTGTGTGTGTGTGTGTTGTTGTGTTATGTGTGTGTGTTGTTGCATTGTGTGTGTGTGTGGTGTTGTTATGTGTGTGTGTTGTTGTGTGTGTTGTTGTGTGTGGTGTTGTGTTATGTGTGTGTTGTTGTGTTGTGTGTGTGTGGTGTGTGTGTGTGTGTGGTGTGTGTGTGTTGTTGTGTGTGTGTGTGTGTGTGTGTGTGTGTGGTGTTGTGTGTGTGTGGTGTTGTGTGTGTGTTGTTGTTGTGTGTGTGTGTTGTTGTGTTGTGTGTGTTCTTCTCTCTGTGCGGTCCGGCACCACAAACCAAACCAAACACCTGTTTGGGCTGCGACCCCAGAGACTCTCCGAGGCTTCCAGCTGTCACTCACAAGGACGTGGCCTCTAAAACGTGTTGTTATTCGGCCGAGCACCGGAGGTGTGAGAGCCGTTATCATTCAAGGAATTATTTTTCTCGTTCCTTATTCTTCATACAAATTAATTTCCTTTTTGGAGGTTTCATCATTTTCAAAACCTCATGAAAGTGAAAGTGAACACATCTGTCCCTGAGAAAAATGTTGTATTCTCATGGAGTCGCGAGTGGGCGTGGCCAAATGGCTCACCAGCGCCCCCTAAAGAGATGCTCCAGCAGCTACATTCACCTACATGCACGAAATCCGGTGGACAGGTGTATCACACCGAGACGCACAAAAAAGTTATATTGCACCGTTATGTCACCTCGACAGGAAGTCCACCATTTTGAATTTAGTCACCATTTTTGGCGATTCGCACATATACTTTGTTGAACTCCTAAAGATTTTGTTGGACCAACTTGAAATTGAGTCAGTTCACCTCTAACATGTTTGGGATGAAAATTTATCAAAAGAATTTGATTTCATCGATGCATGTGCCCGTTGCGTGGCGGCCATTTTGAGCGTCTCGCCATGAAACTACAAATGGCTGTAAATCTTATGTACATGGACCGACCTTCTCCAAACATCACAGGTATGATAACAGCCCCGCCTTGAAGACACCTGTGTGGTAATATTCACTCATAGTCATAGCGCCCCCTGGTGGCAACTGGAAACGACACTTTTCATACTTTCACATGCTCCGTCGAGCCAGTTGATCACATGAACCTAAATTCGGGTCAGAATAGTCTAAACATGTGGTTGATGATATATTAAGAATTTCATTAGACTTTTTCAAAGAGCGTCGCCATGGCGATGTGGCAAAGTTTGATGTTTCGCTGTGACACAGGAAGTCGATGTTTAAGGTCAAAGGATGCTTGAAACCTCACGAAAAGTGGCACATACATCCGGCGTGGTGAGACGATACATCTGAAATGTGTTTTGCGAATGGACATTGCCAAACGGCTCACTAGCACCCCCTAAACAGATGCCCTGGTGGCTACATTTACCTACCTGCACGAGATTCGATGGACATGTGTATCACACCGAGATGTACAAAAAAGTTCCATTGCACCATTACGTCAACTCAACAGGAAGTCCGCCATTTTGAATTTAGTCGCCATTTTTGGCAATTCACATATGTTGTACTTTAACCAACTCCTCCCACAGATTTTGTCGGACCGACTTGAAATTGAGTCTGTGCACTCTTAACACACGTTTGGAATTAAAAGTTATCAAAATAGTACCTTTTCGGCGCTCGGTGTGCCCGTGGCGTGGTGGCCAAAAAGTGACCC
Organism: Embiotoca jacksoni; assembly: GCF_022577435.1. NCBI lineage: Eukaryota > Metazoa > Chordata > Actinopteri > Embiotocidae > Embiotoca > Embiotoca jacksoni. The sequence goes on along the minus strand of NW_027185381.1, from coordinate 1,990,278 downwards.
AAAAATCATGCTTTCCCGTGTCGTTCAAAAAATGACATGCTATAGCATTTTAAGTCATGACAAAGGGGGGGATCAAACCCCGAAACCTTCTGGCTGAGAGGCAGCAGTGCTAACCACTGCACCATCTATCTTCCCAGAAATTAGACAGCATAGACAGTGATATTAAATATCTTCCTGTAATGTGTAGTGGATGCAAAACTTTTTCAATTTCTCCAAACGTTTCAACTTCACTAAAAGTTGAATCACCATCAACAGGTGGAATCTGAACCATTAATATCAACCTTGGTGAAGTTGAATCTTTTACCTGTTGAGTTAACCAGACTGTGGGTTGAGTCACTGGAAGCTCCGATTGAACACTTTCTCCTGCCGCGACTCGTTCTCTGGCTCCGAAGATTTTCCAGCGGTCTACGACGCTAAGCTGGAAACGACCTCATGAAGACACGGGTTCGAGCCCTGCCAAGGTGTTACACATGGTTCACGGTTCACAGAGGGCAACTCCCCCTGAGGACATGGTTTATAGGGGCCAAGTCCCCCTAAGGCGAGTCCCTCTAAGGGTAAGCCACACAGTTCAAAGAGTGCTCACGGTTTCGGGTTCGCGTTGTACATGCAGTCATACTGATACCAAACTAAAGGTCAACAACAATACAAACGCCCTAATCCTAAATAATAATCCCATTAATACATTTGAATGCTATAGTATGACTTGTATTCATCTTTCGGATGACATGCTGTAGTATGACAGTGGTTCAGTGGTTAGAGCAGTTGCCTCAGTGAGAAGTAACTGGGTTCGATCGCCACTTATGGAATACGTCAGTTCAGAAAAAGGTTATACTCCAAAAAGTGAATAAAAATTCATTTTTGTATATAGTATATAGTATATTGTATATAGTATATAGTATATAGTATAGCCAGGGCGATTCGGCTAAGTTTGATGTTTTGCCGTGACACAGGAAGTTGATGTTTAAGGTCAAACGATGCTCCAAACCTCACGAAACTTTGTACATGCGTCAGACACCAACTTTCATGAGTTTTTGAAGATGTTAAAGTCGTTGAAAAAAGAGAATTTTTTTTTAAGAAGAATAAGGAATGAGATTGAGAACAAAATTAAAACTGCAAGCGGGAACATGCGGACCCTCGCACGCTGCACGTCGGGGAGCCGGCGGCCCGACCCGCTGGATCCCCGACGTGCAGCGTGCGATGGTCCGCAGATCATTGCTTGCAGTTTTAATTATTATTGTTATTATTATTATCTTAACTCATACAGCATGCATGAGTTCACATATGTGCAATATCAATAAGACATTAAATAATATAATTTTATATTATCTTACAAAATTGTGTTTTAAAGTTAAACTAGGTGCATAATTAAAAACTGTTTAGATGCAGGTCCAAAAATTAAAACCTCAATGCAATAAAAGTTAGTATTTAATGTGAGAGATTCAGTTTTTAATCAGGGGTCAAAGCAGCAACGGTGATGTAACCCTATTGTTATGGCTCTGATTTGTATTATTATTATTATTATTATTATTATTATTATTCCGTCCAAACCAACGGATGTGGAACCTGAACCTAAACCGTGCAAAGGTGAAATTTTAATAGAAGTTATTGAGCCCCGAAAATTATTTTCTGAAAAGATGTTATGTCAGCCATTAGGGGGCGCTATAATAAAGCTCAACACGTTTTATTGAATAATGGCTGAACCGTAGGTCACACATTAAATGCTATATGTGCTCACATTCCTTCAATACAGCTGCTATAAGCCCCGCCCACGTCCGCCTTTAATTTTTTTTGCAAAGTTGCGAAATCCACTTTTTCGAACTAGTTTCTTTTATGTTTTGTATTTCTGTCTTTATTCTTGATTAGTCGATCATCCCGATACCACTCGTGTACAAATCTACAGATGCCTTTTCACAGTTGATCCTTTAGTCTGGAGGAGTTTGTTGTTCTTCACTGATAAAAAAAACATTCCTTGAATTTCCTTGATTTAAATGTGTACATTGGACCCACGTGATCAGAACAACACCAGCCGACACAATTGATCTCTTTTTCTCAATGAATTATTATTGTTTACCAAACTAAAATATGTCATTCATATCAGACTGTTTAAAGGAATTATGTTGATTCAACATGTCAGTTACCGTAAGATCAGTTTGTAGTTTAATGTTAAAGTAATTTATCTTTTAGTTTGATTTCTTCATCAGTCCCTCCAGGACATCCTGATGCGATTTTATTTTAATTGCCACAAAAAAATGTCATCATCAGAATCTGTGCTGAAAGTATTAACATCATAAAATAAGTATTTTCAAACAAAACAGACTTTATTACCAACAATAACTCCTCATTTCCAACCAGAAAGTTTCTGGTCCTGTTTTCATCACCAAATAAAACTGTTCACCGGAGAAACAGGAACAAGAGGAGAAACAGGAAGTGACAGGGTTTGTGGGAAATGTGTTTTTTTCCAAATCTGGCCAGCCATTTAATTAATGATTGGAAAGCACTCAAACCTCCTGATGCAATGCTGTTAGATCATATCATTTTAATATAATTAATGATAGTATGTTAATTCTCTGATTTATTTTACAGCATGAAATCTTATTCACTTATTTCTTTTGATTAGAAAAGAATTGCTCATTAACTTTAAGGATATATATTTTATTTGAGGTGTCTTTAGATTAACAGATGGACGTGGACCTAAAGGCCACTGACAGAGAATGAAACACACATTTTGACAAAAATAAAATATAGAATACAGCAGACTTATACTAAAGTTTAACATTTTGATTTTGTTTCCGACCGATATGGAGTCCCAGTTATCATCAGTCGACCTGAGCGCAGATCGTTTGTGTTGATGTGATGTATGGAGAGAAACACAGGATGTGAAAATGAAATGTGGTTTTAGAGGAATTGTTTTATTGTGATTTGCATAAATGCAAGTGAACAGGATGCTTCTGTGGTGGAATCAGTCGGCCGTCAGGAAGAAGCTCATCGACTGGTTTCTCTCCCATTAGCCGGACAGAAACCAGACGAGTCGGATGTCTGGTTTCACTGTGTTCGTGGGCCGGTGGAGGATTCAGTCATTCATCTTTTATTATTACAAAAGAAGTGAAACACAAAGTCTGAAATGACTAGTGCCCCCTAGAGGCTGAAATGTTGATGCTGTATGAGGTTTAGAATAAACACTTTAGTAGTTAATGTTTTACTTTTTTTCAGTTTTAGTAGGTTTCAAAATGAAGATATCATAGTTAATAATAATGTCTTATATTAAAAAAAAAAATCTTAAAATAAACAGTCCTTGTTGGAATTATTTAACACCACTGAGGTTCAAGTACATCAATCAGAATACCTTCAGAAAAAAACAAAAAAACAGGAAGCAAATGTAAAAAAAAAACTGTGTTTCTGTGTGCCTTCGTGGTCGATTTCATTTCACTATAAGACAACACTGAACAATCCCAGTCGTCTCCACGTCCACATACACGATCACCGACGGCAACGGGTTCTGGTACAGCAGCTGGATAAAGACCAAACATTCAGGTAGTTTGGGTTTAATCACGTTCTCCACTCCTGAATTTCCAGGCCGACGATGATGTCAGAGAACTTGGAGCTGAGCGATGATGTCAGCGTCCTCCCCTCCCATGAGGTGGACCCCCCCCGGGAGGAGGACGGACACTGCGCTCTGCCCTTCAGGTGAGAAAACTGCATGTTGGGAAAACCATTGGTTCTGGTTGGACTGTTATACAGACTCAAGGCGAGTACATCTGATTGGCTCGTTGTTCACGTGACGTAATCGTTTGATCAAAATGAGACTAAACGCCCCGAGCAGCCGCTGGTGCAACATCCAATGTGTCGCGTTTCACCGTGACACTTTGAGTTCTCTTTTAAAACACAATAAATTAAACTAAAACATGAATTAAAAAAGAAAAATGCTAAAAATAAACAGACACAAAACTGCAGAGATGCTTTTTAAAGTTTAAACATGACGGTTAACTGACCTGAACTCCAGGAACATGTTTAAAGTTAAATCCACACAATTTAAAATACATTGAACAAAATCTAAAAATATTTGACATTTATTTACAGATTGTTGATTGCGTTTGCAGGAATCAGATTCGAGCCGATCACGTTATATTTTCTAATCTAATCTAATGTATTTGATGTATTTGATGTGATGTGTCCTGCAGGCTGCAGCTGATTGATGACTTGTCGTATGAAGACCTGAAGAAATGTTACAGAGGATCCGTAAGTTTCACTCAACAACATAAACATCAGTGAAACATTGAGACACGTCACTGCTCGGTAGCAGCTTTCAGGAGGAGAGAGATCTTCTCTTTTGAACTCTACAGTATTTATAATTGCAGAGACATAATTTGTCTTTTGATTATTTGCCTCCACAGACTGTCAGCAAATACAACTCTCAGTACCACAAACTGTTCCAGGCTGTTCCTAAAGAAGAGATCCTGATGAAAGGTACCAAGTGATGTACAGAGTAGTTATACACAGTATATGTAGCGTTATACAGAGTGTATATATAGAGGTATACAGAGTATATATAGTTATACGCAGTATATATAGAGTTATACAGAGTATCTATATAATTATACTGAGTATAATATAGTTATACAGAGTATATATAGAGTTCTACAGAGTATATATATAGAGTTATACACAGTATATATAGAGTTATACAGCGTATATAAAGAGTTATACACAGTATATATAGAGTTATACAGAGTATATATATAGTTATACAGAGTATCTATGTAATTATACAGCGTATATATAGAGTTCTACAGAGTATATATAGAGTTCTACAGAGTATATATATAGAGTTATACAGAGTATATATAGAGTTATACAGAGTATATATATAGAGAGTTATTATGAGTATATATAGAGTTCTACAGAGTATATGTAGAGTTCTACAGAGTATATGTAGAGTTATACAGAGTATATATAGAGTTATTGAGTATATATAGTGTTCTACAGAGTATATATATGTAGAGTTGTACAGAGTATATATATAGAGAGTTATTATGAGTATATATAGAGTTCTACAGAGTATATGTAGAGTTCTACAGAGTATATGTAGAGTTATACAGAGTATATATAGAGTTATTGAGTATATATAGAGTTCTACAGAGTATATATATAGAGTTATTGTGACTATATATAGTTATTGTGAGTATATATAGTTATTGTGAGTATATATAGAGTTCTACAGAGTATATATATATAGTTATACAGAGTATATATATATATATATAGAGTTCTACAGAGTATATATATAGAGTTATACAGAGTATATATATAGAGTTATAGTGAGTATATACAGAGTTATTGTGAGTATATATAGAGTTATTGAGTATATATATATATATAGTTATACAGAGTATATATATAGCATCATACAGAGTATATATATATATAGAGTTATAGAGTATATATAGAGTTATTGAGTATATATAGAGTTCTACAGAGTATATATATAGAGTTATTGTGACTATATATAGTTATTGTGAGTATATATAGTTATTGTGAGTATATATAGAGTTATACAGAGTATATATATATATAGTTATACAGAGTATATATATATATATAGAGTTCTACAGAGTATATATATAGAGTTATACAGAGTATATATATAGAGTTATAGTGAGTATATACAGAGTTATTGTGAGTATATATAGAGTTATTGAGTATATATATATATATAGTTATACAGAGTATATATATAGCATCATACAGAGTATATATATATATAGAGTTATAGAGTATATATAGAGTTATTGTGAGTATGTATAGTTATTGTGAGTATATATAGAGTTATTGTGAGTATATATACAGTTATACAGAGTATATATATAGAGTTATACAGTGTATATATAGAGAGTTATAGTGAGTATATATAGAGTTATACAGGTGGAGGCTGTCTTACTTAAACCTCTGACTTCCAAAACGTCTCTTTACTTTTAAAGTTTGTGGTGTCGTCATGCTTTCAGATCTAAAACACTCCCGAAGGCATAATTTAAAAAATTAAATCATTTTACTTTTCAGGAAAATCATCTGTAGTTGATTTTGAACAGTTTGTCCAGGACTGGTTTTCCTTGTGAATCAGACCATTTGATTCAAAAAGAAGTCTTGAAAAAAACCCTGAATTTGATTACAGACTCTTGTTGTAGCTGCTGCAGCTGTTGGTTGGTGCGTCTACAATCAGTGGTGTATTGAATAACTTTAACCACCATGTGTGCTGAACGGTCCTGTGATTTCCCTCTAGTGTATTCATGTGCATTGCTGAGAGACATCCTGCTGCAGGGGCGACTCTACATATCCAGAAACTGGCTGTGTTTCTACGCAAACCTGTTTGGTAAAGACATCAAGGTGAATGAACCAGAATTATATCAGACCCTCTTCATTTCTGTCATTTTATTCAATGAAGTATTATCTTGTCTTCCTCAAACTATTTGTATTTGATGTTCTGGAGTCCAAAAGCATTTTCCTCACAGTTTGTCCAAATATGTCCTTGTGTCGGTCCGTCCGTCTGTTACCCGTGAATGCAATATTTTCCGTTGCACCTTCAGGGAATTTCCTCAAGTTTGATGTAATTATTTATTTGCTCTCGAGGATGAAATGATTGGATTTTGGAGGTCAGAGGTCAAGGTCACTGTGTCTCACATCTTCCCCTTCTTGTAAATTTGACATCTCGGGAACGCCTCGAGGGAATTTTTTCCAATTTGGCACAAATGTTCAGTTGAACTCAAGTAAGGAGGTGATTAAAGGAGGTGATTTTATTTTAGTGGTCAAAGATTTTGGTCTTTATGACCTTCAGCCCATCCCGTTCTTTTGAACATGATATCTCAAGAAGGCCATGAGGGAATCTATTCAGATTTGGCACAAACTTCCACTTGGACTCGACGAATAAAGATAGCCTGTTATGACCTCTGCAGAGTAATCACAATGGCCAAACAACAGTCTGACTGAGAAACAGTAAAGTTAAGTATAGACACCCAGTGCCACAACAAAGCGTGAAAAAGACACGCTGTTCCACCACTGCAAAATGTGAAATAGCCACGCTTTGGCCTGTCTATGTATGACAATCACACTTTAAAAGCGTGACACTTACACACACTTAAATGTCATGTGACGCTGGATCATGTGACTACGGTCCCGCAACAAAGGGAATCAAGGACATGAGGTTCGAATCCAGGAGGCTCTACGCAGCCCATAGGTTTCATTTTTGTCCACTACAGGAAAACGTGTAACTGTCACACCTGGAAAGGCCAAAGCGTGGCTATTTAATGTTTTCTGTAGCAGACCGGTGTGTCTATTACACGTTTTGCTGTGATACCGGGTTGAGCACAGTATATGACAGACTTTTGAGGGAGACCTTGCGCTGCAGCTAATGCCTAACTGCTACCTCAGCTGAATATCTTTTACACCTGTTTTGAGGTTAATAACACCAACTTCCTAAAGAGAGCTCCTCCCACCGTTGACCTGACCAACGCTTTGGTCATCATTGAGGCCAACGTGCGTAAATCGTTCAGCCGGTCCACTTCAAGTCATCCATCAGTGCAGAAAATAACATGCTTATGACTCCCATCTCGAGCAAATGTTTTGAAAAGCATGTTAAAGACCTGATCTGTACCATGTTACTTCCCACTCTGGACCGTCACCAGTTTACATTCATAAAAACAAAGAAAGATCCACAGACACGCCTCACTCCTCTTCAGTGTTTGCTGTGACTCCACAATGTCAGATTTCACTATTTATCCTTCTGAACCAGGTCTGTATTCCCGTGGTGTCAGTTCGGCTGGTGAAGAAGCACAGGACAGCTGGCCTGGTGCCAAATGGCCTCGCCATCACCATGGATACGGGACAGAAGGTACTCTGTTAATTTGTCTGTCCAGTTTTTGACGAGTCGGTCCTGCCAGTATTTCTTGTAATCAAAAAAATGAAAAAAATGTTGCAGTAAATTTCCTCAAAAATGTTTACAATTTAGTTTATTTTATCTTAATTCTAGGTTTTGTGTGGTTGGTTTTTTTTGTAATCACTAATGATATGGATACTGCACATATTCCTAAAAATAGCTCAACATATTTTATTTCTCATCTGTTTTTTGTTTTCTGACCAATGGGCTCAGTTACAAAAAAACAACAACCTAAAAACTGAGTCCTAAAAGTGAAGCAGCTTGACTGTAATATAGAACAAACAAATATTTTTCTATATTTACCAGAAATGTGTGTACTGAGTATATAATATTGTGTTTACCATCAACTACACCAACACAGGGATCCAGCATATGATGTTTACCACTTAAATTCAAATAACACTTTTGCAACTATTTGGATGCTTTCAGCCGTCTGTTTTGAATCAGACAGACTGTCAGCGTTTGCTGAGCTAACTGTAGCCATGTTAATTAAGCTTTTGCTGCAATAACAATTCATTAATTTACCATCAGACATTTCAAAAGCATTTAGCCCACAAACAGAAAAGACAAGAACATTTTATGGATTTGAAGGTGGTATAAATACTGGGATGAAAATAGTTTTTCCATGTGACAGATTTTAAAAATGTATTTAAATTTGAAAAATTATTTTGAACAAAGTGATTCTATTTTTTGTGTTTTTGCATGTTTATTAACATGCACACTTTCAAGGAGGATCAAAGGCTTTATTGTCCAAATTTGTAAAAGAAACCATTTCCATTGGATGCACTGAAAAAACATGACATGTATAAACATATACACATTTTCAACATTTATTATTTCCTTGGCAATGGATTTGAAAGTGGCGCCTGCTTTAGAGAGTCGATGGAGAAAACTGAAAACTTCAAACCTTTTAACAACACACTGATTTTATAGACCAGAAGTGACCGCATCCACTCACTTCCTTTATGTCTCTGTGTCCGTCTTCAGTATGTGTTTGTGTCTCTGTTGTCAAGAGACAGCGTCTACGATGTTCTCCGGAGGATCTGCACTCACCTGCAGGTTTGTACATCATCTGTCTTCTTCTATAATCTAGTATCAAACAATCCTGCAGCCTGTCTTAGTCACTTTATAGAAAATATGTCTGATATGGCAGGAGGATGTCACTAGTTCCTGTTTATCTTACAGAATATCACCGTTGTTCCAGTTTCAGCCTCATCTGAGATCTTTTCTGACCTTTTCTCTGATTCAAGGTGAACGGGAAGAGTCTGAGTCTGAAGCAGTACCTGGAGGAGCCCAGCTCTCTTTCAATGGTAACAGTGACATTCACATTAAACTACATTTATTGAAGTGAAAATCGAATAATTTAAAAATATTTTCATCAGCAAATCATACAAACTGTGCTTGTAAAGCACCTTTTGTACGTGGTCGTGAAATTACAAGTACAACGTAGTACAGATTTAAAAAATGGGCCAAAATAAAGTAAAGTTATTAAGAAAATGAAAAGTTTGAACCGCGTTTATTTATTCAACAATGTGAACAAGCTTTACGCCTCTCTGTCTTTCATCAGTAGCTCACAGAGTCTTTCACTGCATCCTCTGGTGCCAATATGTAAATTAACCAGCTATAATGTTAAAATAGACAGAAATATGTTTTATGTTTGGGGTCAAACTGATCGCAGCAGTTCAAAACCTTCAGAAAAAGACTGAAATTTATATCCTGTGACGTCACAGAAGTCCCGTCGCTTATAAACTACTTTAAGTTGCTGCTTTTTGGTGTAAACGTCTCCGTCTCTGACAGGATGAGTATCCAGAGGTGCTGAAATGGAGGCGGAAGCCATCACTTCCCGCCGTCTCCTCTTCCCTCCCGGACTTACTCGGGAATTCGTCCCCCAGCCTCGCCACCGACACGCCCTTCAGCACGCACACCCTCACTGGTAGGCCCCGCCCACCGGCAGGCCCCGCCCACCGACAGGCCCGCTGTCACAGGAAGTTACCGATAACAAGATGGTGATTGTGAGATATTTAACTGTTCTCGTGTGTGCAGACAGCAGTCTGGAAACAGAGAAGATCCTGTTGACAGAACCAGTACCTGAACTGGGCCACATGGAGTACCAGCTGCTGAAACTCTTCATTCTGCTGTGAGTCCAATTAAATATCCAAAGAAAATATCCAACTCAAAATACACAGTCATCAGTAAATCACCCAGAAGATGCTTAAACTCACAGAAAACAGCAGTGAAAGTAACATCTCAGCTGTGTTTTCATGTTTTTTTTGTCCCAGAACTGCCAGCTGCTGGATGTTCTGTATGATCAATATATTCATATACAGAACCAGAACCGCCCCACAGGATCACTTTTAACTGTTGGTTTACCCAAATTAAATCGCTACACTTCCAACTGACTGATTATTAATTATTAGTCCAAATTAAATGCCAAATAATCAAGATAAGGCCTGTCAACAAAAAGGTGCTTCATCTGAGATATTCAAGGCATTATGACAAGATACCAAAAATATAGAAATATAAAGAATTTCAAAATATTAATTAGTAAAATATAATCATTTTAAAAATGGAGCTTAAAGAAGGTGAAAAACCCCGACACATCTGTACAGCGCAATGTAAAATATAAAGAGTAGTCCCAAAATAATGAATTCTTAATTTGTGAGTAAGGAGTTGTTCGAGGAAATGCACTGATCACAACATTAAAACCACTCACAGGTGTCATGTGATGCATTAAGTATATTACAGCCCAGTAATAAATCTAGCCCTTCATTTGGATAACAATGTTCAATTGTTATGCAGTTTGATTGACGGGTGTTGAATTAGTAAACCGGTCATTTTGATGACAGTAATCTTTTATAAAATGTTGCCACAACAAGTTGGTATAAAGTTTTTGAAGCACTAAAATCTCACCACATTAGTTTGGTGCATAAACCGAACACATCCATCTGTGTGTAGGACAGAGACGCCGTCTTCAGTCGTGTGATTTGGACGCAGGACGATAGCAAAGAAAACGCAAAGAAAAATGTGGAGCCGTTGTTGTGAGAGCGGTATGTTTGTTCACTCTCTCCCTCATGTCCATGCGGGACTGTGTCATCTTATGAATGATGCTTTGTGCTCTAATTCGGTTCACAGTCCCACAATAACATTCCAGAGTGAACCTCTAATTGGATCTGAGCTGCTTCCTGCTGCCTCCTCGTCCTCCATCGTTTCTGCTTTCAGAGTCACGTTCACCTGTTTCTACTTTTAACGTGTTCGGCCTCCCTGTCAGATTTGGTTGTTGAGTGTTGAGCGTTCAGACGTGACCTGTGGTTGTTTAATTCTTTCAGAATGATTTCAGTGTCTCTCTGCACGTCTGTGTCTCTCAGTGTCTTCCTGCTCGTCCTGTCCTCCTGCTATCTGGCCTTCAGAGTTTGTCGTCTGGAGCAGCAGCTCAGCTTCCTCAGCAGCCAGCCGACGCTGAGAGAGAGGTATCACTCCTGCTTTAAACTCCCAGCCTGCTGCACATGTATGCAGGTTTAACAGGGCAAATGTCCTCCTGTTATGGCTTCATCTTGTGGAAAACAGAAAAAACTACAATTTTGAAGCCAGGACTCTTAAATGAAGCTTAATAACTTAGAATGCATGATTGACTCCTGTCCTGGCAGCAGTAAAAAAGAAATAGCAGTTATAATTGGTTTCAGCAGACATTTTTGTTCTGAAGTTACTCATGTAACCACCTGGTGTAAACAGTGGATTATAGACATATTACAGGAGCTGAGGTTGAAATAAAACTAAAAAGAAAGATGTTATATGATAATACAAATGACTCTGAGGATGCACAAGGGTTGAGTTACTTTGATCAAAATCGGTTGTTAAAAAGATGGAGGTTCAACAGGACACATATTTGATATCAGTGTTAAGCTTGGAAATGAAATTGTAAATTATTGTTAAATGATAAAGTGTCACTAAAGAGAAAAGCCAACGTTTTACGAGAGAAATAAATATATAAATATATATCTATATCTATACATATTAAGCGCCAAAATCAGTTACAGTCCTTGTTTTTTTCTTTACAGGCAAAATTTACATTAATTAAATTTTGTTATATTTATATTTTTAAACTTACTTCAATTAAACATGGCTGTAGAATAAGACAGCTACAATCTTAAAGGCTTCTAATTAGAATGAATATGAAATCACTTCCATGTTGTTCAGCTGTTTCATGGAAGTCAATCATGAGGTTTTCTTTGTGTTTTTTTACTGATTTTCCAGGTGTGAAGCGGTGCCCTGCTGGCTGGCCAATCAGAGGACAGGAACCTGATGCTAAAGATGATAAGAGCATGAAGAGAAAATCTGCAGTTCTTTAGAATGACCACTAGCGGGCAGCGGTGGGAGGAGACAAGCAACCGTAGCAGCCATTAGCAGCTGAACTCTGACCCCGCCACGACCTGGTCACCCTGTCACGATAATCAGCTCAAACAGTGGACTAACCTTTGACCTCTGGCCGGGTCAGACGTGGCGTTACGCATTCTTGCTGATCCATTTTAACAATCCATCCATTTAACAAAATGAGACATCCTCGCTCTCTTTCACACATTTTAGTGCTCCATCAATTTGACATTTATTTGTAAATGTCTGAACACTAGTTTGTAAATTACAACGTGATCCATTACTTGACCGATGATGTTGGTTCTGGTTCAGATCAACGGGTTTGAAAGGGTCGGGCTCTGTGCTGTGGTCGATAAATGAACTGTGTTCGTGGGCGGCGCTCTTCAACAGCTGTGGGTCTGATGAGTCTCAGTAATAACCAATCGGCAACCATCAGTGATGTCATCATCCATCAGTGATGTCATTAACCATCAGCGATGTCATCGTTGGTTTGTGAACGTTATGAATCCTCCAGTTCAGATTCTGTCCGTCAACATCTTTGCTAGTTCGGAGCGGTTTGGAGCAGGAAGTGACCATATTTGGAGGAGTTGGGGGAGGAGCCAGCGGTGGATCTGACCGATCTGATTGGAAACCTGACGATACTACGTCCCGCCCACCGATAGCTGTAACCTGACTGTACCACAGGCCTGTCAATCAAACACGCCCCCAAAAATACATATTTTTTTAAGATAGTTTCTAATTAATGAGGGATTATTTTCAGATGGACCTCCAGAACACTAATCTGGAAGATAGAATTTCGCGAATGACATACAAAAAACTTGGAGAAAGTTTATTGACTTTGTATTTGATGAGAGAAGTTGAATGGGAGTCTATGGAGCCGGAGGCTTTTTGGAGCCGACCTCTAGTGGCACTCGCTGGTATTGCAGCTGAAGACACTTCTGGATCAGAACCATTTTACAGACCTGAAGCTACGAACTCTTTTATATCCAGACTGTGTGAATAACAGGCGAGCTAAACTGACTGAAAAAAACTAAAAACCCAGACCAGATTTTGGTGAAACAAGCTTGCTGCTCGGTGTCCTGCAACTAAATCTCTCAACGTTTCTTGTACAGTTCAGTTACGCTCTGCAGGATCATGCAGGATGTTTTTTCTGGTAACAAAAACTAAAAGAAGGCCGGGCAGAGATTTTGGGGTGAAGGAACTGTTTGAGTGGAGAGAAGCCAACATCTCTTCTGTGAGCTGAAGATAACACGAGTCAGACACATTCAGTATTTCTACTGTTTATTCCTACAAATACATCATTGGAAACTGAATGCTGTTGATTGACTGGGACAACGTGTGGACGACAGCATGGAGGACATCAGCAGTCAGACAGCAGCAGCGGAGCAACATGCTAACAGCATGCTGGCTAAAACGATGCAGGTAAACTCAGTGGAGGTAAAAGAACGTTTGGAGAAAGTCAGAAACTTAGAAAAACAGATGGAAACCATCAGAGAGGAAGATGATGACATACAAAGATGGAGATGGAGATAAGAAAGGTACAAAGGAAGATGTTTTTTGCATAAAAGGCCAACAAGGCTATCAGGGCCGAAGTTGGGGATCATTTTGAACAATTTCTTGCCATAAAAATTGACAGCAAATGATGCATCCTGTGGTTCTTTTCAATGCATCAGAAACCATAAATCTTTAGTTTTAAATCTTCCCTATTCGCAATTTTTTTTCTACGAAATAAAATTCATCGAATTACTGCAACTGACTCGGAAAAGTTAAATAACAATAATATTAGACGGCAGTTTCAAAATAAAAGAATACATTTATTAATCAAAGCTCTAACGCAGCAGAGTGCTAAATATTTTTTGAATTCACGAACAATTCAATTGGGTCCAAGAAACAGTTGCCGTGGCAACTTCACATCTATCACTAAGACTGTTTTAAACTGCCTGATATTGTTGCTGCATTTTATTCATAAAGCACCAACTTACATCATAAGTTATCTCAGAGAGCTTTACTGAGGTCGTGACCTTTCACGGCAGGAAGTAACTCGATTCCCACATGAGGGACATGAGGGAGGAAAAAGTCCAACAGAACCGGACTCAGAGACGGGCGGCCATGTTGACTAGTTGGAGTGAGGAGAGAGCAGAGAGAGAAAAGAACAGCAGAGAGAAAAAAACTTTTTTTTAAAAAACCAGTCAATAGAAACCACAAACACAGCAGTTAGAGGAAGTACCAAAATAAAAGCTGGATGAAGAGATGAAGTCTCGTCCACTGTCTCCCTCAGGTGGTCGGACTGTGTGACTGCACACTTCTTCTCTCCACGCTCTCCTCCATCTGTTGCCAGACAACATGTCCAGAGATTTAGTTTGAAACATGAGAAATTCATCCAGCAGAGGCCACCACAGCAGCCAGTTGTTGTTTATTTCCCAAATATATAGGATATTAACTCTTAATTGCAATTTATAATGATTTTTTTTTTTAAATGATGTAATAGAAATTTGTGAGCAATTCTTTAAATAGCTTTTTGAAAGTTTATTCTGTCAACAGAATAATTGTGTTTTGTTGATGAGATGTTGATCAATCAGATTATAAATCATAAAGTGTGAATATATCACAGTTCTACTCTGATGTATAATAACACTGGACTGAATTATTTTCTCTTGGAAGCTTCGTTTCTATCAAGTTCGACTTTTACTTTGAAGGTGATAACCGGAAGTCTGCCTAGTTACAGTGTGTGGCTCACTACTGACCGGGACACGAGCAGCCTGTTGATTGGACAGTGTTGCCAAACGTAAAATAATTTGCACGATACTTTATTCTACGATGATCAGTGATAAAAAAAAATAATAATAATTAAAAAAAAAAGAATTAAGAATATTTAGTCATTTTATAGCTTAATCTCATTTTTCTTAAACGTAACATGCTGATTTGGAACCAGCTGATTATTCAGTGTACGATAACATGTCAGTAATATATTCCAGAAAAGTGACCCTGATCAGATCAGAGCTCTGACTGTCATCGTTCACTACTTCTTCAACTTTGTTTCTGTATCCTGACAGTAATCCAACCATCTTTTTACTTTTACGTCCTCGGGGTTAGTTGGATTTCTTCTGCAGGAGATAAACCTGTTGAATGTGTGTTTACGCTGCAGGATGCATGTTGTGTGGTGTCGGCCTGTAGGGGGCGCTGCGTGCAGCCACTTGTTAACCTGTGGATGCACCACGACGCAGACTTTCAAAGCGCTCTCAGATCAGATTCTCGGAAATGTTGCCGCTCTGCTGGCTGGATTTAAAATGTTTGATAGTTTCTCTTAAATTATAATATTTCTGAAGGTCGCCTGGTTTGCAGCATCCGAGGAGTCCGTCTGTCCGTCGGTCCGTCGGTCTCCCATCCAGCGGACCTGTGCGGAGCTGTTTCTCGGTTTGATTTGGGAGGAAGTGGTCCGTCGCCCCCGCTGAGCTCAGCTCTCTTTACTTTTTGTTTGTTGCAGCGGAAACTGAAGCGAAGTGTGCGGAGAGCTGCAGCAAAGGAAGAAGCTGCTGCAGAGGAAGAAGCTGCTCCGCGCCGAGCTTCTCTTCTCTCATCTGAAGACTGAGGAGAGTTTATTCTTCAGCGGAGCAGGAGGAGTGAAGCAGTTTGAAGAGGTGAGGCCGCACACGAGGCTGGTATCTTCTTGTTGTCATGTACAAAAAAAATAATCAAAAACAAAAACAAAAAAACAACAACTCCAAACGAACCTCACAGCGGAGTTTGGAGAAAATGACATGTTGTTTTGTTGCACAAATTTTAAATAGAAGCTTTTATTACGGAAATGTTTATATTGTGAAAATCCCTCAGAAGTTACTCATGAAGGTCAGAAAAGACTTTTAACATCGTAAAACCAGTTTGAGTCTGCAGATCAGCAGGTGTTTTATTCCTTGTTGATGAAGGTTTCACAGATAACTCAGAGGCTTCAGACACAGTCGTCCTGCAACCTGTAGAATTGCTGTCTGTAAATATACACACTGCTAAGTTCTTGTAGATTGTTGCGAAAGTGTGAAATAGACACGCTCGTCCACCACAGCCAAACGCTGGGCGACGCCTCGGTGTGACAGTCACACGTTTTCCTGTCTTGGATGAAAATGAACCCAACTGCGTGTTTTCAAGCGTGAGATTTACAGGGAAACAAATCAGCAAAAACACGCGGGTGGCGTCAGCGAGGATTCATGATTGATGCCACCAAGTCCTTCCGTTTAGGACATTTTTATAGAAACTGATTTCGGATCTAGTCTTCAATTCAAGGTGGTGTCTTCAAACTCCAAAAACGAAATGAGATTTTTCATAGTTGACGATTTGATTGTGGATTTTTTGTTGTTGTGGTTGGTTTTGTTTTGTTTTGTTCTTGATCAGCTGATTCACAGTTCTAGGCCTGCAGACTAAGTTGTTTCTTTTTTGCCAACAAACTGACAGGAAAAAGTGTTTTAAATGGATTGTCAGGGATCGACTGACGGTTGCTTTAGTTTTTGTAGATAAAGTTACAAGCAGCTTACAGTGTGTTATGAGATCGAGGGGGAAGGTTAAGTTAAGTTTCACATAAACAATAATAATCACAACACATTGAGAAATCGAAGCTGATAGTGTGTCGTTCATGTTTCCTGTTCTCACTCATTCTGTATCCATAAGACAGGTTTGGATCAAATTTAAGGGGATGACGTCATGGTTGGAAAAAAGCCCCTGAAGGATTTAATGGGAGGGAAAACCCTGTATACAGTAAATACATGTGTGAGTCAGGACAGACGACCACGAGGCGCTAATTCTATTTGTTTAGTTTTTCAGATTTTTTTTTGTGGCTTCCTTCAGTTTGGACCGACCACAAAGGAAATGTGTTGAAGGACAGCAGAGGAACTATCTGCATTATTCCATCTGCATTTTCACCACTGCGGTTTAACCACTCGGCCACTGGGTCGTTCTGCATTTAGATTTATAAGATGACGCTGCACCAGATAGTTCTGTTTGTCTCCATGTTGTTCTGAAAAGCTTCTCTTTTGAAAGCAGAAGGAAGGACTGTTCAGGTTGACCTTTGACCTGCAGGTCAACCTGAACAGGTGAGGCTCTGCTCAGAGTCATAAAAGCGTTCGTCATGACGACCATGAGAATCCCTATTCTTACTCAGATCTCTCTTTCAAAGTCAAATCCTGTCACGCTGAAGAGATGAACCAGGCAGAAAAAAATTATAATGATAATAATTTTAAAAGAAAAGGTCAGTCGAGGACAATGGCAAGAAGACGGTCTCAAGGTTTCACTTGTTCGTTTTGTTCGGGGCAGTTTATCCTTTAATCTATCTATACCTCTATATAAATATATACACACACAGAAACACACACTGAAAAGTGAATTTCTTGCTTTAAAAAAGAAAAAACCCACTTGTTGACAGCAGGAGTGTTGTTAGATTAATGTGTGAAGTGACCGTATTGAACACAGGTTGAAGTGATGACAGACAGTCGGGGATGTTTTCACGGCTTCTGACCTCAAGTTTCTCATTATTTGAAAATTTTACGACCTTCTGCTGCTGAACTCCAGTGAGGACTGAGTGGTTTGTCCCAGAGGATTTTGGGAAAATCCTGACTGCACCACAGGCCTGTCAATCAAACAGACACGCCCCCAAGAACAGGTCTTCTTGAATCTTCTTTTCTAATGAATGAAGGATTATTTTCAGATGGACCTCCAGAAAACTAATAAGAAGGAGTGACTTTAGCTAACAACACCGAGATAACTGATGGACACATTTTATTCACTTTGGATTTGATGAGAGAAGTTGAATGGGAGTCTATGGAGCCGGAGGCTTTTTGGAGCCGACCTCTAGTGGCACTCGCTGGTATTGCAGCTGAAGACACTTCTGGATCACAACCATTTTATAGACCTGAAGCTACGAACTCTTTTATATCCAGTCTGCGGGGACATGGGGTTTCCCAATGATCAGACGGTTGGTGGTTCGATCTGTTGCTGCAGGTCAGCTCTGTTTCCACTGGTGTGTGAGTGTGTTGTGTTGTGAATGTGGTTGAATGGGATGCAAACTGTAAAGTGCTTTGAAACTGCTGTGATCATATGAGTGCAAACCTTTAACCTTTTAAATAAACAACAAGCAAATCACATGCAGCTGCAACAAACCCCTAAACAGTCTTAACGGCACCACTCACAGGATTCATCTGATTAACGTAAAGATACGCAGTCTTTACGGCGAATGCACGTGAAGCATGTGGAATAACGTGACGTGTCCCAGATCTCATTTATCACCTTCATCACCTGTGGAACCAACTGAGTCGCAATAAAACCGCGTCGTCTCTGAACGAGACGCACCAGTGAGATAAAAGCTTTAATTCAGTTACGTTCTGAGAATAAACAAACTCTCGCGCTCCGTCTCTCTCAGTTTCTAATTGCATTAGTCCCCGAGTACTTTCTCATGACAAGGCTTCTGTTGAAGGATTAGCCCACACGCTAACACGCAACTGACGTAAGCACAAGAAACTCAGAGGTTTCAGTTTCTTCTCGTTGTGGATCAGAGAGTTTTTCACATTTCATGTCAGCTTTTGTCTTTTGGTTTTCCAGTTAGAACGCCACGTCAGCCTGAATTCTCCTGTGTGTGTGTGTGTGTGTGTGTGTGTGTGTGTGTGTGTGTGTGTGTGTGTGTGTGTGTGTGTGTGTGTGTGTGTGTGTGTGTGTGTGTGTGTCTGTCTGCCTCTCCACATGTTGCTGTTTGTGGTTTTTGTACAGCAGAAAAAAGTGCCGTCACATTTTCATAATTTCAAATTAGGGGGAACTTCAGCAGGTCAGAAACAGTACAAACATTCTGTCCCCTGTTTGAACTTATATTTGAATAAATATCGAGTGATTGCACCTGTAAATGTACACATCTTACAGTTCCTAACCTCTTGAATCTCTTTTGGAGTTAAAGTTAGAATAAAAACAGACTAGTGATGCATCTCAAGGAGTGAACTGACCACACAGACTGAGTGATATGTTGTGTTCCAGATGAGAGACTTCCTTCAGTACACTAATACTGCTCTTCCATGTCAGGACTCTTACTGTGGAGACAGATTAGTGTTGTTTCAACTCACACTGACAGGAAATGACCTCATCATGTGACCACATCAGCCTCCAAAACATCTGCAGCTTCAATTATTTTACCCAGAAATCAACATGTTTTTGTGTCCTCTGTTTAACACTCAATAAACACTCTGATTCTTCTGTCCAGCAGAAGAGAAGAAACATGTTGTGTTCAGGAACAGCTGCAGCTTCATCACACGCTTTTAATTTGAAAATCCTTTATGGCCCCGCCCCCTGCCTCTACAGAGCCAAGATGGCGACCGTTTAGGGTGAAAGTGTTTCTCACTTCTTCTTTGGAGCGTTCTGAGTGATTCATCCTGGAACTGGTAGTGTTCTGATGGTTCTGTACTGACAGAGAGAACACACTGATGGACTCAGAGTAGAGAGAGTTAGTACACAAGTACAACATCTGGAACACAAGTACAACATCTGGAACACAAGTACAACATCTGGAACACAAGAACAACATCTGGAACACAAGTACAACATCTGGAACACAAGTAGAACATCTGGAACACAAGTACAACATCTGGAACACAAGAACAACATCTGGAACACAAGAACAACATCTGGAACACAAGTGCAACATCTGGAACACTAGTACAACATCTGGAACACTAGTACAACATCTGGAACACAAGTAGAACATCTGGAACACAAGTAGAACATCTGGAACACAAGTAGAACATCTGGAATACAAGCGCAACATCTGGAACACTAGTGCAACATCTGGAACACTAGTGCAACATCTGGAACACTAGCGCAACATCTGGAACACAAGCGCAACATCTGGAACACAAGCGCAACATCTGGAACACAAGCGCAACATCTGGAACACTAGTGCAACATCTGGAACACTAGTGCAACATCTGGAACACAAGCGCAACATCTGGAACACAAGCGCAACATCTGGAACACAAGCACAACATCTGGAACACAAATACAACATCTGGAACACAAGTAGAACATCTGGAACACAAGTAGAACATCTGGAACACAAGTACAACATCTGGAACACAAGTAGAACATCTGGAACACAAGTAGAACATCTGGAACACTAGTACAACATCTGGATCACAGCATTGTGTATTGGGCTGTGAGCGTTTCCAAAATGTTTGTGACCTACGGTCTGTGAACGCCTCCTGAGCAGCACGTTCAGAGTCGAGCATCAGAGCTGCTCGTGTGTTGCGTCCTCTGACTTTGATCTCTAACTTCACCTCCAACAGAGTCGGGAACACTGAAAACTTCCGGCTCGACTGTCTGGCTTGAGCTACGATGCCGGCGTCTGTTGGTCTCGACAGATGTGAAGTAAACTCAACCTCACAGACGGGTGTGATGTGACAGCGGAGGAGGATCTGACGGAGGGTTGACCTTTCAGTCGATGTGCTAACACGTTTGTTCTGGAGTGAATCGTCTCATCAAATATTGATTCTTTTTCGCGCGTGTGTGTGTGTGTGTGTGTGTGTGTGTGTGTGTGTGTGTGTGTGTGCGTGTGCGTGTGTGTGTTCCTTTTAACAGCAAATGTGGTGAATGGTGCACAGATGGTCTCGTTCTCACACATCCTGTCGTCCTTGACACAAGCCTTTTTGAAGCCTCTCAGATATGGTGTCACTCTCACACTCGTCTGAGGAACGAACCTTTCGTTTGGTCTACTGGCCTCGCTTCAAACATCGACGTGGTAGAGTTGCAGTAGAAAACGTGCTGTGGCTCTTTTGGATTTCCCTAAAACCAATAATCATAATCATCTTTGGTGGCTTAGCACCAGCCAAGGAAGCAGTCACTCTGACATTAAAATGGCAAAACAGGTCTGAATGACCCAAAACCTGCCAGCCTCAGCATGTAGGTTTCCAGCTCAGAGGTTGTTGTTTCCTGTTGCGACGGGGATTTTTACAACCGAGAAATAGAAAAGGAAGAGAATGTTGGGCAGCGTTACTCGGCCAATTGTACCAAGCAGCAACCATCAGTGATGTCATCAACCATCAGTGATGTCATCGTTGGTTTGTGAACATTATGAATCCTCCAGTTCAGATTCTGTCCGTCACCATCTTTGTTAGTTCGGAGCGGTTTGGAGCAGGAAGTGACCATATTTGGACGAGCTGGGGGAGGAGCCAGCGGTGGATCTGACCGATCTGATCGGAAACCTGACGATACTACGTCCCGCCCACCGATAGCTGTAACCTGACTGCACCACAGGCCTGTCAATCAAACAGACACGCCCCCAAAAACAGGTCTTCTTGAATCTTCTTTTCTAATGAATGAGGGATTATTTTCAGATGGACCTCCAGAAAACTAATAAGAAGGAGTGACTTTAGCTAACAACACCGAGATAACTGATGGACACATTTTATTCACTTTGGATTTGATGAGAGAAGTTGAATGGGAGTCTATGGAGCCGGAGGCTTTTTGGAGCCGACCTCTAGTGGCACTCGCTGGTATTGCAGCTGAAGACACTTCTGGATCGGAACCATTTTACAGACCTGAAGCTACGAACACTTTTATAAACAGTCTGTGGTTTAAACCAACATTTTGGATCGAGTCAGTCAGCCGACTGGAACGACAGTGATTCAGGGAGATAATATTCGCTGGTGTCTTCACTGAACTGTTTACGTCTTCATCTACTTTCTGGTAAAAAAATTAATTAAAAAACAATAAATAAATTAAAAAAAAAGCTTCTAATGCAGTACTTCTGATCACCAGTGATGATGCAATAATTTGTAAATGTGCATAATTTCCTGCTCTCTCTTGATTGTGGCCGCTACACCAGCTGTGCTCAGATGCTCTCTCTACAAGAAGGTCACTTTTTCTATGGATTTAATGAGATCCGCTCGTCACAAAGCAGAACCTACTGGAGCTGTACAGTGAAGGTTTACTTGCTGATTATGCACTTAAACTTTGCTTTCGAACTCTCCACAGCAGCGGGGTGCATGATGGGATCGTTCCGGCGTCCCAGGCCTCGGTTTATGAGCTCTCCGGTTCTGTCGGACCTCGCGCGGTTCCACGCCAGCTCACCTGCTCTGCAGATCTCCAACACCACCGTGTGGAACAGGTCAGAAAACCCGTCCCTCACCTTTTTACCAGAAAATATTTAAACACAAGTGTTTGCTGGAGAAGATTCAACTGTTTCTACATTTTCCTAATAAGTCCGGCTGAAATGCAGAAGACAGATTAGATGCGTTGCCGGGAGCAACGTGTCCACGTCGGCTCACAGTGTGAATACCAGGCGTTATCAGTTGTCTTCATGTCCGACCCCATAATCCCACAACACAAAGCTCAGATATGATCGTTACCTTCATCCTGCTGTTAGCAGAACCGTGGGCGCCTGCTTCAGGCTTTGACTTACAAATTAATATTCAACCCACTTCGTAGAAAATACAGAAATATAACTTAGGGTCGTTTTCGCCCAGCCCTTCCTCGAGCACTTTTCAATTGTGTCATACGTGAGATTACAGGTAGGTTCAATATATTTCTTGGTATTATCCTCAGTTCCTCGGTGTGTTGGGATTGTTTCGGGTCTGGCAGTCGTAGCTCACACCTTCTCCGAGCCTTTGGCCCGTTTCCGTCTCTCCTTACCACTGAGCAGGATGTTTAGTAGGAAGCTGAGGTGGCAGCCGGGTCACATCCTGTCAACCAGCTAAGCCACATGCAAGGACATCACACACTGAGCCGACCCGCTTCACAATAGGTGCCAGCAGTCAGAGAAATAAATCCTGTCCAGGGGAAGTTTCTTTGATTTTAAAAGTTGAGTTTAAAGTTCCTCAAGTCTGTTTTTTCTGGATGTCAGTCATGTTTTCTTGGTAACGTGAAATGATGAGTTCACTTTTGATTTTTTTTTTTTTTATTATGTGGGAATGATAAAAGACAATCTAGACAAGAAGGAAAAATCATGGAAATTTTGAAAATGGCAATTTCCAAAGTTTAGGAAAGGTAATAAAGTATCTATCTATATCTATCTATCTATCTATCTATCTATCTATCTATCTATCTATCTATCTATCTATCTATCTATCTATTATATATTATCTATCTATCTATCTATCTATCTATCTATCTATCTATCTATTATATATTATCTATCTATCTATCTATCTATCTATCTATCTATCTATCTTTTATCTATCTATCTATCTATCTATCTATCTATCTATCTATCTATCTATTATATATTATCTATCTATCTATCTATCTATCTATCTATCTATCTATCTTTTATCTATCTATCTATCTATCTATCTATCTATCTATCTATCTATCTATCTATCTATCTATCTTTTATCTATCTATCTATCTATCTATCTATCTATTATATATTATCTATCTATCTATCTATCTATCTATCTATCCATCCATCCATCCATCAATAGGAAAATCTAGACAGGTTAAACAATACTTTAAATACTCTGTGTGATTATCGGCAGAAATGGAATCGAATATCCATGATTAGATTTTTTATTCGTTTGAAGTCACCGGAAACAATGAATGTTTGTGTTTTTGCTACCTTAGAATAAGACCTTCATATCTCGACAGGGATATCTACCAATGACGCCATGTTACACCGCCATGTTTCTACTTCTAATAATCCAGAATGAACCAACCAAACACAACCAACGCGAGAGGACTTTCTTCCAGAGATCAGAATCTGGCTCTCAACTGGCTCTTTTAGCAACTTGTCGCCCTTTGACCTGATGTGTGTTTGTGTGTCTTTCAGGGTCCAATCAGCCGTCATCAAGGTGTTCCAGGGCGGAGCTCTTCAGACTAACGAGCTGTTCACACTTAACGAGAGCATCAGGTGACAAAAAAAACTCTTTTTCTCTTCAATATAACCTTTTAGATTCAACACAGAAAAAAAGTCAGAGAAGCAGCAGACATAAAGCGTCAGCTGAAAGACACACGGAGAAGAAGTGTGCTGCAGGAGAAACATGGCGGCTTCCTCCTTCCTCCTGATCTCCTCTGTGTCTTTGCAGATGGCTCCTGAAAACCGAGATGGGCTCCTTCATCACAGAGTACCTCCAGGTATTTTTACTTGCTCTTGTTATTTTATTAAATTGTGAGTTGAGTGACTGAGTTCATGTCAGCGAAAAAGTCCAAAACAGAAACCAGCATCTTTTTATTTTCAATGTGCAGAGGAAACATCAGTTCGTGTTGATGTGGCCACTCGGCTTCCTTTATCTCTTTATCTGTGTGGGACAATTCAATTTTAATCATTAGTCATTAGATGATTGGATGGATTTTTGAGGATAATGTTGGTATCAGTGTAGAAGAATGATAAAGAATATATATGAATTCTAAATAAATAAATCACATAACGGGACGTAGTATCGTCAGGTTTCCAATCAGATCAGTCAGATCCATCGCTGGCTCCTCCCCCAGCTCGTCCAAATATGGTCACTTCCTGCTCCGAACTGCTCCGAATTAGTAAGATGGTGACGGACAGAATCTGAACTGGAGGCTTCATAATGTTCACAAACCAACGATGACATCACTGATGGTTGATGACATCACTGATGGTTGATGACATCACTGATGGTTGGTGACAAACTACGATACCAATTTTTAAAAAAGTGACTTCACCCTTCACTGATGAGATTTCATTCTTATATTTGATCATATTTACTGTATTTTCCTTTATTTTCAATGCCAGATTCAGTCCTCCTAAACATGGATGACACCAGTCTTGTACAAACTTATAGAAATGTTTTCTGAGGTTTTGTTGCTCCAAATTACACCTTAAGTTCTCTAGAGTTTCTCTCTTGGATTTAAGTCCATGTTTTATTGAATGCATTCTGACTTTTTTCTTCTGCAACTTATGTTTTCATTGTATGCTGTGCTCTGTCATTAAGCCCAAGATTACTTACTATAAGCCTGTTCAGAGTCAGCTGTTCCAGGGGCAAGAAGACCAAACAAAAAGAGAGTTGTTAGTGGTTCAAGTCTGGTTGCCCTCGGCAACTGAGAAACCATCGGCACAGTGCCCCGTCATGAGAGAAGAAAGCTCTGAAAGCAAAGATTGATTTCAGCTGGGCTCGTTCTCTGCAAACAGATGTGTGCTGCGTAAATGTGGCGTCTGTCACAGAGACGGTCGTCTCATGTTCAACACGGCAAATAAACAAGAGCTGCTCTTCACCATCTGATTTAAAAAGAAATCCTACGATAGTCAATACACCAAATAACTTACTCACAAGTACTGTGTGTTACCTGGTCACATGATTGATAATATGATTAATCATTTAATATCATACTTTTATGAGGGTATTCACGTGTCTACAGTATTAAAAACATTTCACCAACAGCAAATAAACTACTTATCATCTCGAAGACTGTGGGGGGCGGAGCCTATCACACCTGACATTGGGCTGGAGGTGAAGGTTCATCCTGGACAGGTTGTCAGTCAGGCGCAGAGCAAAAGCAGCAAATCTTTGTCAATGTCGTGATCAGAAATATAAGACTCGATCCATAAAGATGCTGTCTCGTGAAAACATGCAAATTTAAGACAAATTTAATGGTGATCAGAGCTTTGTTGTTTTTTTTGTAAAATGTTGTATTTAATCTGTCTTTCTGTGTTTGCGTTTCAGAACCAGCTGCTGCCCCGAGGTCTGTCTGAAGTCCTGGACCACATGGCTCTCCACAGCGGTGACTCGGGTCAGTGGTTTCTAAAGATGATGAACTTGTGTGGGACATTTTCTGACAACAACAGAGAAGAAAAGAGGAAAAATGTCCTTAACCCACAAATAAGTTAGTTTTTTTTATACAGAATTTAAACTTGCAGAGGGAAATATTTGGTGAAGCAATGCGGCGTATATTTATTGCTATTTTGTATTTTTAGTGTTTGTCAGTCCCTTCAGGATTTCACAACGTTTTTATGTGATTGTTGTTAAAAAAAAATCATTTTGTGGCGGATTTTCAAAAAAATTGTAATGTGAGTTTTAAATGAGTTTTTTGCGTAAGATTGCAGGAATTAGAAAAAAAATGCAAGTTGAGAAAGAAAAATTTGATTTCTTTCAAAGCTCTGCTTAATAAAGGAATAAATCTGTAATCACTACCTGTGATAATAATCATGCTGCACGTCACAGAAATATTATAATATTATAAAATATTTATTGAACTTAGAGAACCGTGGAGATAAAAGGTCCTTAAAGCTCCTAAAAGCTCCTCAAAGCTCCTCAAAGGTCCTAAAAGCTCCTCAAATGTCCTAAAATCTCCTAAAAGCTGCGTATGTTTCCAGAACAGACGGTCTGTGACTGGAATATAGAAACAAGGACTACATCAGCTGTCAAAATAAGAGCTTTAGATGCTGTTTAATTCATGTTCATTCAACACATAGACCTGCTGGATGAAACAAACAAAGAGACGTCTCTGACAACTGGACGTGTGGACAAAACTCATTTAACATCCAGTAATATGGAATCACTTCCTTTGATCACAAACATTTAATCACTTCATTTTAATGTGAAGAACACATTTCACTTCCTGTTTCTCCTCTTGTTCCTGTTCCTCCGGTGAACAGAGTTTTATTTGGTGATGAAAACAGAGACTTACTGGTTGTGAATGAGGAGTTATTGTTGTTCATAAAGAGAGGCTGTGTGGTGCAGTGGTCGGCACCGTCACCTCACAGTAAGAAGGTTCTGGGTTCTGGGCCTTTTCCTGGTCCTGTGGCGGACCAGCGACCCAGCGACCCGTCCAGAGTGTGATCCAGTCAGCTGGGACGGACTCGTATGAACCAGCTGCTGCGTCTCCACAGGTGACGACCAGCTCGTCGTCCTCGCTGACGTCTGGGACCAGTTTTTTACGGAGACCCTTCCGACCCTGCAGGCCATCTTCTACCCCTTCCAGGTAAAACACACACAGCCTGGGTCGAAAGTGTCTCATCATCATCATCATCTTCATCATCATCATCATCATCATCAATAATTAGTTGAATTGTAGTAAACTTTTCGACAGATACTGACATCAGAGGATCGGAGCAACGATGAGGAAGTTTTCCTCCTGAAGCCGTCACATGTTTGTTATTAAGGATATCAGATGTGGTCTTAAAGTTATTTTAGAAACGTTCACAATTGTTCTTAATTGTAGGAATGTTTAATGCTCTCTAAACTTTGATGTTGTATTCGGAAAAATATACCTGTCAATTGAAGAGTTAATATTTATTTTCCTCTTGACATTTTGCATTTGTCAGAATAACATTTTTGTCTACGGTGTTTTGGTATTGTTTTATCTTTTATCATTATCCTCTTTACATCCACTTTTCATCACAAAACAAATCAGGTCGTCATAGTAACCGCTCAGTCGGTGTGCCTTAGTGTGGTTGTAGAGGAGCTGAGGTTAAATTCAAATCCTGAACTCATCCGGGATCATTTGAGTGGAGCGGTCAGCGGATTAACCTGCTGAGCAGACTGAAGTCAGCTGCTGCTGGAGTGTGTATTTATTTCACTGTCTGTGTGTGTACTTGTCATTTTATGTTTACACATTCATTACGGGAACCTTCTGAGGATAAAAAGCAAGTCCCGATAAATCAATACATTTCAGCGTGAAGACTTAAGAGGTAGCGGTTGGTGAAGTTGAGGTTACGCAAGCGGAGGTCATGGCAAGTGTCCAGGAAACCGATCGAAGTTTGTCTGCAGTGATGGAAACATGACTCTGTGTGTGTGTGTGTGTGTGTGTGTGTGTGTGTGTGTGTGTGTGTTTCAGGGTCAGGAGCTGACTGTGAGGCAGATGGCTCTTTTAGTCTTCAGAGACCTGGTTCTGCTGAAGCTGCCCCTGGAGGAGACTCTGGGAACTGCAGCCTCTATCCCCCCATCTGTTACACAAATGCTGCTGGTGTTACAGGTAACCACGCACACACACACACACACACACACACACACACACACACACACACACACACACACACACATATTCCCTGCAATCTTCAAGGATTATTACAGCTTGTTTTCTAAGTTCTATCAGTTTTTAGCCCGTTTTAAATCCCAGCTGACCTCGATGGTCTCCAACATGTGGCTGACATTACATCCCACTTTGTATGCAAAAATAAATAATAATAATAATGTGTTAGTGTGCCTCCACTACAGCTGAGGTATTATCACATATCACAGGGCCGTATGTCCTGACTGTGAGTCCCTGGTTTGGACGCCCGGAGTCATTTATAACATTTATTTCCCATCAGGCACTAAACACATATTTTCAAATTGCTGAGTCATCCAGTTTCTCACAAACATGGGGCTTCATTCACCGACCGCATTTAAGAAGAAATTTCTTCTCAAATCCCCCTTACGCCGATTTTCCGCAGATTCTGGCGTTCACCAATGTTTTCTTATTTGGGATTCTTTTCTTTGTTAAGAACAAAATCTACAAATCAACAGCACACTTACACACATCTGACATGTTGGTGCCAAATTATTGGTATTTGCGTTTTCTTCAACTTATCATTTTCTTGAACTGTTAAATTATGTTGTTGTTTTTTTCTCATATGTAGAATGATAAACCATCTTTCTTCTAATGTTTGCATGTACGGAAATAAAAAATTCTAAGTTGAATTGATATAATATTTGCCGGACATCTAATCTGACTTCATAGCCTGCTTTTATTATCAGAATTATGAAAAATATTACAAAACAGTCAGCAGTGTTTCCACTAGAGATGGGACAAGATTTTTTTTATATTTAAAAAATCATTATATAAAAACTCGATTAGTATTCTTATTATCCTTAAATATATATTTGCCGAGTTGTTTTTTTTTACTTCAGAGTTATAAAGTAGTCTGTGTTTGTCCGTCAGGGGATCCACGAGTCCGGCGTTCCCAGTTCGGAGTATCAGCAACTGGAGCGTCTGGTGGAAATCGTTGTGTCTCCGTATCTCGGCAACGTGCTGCACAACAGAAACGGGATCGTCATAGGTCGGTGTAGTAACTACAAATTAAACTTTAAATAACTTTACTGGTGTTGTTCCACGTCTTAACCGTTCACATTGTTACTTATCATCAACCAGATTCTTGGATTGACTCTACTGGTAATATTTTTTTTGGTTCTCTCCAGTTTCTATTGGAAACACCAACATCTGTCACTGGGATGTTTTTGGCAGCTAAAACAAACATTTCAGAGTTATTACAAAACAACTGTAAAGCCACGCGGCGGCATCAGAGATCAGCTCTGACAGAAATATAAAGTTCTCTGTGACAGACGGACGGACAGACTGAAGAAAGGTTCAGGGTTTTTTTTGTTTTTTTGCAGGTAATGATCTTAAATGTTTGACAAGCGCCCGACTTCCTGAGCAGCTCGTCAGCTTGTTTCAGAGGTCAGAGGTCAGCTCTTTAGGAAAATGCTGTTTAAATCCTCTCGGCGGAGGCGAGCCGCTTAATCTGCTGCTGCATTGAAGTTTCATTCCAGCGAGGTGGTTTATTAAGGTCATAAAACGTAATCTGTTTCTTTCATAATTTCAGTATAAGAACTTCAAAAACTTCAAAATGTCTTAACTTCGTGACTCCTGAACAGTCAGATCACTGCATCGACAGTAGAGTCATCCGACGACAATGAATTTATAAAATGTTATTGAGAATTATTATTATTATTACCATGTCACGTATTAACTCGTTTCCCTCTCCTCCTTTCTGTATTGTTTTTGTAGCTCGGCCTTTTTTTAATACTCAGAAATTATTCCTTTAGATTGTACATTTTCATATTTATTATTCTCGTTAATTGATTATATTCAGAGATCTCTGACGGCGCGTTGAGACCGACGTACAAACTGTACGTGAACAGTGATGAGCAGGGAAACGTCTATCCAGCTAACATATATGCTGTCTAAAGATTTAGGAAAATAAACTTTTATTGAACATAATAAAAGTATAATTTTTAAAACAAGTATTGACATTTATGAAACAAAACAAAAAATCTGTTATGGTTGTATTTAGTTTTCTGAGCGATATCAGCCTCCAGGTCCACTCGGTGTCGTTCCTTCTCCCAGTTCTTCACTCTTAACCGTTCTTTTCCCAGAATTAACTTACATCACGTCACACGTCACTGGTCATTTTACTACGACTCTACTTTGAAAAAATGGGCTTTAACACGATTTTGAGAATTTTTGATTGGAAATAACAGGAAATATGTGAAGTGATTTTTTTTTTGTTGTTGTTGTTGTTGTTGTTGACTGCAATGAAAAAGACTGAATTGATTATGTTTTCTAATAAAAATCCAAATAAATAAAAATTATATATATATATATATATTAATTCTTTAGGCGCTGGAAACTTTTCAGAGCATGTTTGAACTGATTTGAATCAAGGCACAAAACTTTTTGATCTTCACTGGTAGACCTGCACTTGTCTCATGAAAATAGAGTCCTTAGTGTCGCAAACTCTGAGGCAAAAAAAAAAGCTTGGGTGTGTGTGACCTACATGGCACACCTTTTTGAATGACATAATATTTCATACTTGAATTTATAACCGTGATAAAAAAAAAAAAAAAAAGCTGACGTGTCCACTCACTCATCAGTTTTCTGTTTCTGTGTCTCTCCTCGACCAGAGTCCTGTCATCTGAGGTCATCTGTGTCGTTGCTAGGCGACCCGTCCCAGCCCGAAATCACCGTCAGTCAGCACCTCAGCTCGTTGGACTCGTCGTCTCTGTCTCCGCTGGTGGAGCAGGAGGGGGAGATGTACCTGGAGAAGGTCGGCGACGTGCGGCGCCACACGGTGGCCAACGCGCACTCCGACGTCCAGCTCTTATCGGTATCAAACATGATGCATGCTGGGACGGAGAAGGACAGCACGGTAGGAGGGCAAGAGGGATGCATGAGTACCCGGCCGTTCTCCAGCGAACCGGACATGGTGGAGTCGCCGGGCGGCTCGAGAGACAACGGACACGCGAGACGATACAAGATGGAAAATTACAGGATGAGAGACAAAACGACGGGATAGAAATCACAAGGTGGGAAAACAAGGAGACTGCAGGAACAACCTGAATTTTAGAAACTGATAAACTACAGGATAACAGAGAAATAATGATGACACAAAATGAAGTAATTAAAAGGGCACAACTGGAAAAACCATCTCAGGAAAAACAGAAACAGTAGAGTGAAGGATGTAATAATAATTTAGACAGAATCTCTCTGACCTGCCTTCGGGGTTTCACTAATATTACTGCTGAATAAAGATTATTAATGATAGAAGATATTGAGATATACAGTTCTGTATCAGTCAAAGGGTTAGACACCTGTTCATTTCAAGGGTCTTTATTTATTTTTTACTAACTTATACATTGTAGAACAATTCTCAAAAACCAAGAAATAACTGAATTATTATTAAAGGAATTATGCAGAGAGAGAAATGAAGTAATAAAGTATGAACAAAGACAAGTATTGTTTAATTTCACTGATTCCTATTGAAAATAGCTTCATCAGCTTCATGGATGAACCTGGAATGGTTTTGATTTAACAGATGCCACATCAGGTGTGTTGGTTTTGTCCGATTCTACTACTGTAATAATCTCTATTCTGGTAAGTAACACTCAACTATGTGAAGAGAAACAACAGTCCATCATTACTTTACGACCTGAAGACCAGCCAATCCAAAATAAAAAATCAGTGCAGTACAAAACCATCAAACACTACGAAGAAACTGACTCTGAAGTGGAGCTTCAAAAAAGGACGAGCTCGGATGTTTGTCTGCAGAGACGCATACACGCTCAAAAAATAAGTATATCCCATTCAAATTGTTGCTTTTTCTGACGTACTGAAACAAACAAACATTCGATTCGCTTTGAAACAGAACCTTCAGATAAATGTGACGCACCACAAGACATTTTAAACAGCGACCCAACTTTTTGGGACGTTTTTAGTTGATAGTTTATTAACTGTGGAAACAGTTCATTTATGGCTTCCTAACGAGTGAAATGTTATACATTTTTACATGATCTCTATATATTTGTTTTATTGGTTTTGTTTTTCATCTCGAGCAGATGTGGAGAGCTGCAGAGGTAAAAAAAAAAAAGGAAATTAGACGCTGAAAAAATATTTAAAATGAGAAATAACTGAGATTGTTGATGACTTTCAAATAGTCATCAAATCATTAGAAAAGCAAATTGTTTATTGACTTATCTTAAAAAAAGATATCCCTTCTCTCGTCCCGTTACTAAAACTGTGCACAATGTTTAGAGAGCAGACGGTCCATGAACAGATCAACAGTTCGCTTTGTCACCAGACGAAGAAAACAAACGATGTCTCTCATCTCAGCGATGCCACGTCTCCCCTCTGCTGTCAAAACGCAGCAACAAGAAGCCTCGTTACCATGACAACACACTGATTATTGCTAGCTTTATATTTGTCTTTTTATTTATTTTTTATTATAAGTTACAATTAGAGTTAATATTCTATATACTGTAGTGTCGGGATAGTAACTGTTCTCCCCAGAATGCCTAGAGGTTGTTCGGATGTTCATAGTAGGCACCATAAATGACATGAGTTTGACATCAATGTAATTGCCTGTGATTGATGTGTGTTTGTGTGTGGAAGTCAACGGCATGTTCTTGAGCCAAATAAAGAGTCAGTCCTGTAGTTGTGTCTGGAACTCTGGACCGGAGCTAAGAGAGAGTTCGTCTCTCTGCTGCATAATCTGACTCCTCACAATATATTGAAATAAACAACAACTGGCTGCTGTGGTGGCCTCTGCTGGATGAATTTCTCATGTTTCAAACTAAATCTCTGGACATGTTGTCTGGCAACAGATGGAGGAGAGCGTGGAGAGAAGAAGTGTGCAGTCACACAGTCCGACCACCTGAGGGAGACAGTGGACGAGACTTCATCTCTTCATCCAGCTTTTATTTTGGTACTTCCTCTAACTGCTGTGTTTGTGGTTTCTATTGACTGGTTTTTTTAAAAAAAGTTTTTTTCTCTCTGCTGTTCTTTTCTCTCTCTGCTCTCTCCTCACTCCAACTAGTCAACATGGCCGCCCGTCTCTGAGTCCGGTTCTGTTGGACTTTTTCCTCCCTCATGTCCCTCATGTGGGAATCGAGTTACTTCCTGCCGTGAAAGGTCACGACCTCAGTAAAGCTCTCTGAGATAACTTATGATGTAAGTTGGTGCTTTATGAATAAAATGCAGCAACAATATCAGGCAGTTTAAAACAGTCTTAGTGATAGATGTGAAGTTGCCACGGCAACTGTTTCTTGGACCCAATTGAATTGTTCGTGAATTCAAAAAATATTTAGCACTCTGCTGCGTTAGAGCTTTGATTAATAAATGTATTCTTTTATTTTGAAACTGCCGTCTAATATTATTGTTATTTAACTTTTCCGAGTCAGTTGCAGTAATTTGATGAATTTTATTTCGTAGAAAAAAAATTGCGAATAGGGAAGATTTAAAACTAAAGATTTATGGTTTCTGATGCATTGAAAAGAACCACAGGATGCATCATTTGCTGTCAATTTTTATGGCAAGAAATTGTTCAAAATGATCCCCAACTTCGGCCCTGATAGCCTTGTTGGCCTTTTATGCAAAAAACATCTTCCTTTGTACCTTTCTTATCTCCATCTCCATCTTTGTATGTCATCATCTTCCTCTCTGATGGTTTCCATCTGTTTTTCTAAGTTTCTGACTTTCTCCAAACGTTCTTTTACCTCCACTGAGTTTACCTGCATCGTTTTAGCCAGCATGCTGTTAGCATGTTGCTCCGCTGCTGCTGTCTGACTGCTGATGTCCTCCATGCTGTCGTCCACACGTTGTCCCAGTCAATCAACAGCATTCAGTTTCCAATGATGTATTTGTCGGCTCTTCTAAAAACAACATGTTTTTGGGACGTCGTTCAATTCTGTGCTCGTGAACGTGATATCTAACACTTCCATGATGCGTTTACTGTCAGTGAAGCCATCCGGCCTCACCAAACATATTTGTTTGGTTGTAATTCAAAAATGAATCTTCATCCAGACAAAATTTCACACAAATGTCCCATAAAATGAAAATAAAGAAGTGATGACGTTTCATTTCGAAAAGAGACATTTTGAAATATCAGCCTCTTTTTTTTCTCTCTGACCTTTTGCGCGCCAACTTTTATGTTTTTGGGACCTGTATTGATTTGTTAGTGTGTTAGTTAGTAGTTAGTTAGTTAGTTAGTTAGTTAGTTAGTTAGTTAGTTAGTTAGTTAGTAGTGAGTAGTTTAGGCAGAAAATGGTGCATGTGCCAGCTTTCTTGATGTATTGCCTAAATGGCCGTATATGTGTTTGCATCTGAAATGAGCCCAGCATTGAGCCACCAGGTGTTGCAGTCAAATTTAACCAGATTTTGTCCCAGTGATGTAAAAGGACATCAGGAAATGGTTGCTATGGCAACAGCAAACAAATCAGTTGAGGAATTTGTTTGGCAAAAGCTACAATTCAGAGACACTTGTCTGTAGTTGTGTAATTGTTGGTCCTGGAGTTGGAAGTGAGTTTTCATAAAGATGCTGCATGAAAGGAAACCAGATTTGTACCAGTTATTTAATATGACATTAGTAAATGGATGACATCATAGTGGTGAACTATAATTTATCCTTTTCATATGAAATGTGTTAACACTGCAGTAAAATATACAGATAGCTCCTGTGTCTTTTTATTTTTATATCGAGAAACAAAAAGTACAAATAATTCACATATAATTCATCTGTAATTATTAACCCTCAGAGCGAGTTCACAAATTTGTAATATATGGAGCTCATTTTGTTCTTTGTGATTGATGGCAAGCGACCTGGAAAGATGAAGCCAACTTTTCAAACAAGCCTAAGACTGAACACAAAATAAGTTAGAGTGCAGTT
This sequence comes from Embiotoca jacksoni, assembly GCF_022577435.1. Lineage (NCBI taxonomy): Eukaryota > Metazoa > Chordata > Actinopteri > Embiotocidae > Embiotoca > Embiotoca jacksoni. The sequence goes on along the minus strand of NW_027185381.1, from coordinate 1,955,146 downwards.
AAATGATTCACTTTTTATTGTTGTCACTGGTTGTTCTTCCAAACTAGAAAAGGCAGCACACTGTTTAGAAAACTTTTGGATGTCCATCCCACACGGTTTGTTTTGTAAGGACATTATTTGACTGAAGTTGTTTCTATCTATGCAAAGGTAGCGTCTGCCCCCAGCTCAGTCCGAGAGGAACAAAACAAAATCACGACTCGCTTTTCCTCCAGAAACAAAACCGGACCAGGATGGAGACGATCGTCTTCGCGCTGCTCATCGTCTCAAGTGCACGCTGCCTGTCTGCAAAACATGTCTTCATCTCGATCTCAAAGAGGTGGTCGGGAGCCCAGGATTACTGCAGGCACTACCACACTGACCTGTCACCCGTAAGCAATGAGGTGGAGATGCAGGTGCTCAGAAACTCTCTTAATGGGAGGCAAGGAGGATGGATCGGTCTGCTCCCTGATGGCACTGCAGCTAGATATTGGAACGGTGATCAATGGCAGTTTGCCAATGAAAACATTTTTTTTAATTTCTTCTGCTTGAACCTGATCGTGGTGGAGGAGGAGAAGCCCTGGGAGGAGGCTCTGGAGCACTGCAGGGAGAACCACGCCGACCTCACCAGCCTGCTCTCCGAGTCCGAGACCCTTCTGGCCCTGAAGGAGATCCAGCAGGAGCCGCACGTCACGGAGCGGGTGTGGATCGGCCTGCGCTTCCTGGGTGACATCTGGCTGTGGGTGAACGGCGACCCTCTGAAATACGAAGCCTGGGAGAGAAGTCAGGACCACCAGTGTCCTCTGTTGAAGCGCTGCGGAGCTCTGACCAAAGAGGGGCTGTGGGAGAGCTGGGACTGCAGCGAGAGACTCCGTTTTATCTGCACCTGAGTGAGACGGAAGAGAGAAGTTGTACAGTAATAAGAAGTGTGGGTAAAATAATGTCGATTTTCCAAGTACAGTTTGTTTTTTCACATCAGCAGATAATAATGTTGCAGTTTTTTCTCATTTGAAAAAAGTTTCCCTGAGCTGCAAATTATCATTCAGCCTGTTGGGATATTTAATGTTTCTTATTTCATTGCAAAACCACAGAGAATCTTACCAAACGGAATATTTTCATGATCAATAAGTTGTGCTGGAACCACCAGAAAAAGTCTGACACCTTAAAAAAAAACCAAAAAAAAAAACCATCCATATCATAAAACAAAAAACAAAACAACAACAACAAAAAAATCACCAAAATTGATGAGAAACTTGCAAAAGAAGTTGTTAAAAAACTAAATGTGTTTTAATTCATTAAAACACATTTAATTTGTGTTTAAATTTCCATCTCATTTTTCCAAATGTTTATAAAACTATAAATCAATTATTAATTGGTAATGGCAAACTGTTAATATGAGTTTGTGTGTGTGAGACGCAACAATCATTTCCATTTTCCTTCACTCTTTCTAGATGACATAAATATATTGTTAACTGGTGGTGGCTTTTTATTTAAAGATATAATCAAAAGGAAATCTTTTTTTCACGTTTGAAGAGGGTGTTTTGAGATTCCAACATTATCTAATATATTATTTAAAAAGTCTATTGGCCTGATATTACGTCATGCGACTGCATCGGAGGGCAGGACTTAAGTCAGTCTCACGGTTTAGGAGACAACAGTCTGCTGCACTAAACCTCTTTTCTTCTTGGCTGTGAGGATGGAAACGTTGGCGTGACAATTGTGCAATTCTGTGCTAGGTTATGTTTACAATAATACAACATATATATATGCCATATCATATTAATTATATATAGGTCGTATTATCAACTATTAATCCTAAGGCGTAGACGAAAGGCTGTGTTTGTGAATGAAGGTGTAGACAAAAGGCTGTGTTTGTGAATGAGAGTGAAAGTACTGTGCCAAACCAAAAGGTCACAGGAGGGGGTCTGCAACCTGTGGGGTCACATACTGTTGTTCTTTGAGGCATAAACAGGAACAGACTGTGTGGAGGACTCCAGGATGTGAAGGAAGACAACCACCACCTCCTCCAGCCAACAAAGGACACATCAACACACATGACTTTTTGGTGTCTGGACTATAAGAAGATGGTCAGGGAAAGTCAGGAGGTCAGACTTCATGAACTGACACATACTCTGTTGTTGTCAGGGAAACATAGTCTGAACCCAGAGCTCTGTAAACTGGTTATTCTGCTGCTGTTAAATAAATATCTTGAAGCCTGACATCTTCTCCTATTGCCTCATTAAAGAACAGGCAGGACTGGAGGCTGACACATTTTGGTTACTAGCATGAGCCCAAGTCCAACACGCTCCAGACTAAAATATCTCAGCATCTCGTGGACAGTCTGTTCAAGAATTGCAAAAATCCTTCTTCAACTGTGATGTTTTCTCCTTTTTTTTTTTAATTGTAAATTAAATATCTGTGTGCTACATATTATTCCATTTATCATTTAGCTTGTTTTTGTGTAAGCATGAAGTGATGTGTTTTTTCTGATCCTTTGTTCATGATCTTTCTTGAAATTCAATAAAATAAATCAAATTGAAAGAAATAAAGAAAAACAAGAGTAACTGCCTCGTAGTTGTATGCCCCTTCGATATCCACTCAAGTTATAGTTTACAGGCATGTCTGTCCAAACTGGTTCAAAATGCAATTTCATTACTGACAGCACAGAAGATCTGTAACTTATAGATGGATACTGAGTTAATGACATTAACACGATGTCAGAAATTCAGGCTCTTTCATAAATGTGAAATATGGTCACAGTCTCCCCTTCTGCTCCTCAGTTCTGGAGTTCAATAATAGACAGAAATGAACGTGAATGTTTTTTTTGTCATAATTTACATATACAGTGGTGTGAAAAAGTGTTTGCCCCCTCCTGTTAAAACATAACTTAACTGTGGTTCATCACACCTGAGTTCAATTTCTCTAGCCACACCCAGACCTGATTACTGACACACCTGTTCTCAATCAAGAAATCACTTCAATAGGACCTGCCTGACAAAGTGAAGGAGACCAGAAGATCCTCAAAAGATAGACATCATGTTGAGATCCAAAGAAATTCAGGAACAAATGAGAAAGAAAGTAATTGAGATCTATCAGTCTGGAAAAGGTTCTAAAGCCATTTCTAAAGCTTTGGGACTCCAGAGAACCACAGTGAGAACCATTATCCACAAATGGAGAAAACATGGAACAGTGGTGAACCTTCCCAGGAGCGGCCGGCCGACCAAAATTACCCCGAGAGAGCAGCGACGACTCATCCGAGAGGTCACAAAAGACCCCACGACAACATCCAAAGAACTGCAGGCCTCACTTGCCTCAGTTCAGGTCAGTGTTCATGACTCCACCAGAAGAAAGAGACTCGGCAGAAATGGCTGCATGGCAGAGTTCCAAGACCAAAACCATCGCTGAGCAAAAAGAACATTAAGGCTCGTCTCATTTTAGCCAGAAAAAATCTTGATGATCTCCAAGACTTTTGGGAAAATACTCTGTGGACTGACGAGACCAAAGTTGAACTTTTTGGAAGGTGTGTGTCCCGTTACATCTGGCGTAAAAGTAACACCGCATTTCAGAACAAGAACATCATACCAACAGTAAAATATGGTGGTGGTAGTGTGATGGTCTGGGGCTGTTTTGCTGCTTCAGGACCTGGAAGACTTGCTGTGATAAATGGAACCATGAATTCTACTGTCTACCAAAACATCCTGAAGGAGAATGTCCAGCCATCTGTTCGTGACCTCAAGCTGAAGCCAACTTGGGTTCTGCAGCAGGACAATGATCCAAAACACAGCAGCAAGTCCACCTCTGAATGGATGAAGAAAAACAAAATGAAGACTTTGGAGTGGCCTCGTCAAAGTCCTGACCTGAATCCTCTTGAGATGCTGTGGCATGACCTTAAAAAGGAGGTTGGTGCTGGAAAACCCTCCAATGTGTCTGAATTACAACAACTCTGTAAAGATGAGTCGGCCAACATCCCTCCACAGCTGGAAAAGACTCATTGGAAGTTATCACAAACGCTTGATTACAGTTGTTGCTGCTGAGGGTGGTCCAACCAGTTATTAGGTTTAGGGGGCAAACACTTTTTCACACAGGGCCATGTGAGTTTGGATTGTTTTTCTCCCTCAATAATAAAAACCTTCATTTAAAAACTGCATTTTGTGTTTACTTGTGTTATCTTTGACTGATATTTAAATTTGTTTGATGATCTGAAACATTTAAGTGTGACAGACATGCAAAAAAATAAGAAATCAGGACGGAGGCAAGCACTTTTTCACACCACTGTAGGTTACGTTGGTCAGTTCACGTTTGACCACCAACTTCTATTCAGGTCATCCGGTCAGCCCAGTAACATGCCAGCGCCCTTCCTGAGATATCACATTCACAAGAACTGGAAAGACTTGAGATTTACAGAGGCTGTGACCTCTGACCTTTCAGCCAAATTCTACATTGTTGAGGCCGAGTGAACTTTTGTGCCAGATGTGAAGATCTTCCGTCCAGGCGTTCCCCAGATATCGATCACAACGTAAGGTGACACAGTCAGTGGGTTCAACCCGTTAAAAAAAAAAGAGTAAAAATGAACTTGAACAAAATAAATTGCAGCTGTGGCTTCAGGTTCAGTGACGTTTCACTCTTCAACGTCATATAGAAGCGACGCACAGCCGTGTTTTGCAGGACTGGTAGTGCGCGTGCGCAATGACAAGAGTCCTTGGCTGGTCGGCCCACTGTAGGTTACTGACTGGAGGGGACGCACACAACATGCAGAGCTGGACGCCGTTATACCGCTCTCTGGCCACGGTAAGGACGGTTGGGTCACCCCGCTGACCAGCGCGTGTTGTCCGGGTCGGTCCCAGCGGGTTCGACTGTGTTGATCACCGGACCGGGTGCTTTGGGCCCGGAGGCCTCGGCCTGTCCAGCGGGTCAACAAACACCGAACTCCGCCGGGAAAACCTCCGATCGGAGCTGTTCGGTGTATCTTCGGCTGAATACGTCGCTTAGTTTCATTTTGTTATGTTTCCCAATTGTGTTCATGTCTTTTGTTAATTTCGGCATCAGTATAATGAACAAAAAGCCCGTAGTTCAATAAAGAGGACTTGGGTTGTCACGTGTTCCTCTGAGGTTTCTGGGAAAACACATCATTAAAAGGTGACGCTCGTTTCTTCCCACTGTAAACAAACTGTAAACAAAATGTAAACAAACTAAACGTATGGGGTTTCGTCCTATTTGCATTCGGCTCATGTTTGAACGGTCACCGGATGTAAAATATGTACGTATTTGACTTCACAGTTCTCTGAGTCATGTCGGCATGCTAAGCTAGTTAGCAGTGGTTATCTAACTTCCGGCTCCGGGAGATAAACATCTCATTATACGAGATTATTCATCGCTTTTCAGAAGATTTTAAGTTCGGACATATTTATTTGCAAATAACTTGCAGTCAGCTGCACGAGGAAGGTGGAGGGGTTGCCGGTCCGACACCCAGCGCTGCCAGCTGACAGGGCTGCAGATACAAACACATTTTCATTATTGGTTCATCTGTTGATTTATTTTCTTGATTAATTGATGAGCAGTTTTGTCTTAATAACGTCAGGAAATGTTAAAAAAGAAAGCTTGATTGTTTCCAGGCTGCAGCCTCAACCAAAACCCGTTCACTTCATCACAGCACTGAAGAACAGAAACTATACTCACATCTAGAAGCTCAAACCAGAGGATTATAGCACTTTTCATTAAAACAATTACCACAGTAGTTTGTGATGAATTTGTATTATTTCTAGTATTTATGAATTGATTAATGGTTACAGCTTTATTTATGGCGTTGTATTGTTGTTTGTACACGCCTGTCTGTAGTGTGGAGAGAAGAAGCTGTATGAGGAAATATAAATGTAGAAAACAAACACCAAGTAATGAGATCCCAATAAAGATCTCTTTGTAGTAAAGGTGAATCTGGTTCGATCAGTTTGACTTTTTCTGCTTTCAGTCTGTGAAATCGTCTGACTTGCTCTCAGCATTGATAAGAAACTGATTGAAAACCATCTGTCGATGAGGACAGATTATATGTAGTATAATCTGTTTGTGTATATATATATACATATATATATATATATCATCCAAATTCTTCCCCACCTCTTTCCTTGGTGTTTTAGTTTTGGGTTGTGATGCTGTGTTGAATGTTGGACTGCCTGGTTATGTATTTTCCCGTCTGCCTCGCAGCGCGGCCACCATCTCCCCTGTAAACTGCACGGCGCCGCGGCGCTGTCCGTCAGAACCTACGCCGACAAAGCAGCAAGTAAGATGACTGTAAATCTTATCGGTCTTCATCAACGCCATGTTCTCGCATGAACTTTAGCCACGTGATAGAAGTCTTTTTAAAGAGTATAAGTTTATAAACAGAGTACACCTTCATATACAAGTATTTATGATAAAAATGATATTGTGTGAAATACAAGCGTGCAGCTCCTGTATCTTTCTGCTCTTTTGCTGGTTGTTTCTCACCATATATTTAACAAAGAAGAAGACTGAATTTAACACGATTCATTAAAAGCATCAGTAAGGTTGCTCCTGAAATCCATCTCTATGTTTCGTGGCACTGAAGACCGTCTTCATAGGAAATCACCAGCAATGACACGCAACGAGTGATGGGAATGTTTAGAAATACACAATACAATGAAAACATAGTGAAACATTCGACGTGGAGCGGAGCATCGAAAGGGAAATCACAAAATCTGACTATGACAAAAACAATCAGACGACATGTATAAATTATCTGTTTAATCTGATCCAGCTTTTCAATAATGCCATGAATGGAAAAGTGTCAAAGTTGAGTTGGGCAATTTTCAAATGTAATATCCAACTCTGAATCATCCTTCACTGAGCTACTGTCAGCAACTGTTCTTCTGGTTCCTTCAAAATAAAAGCCCTGTTGAAGCAGTGGACCTTTACTCTGAAAATGATCCGCTGATCTCCCCGGACACAAACTAGCACACTTTCATCGTGACCGTAAGCTGGCGACTTCTCTGCGTCGCTGTTACGGACTCTCTGTTAAAAGCCGCTGTGTCGCCCCTCTGCAGTTGACGCTGATGTCACGGTTGTGGGTTCGGGTCCCGGCGGCTACGTCGCCGCCATCAAAGCCGCGCAGCTCGGCTTCAAGGTAGGCCGACATCCCCAAAACAATATCACGCACCCGGTTTGTTCACGCCGACACGACAGGAACGTTAACGACACGCCTGTTTCCTTTGACAGACGGTGTGTGTTGAGAAAAATATCACGCTGGGTGGGACCTGTCTCAACGTCGGCTGCATCCCCTCCAAGGTAACAAACCTCCCGATCGACGTTTTCTTTCTCCTCCAGTTGAACGTTTGAGCTTCATCGTACAGGACGACGTGCGATCGGAGTTTAAAACTCGAACCATCGGCTCGAGAGGGAAAGTTTCTCTAAATTTTGAAGTTTGGGCCAACGAGACTTGTGACATCCCAAATAGTTTGGATATCGGTCCCGGTTACATTCACCTAATGAGCATGTGTGGATGGTTAAAACTTCTGACATCCTTCTCAGATCATTTTTTTTATTGAGTGAGAAGCATTTGATGCATTTTCAGGACTTTTTTACAGGATCATTTAATTATTTGTTTACTTTTTTGGTGGAAAAACCACATCAGATATAAATTATGATTATTATTATTAGCGGTATCCTTTTTACATCTTAAAACATAAACTTGCAAATGTTGCTCCTTATAAACTTTGTGAAACAGTGTTGTCTGTAATAAACACAAAGATTCAGCTTCACAATCAAAAACAGGAAGAATAAATATGAATTCATTTTTCTAAATGTGCTGGAAAATTACAGGAAAATCCCATTTTTCAGTTTTCTAAAGTGTCGCAGTAATCCAGTGATTAGTTGTCTGGACATCACAAATAGCTATTGGATAATTCTGCACACCTTAATTTGATCAAATGTAAATAAATAGAGGTTAAAAACGAGGCTCAGAAAACAGGCTCGACTCGCACATTTAATTTCTCAGTTATCTTATTGGCTCTCAAATTGTCATCGATGAATCTGTCAGATTGTCAGAGGTGATAAAATACAGCAGCAGGAAGGAAGAAGATAATTTAACTTTATCAATGAAGGGAAAAGATTGATCGACTTAAAAAATTAATAAAAACATGATGTAAATGTTGAATGCTGTTTTGTTTCTGCAGGCTCTGCTGAACAACTCCCACTTGTACCACATGGCTCACGGCAAGGACTTTGAAAGCAGAGGCATTGAGAGTAAGAGTTGACTTTCTGACATTTAGTGTCGCTCAGCGAGGCGGTCCAGGCTGCTCAGTGGCTGTCGGGTTGAGAATTGAAGATGAATCTCCAGCAGAGATAAATGTTTCTCACATTTAGAGGTCTTGGTTTGTCCAACCGACAGTCAAAGATACCCAGATGTTGTGTTTAGGTTGATATGATGACAAAGGATAGAAGAAAACCTTCACATTTAAGAAGCTGCAGCCGGAGTACGTTTGTCAGATTTGAGAAGTGGGAGGGGCCATTTTCAGGAAGTTCAGGAAGTTAAAAATTCCATTAGGGCAGCACGGTGGTGCAGTGGTTAGCACTGTCGCCTCACAGCAAAAAGGTTCCGGGTTCGAATCCGGTCCTGGGCCTTTCTGTGCGGAGTTTGCATGTTCTCCCTGTGCTTGCGTGGGTTCTCTCCGGGTTCTCCGGCTTCCTCCCATCATCCAAAAACATGCACCTCAGGTCAGGTTACCTGGCGCCGCCCTAGTGGCAGCCTGCTGCAGCATCTCCCCCCTGAGAGCCCCCCTGCTGTAGTGAAGACATTTCCCCTCGGGGATTAATAAAGTGAATAAAATCTAAAAATTAATTTTATTTCCCCTACAAAATGTGAGGTGACTCGCAGACGGAGCATTTCTGTAGCAGTCCTGGGTCAATAATCAGTCAGACTCCCAAGATGCATTGTGGGAAAAAAAAAAATTAATCAAGGAGTTTTAAATTCTTCCATGTGAGCCGCTAACGTTACGAGAAATATAAAGTTTTTGCCGTTGAGAAAATGAACCCCAAGTATCGTAGAAATGTACTTCATGTACTAGAAATGTACACGTGTGTAGTTGGAGTTTGCACAGATGTAGAGTGGAGGTGCAGATGTGGTGTGGAGGTGCAGATGTGGTGTGGAGGTGCAGATGTGGAGTGGAGGTGCAGATGTGGTGTGGAGGTGCAGATGTGGAGTGGAGGTGCAGATGTGGTGTGGAGGTGCAGATGTGGAGTGGAGGTGCAGATGTGGTTTACAGGTGCAGATGTGGTTTACAGGTCCAGCTTCATGTCCGACCCTCAACATTATCTTACAGTACAATCTGTGGGGGAAAAGTAGATTTAGTTCAGTTTGCATTTCCTTTTGACAATATTTGTAAAATTTGCAGAACAATTTGATAGAAACGGAGCTATTTAACGTTTTATTAAATTCTGTAGTTAAAGAATAAAAAGAGTTGTTTGAAGCTCAGATTTGTTTAATGATGTCATACTCAACAGTGGAAGTGAACACCACTGAACTAAACTTTACAATTAATCTGTTCGTTAATTATCAGCCAATAAACTGAACTTGCGTGAACATTTGAACCTCGACGGAGACGAAGTTGAACGTTAGTAACTCGGCAGTCGTTACAGCAGCGAACATGAACGCCCTCGTGAGGATAAAAGTGCTGATGGAAGTTTCCGTGTCTCAGTTTCAGGCATCTCGTTGAACCTGGAGAAGATGATGGCTCAGAAGAGCGGAGCGGTCAAAGCGCTGACGGGAGGCATCGCACATCTATTCAAACAGAACAAAGTCAGTCTCTCTGCCGGAACGTTTGTTTCCTGACGTTCAGAATCGCAGGTTGACGTTGTGACTTCGCCCCCGACAGGTGACCCACGTCAACGGCTTCGGGAGGGTGACGGGGAAGAACCAGGTGATCGCCACGGTAGCGGACGGCAGCGAGCAGGTCATCAACACCAAGAACATCCTCATCGCCACCGGCTCCGAGGTCACGCCCTTCCCCGGCATCCAGGTACGAGCGCCTTCCTGCTTCACTCACTGAAACCTTTAGAAACACAAAACGTTCGAGTTCATGACCTGAAGGGATTTTTAATAAAAGAGAAAAATATGAAGAAACGGAAGAAGTGCCGTGAGATTCGCTCGCAAAACTTCATTCTTCACTGTAAAACTGGGATGTGCAACGTTTCTCTAATCAAATAAAACATCTTCAAAGTTTAAACAAAACAATGACAAACACTTTGTAGGTCTGAGGGGAGCTTTGAATCAAAGGACAATTGTGTGTCCATCACTGCGATGTTATTTCAACCATCGTTTGTAATGAATATTCTGTTCCCTCCAGGAAATCTTGTGATCACAATAATTAATGCAAATTCAACAAAAAAAATTAAATTCCCGTGATTTTTATCCGCAAAAAATATCGTCAGCAGAAACTGTGCTGAAAGTATTAACATCATAAAGAAAGTATTTTCAAACAAAAGTCACTTTATTAATAAAAAGATCTTCTCATTTACAATCAGAAAGACTCTGCTCCTGTTTTCATCACCAAATAAAACTCCGGAGGAAATATTTGAATAAATGAATGAAAAAATATGAGAACAGGAAGAGATTATATATTTATTCCTTTATCAGGTAGTGCTTCAAAAAAAAAAAAAAAATGTTAAATGCATTTTTGTTTCTCGAAAAAATGTCCACAAATTACATCGCAATTTTTGAGAAAATCCACGGCCAAATCAAACATTTTTGATCGCAACAATCAGAAAAAATGAATAGAGTGAGAGTGTGTTTAAACATGTTGTGTTGTGTTTGGATAGATCGATGAGGACACCGTGGTGTCGTCGACGGGAGCGCTGTCCCTGAAGAAAGTGCCTGAGGAGCTGATCGTAATCGGAGCCGGAGTCATCGGAGTGGAACTGGTCGGCATCGCTTCCCTCTGATTCACATTAATCTTTCTGTGTGACCTCGACAGATGGACAACGAGGCCCGGCTCAATAAGCACCAACGTTTCCTGCTTTGTCCTGTAGGGGTCAGTGTGGCAGCGTCTGGGCTCCAAGGTCACAGCGGTGGAGTTCCTGGGACACGTCGGCGGCATGGGGATCGACATGGAGATCTCCAAGAACTTCCAGCGCATCCTGCAGAAGCAGGGCGTCAAGTTCAAGCTCGGCACCAAAGTCATGGGCGCCACCAAGAGGCCCGACGGCAAGATCGATGTGACGTGAGTGAATCGGACGGCGTCGGAGAAACGGCTCGAACTTTGTTTTGTTTGTGTTGCTTGTCTGTAACCGCCGGGGCTCGATGTGGGTTTCAGAGTGGAGGCGGCAGCCGGAGGGAAGAACGAGACTCTGACGTGTGACGTGCTGCTGGTCTGCGTCGGCAGACGACCTTTCACCCACAACCTGGGTCTGGAGTCTGTTGGCATCGAGCTGGACAACAGGGGTCGCATCCCTGTCAACAACCGCTTCCAGACCAAAGTACCCAGGTACCTCTGAGCTCCGGCCACGACTCACCTGTGTGATGTGACTCTGTAACACGGTTTTAATTCCTTTGCTCTGATTTACTTTATTTACTGCTGTAAATGCATTGATAATGAATTAAAATAGAAGCTGCTGACACATGAAAATGATTTATATTCGCTCCTTTAACGAGACCCGTCAGTGACATCTGTCCCTCCTCCTTCAGTATTCACGCCATCGGTGATGTCATCGCCGGGCCGATGTTGGCCCACAAGGCCGAGGACGAGGGCATCATCTGCGTGGAGGGCATGGCCGGCGGCGCCGTGCACATCGACTACAACTGCGTTCCCTCGGTCATCTACACGCACCCGGAGGTGGCGTGGGTGGGCAAGACGGAGGAGCAGCTCAAAGAGGAGGTGAGCTTTCAACAAGGGTTTGCTTTTGTGCAAAATTAAACCTGCAGAAACAGATCTATTTTTTTGGGCATCTTATGGGGCAGCAGAAACAAGTTTTAAACACGACATTGACGTATTATCACCTTTCAGTTTGAAATGGTGACAAATCAAACCGTTCTGAAGCTTTTTGTCCAATATTGAGTCTCTTTCAGCTCCGTTTTTGGTCTTTATAACCGACTGGATATAAAAGTGTTTGTAGATTTCCGGGTCTGAAAAATGAGGACTTAAACTGCAATACCACCGAGGGCCACTAGGGGCTGCCTACTGAAAGTTTCCGGCTCCATAGACTCCCATTTAACTTATTTCAAGAAATACAAAGTCAATAAATAGTTTCCACGAGTCATTTTGATGCCATTTGTTAAAGTCACTCCTTTTTTGTTTTGTTTTCTGGTCCATCCAAAAATAATTCCATCATTCATTTGATATCAGGTTTCAAAAAGCAGTTTTTTGGGGGGGCGTGTCTGTTTGATCGAAAGACTTGACAGCAAATCAATGAGCTGAAACTCTGTGTGAGCTAGACAAGTGATTGTTTCTACATTTTTCTTCTCAACGGTATTTGTGGAATAATCAAGTGAACTATATGACATCACAGCGATCCGTGAGGATCCAGCAGTATTCACATCATTCAGCAGTTTGATCTATAAGCTAAGTGTCCCAGTAAACCAAGGCAGGGAACCAACATGCACAAAAGCAGGACTTCCAATATCAGTCCCTCTGGGAAACGGGATCTTGCGATCACAATAATTAATGAAAATTCAAACAATTGCCACAATATTTGCAGGCGTTTGCAATTTTTTTTAAATCCCGCGATTTTTCCGCAACAAATGTCGTCTGCAGAAGCTTCACTGAAAGTATTAACAACATAAAGTAAATCTTTTCAAACAAAACTTTTAGCTCAAAGTTTTTCTAAATTCAATGATTAAATATAAAAAGATTAGAACTAAAATATTTCTGTGATGTGCAGCATGATTATTACAGAAGGAAGTGATTACATATTTATTCCTCTATCTGGAAGGGCTTAAAAAGAATATCTCATTTTTCTTTCTCAACTTGTAATTTTTTCAAATTCCCAAAATTTTACACATAAAAAAACACGCTTAAAACTCAAATGTTTTTCGAAAATCAGCCGCAAAATCAAAACATTTTTGATCCCAACAATCACAAAAGAACTCTGGATAATCCTGGATGGACTGATTTATAGGGTTATATGAAATGCAGCTCTGTTGTGAAAAGGCTTTGTGAGATTATATGACCTCGACCTTACTATTGAAATGAACTGACTCACATAAATCTGAAATAAAAAGTGTAATATTTGAAGCACAGTTGGTGTAAAGAGTAGCAGCACTCTCAGGTTGCTTGTAAATGTACATAAGTACACTACTCCAGTAAATGTAATTAGTTTCTTGCCACCAATGAAAACACTCGATATAAACGGGTTATATTTAGTTCCTAGCAGCTTCAAACTTTGTTATGAACACTTTCAACCAGATGATGTCGATATTTTCCCACATTTTTATATTTTCATCAAGTGTTCAGTAATAATGTGTAAGTGACAAACATACAAAATAAAAAGCCTAATTCAAATGACAGTGTTTTACAGTGTAAGTCTGTCCTCCTCAGGGTGTCCCCTACAAAGTCGGCAAGTTCCCCTTCGCAGCCAACAGCCGAGCTAAAACCAACGCCGACACCGACGGCATGGTGAAGATCCTCAGCCACAAGGAGACGGACAGGATGCTGGGATCGCACATCCTCGGACCTGTAAGAGCTCTGAGAAATCAGGGAAAGCTGCCACCGAGTGATCAGACGCCTCTCGAGACATTTCAGCTTTTAAACACTCTGCAAACCCCAAAACACATCTTTTTTCCCGTCTTGCTGCAAACTTGAAGTTATTTGGTGTGTAGTAAAGGTTAAGTTGAACGCAGACTATAAACATTATTATGGATCTGGTCCAAACCTCCGTAACGCACGATATCAAACCCAGGAAGTGGCTCATTTTCATGGGACACAACCTTCATTTGATTTTAGTTCAACTGGACTTCTCTTGTTCTGAAATATCAAAATGTTATGAGTGCAATGTGTAGTCGTATAGTAACAATATCACGCTGTAATATTACACACCAGAAAACAAGTCAAACAGAGAAGTCGATATTTTTAGTTCCTGGCCAGCGCTGGATTGAAAGATGTTTGTCCTGCAGGTGGCGCCAGAGGAAACGCTTGTGTTGTTGCTGAAGTCTGTACGGTGGCCTTTTTAGGACATGTTGTCTTCAACAGTCAGACGTAACTGAAAATGAATGTAACAATCAGTGTTCAACAATGTTGGTCTGTAACAGTTAGGATGTTAGAAATGAACACGCGTGACTGCGGAGTCGCTGCGGTTAAATGTGAGCGTAGCCTCCGATCTTTAAAGGAGGAGCTCGAACTAACGGCTGCTGGTGTGTTTTCCCTTCAGGCAGCCGGAGAGATGATCAACGAAGCTGCTTTGGCGATGGAGTACGGAGCCTCGTGTGAGGACGTCGCCCGGGTCTGCCACGCTCATCCCGTACGTACCGTCCACCATCTTGTCCCACGGCACAGCGTCTCTCAACCCAGATTAATTGAATCTGTTAAGAACTAATTCTGACTGAGACAGAAAGTTTATTCATTTGTATTATTCATCTTCTTTGAAGGCCGATTTGATTTTGACTGTTTTACTGAATCATCATTTATTATCTGTTACAACTTCACCGTTTATATTCTGCTAAAAGTGATAAAGTCCTGTTGGTGTGTTTTCTTTGTAACTGTCTTAAGACAGTTATGTCTTATGAAATCAGTAAAAATGAAAACTCCTCCTCTTTTTCTTCCTCCTCCTCCTCCTCCTCTTCCTACAGACCGTGTCGGAGGCTTTCAGAGAAGCCAACCTCGCCGCTTCTTTTGGCAAAGCCATCAACTTCTAATCTGCCAGCTGCTGTCGCACCTTCCTGTGACGTCGGTCGGAGAACAGGAAGCCGTGTGTCCGCATCACGACGTTCATCGAACCACCTGAACGCATCCAAACATCCAACCTGTACCACACTTAGTTCCCCTGTTATTCAAATGTTCTCTACCAATAATAAAAGGGGGTTCGGGCTGTAAATGAACTGACAGTCAGTCTTTTTGTTTCCACACATAGTTTAAAAGAAGAGCTTCTCATGCACTTATTTACACCGCGGAGATATAAATATTATTATGGCCTGTGCGCGTCTCTGACTTCTCTCGTAAAGATAGAAGGGGATATTTGTGTCTGTTTTTTACAGTGTGAGACTTCATCTCGACAGATATGATGGGTGGTCGGAGCAGGAAACTTTTAATTCAATTATCTCTTAAAAGCTTCAGGTCCCGCCCAAATCAGTGACATCACAGCAGGTCGGTGGCAGCGCCGCTGACTGCAGGTAAGTTCTGACTTGTTTTGAAGTTCAACACCAGCTGTGACTTCACTGAGTTGTGCGGGACGACGTGTGAAACGGCGCAGCAGTCGATTTCTGTGCAACTCTGATATTGATTGAACCGTTTTAGGTCGATATCAACTCGGTTATGGAGGAGAGCTGTTGATAGTTGCTAGGAAACCGTTTCCTGCTCTAATCATTCCACTGTGATTGGCTCTGCTCTGTTCTCCTTGCTTACTTCACCATCTAAACCAATAAAAGCAGTTAAGTTTAACTTCACATGTACCGACATCTTCAGTGGTGGTTTTACAGTAGATAGATAGATAGATAGATAGATAAATAGATAGATTGATTGATTGATTGATTGATTGATTATCAGTAACTTAAAGCTTCAGTCTGCGGCCGTCCACAGAGGTGTTCCCAGGCCAGCCAGGATATATAATCCCTCCAGCGTGTCCTGGGTCTCCTGCCGGAGGGAGGCGCCCAGGAGGATCCTGATCAGATGCTGAACCACCTCAGCTGACTCCTTTCGACATGAAGGAGTAGCGCCTCAACTCCGAGTTCCCTCCTGATGTCCAGCTCCTCCCCCGATCTCTAAGGCTGAGCCCGACCTCCTACGGAGGAAACTCATTTCAGCCACTTGTAGCCGCGACCTCGTTCTTTTGGTCACGACCCAGAGCTCGTGACCATCGGTCGCCCGGTAAACTGAGAGCTTCACCATCCGTTGCAGCTCCTTTTCACCAACACGGTCCGGTGCAGCGCCGGTTGTACTGCTGCAGCCGCACCGATCCGGTGGTCGATCTCCCGCTCCACTGTTCCACGACGAGGACGGAATCCGCACTGCTCCTCTTCAATCTGAGGTTCGACAAACGGTCTGAGTCCTTTCCAGCACTCTGATATAAGCTTTGCTCGGGACGCTGAGTAGTGTGATACCCCGATAGTTGGAGCAACTCTCCGGGTCCCCCTTTTTGAAAATGGGAACCACCACCCCGGTCTGCCGGTCCATGGGCACTGTTCCTGACCCCCATGTGACATTGAAGAGGCGTGTCAGCCAAGACAGCCCAGCAATGTCCAGCGCCTTCATCATCTCAGGGCGGATCTCATCCACCCCCGGCGCCACCGAGGAGCTTTCTGACTCTCTCAGAGACCTCTGCCAGGGATATGGGTGCAACCCCCCCCTCCCCCCCCCCCCCCCAAAAAAAATAAAAAAATCTTCAGACACTGCCTCCTCTCCGGAAGACATGGTGGCCGGGTTTAGGAGTTCCTCAAAGTGCTCTTTCCACCGCCCGACGATGTCCCCCGTCCGAGTCAGCAGTTCCCCCCTTCCCACCTCCACCCCCCTGCTGAGAACCGCTTTGGGTAGTCCCTGCTTTCCCTTCCTAAGTCGTCAGATGGTTTGCCAGAACTTCCTTGAGGCCAACCGAAAGTCCTTCTCCATGGTCTCCCCGAACTCCTCCCATGCCCGAGTTTTAGCATCTGCGACCACCGCAGCTGAAGCCCTTGTGGCCTGCCGGTACCTGTCAGCTGCTTCAGGAGACCCCTGAGCCAACCAGGCCTGAAAGGCCTCCTTTTTCAGCTTGACAGCTTCCCTCACCCCCGGTGTCCACCACCGGGTTCTCGGGTTGCCGCCGCGACAGGCACCGATGACCTTCTGACCACAACTCTTAGCGGCCGCGTCCACAATAGAGGCTTTGAACACGGTCCACTCGGACTCCATGTCCCCAACCTCCCTCGGGATGTGTGAGAAGTTCTTCCGGAGGTGAGAGTTGAAGATCTCCCGGATAGGTTCCTCGACCAGATGTTCCCAGTTCACCCTCACTACACGTTTGGGCTTGCCAGGTCTTTCCAGCCGACTCCCATCTGATCCAACTCACCACCAGGTGGTGATCAGCTGACATCTCTGCTCCTCTCTTCACCTGAGTGTCCAAGACATACGGCCGCAGATCCGATGATACGACTACAAAGTCGATCATTGATCTCCGGCCGAAGGTGTTCTGGTACCAGGTTCACTAATGAACCACCTTATGCTCCAACATGGTGTTTGTTATGGCCAAACCGTGACTAGCACAGAAGTCCACCAATGAAACACCACTCGGGTTCAGATCGGGCAGGTCGTTCCTCCCAATCACCCCCCGCCCGGTTTCTCCGTCGTTGCCCACATGAGCGTTGAAGTCTCCCAGCAGAACTATGGAGTCAGCAGGTGGCGCCCTTTCCAGAGGACTCCTCCCACCACCTACAAGAAGGCCGGATACTCCGAGCTGCCTTCCAGTGCATCAAACAGTCAGAGTCTTCCTCCCTGCAACCTGGAGGCGCATGGAGGCGGAGCCTCTCGTTCTCCGGGGAGAACTCCAACACATCGGCGCTCAGCCGGTGTCTCGTGAGTCTCCCCACTCCCGCCCGGTGCCTCTCACCTTGGGCATCTCCAGAAAAGGATCAAGTCCAGCCCCTCTCCAGGAGCTTGGTTCCAGAGCCAGTGCTGTGCGTGGAGGTGAGCCCAACTATATCTAGCTGGTACCGCTCCACCTCCTGCTCCACCTCCTGCACCAGCTCCGGCTCCTTCCCCGCTAGCGAGGTGACGTTCCACATCCCTAGAGCTAGTCTATACTGCCGGTGATCGTCTCGCCCGGGCCCCCGGTCCGGCCCGGCCCACCGCCTGGTCTGCATTGCACCCGACTCCGATGCTTGTCCCTGCGGGTGGTGGGTCCACAGGGTGGCTGCTCCATGTTCTTTCTTTGGGCTGAGCCCGACCGGGCCTCGTGGGCGAAGGCCCGGCCACCAGCCGCTCGCCGGCGAGCTCCCCTCCTGGGTCTGGCTCCGGGAGGGTGCCCCGGTTTCCCTGATCCGGGCGAGGTGACCTCAGACCTCCTCAGGGTGTCCCCTGCTGTTCATCGGGGTTTTGTGAACCGCTCTTGGTCTGGACTCTCACCTGACACCAGTTTGCTTTGGGAGACCCGACCAGGAGCTGGTGCCCCGGACAACGTAGCTCCCGGGATCACTGAGCCACTCAAACCCCTCCACCACGTTGAGGTGGCGACTCACAGAGGGGAGAACAAAGCTCTCAAATAATATCTGAAATATAAACACAAGTGATATCAGGACCGACTGCATTATTACAGAGATGTTTATTTTGGAATCCAGTGATCTTCATTTTACAGTATTGAAAGTATTTGAATGAACAAACAAACCTTCAAATAGAAACATAGAATAAATAATTTTCTACGTGGTACATTATCACATCATTAATATAAAGGAAGTAAAATATACGATCAAGATCAAATGTTAATGAAAACAATCATCATCAGAGGTAGATGTCAAATCAAGAGATCCTCACGATGGATGTAATGTTTGCAGTAATGGAGACAAATATTTGAGTGTGGTTTGACTGTTGTGACGGAAGGAAGAAGGAGTTACAGGAAGGCTGGTCTGATTAAATGTGTGTGTGTGTGTGTGTGTGTGTGTGTGTGTGTGTGTGTGTGTGTGTTCGTTCAGATGAGAACATTACGGTGGGAAATCATGGTAGTGAAGATATCGTCTGCAATGAGGGACTTTATTACTTTTAATGACTGTTTAAGGATTCAGCTTTTAGGGACTTTGAACATTTAGGTTCATAACATTTAAGTAATTTAGGTAAATCTGGATAATTCATAATGACTGAAGAATCCCTCCGGAGACAGATTTACTGTGTTCACTCATGAAAACCGGATCTTCATGATCATGATTCATCTTCAGGGGAACATTAATATCTCAACCAAATATCAGGACCAGACAACAAACAATTATGGAAACATTTCACTATAAATCATAAAATCAAAGGCTAGAGGAAAAGTTGGATCAGTAAAGTCAGTTGAATTAACCACATTTATTAGTTCCTGTTCATTCATTAACTGTTGAGATATTTCATATTTCCACGGTGACCTTGAACGTCAATGTTCACACATTTACTGACAGAGGGAGACATTCATTCATGGTTTTTTTGTGTTAAAGTTACTGAAACCACAGAGAAGTTTTTGAGTTGATGCAGCCAAGATAAGATAAGTTGATTAAACGGGCTATAGACAATATTGTTCAAAATTCAAATGCCAGGATGAAATAAAAAACAAAACTCCTAAAATATTACAGTAATTAACTGTTTGGCCGAGGAGGCCTTGATTCCCTTTAATAATAATATGACCTCACAGACCTTCCTGTTTCAGTAGCTGTTGTTCTGCAGGATGAAACTTACTGTATTTAAATAAGTGCTATTTCAGTAACTCCACCTCTGTTTGAACACTGACTGCATCGGTAGCTGTGTGTTCAGCAGGTGTGGTGAGAGCTGCGTGTTGGAGATGGCCGACAGACGCTGAGCACCACAGGACGTTTTTACATTTAACAGCCGACTGAACAAAACGAGGAGAAATGAGAGATAAATGAAGGAAAAAGGAAAAACCTGCAGACAGGAAGTGGTCGTCACGCTCAGGTACTGTTGCTGCTCCTGATAGTTTTCTCTCTTCTGTCTCGACATCATGTGGTTTTGTGTTTGTCAGGGAGGAAACACTTTGTTCAGTGATGTCACATTAACAGACTTTAATGGTGTGAAAACTCCTCGGTGAAGAAACGATGTTCCAGATGAGAAGTGGAAACTGGCTGATCTTGTTTGAACGCTTCAGTCCCAGAAAACACAACAAACTTTCACTGTTAGCCGACTCGTTTCTCCTTCGCTCCCTTTTCCTCTCATTGTTCTTCTGTCAGTCCTTTTTTTGTTCCCTTCCCTCTCTGAGATTAATTATTTCTTCTCTTTCATCCTGTTTTGTTTTTCTTCTTGTTTTCCTTTTTTATTCCATGTTCCCAGCCTTCCTCCTCCTCCTCCTCCTCCTCCTTCATTTTTCATTTCTTCTTCCAAATTGACCAGTTTTTGTTTTTTTCTGCTTCCATTTTTTCTTTCCTCTAATAATGCTTTCATTTTTTCCACTTCTTCCTCCCTCTCTTTTCCCAGCTACTTTGTTCTACTCTTTCTTTCTCTTCCACTCTTTTTACACTTCTTTCTCTCTTCTGTTTTTCAGTCTTTAATTCTGGATGTTAAAACAACTCGGTATTAAACGTGAGGTTTATCTTTCATTCATGTGTCTCGGATCGGATGCTTCACATTGTCCCAACAAAAAAAAACGTGTCCGATTTTTTACTCTTCTCACACCTCATAACAACGTGTAGTGGGAGCCACCGACCGGTCGACACCTCTTTTATTGAGGATGTTTCCCAACACGAGGCTGCCTGTATCATACACACTGCTTTGGAGGCCACGGTTTGTTTACACTCTTGTATTCGGTGAGCATCATCTTCCTGATGACGTCATACAGGTCGTGAAAGAAGGCAAGCTTTGATTGGTCAAAACCAGACGAGTAATCTGTCATATCTCTTGGCCAAGTTGGGGCAACAAGTTGTTTTTTTGTGTATTTTGAACCAGACATCAGATCTCAGGGGCTTCAACAGTGCTCATCATTTTCTTGGTGGTTTCTCAGAGCTCCATTCTGTCATGGGGAGTTTATCGATTGTGGGATTAACAGTTTATATTTAGATCTTTGAGTAAAGATTTCGAACCTACGTTTCCTCCCTCAGTCGAACAGAACAGGAAGTGTATTTGTTGTCTCTGATCACAGTTTGATTAGTTTATTTAGAAAGAGGCCGGCCTCCTGCTGAGGCTGCTTCAGATGGACTGTTGATGATGTGTTTTCCCCTTTTTGATTACAGCCCCAGCAGACTGGCTGTAGATGGAGGGAGGAGACGTTTCCTCTCTTTCATCCCGTCTTTAGGACCGGTCCGTTCCACCGATAGAGTCACTTCCTTCCTCCTCGGTTGTTCTTCAATACAAATCCCTTTTATTCTGAGTGCTACAGGCCAGAAACACTCAGCCACTCGTACAGGTGAAGTGAGTAGGGATGTCAGGATTTCTGTAGAACTCATCACAAGTGAGTATATTTGACTTAAAGTTAAAATTGGTGCGACAATATTTTATCTTGGTTTTGTTCAATTTTGTTTTTGGGCATTGACAGGCTTCACTGGGGTTCAGTATTCAGTAGTATAGATACTACCCCTGAGAGCTTGATTTTCTCAGTTTAGGTTAGGTTAGGTTAGGTAGTTACTTTATTAATCCCCGAGGGGAATTTTTTTTTCACTACAGCAGCATACAGAAGCAATAAGATAATAATAGAACAATAGAAAAGCAATAAATAATTAATAGTTTGTATTGCGTGTTAGTGATTTACTTGCCAGCTATAGAACTTCAGCAACCAGTTAATACCATCTCCATAGTTTGTGTGTTTGAATGTCATTTTGAAGTGTGACTATCAATTTAAGCCACGAGATTTATATATTAAATATGATCGAAAATCTGTGTTTTCAGCTCCAGAGCATGGAGTGAAGCTAATTTAAAAAATAGTAAGATGGTTGCGTCATGGGAACGAGATGATTCAGTGTTTTTGGAGTTTGATGCATTCCAGGCACTAAAAGTCAGGATGTGTCGTCGCTGCAGCTTGAGTTTTGTTGTAATCCGTCTCTTTTGAAAATCGTCTTCAGCAAGTGTGAGTAAACATTTCTCTGAGGGTTCAGACTTGGTTGAAGGATAAAGATCAGATTGGAGATCAGGTTCAGTTTGGGGTAAAAACAAAGTGGTGTTGAAGCCTGGTGAGGACTTGTTATCAGTGTGAATCAGACTGTGGGTTAATGTGCTGCTGCTGTTTGTTCATGGTGGAGACCAGCGCTGGAATTTCATTTAACCGTGTCAGCAGAGTTTGATGGCTGCTTGTTTGATTTGATACATCACTGTTGTTGGGAAACCTCCAAACTTATATTGAGGAGTTTTCACCGTCCAAGTGTTCAGTGTTTGTGTGACGGTGAAGGATTGTACGGTTTTTATACGGATATTTTGTCCACGTTACTTAATATGACCCATAAGTGTGTGAAGAGATGCCGCAGATCAGTTGCTGAAAATCACTGTTATGACATGACGATGTTACAGGAAATGTTTGGTTTGGCACAAAAACGACTTCAGTCTGGTTTAAGGAAATTTCAGGATTTAGAAATAATAACTTCATTGCTAAATAAACTAAATTTAAAGGACCTTTGTCTCCATGGTTACAACAATATACACACATTTACAAGTAACAAGAAGCAAACTGGTCTCCTGTGATAAAGTAAATGTTTTGTTGACCCGTCCATCCGCCACAATCTCCTTCCTTGTGGACTTGTTGGCTCTTTGACTAATTTACGTAACTTTCTTCTTTGTGCTCGTTATAATTACCACAGAAATTTGAGGCCTTTGTCATTGTAACGTTTATCGTCTCACATGACTACAAAAGGTCACCCAACAATAAAACACAGGTTTTAATAACCTGCTTATACAATAGATTTTGAGAACGTGTTTAATGGGAGGATACTTCTTAACATTTATCAAAGTAATATTAACTTTGTATGTTTCAACCATTAGACTGTATATAAAAGTGTTCAAAGCTTCCGGGTCTGAAAAATGAGGCCGATTCAGAAGTGTCTTCAGCTGCAATACCAGCGAATGCCACTAGAGGTCGGCTCCAAAAAGCTTCCGGCTCCATAGACTCCCATGTGTCTGTTTGATTGACAGGCCTGTGGTGCAGTCAGGTTACAGCTATCGGTGGGCGGGACGTAGTATCGCCAGGTTTCCAATCAGATCGGTCAGATCCACCGCTGGCTCCTCCCCCAGCTCGTCCACAATTTTTTTCTGTAACATCTATCATTGTCAGCTTGGCTCCTTATTTATTTATAAACTGGAAATAACCGAATGTTTCACCAGTCAGCCGACACAAAGTACAAACATGAGCGTGATGATTTTTTTTAAAAGCGATCAAACACTTGGAAGAGTTTCTCTCTATTTTGAAGTCTTAAAATTTCACCTCACGGGTCGGGACAGGAAGTAACACCTTAAACTGAAACTATTTCCACATCTCTTGCTCCCAGAACTCTTCATCCTGCTCTTCATCATGCCTTTCATCCATCAACCATCAAACTCATCTCATCCATCACCTAATGCACCGCCTTCATGGGCCTTCATGGGAACCGACACCAACCTCACAGTCACCGTTCACCCCTTCACCATCACCTCCACCTCCGCCCCCACTAACACCACCGTCAACCCCGCCGCCAAGTTCTTTGGTGACCTGCTGGACAGGATTCACCGTAAGTCACCAAACAGAAGCTTCGCATCAACAATCCTCCACCCACTGTCTTATTTTATTATATTGATTTCTCCTGGTCGTGTGTTATACTTTTATAAAGAATTCGGGTCTTGCTTCTTTTTATCCGGTAGACGATGACGAGCATGATGCTTGTAATGTAACACAAAGCACAATTATAAAGTTGTTTTAGGGTTGAGTGAGCAGCATCAGAGTAAAGTGATAACCATAGTCAGGCGTGGTGGTTTTTCTTCCCTCAAGTCACAAAAATACTTTATTTTGACATTTTTATTTTTAGTGACGGACTTTTTCTAAGTTAAATTCCCCAGATAATTTTTGATGTAAATCAAAACAAGTTCAGAAACAATATGAGTGTTGTGGAAATATGGGCTTTAAAGGATAGAAAAAGATGATCTGTAAACACAAACATGAGATGATGTAGAAATGACTGATTAATGTTTATGGTAGATTATCTCAGATTACATAAATGCATTTTATTTTTAGTTGTATCCATTGTTTAAGACTCAAAAGTTAAAATTGTCATTCACCAAATGTTTCCATATCTTACCAGTAAGATGCCAAATGACCAGCGAGAGGGACTCGGACGCAGATAATGATGCATATTCCAAAATATACATTTATTAGTCTTTTTTTGTACCTTATATAATTTTATGGTTTTATATATGACTATGTTTATGTACGTTAAAAAGAACATTATGAAATCCTACACTTCTCAGGGAGTCTTAAATTGAGCAATTTGAATAATGGCAAGGTTTCAAAATTCCTACTTTTCCTGAATGACACACAGGCTGCATGTGGGCGGGGCTAAACTTTCAGACCTTCCCACAGGCCTCAGGTGTTACTGTTCCTGGAGGGTCGGTGGAGGTAGAGGCAGTAACTATTTGTGTAATAGTAGATCTCCATGCACTGAATGAAGTTAACGGTTTTCTCTAAAAGACTCCTTCATCTGCTGTCACAAGGACAGACACAGGAGATCATTCCTGATACAGGAGATCATTCCTGATACAGGAGATCATTCCAGATACAGGAGATCATTCCAGATACAGGAGATCATTCCTGATACAGGAGATCATTCCTGATACAGGAGATCATTCCAGATACAGGAGATCATTCCTGATACAGGAGATCATTCCAGATACAGGAGATCATTCCTGATACAGGAGATCATTCCTGATACAGGAGATCATTCCAGATACAGGAGATCATTCCAGATACAGGAGATCATTCCTGATACAGGAGATCATTCCAGATACAGGAGATCATTCCAGATACAGGAGATCATTCCTGATACAGGAGATCATTCCAGATACAGGAGATCATTCCAGATACAGGAGATCATTCCTGATACAGGAGATCATTCCTGATACAGGAGATCATTCCTGATACAGGAGATCATTCCAGATACAGGAGATCATTCCAGATACAGGAGATCATTCCTGATACAGGAGATCATTCCAGATACAGGAGATCATTCCAGATACAGGAGATCATTCCAGATACAGGAGATCATTCCTGATACAGGAGATCATTCCAGATACAGGAGATCATTCCAGATACAGGAGATCATTCCTGATACAGGAGATCATTCCTGATACAGGAGATCATTTCTGCCGACCGCAATTAGAATGTACAATAACTCACCTCTGGCAAAATCCATCACAGTACAATAACACTGTTGACTGTGTTCTTGGTTTGTTTGTATATAATATATATAGATATATAATGTATTGTATAAACTGCATTTTATATTGTATATTTTATATTTATATTTCTTACTGCTATTTACTGCTATTTTATTGCTTTTCTATTATTATATTCTATGCTAGTATTTTATTCTATTATTTCTATTATTATCTTATTGCTTCTGTATGCTGCTGTAGCGAAAAAATTTCCCCTCGGGGATTAATAAAGTAAATACCTACCTACCTACCTACCTACCCAGAGCAGAGCTGCCCAATTTGGGGCCCACGGGCCACTTTTGGCCCTCACGTTCTTTATTTTGGCCCGCCACTGTATTTGACAACAGATTAAAGACTGTTTTATTTATTCTGAAATTTTATTTAAGATTTAGAATCTCAATTTTGTTTAAACGATATTATATTTTAATAAAATATTATTTCACATAACATTTATTTTTGGCCCGTCGTCCATCAAGATTAAAATTTGGCCCTTTAAGGAAGGAATGTGGTCCTCTGGTGTAGAGTTATATCTCAGCCACTTGAGGGCGTCCAGGGAATTTTTATTTCTTGGAAAAAGCTTTAAGTATGTAACTTTGATAAATTTGGATGACTTTTAGAGGTTTAATCATTAAAGGTGAGGGACTTGAACAAAATATGCTGAATTTGATAAAAGCTGACTGATTGTGAAGTGATTGTGTTTTAATTTTACTGTAGTCTTCAGCTTTAAATTTGGTAGTTGGATGTTTCTTATTAAAATGCAGCTCAGGAGTCGTAGTTAACTTCTCAAATGACATTTTTATTTACATAAATTTGGGGCTTCAACTGTTTTTAAATCAAAGAACCACTTATTTTGTAAGAAATGTTAATTATTTGGACTGATAGTTGAACCCGGTAGAGTTTTGTGCTGATGAAAGTGTTGCTCCAACTTTGAGTCACTTAAGATTTTTGATGAGAAAAAAAAAAGAGAATTTTGCAACTCAGTAAAAATGGTTATTAAATGTTTGGGTCAGAGAAAATATGAACCCAACAGAAATCTGTACTCATTCCCAGGGAGTCTGTTAGGTGAACATCAGCACATCTTTCCTGACTAACCGTATACCCGTCTTGTCTCTTGAAGTGCCTCGATGGGTAATCTACGCTATCTTTACTGCTGGCGGCCTGCTGATTCTGATCTGCTGTCTGTGTATATGCATCAAGTGCTGCTGCAAAGGCAAGAAGAAGCGGCAGAAGAACCAGGATGAGCAGATCAATCTGAAGGGGCTGAACGGAAAAACCACCACAGCTCTGGTGAGTGACAGAGACGCACCATCTGATGATTATATTAATAGTAGTAGTTAGCGCTGTGGGCGGCAGCCAGTCACAATGTTTTATATTCACAAAAACATAAAAAAAATAGATTGTGTAAGTGGTGCCAAGTCATTATATTTTCTGTCCATCATATATCAAAGTGTTCGTAGCTTCCGGGTCTGAAAAACGAGCCCGATGCAGAAGTGTCTTCAGCTGCAATACCAGCGAGTGCCACTAGAGGTCGGCTCCAAAAAGCCTCCGGCTCCATAGACTCCCATTCAACTTCTCTCATCAAATCCAAAGTGAATAAAATGTGTCCATCAGTTATCTCGGTGTTGTTAGCTAAAGTCACTCCTTCTTATTAGTTTTCTGGAGGTCCATCTGAAAATAATCCCTCATTCATTAGAAAATTAACATAAGACAATAAATAGAAGACGTTATGAGAAGATATTCTTCTGACCAAATCCATATATGAGCATAATCTTTTTCAGTGAAATATTAGATAATTCCACCTCTTTTATTGAAATGAAAGCACTTTAAACATCAAATCTAATATGACAAGGGTCCCCAACTCGACGATATTTTTAGAAGGGGGTCACAAGCCAAAAAGGCCAGAATTATGTAATCTTTAATATTATATTTTATAAGTTCATTTTGTATTTTTTAATGTAGACTTATGAACTGAACAGTAGCTGCCAAATAACATAACTGTTGTCCACTACATGTCCAGAACACTGGACCTGTTTCGTTCCTCGTGTGATCTGATCTTTATTTAAAAGCGAAAAGCATTTTATTTTCCCGATGCGCTCCTCTGACAGGTGCAGCCAGACGTCAGCGATGATGACTACGGCTCGACCAAACAGCTGAGAGGGAAGATGCTCTACTCTCTGGATTACAACGCCAACCTGTCGGAGGTAATGAAACATGTGACCACGTCTTCACACGCCATCCTTTTAAATCACTGATGTAGAAATGAGATGTCATTTTTTTATTCTTTTATATTATTTATACTCTCACTACATTAATGACAAAGATCGACAACCTTCCCTGTTGTCTGTGGGTGTTTGCAGCTCACAGTGGGGATCAAACAGGCCAACAGCCTGAAGGCCATGGACCTGGGAGGAAGCTCCGACCCCTACGTCAAAGTCTACATCTGCCCCGACAAGTCCAAAACCTGCGAGACCAAAGTGTTCAGGAACACGCTGAACCCCGTCTTCAACGAGCAGTTCAGCTTCCAGGTGGACAGCAGCGACCGGACGACGAGCTTCGCTTACATACATTAAAAACTGGCTGTACTTTGATATATGAGGCTAATTATTAATATTGAGGTTTGATTTGACGTCACAAAGAAGTAACCTGGACCAAAAGATGGATATTTTCTCAGTAGCGTTCTAATTATTTGCGAACATTTGATAGAAAAATGTATTTTGATTTTAGAACAAATAATTTAAACACAACTGCAGTGCTGTGATTTTTCAGCCATATTTACATGTAAACCATCACTCAGAGAAGAACAGCGTAGATGCAGGAAGGTGTATGTTTCGATGGCAAGCAGCTGAGTTTTGTCAAAAAGTCACTAGACTTGTTGTTTGGTGCTTCATTGAAAAAGAAAATGACTAAAGGATGCTGAAAAGTCAGTAAATGTAGTCGTTGTAGAAGACTGCTGTGAGCAGCTCCCTGGCCAGCTCTACCAATAGCTTGTATGAGGCGTTTAGGGAACGTCTGTAAATTGCGGGTACAGAGAACAACCTGAGTTATACTTCCACTCTAAACTGCATGAGTCTCTGCATGCACATCAAAGAACTGAAAATCTGTCATATTATCATGCAAGCCTGAAAAAAATGAAAGTTTGACGATTTAGAAACATAAAAACACAGCATCTAAAATTAAGAAGAATATTTAAGATTAAAGAGTTAAATATATAATTGGCGGAAATGTTGTTCAAGAATCAGAATTTTCTGCTCTTTCGTTGACTGACTTGTTGAATTTAAAGCCCAAAATCTCCAGAGAACAAACAGATATATTTATTTCTGACCTGATGTGTTCCCAGCTGTCCAAATCCAGCCTCCTGAAGTCCATAGTGGTGATGAAGGTGTTCGACTTCAACCGATTTTCCAAACATGAAATCATCGGCGAGCTCAGGGTGCAGCTGTGCAGCGTGGACTGGAACCACGTCATCGAGGAGTGGCAGGACCTGGCTGAGCCCGCCAAGTTCGAGGTTTTATTTCTCTACAAACTACTGAATTAAGGCTCTGAAGACTTTTGTAAATGAGAACTTTAATTTTGTTTTCAGCTTGATGGAGGGACATTTATTCAAAATGAAATGTACAACACAATAAAGTGTGCAAAAATTTAAGGGAGTCTCAGTTCCTTCTGAGACGACTGTGTATTAAATGTAAAGATAAAACTGTTGAATGGATCGTGAAGAATTCAGAGTCGTATTTTTGTCCTGCAGGAAGAAAACCTGGGCGAGATCTGCTTCTCGCTGCGCTACGTTCCCACCGCCAGCAAACTGACGGTGGTTATCCTGGAGGCCAAAAACCTGAAGAGCATGGACACCGGAGGGAGCTCAGGTCAGACACTACATCCCGCCCACCGGCAGCTGTAACCTGACTGCACCACAGGCCTGTCAATCAAACAGACACGCCCCCAAAAACAGGTCTTCTTGAATCTTCTTTTCTAATGAATGAGGGATTATTTTCAGATGGACCTCCAGAAAACTAATAAGAAGGAGTGACTTTAGCTAACAACACCGAGATAACTGATGGACACATTTTATTCACTTTGGATTTGATGAGAGAAGTTGAATGGGAGTCTATGGAGCCGGAGGCTTTTTGGAGCCGACCTCTTGTGGCACTCGCTGGTATTGCAGCTGAAGACACTTCTGGATCAGAACCATTTTACAGACCTGAAGCTAAAAACACTTTAAATTCAGTCTGTGGTTCGAGCACATTTGTTCTCCACTTACAGGAACTGACTGGTGGTCATGTTGGTGGACGACACTGCCCCACAGTGGCAAACGACAGTAACTACAGAAAACAGTGAAGAGAAAAGTTGAACTAAAGGCTGCTAATCTAAAATGTTAAAGCCAAAACCACAATTTAGGAAAAACATAATTGTTAGATTAAATCTGATATTGTTGGATGATGTAAAAAACTGTTAAGGTGTGCTAGTTAGATTTTTAGATGCACTTAGTCTTCACTGTTTTTGTTAGATTTAACTACTCCTTTCTTTGTTTTTACCTCTTTCTTTTGTTGTTCCACCAAATCATACGCATTGTTTATATTTTTATATTACACATTTCTCATAAATAGTATAAAATCAATATAATCGTGAAAATGTTAAAAGGTAAAGCAGATATTATAAAGACTGATTCTGATTTGTCCCTGTGCTCTGTAAGGCAAGATGAAGTGTTTCTGATATTATTTATTACCTTTAATGAATTATGATCTTAAAAAGCTGTCTGTCAGTAGATCTCTGAATTACAAGTTCAGTAAAAACTCTTGGAGCAAGTCATTTGTTCTTTTAATCTTCACGCATTTAAAGAGTTTATTTTTCATTATTTTATCTTTTTGAACAAACTTCCACTTCAGTATTTCATGTAAAAATTGAAGCTGCATGTTGTGAAAGAATTTTGAAACGCCTACGGATTACAGATTACAGATTGTGCTGAGTTCATTCTTCTGCTCGGTGGTCGTAGATCCGTACGTGAAGGTGCAGCTGGCTCTGGACAAGAGGAAGTGGAAGAAAAGAAAGACGTCCATTAAAAAGAAGACGCTGAACCCTTATTACAACGAGTCCTTCACCTTCGACGTGTCGTTTGAACTCATCCAGGTCAGTTTTACCAGATAAAATTAACAGAGGAGGATTTTTCAGACTGATTTTACTGAGCTGGTCTTCAGCAGGCAGCTGTAGAGAAGGATATGATTAAGATTTTATTTTAGATCTTATTCATACTCTTATCAGTCTGGTTGTTTATTGATACTCTTATCGATTCTTCTTTGAATATTTGTATTTTAAATGACAGAATATTGTATTTCCAGAAATGTTTACAACAGAAAAGTCACCGTAAACTCAATAATATCTCAATAATGTTCTTGACATCAAAATACTGAGTGGAGTTTGGACATCAGTCATCATCATCGTCATCATCGTCATCATCATCAGTCACTACACAGTCTACAGTCACTCCTCCACCCTGCTGCAGGTAGAGGGAGGAGATGTGGAGGCGGAGCCATCTCAGTCCGCAGCTGACAGCTTTAAACTGTTTAAACTGTTGTTGGATCAGTTTAAAACAAAACCTAACATTTAAAACCATCTTACAAGCTTTAAGATTTCAGTTCTAGTTGATTTGACAACACTCACGGTTACCGTAGCAACAGTAAGTGTGTTTCGATAGAACAACAATCACTTGTTGAGCAGCTACTTACAATAAAAAAACCAATATTGTATTTGATCACAGTGCGGCCAAACAAACTCAAGATGCTTTAATAAAGAAGTCAAAACTTGCAGCACACGATGAAGTGAAGCTTCCACACAACAGCAGGACGTGGAGGACGGAGATCTACTGATAAAACAATGATGAAAAAGATGCAGAGAAATAATATCAGAATAAAAATAACTTCAAAGGCTATTGCTTCAAAATTGGGTCTCATTTTGAGAAAATCTTAATTAGATTAGAGGTTCAATAATATATATTTTTATTCATATTTACGTCCATGCATCATTGCATTAAAAAAAACACAAAAAACACTCCTCATACACGACATCATTTTTACTTCAGAAATTTTTGTGATACTTTTTCAGTCAGTGCAAAACATATTTTCTGCCCAGACGAAAGGAAGAACATGTAAATTATGAAAAGTTAATCAGTCACAAAAATACTTTTGCGAATAAATGATAAAACCTGCAAAAGACCAGCAGTTTGGTGATGTAATGCTGCTTTTTAGCTTCCTCTAATCTCCAGACTAAAACCGTTTCTCCCGTCGTCCTCAGAGGGTGAACCTGGTGATCTCGCTGTGGGACCACGACGCCATGACCAGGAACGACGCCATGGGGAAGATCTTCCTGGGCTGCGACGCCACGGGGAACCAGCTCCGGCACTGGGCCGACATGTTGTCCAACCCGCGGCGGCCGGTCGCTCAGTGGCACAGCCTGCTGTCGGCCGAGCAGGTCAACTCCACCCTGACCCTGAAGAAGAAGATCCCCGTCCCCAGCAAGCTGATGGAGAACACCCAGCGCTGGTACTCAAAGTAAAACCTTTCACACATACCAAGCCAGGACCGGGAGACTCAAATATGATGATGGGATGAAAATAATTTAATCTATCTGATCACTTTGTATTAAATATTAAGGTTTACAATCATATTTTTGGTATCAAATCATAAAACGGTAAATTACTTTACAAATCTGAGTTTTCTTGGTGTATGAACACAATTCATCCCTCAAACCTCTGAAAGGATTCAAAGGTTTGCTGTAATATGAATTGAATATAATTTTATCTCATGTGATCACACTGAAATTTATTTCCAACGTAAGTCAGAAGAAGGTCAGAAACGTAAAAGAAACAGAGACAATATGTTTTAATCAGAACATAGAAATATGCGTCATCTTGTCCAACGAGCAGCAGCTCTCAGGACGTGTTGGAAACATCACTCTGAAAAACACGTGGAGTTTTTCATCCATTTACATTTCTAATAAACACTGAATCTGGATGTGAAGGTTGACCTGCAGACCTGCAGCTTCCTGGGAGTTTGTTTCAGATTAAAACTGAACGCAGATGACTTGAAGGGTCATGAGGCAGCAGCGGATCAGTATGTATATAAACGTTTGGAGAATGATCATGTAGTGATGAGGTCCCTTCAGGCCGACGGTCGTGTCAGCGTGAGTTAAACGCAGAGACGAAGAGCTCCGACGCTCGAAGGTTTAAAACAGGAGGTCAATCAAGCTGAGTTCAGCAGGCGTCTCTTCTTGCTGCTTCAGGCCTCCAGAGATCATCTTCATTAAACCGTCCCTGAGCTCTGCAATCACAGAGCAGGAGACAACTGAGGGCTCGGTTTGATTTCACTCCGTCAGCACCTGATGCAAAATACATGATCTCATTTGAACTGGAGGAAGAAAATGTTTCCTGTGTACACAACCAGAGGAAATTACACTACAGTATGTGACTCTACTTCCTTATACTATAAAAGTAATAAAAGTATTCTATAGTGTACTTCTGTTTAGTTTTTTTCTGGGTTTGTTCCATCAGTTCCATTGAAGAGAAATATTGACGCTACGATGCTCATTTTTTAAACAATAGTGTTCTTCAGTTTGTGTTTGTTCCTTGTGTTTAAAAATGACCTCCAACAGTTGTGAACACGGTTGTTTGCTCAACACGAATAATGTGACACACAGCTGATGGTCTGAAACCAGACTGGATGTAAAAGAGTTCGTAGCTTCAGGTCTAAAAAATGGTTCCTCTGCAGACATGTCTTAAGCTGCAATACCACCGAGTACCACTAGAGGTCGGCTCCAAAAAGAGCTTTTATTATTATTTTTAGCTCCTTTGAGCCAAACCAGCTGAATCAGCTTATTTTATAAGAACAAATCGATATTTAACACACATTTTGTATCACAAAATACAACAGCTTGTGTATGCATTTATTTACATTTTACATTTTTGGAGATACTTCATTGCGTTATTTGTGACATCGTGTTATAGTTGCAACTGAAAACAGGACAAAACCACCTCACAGCAAATAAAAGAACATTTCTCATCAGTGAAATGTTTCTTTCTTTCGAAATTTCTTCCCCATAAAAAACTGAGTTAACAATTTCAGTCTGACATGTTTATAATGAGCTTTCCCCTCTCCAGATGAACTTTATATATATATTTATATATATCTATATATATCTATATCTATATCTATATATATATATCTATATATATATATATTTTATCTGCTGTAATGACCATCTCAGCTCCACTGGGCTGCTGTAAATGTCCAGTCTGCTTGCAGTTATCAGCCACAGATCAGCAGCAGGTCAGCGAAGGTTCAACAGACTCGACTGATGAGCTGAGGAGCCTGAAGAGTCTCTTTGAAATGCAAATGTCCCACTCACCCAAAGGCAGCTGCACCACCCCCACCCCCACCCCCACCCCCACCCTCCCACAACACTTTACATCTCAGGATCATCCTTCTGCATTCTGTCACCAATGAAGATTCAAACTCTCAACATGTGGGAGCCTTTAGAAATGAGGATCTGAAATCGAAGCTAATGTCCATCATCAAAATGATTTTATATGATCATATTATATGATTTTATGATTTTGTGCTGTCTCACCTTAAAACAGGAAAGTTTAAAGGAAATCCAGTTGCAGGAATTACTGTAAAATATTATCACTGAATTCTATCTCTATTTTTTTTTAATCTTCAGTTCTGACAATGAGGAGCATCTCTTCAGTTTCTGGACACTAAGAAAGCACTTAGTACAACGTAAAAAACAACAACTTATTAATCCTTGATTTTATATACAACGCTGTTATAATGTATAAATTCAAGCAACTGTAAAAATATAGAGGAGAAATTGAAATAATAATTTGAGTTAAATAATAAGATCATCTGCGATAAGAAGAGTTCAGAGAAGCTGATCGTTCCTTGGTGTTGAATCCCGTCACGGCAGACGATGTTCATCTCATCGCCTTCTGGACACAAAGGCCGTTCAATACACTCACACTTCATTATGGAGAGCAGCGACATCAGCAGATCGGCGGGTTACCAGGATACCTGGAGAGAGACCTGGGCCGTCCAATTAAACACAAGAAGATGAAGAAGAGGGGAGAAAAACCCAGGCTCCAGATCAGATGTTTTCAGAGGAGCTGCTGCTTCACTGAGGAACAACCAGCTTCACACACGGTGAGTCACTGATGGTTTCTTCTACACAGCTCCAACTGCAGTGACACTTTCTGTTGAATCTGTGGTTTTATTTTGTGGAGCTTTTCTGACATGAAAGTGTGTTTTTTAATCAGCATTTATTCTTCTGTAGTTCACCAGGCAGCTTAAGTATGACTGCTGAGTTCACATCAGGCAAAAGTCTTTGTGAAGGGAACAACAAAAAATACTTTTTCCAAACTGATGGTTGTTAAGTCAGACTAAAGGGCTGATTTATTTGTGCAGATTATCTATTAACTGTGTGGGAACATGACATACAGGAACCTGTTTTGACCTTACAGATGTGAGGATGTCCCGATTTTTTATGATTCTGACCACTGTCAGTTGGATTTTTTTTAGATTTATAGTCAATTAAATAAACATTTAATAAGCTGTTACACAAATAAAGCTTCCATGAAATCATTGCTTTATGGGAGGAATGGTATATTGTTAGGTGGTTGTCATGACCGGGCTGTGGCTCCATCTTTCTGTCCTTCAGCAGCGCTTGTGAAGGAGAAACATGCAGCCGAAGTTACTTTGGCTTTGAAATAGTGTTAAATAGTGTTGCTGTGCAAAAGCTGAAAGTAAAAGTAAAACCCTGCTTCAGTGTGATTAGTTTCTGTGTGAGGCTCCTAATCAAATGATCAATTCTATGATTTTCAGCAACAAGATGAAAAAAAAGATTGTGCTTCTGGGTTTTTGATTATTATTACTAAAGTGATATCAATGACATATTTTCAAGACAACCTGACAGACAACAGCATGGAGCATCCTATCCTTATAAATGATGAATCATCTGACATTCAGAAATGATTTTACAGTTGTGCTGCTTATTTCTAAGGCACATTTACATGTACTTCCTCTGTCCATTGTCAAGGCACCTCTGTCTATATATTTTTCTGCATTTATTAATATATTTATTAACATAATTTCTTCAGCTAATGTCACGTGATCTTGTGATTATGTTCCTTGTGTGTTCTGCTCTTGGATGTGTATGAATTGATTTATAAAAAAGGGTTATTAGTATCAGAAAAATCTCTTCTTAAAATGTCGCATTATTACATGTGCGTAAGTAAGTGCACTCGATCTGTGTTTGTTGAATATAATGAGTGCAGCTCGGCTTCAGTTCATTATGAAACTGACAGACACCACCCATGCGGGAGACGCCGGTAATATAATCGAACCAGGTTTAATATGAAGCTCCGTGTGCCCCGTGTTGAGTCTGACAGGAGGTTTATTCCGTGTGCCCCGTGTTGGACCTGACAGGAGGTTTATTCCGTGTGCCCCGTGTTGAGTCTGACAGGAGGTTTATTCCGTGTGCCCCGTGTTGAGTCTGACAGGAGGTTTATTCCGTGTGCCCCGTGTTGAGTCTGACAGGAGGTTTATTACGCGCTCAGTTACCTGTTGTTCATCGCGTTTTACAAACACAAGCCACAATCTTAGTTGTTTATTTGTTGAAGATTGTTAAGTGGTACATATCATGCCAGAACAGGGTAACAATAAAACGGTACTAAGTATTACACACCCTGTAAGACTGAACTCAGGGCAACAACTACAAGCGCTCGCGAGCCGCGTTTGAGTCCGCGCGGCGGGGGGTCGGGCTCGCGCTCACGGCGGTGATGCTGCAGGACGACCGAGTCACCGGAGCTCCGTGTGAAGGATCACCCGTACGGTGCTGGACACCGACGTTGGCTCGTGTTGTGTCGGTAGGACTCGGTAGGGTTCGGTACGGTTCGGTAGGGGACTCGGTAGGACTCGGTAGGGTTCGGTACGGTTCGGTAGGACTCGGTAGGGTTCGGTACGGTTCGGTAGGGGACTCGGTAGAGTTCGGTAGGGTTCGGTAGAACTCGGTACGGTTCGGTAGGGGACTCGGTAGAGTTCGGTAGGGTTCGGTAGGACTCGGTAGAGTTCGGTAGAACTCGGTTTTTGTGTGTTTTTTTTGCGGCGCCCGTTAAACGACCGACCAACAGCGGGTCACGGAAGCTAACGCTCCAGATAACGTTCAGTGTTTCACCGGTGACATGAGGGAACTGTTCCGGTCCTCATGTTGGTCCGGCCCGCCGGTGTGAACGCTTCAGTCCGGTGCAGCCTCCGGACCATCGACAGTTAAAGAGCCTCCGGACCACCGACGGACCACCGACATCCAGCAGCCTCCGGCCCGACAACATGACTCTCGGGGAGCTAGCTGGCTGGCTGGTCGGCTGACGCGGAGTTAGCCCGCTGTTAGCAGCTAACTGTAGCCCGTGATGCTAGCAGCATGGAGCTGAAGAGGAGCTCGGCCGGCCTCCTGGTCCGGGGTCATGGGCTTCTGGCAGCAGGAGGCGCGACATGGACGCCGAGGAGGAGCGGACCAAAGACAACCCTCCGGACCGAAAGGTGCTCTGCAAGCCGGATGGACGGATCGGTGAGTCCGGAGCCTTTCTGACTTAGTCCCGTGTTGGGTTGTGAAGTTCATCGCATGGCGGCCTCTCCTCCGCAGGTGTAGGGAGAACCCTCCAGAACCTGGCGAGAACCCTCCAGAACCTGGCGAGAACCCTCCAGAACCTGGCGAGAACCCTCCAGAACCTGGCGAGAACCCAGAACAGCCTCCAGATTCAGGCCATCACCCGCTCACTATGTGCCGGTAGGTGAAACCCTCCATCACCACCTCCTCCATCACCAACACCTACCATCACCTCCATCACCAACACCTCCATCACCAACACCTACCACCTCCTCCATCACCAACACCTACCATCACCTCCATCACCAACACCTCCATCACCAACACCTACCACCTCCTCCATCACCAACACCTACCATCACCTCCATCACCACCTCCTCCATCACCACCATCTCCATCACCAACACCTCCATCACCAACACCTACCATCACCTCCATCACCAACACCTCCATCACCACCTCCTCCATCACCACCACCTCCATCACCACCATCTCCATCACCAACACCTCCATCACCACCTCCTCCATCACCACCACCTCCATCACCACCATCTCCATCACCACCTCCTCCATCACCACCACCTCCATCACCACCTCCTCCATCACCACCTCCTCCATCACCACCATCTCCATCACCACCAACACCTCCATCACCACCTCCTCCATCATCAACACCTCCATCACCACCTCCTCCATCACCACCTCCTCCATCACCTCCTCCTCCATCAGATGGTTGATACCTGGAGGAGGAGATTTAACATGTAGTTAAATCAGTGAACATTACAGCTTATCAGTGGACGAAAGTTCAATATGAAGTTGATCAGTGACCCTCACTGATCAGTCATGTGCTCTTCTTCCTCCTCCTCCTTCTCTTCCTCCTCCTCCTCTTCCTTCTCCTCCTCCTTTTCCTCCTCTTCCTCTTCCTCCTCCTCCTCTTCCTTCTCCTCCTCCTCTTCCTCCTCTTCCTCTTCCTTCTCTTCCTCCTCCTCTTCTTCTTCTTCCGCCTCTTCCTTCTCCTCCTCTTCTTCTTCTTCCTCTTCCTCTTCCTCTTCCGCCTCCTCGTCCTCCTCCTCTTCCTCCTCCTCTTCCTCCTCCTCTTCCTCTTCCGCCTCTTCCTTCTCCTCCTCTTCTTCTTCCTCTTCCTCCTCCTCCTCTTCCTCTTCCTCCTCGTCCTCCTCCTCCTCCTCCTCCTCCTCCTGTGTCTCAGGTTCCTGTCCAAACCTCATGATGAGTAGGAGTGAGCACACCGACATGAGGCCCGTCCCGGTGGCCCTCACCCCCCAGCTCCCCCCCCGGGCCCACCGGCCCCTCTGTGTGTCCGTCTCCTCCGACAGCAGCGGACGCTTCAAGGCCCTGGAGACACAGGAGTGGAAGAACAACCTCAAAGCTCAGGTGTGTGTCCACCAGCACACACACACACACACACACACACACACACACACACACACACACACACACACACACACACACACACACACACACACACACACACACCTGTCTGTCCTGGAGTCAGGAGTAAATCTGAACCAAAATAAATAACTGCTTCACAAAAATAAATTATATG
Source organism: Embiotoca jacksoni (assembly GCF_022577435.1). NCBI lineage: Eukaryota > Metazoa > Chordata > Actinopteri > Embiotocidae > Embiotoca > Embiotoca jacksoni. The sequence goes on along the minus strand of NW_027185381.1, from coordinate 1,916,767 downwards.
AAAACAGGAAAGTTTTGCTTTTGCAAAATGACACCAGAGGGTGTTTGAAGGTCAGTTTTGGCATTTCTAGTCCATTTTATTGGTTTCTAGAGATGGTTTCTCAAACTGAATAAATACAGAACATAGAAACACTAAACTGATCAGCTGGCTCAGTCTGGTTGGAACAAAGATATCTGATGAACAAAGATATCTGATGAACAACACACAAAGATATCTGGTGAACAAAGATATCTGGTGAACAAAGATATCTGAGGAACAAAGATATCTGATGAACTAATATATCTGGTGAACAAAGATATCTGGTGAACAAAGATATCTGATGAACAAAGATGTCTGAGGAACAAAGATATCCATGGACTCGTGTGTTTTTAACATTTTAGCACCGTGTCATGTGTTCAATCCAAACCGGTCCAGTGACGAGCAGGATGTGATGTCATGAGCGTCCTCCCTGATTCTCCTCTTCATACCAGAACCAATTAGTTTGTGTGCTGTGTGTCAACAAGAAGTTGACATCTTGTCTGCCGGGTTGATGTAAGTTTTGTTTCCCAGACGGAGAAAAGCGGTCCATGTGATGTTTGTTGGAAACATGTCGGTGTGTTTGTGCTTGTTGCAGATGGAGCAGGCTCACAGCGCCGGAGCCGCCAGCAGCACCGGCTCTCTGGAGCGGGCCTCTCTGTTCTGCGCTCCGGCCTCCACCACGGCGTCCAGCTCGGTTCTGTCCAGCCCGGTGGAGATCCTCAACAAGAGCAAGTCCTCCAGCCGCTTCTCTCTCTTCTCTCCGCCCTGGAACAGCAGCTCCGAGTCCGACTCCAACCCTCCGTCTCGCTCGGGCTCCAAGAAGCTGCGCAACTACAGCAGAAGAGCCGCCACGGGGCCCGCCGGAGCCCGGGGCCCCGACACGCCGGAGCCCAAACCCGGCGGCCCTGAACACTTCCAGTACTCTGAACCCGTCATCTCCAAGGTGACGGATTACATCTACGTCGGTAACCTGAACGCGGCGTACAACGGGCGCACGCTGTGCCGCAACAACATCGACAGCATCATCGACATGAGCAGCGTGCCGGGAGAACCGGGCCCCACCCTCAGCCTCGTCCCCTGCACCTGCTCCCGCGGGGCCCGGCACAGCTGGTCCCGCCTCAAGGTGGACATCGGAGACGTGCCGGACGCTCTGGGCGACGGCCCGGCGCTGAAGCAGCGCTGCTTCGAGGACATCAACGAGTGCATCAACGCCTCCACGGAGAAGAGGAAGCGCGTCCTGGTCCACTGTCGGGACGGCTTCTCGCTGGCGCCGACGTGCATCATCCAGTACCTGATGGTGAAGCAGAACATGAGACTGATCGCCGCCTACGAGCTGCTGAGGGCCAAGTACCCGGTCAACATCCGAGAGTGCCACCAGAACGTCCTGGTGAGTCTGGAGAGAGCGCTGCGGCCCGGCAACGTGGACCCGGAGTGCTTCAAACAGGCCATCTCACGCAAAGTGGCCTGGACCTGACCCGGCCCGCCGACGGCTCCTTCTCCGCTCCTCCCGTGGTGTTAGATATTTCAAAGACAAGAGCGCAGCTGCAGACTGGATCTTATCGTCTCCACTTCAGTTCAGTGGTTGTGAAAGTTCTGAATTCGATGTATTTTCCTCTTCAATGTGACCTGGCTGTGATTTTATTTGAGATTTTTTTCCCGTCTCCATCCTCACCCAACAGGAGATGCAGTAGACTTCACCGTGCTGTGTAGAGCTTCTTGGTATAACAGTGTACTCGTGCTGGCTGTGTAGTTGATATAGTCCCGCTTCAGTCGTGGTCCATGGCGTCGTGTTGCTGTTCTTTATCAGGGGACTTTCTTACCGGGTGATCTCAGGGGATTATTGATGTCATACCAGTACGGGGTGGGTTATTAGTCATTAGGCCGCCGCCCCCGTTCACATGTGGAACAGAAAGGGTGTGTGTGTGTGTGTGTGTGTGTGTGTGTGTGTGTGTGTGTGTGTGTGTGTGTGTGTGTGCGCGCACAGCACATCAGGTTGGTGACATCACTGCCAGTTATTGGACATCAGGCTTGTGTGTGAAACCAAATGTGGGCTGATGAGCTTCATGCAGTTGGTGCTTTATAGGGTGGATAAATTCAGCTGGGGGGGGAGGGGGGGTAATGTCCTGATGCACAAAAACACTGCTGCATAAAAATAGTGGAGGCAGGTAAACATCGCAGCTGTAGGAGTCCTTCCACACGGAGAACATTCGAGCCTCTAGAGAACCTTTTTATTTGCCTCATTGCTGGTATTTTCTGGTGACTGTTTTCTTCTTCTTCTTCTTCTTTCAGATGCTAAATAACTCCACACAGTCGTGTTTACACAGAGTTGTTCTTCATCAGGTGTAAAGTTTGGCTTGCATGCACTACATTATTAAACTGTGTGAAGGAGTGCAGGATGCAAACAGAAAGCACTAAACACTGGAGGCTGTTGATCACAGCGTTGCTCCACAGCACCTCTAGTGGTCACAAACCACCGTGACGCTTGTTTTTATCTGAAGAGTCGTGATACAAACTGAACCTTTTCTGTCTGGTTCTGTTGCTGCTGATCCTCAATTCTAATTTGTGAAGTCCGAAATACGAGCTGTCACTCAAGATCCGTTCTGGAAAAGATTTCTGATGTGAGCTGTGAACTGCCGTCCGTTTTATTTAGATTTAAACAACCTGCAAAGATGTGATGATGATGATGTAAGAGGGTGTCATTTGTGTTTCTGTTTTCTCTTCTTTCTTTTGTTTTTGCTGGGAGAATATTTGTTTGGATAAATAATGACTTGGTTTCAAACCCTGTTGAATTTAAAGCTGCAGCTCCAGCGCAGATATGAAGGTCAAAGGTCATACAGATATTAATACCACCGACTACATTACATCACTGATTCATGAGCTTCTATCACAAGCTTAAGTCCAACCTGCTTCTGCTGCTTATTTCATGCTGTTTCTCTCTCTCTCTCTCTCTCTGTGTATGAATGAGATTGTGTGTGTGTGTGTGTGTGTGTGTGTGTGTGTGTGTGTGTGTGTGTGTGTGTGTGTGTTCGTCCCCGTCACTGTTTTAGAAGTCTGGTTATTTTTTAAATACAAAAGCAGCAAATTCTACTTTAATATTTAAATTAAAAGATTAACCGATTGTGAAAATTGTTGTTGGTTAATTTACTTTTTTGACAAAACGGATCAAAGTGGGACATTTTTCACAATCAAAGGCCAAAATCTGGAAATACTCCGGATGAATACATGTTTGAGTAGATTTACAGTCCGTGCCTGAAACACAAAAAGTTGTTTTAAGATGTTTATTTTCATACCAGATTATGTGAATTTAACCTCCTCCCTTTTATGTCTGGGTGAGAGAGAGATGCCATTGATGAGACCAAATAATCCCAAATAATCCCAAATAATCCCAGTCTGACAGGTGTTGTGTGATTTATGATAAAAAAAGGGTGTAGAAGGTAAACACAATGTTTATGAATTTAATTCAGAATAACAGAAAGAGAACCGACTTTAATCCTCTTTCACCTCCTCCACCTGCTTCACCTTCACCTCCTCCACCTGCTTCACCTTCACCTCCTCCACCTGTTTCACCTTCACCTCTTCCACCTGCTTCACCTTCACCACCTTCACTGTTTCCTGCCTTCAGCTCGGTGTTCGAGCAGGTTTTATTCGATCACATCAGATGAACGTTCTCCTGCTCTGCTGTCGTTTTAAGATGCAATTTAAGGAGTTGATATGAGTTTGATTTCATGCATATCTCCATATATGGTCTTGTTGTGCTCAGATACTTACATGGGGACAATAAGTCAAGTGCAATTTTTATTACTATTTAAAATGCAAAGACGCCTGAAATGTGTCCAACTTGAGTTTGTTTAGATTTGATTATCCAAACTATTCGTGTGTGATTAAAAATGGTCCCCTCCTGCTCCGACCTGAACGTCCAACCTGTCAAAGATAGAAATATTAAAGCAGTTTTATCAGCAGGCAGATATTACTGTTGAATTTTGACTTGGATGGAGGGACGGATGGTGAACAGAAGAAGCGTGATGACAGTTCTTCTTTGCTCTTTTGATTTGGTTTTTAATCCAGATATTTAGTTTGGTTTATCAGTCCCTCCAGTATTTTTTTTTTATTGCTGTGATCAAAAAATGCTTGAATTTCTTAAAAATTGTGACACAGTTTACAGTTTTAAGTGAATTTGGGAAAATTTGAAAAAAATTGCAAATCAAGGAAAACATTTTTTATTTACTTGTTGAAAAATTGAAGAACAGAGCGTCTGTGACTGGAATATAGAAACAAGGACTACATCAGCCTTTCAAAATAAGAGCTTTAGATGCTGTTTAATTCATGTTCATTCAACACATAGACCTGCTGGATGAAACAAACAAAGAGACGTCTCTGATAACTGGACGTGTGGAGAAAACTCATTTAACATCCAGTAATTCTGCAAACGCTGATGAGATGATTCTTTGAGTGTCACTGAGGAGGTATTTTTATTAATAAAGTCAGTTTTGTTTGAAAAGACTTTATGTTGTGATACTTGCAGCACAGCTGCTGCTGTCGACATTTTTTGTGAAAAACATTGCATGAATTATTGTGATCGCAAGATGATGATTTCCTGGAGGGACTGTTTTATGGTAGAAGGTGAAATAACCTGAAAATATCTGAATATTTCAGGTTATTTTTGCGATAAATGTGACAAAAATGAACCCCGAGTTGGTTCTTTAGTTTGTAAACAACCAGAGATTCAGAATCTGTATTAAACTCTTCCACTGTCAGCCGTGCTTGTTGCTGCATGTGAGTGCCGCATGTGACACGTGACATGTGACACGTGACATGTAACATGTGACACGTAACATGTGACATGTGACATGTGACACGTGACACGTGACATGTAACATGTGACTTGTGACATGTAACGTGACGCACATTCACAAGTTTCCATCATCACCTTATGAATCATGTTGAAGATTATTCCGATGTTATCGTGAGCGATGTCGTGGAAACCCTCGGTGAGGATGAGTTGAAGCGGGCGCGACGCGGATCACCGGCGGCACGGTTCGGTTGTCATGGGAACGGTGCGGCGGAAGCTCAAAGTCCGGTGCCTTCATTCGGAGTCATCTCGTGACCGTACGTGGAAAATTGCACACTTTGTATGAACTTAACCTCTTGATATGTTGTGAAATGTTGAATATTTTGGGATGTTTTATTTTGAGAACACTACGTTTGAGTAAAGTGGTCTTTGCTGTGATGTATTTGCTCGTCATTAGTGTGCAGTACCAGTGTTTTACTAATGCAGGCGGCGGTGAGGCTGAAAAAGATGATATATTTCTGGATGGATGTTTTAATGCACATACAAGGAACCGCAGAGATTCAGCACTTCTGATTTCTCCCTCGTTGTAAATGTCCTCATATCAAACCCGGTAGGTTTTCTAACTCGTTCTCTCAGGTGATTTCTCAGTGGCCCAGAATGTTCTCAATGAATACAGAAATATGAAGCAATGTATTTCTCATGTCATGTTTCTTAAGTCAGATTTAATTTGTACTGTTGAAATATTAAAGAAACGGATGTACTCGACAGCTGTTGTGTTGACTGACTGAATGAAATGTTACAGAAGAAAGTGGTTTCAAGAAAATCCTCCAAAATACAACGTTGGTGGAAAAATACTATTTAGTACGTCCCAATACTCGGGATGTAAAATGTAGGATGCTACAAGTACCAGGATGTTCTACTACATCTGCTCGTATTCTGCAGTCTGCAGGTCAACATGATACTCTGGATGTTCTGACCCACAATCCTTTGCAGCAGCGGAAGTTACGTCACATCGACTGAGCCGCCGAGACGGTTGGTGACGCTGAGGCTCCGCCCACAAGAGGAAGAAGAGGAGGCATTAAAACGAAGCGTACTCGCTCCAAATCGGATCCTTTTTCTTTTTACTTCAAATGTTGCGCCACGACAAAGTGGGTCAAAGGTCAAGACCTATTTTTATGATGAAGTATGTCCCAGTTGTACACGTACTACGTGAAACGGTACTTTTTAAGGGAAGCTGCAGTACGTAAAGAAATAGTCAGATTCAGAACGCAGGGTTGTGACTGGTTTTGATGGAGGAGTTTGGGACGTGATGGAAGCAGAGGGAATAATTGGGTGGAGTCTGATTAGTGATTATATCACGAACATTTCACTGTTAAAAATTCAATCTTTAAATTTGATCTGTAAAGTAGAGAAACCTGGATTTATCAGACACATTCATTGACCTCCAGCTCATGTTGAAACGATGCGGCCGAACTTCTACTGTTGCTGTCGTTGGAGTCACGAAGGTGCTTAAAAGTTTGTGAGTTCTTTCAAAGTTTCTGGATTTCTACATAAATATGACCTGAAACATCAGACTTTCATACAACGTCCTCAACGTAGATTAGAACAGCTGAGTTTCCTCATGAACTCGTCTCAGTCCTTCCACAACATTTACATTAGATTAAGGTCTGAACTGTTGTTGTGTTCCAGATGAGAGACTTCCTTCAGTACACTAATACTGCTCTTCCATGTCAGGACTCTTACTGTGGAGACAGATTAGTGTTGTTTCAACATGTGACCACATCAGCCTCCAAAACATCTGCAGCTTCAATTATTTTACCCAGAAATCAACGTGTTTTTGTGTCCTCTGTTTAACACTCAATAAACACACTGATTCTTCTGTCCAGCAGAAGAGAAGAAACATGTTGTATTCAGGAACAGCTGCAGCTTCATCACACGCTTTTAATTTGAAAATCCTTTATGGCCCCGCCCCTTCCTCTACGGAGCCAAGATGGCGACCGTTTAGGGTGAAAGTGTTTCTCACTTCTTCTTTGGAGCGTTCTGAGTGATTCATCCTGGAACTGGTAGTGTTCTGATGGTTCTGTACTGACAGAGAGAACACACTGATGGACTCAGAGTAGAGAGAGTTAGTACACAAGTACAACATCTGGAACACAAGTAGAACATCTGGAACACAAGTACAACATCTGGAACACATGTACAACATCTGGAACACAAGTACAACATCTGGAACACATGTACAACATCTGGAACACAAGTAGAACATCTGGAACACAAGTAGAACATCTGGAACACAAGTACAACATCTGGAACACTAGTACAACATCTGGAACACAAGTACAACATCTGGAACACAAGTGCAACATCTGGAACACTAGTACAACATCTGGAACACAAGAACAACATCTGGAACACAAATACTTCATCTGGAACACCAGTTCAACATCTGGAACACTAGTACAACATCTGGAACACAAATACTTCATCTGGAACACAAGTACAACATCTGGAACACCAGTTCAACATCTGGAACACAAGTTCAACATCTGGAACACCAGTTCAACATCTGGAACACAGCATTGAACTTCAAGCACCATTGTACTGTACTCTATCACACGTAGCCCCGCCCACTGGTTCCTGATTGGTCCATCCTTCAGAGAAGCTGACCAGCCTTTCCAGATTTAAATTACAGCAGATGTTCAGTTTATTTTGGGTGAATTTTGACACTTTTAATTGTGTTATTGATTTTGATGAACAACATGTATACAGCTTCTGATTCGTTATCTGTGTCTCCTCAACCAAGGGTTCTTTATCTGAAGTCTTTTTTTGTTTTTTTAATTGTTATACGAAGGACTTTCGCCATTTGCCGTTTCTCTGAACCCTGAGTGGTCTTCAGGAAGTTCGCCTCCTCCTGTTAACAGATTCCGAACAGCTTCTTCCACTTAGCGCGTCTTGAATGATCGTTTTGAAAGTCTCTCCACCGGCTGTCTGCCCGACTTTCATCACCCTGCTCCCTGGGCTCCTGAACAGTGCCTCCGCCTCCCCCCAGTGACCCGAGTTCATTCATCATGGTTTTATGTTTACTGAGTCATATCTTATTAAAAATGTGCTTCCACTTCTACTCGGTTTATCTTCAGTCCGAGGAGCGACTTCCTCTTCGGGGTCGGGAGAGAATAATGCAGTCAGAGAAACAATCTGGAAAGAAGGAGTTGTTTATAATAGGGAGGTGGGGTGGGGTGGGGAGGGGGTGGAGGGGAGGTCATGTATGATATTTCAGGTGCTGATGAGCCCATTGGTCCGTTAGAAAATCAACTTCCATAAAGAGAAAGTTGGGGTTTCCTTCGCCTTCCGGGAAATCAATATAAACCAACTTTTAACGGCAGAAACTGTCGCTGTCTTCGGTTTCTGTCTTCAGCTTAAAGGTGAGACGTCTCTTCCTTTTCTAAACTTTGTGGTCCTGTTGTCATGCAGCTCCTCAGTTTCTTCAAACTGTCCTTAAATATTTGATGTTTCTTTGGCTGTGAAAAGTGTGATTTGCTGAAAGAAAGCAGCTCATTAGAAACTCCTCCTGCAGGACGAAGGTGTTTGAGATGAGAAAGGACGTGAAAGATTGAATGTGTCCGTCTGACTGAGAGGAACCGGACGTCCTGGTTTCATGAAATGATCTTTACCTTTATGTTTCGTACAGCTGAGCTCACAGATCTGCATGTTTACAAGCACAACTCAACATATGTAAGAACATATTGGAGCTACATTTAGTGTTTCACATGAAAGCAGCGGTCTTGGTTTGTTTCTTTGGCCGCTGGAGCCGCTGATCCTGACCTCTATCTGATATTTAATAAAAAAAAAAAGGAAAGTTCAGTCGTTACTCAGGAGACTTACGATCCAACATTTGCAAAAGCTACTTTAAATAAAAATAAAGTTTAAGTATGGCACAGCTTTCCTTCTGCTGATGATAATATTTTGTTTAAAAAGCTGTTTATGTTTTTGCCACAAACTCTTCATATGAAAATTTTTATTCATTTTAAAAATTGAGAGAATTATTACCATTTATAACTCCAGTTCATATAATTAGAAGAATTAAAGAAGAGTAAGTCGACTGTGAAACGTCCCAGAAATCCCAAACCTCTGATTTGTTTGTAATTGGAGCCGTCTTTGTGTTTGTTTCATTCTGAATATGAACTCATAAACTTCACGCTTTGTTGCTGTATTAAATTTGTCCTGTAAAGCTGTTGAGTTGTAAGATATCAGTGTTGATGTGATTAATATCCTTATACATTTTAATGCTGTTTTTCTGAGACCGTCTCTGGAAGCCAGATTGTGATTTATTTGATGGATGTCCATGAACTCTTCGGATCTGTGCTGGTTATGAAATTCTTTGATTGATTGGTATCAACTAAAACAAAGCAGAGTCCACTTCTGTCTGGATTCTTGTTTGATTTTCTGTTGAAATATCTGGACTCACATCAAATGCTGTTTTGGTTAAAGGACTCAGATCAAACTGTAGTAACGGGATCTGAAGATCTGTTTGGATGCAGTGATTGTGGTTCTGGATTCTTCTGCTTGGCTTCTATTTTCAGAGAAGATTTTTTTATCTTCTAACCGAGTCTGAAATGTTTGTTCCAACTGACGAGGTATCAGATGGTTCCTGATAATCTCCTGGAAGACAGACCTTTCATGACAAGGGGAGACAACTGGACCCACAATCCTGGTCCTAATTTAGACTTTTCCTTGAGGCGGTTGGTTGATGCTCGAGTCAGAGTCGTGTTTCTTCTCAGTGGAGTCATTTATTCATTCAATCATTCATTCATTCAATCATTCATTTATTCATTCAATCATTCATTTATTCATTCAATCATTCATTTATTCATTCATTAATTATTCATTCGTTCGTTCGTTCGTTAGTTCATTCATTCATTCATTCATTCATTCATTCATTCATTTATTTGTTCATTCATTTATTTGTTCATTCATTCATTAGTTTTCAAAAGAACAAACAGAAGCATTCTCAGACTGTTCCTGAGCCCAATCTCATCTCCACCTGCTTTCCAGTTCTCCTCTGTTTGTGTTGGCTGATGACTTTTTCTGTGTTTCCAGGATCATTTCTTAATAAATGACCACTAACATGTCCCTTTGTCTTTGACCCTTCACCTGCCATCATTTTGAACCTGTTCATCTGCAGAACTTTGAAACCAAACAAACGTCAAGATGTCAGAGTGAGTAACTGTTCATTAAAGCTTATCAAACATTTTAAACTACTGCATGTAATCAGAAGAATCATATATATTTTTTTAAAATAGTTTTTTCATAACAATGTTTTCTCAAACCTGTCAGCAAAAAGATGTCTTCAAGTCGCAAGCATCATCTGAAGGTAAAAGATTCATTTCAATAATTTACAGTTTTCCGTTGATACAGGAGAAACTGTTGCTCCTAAAGATGTTCCACTTTTCATTGTGCATTAATATTTGATGATATCAGGCTGTATTTTTTTTGGGCAGAGTTTGATGCTGTCCATCGCCAAAGATTTGCTGGAGGAGGAGGACAGTGAGCGAGAGGAGGAGCGGGGGAGGTACATGGCGGAGAGCTGTCCTCCTCCGTCGATGCCCCGCAGCATGCAGGAGCTGCAGGTACATCACAGATCAACACACGCTCATAAACATGTTGTTTGGCTCTGTACTTCAGCTGATACATTTTTTATGAATAATAAATACTGTATAGAAGTCTCAGCTTCAAGATGAGCAGGTTTACATCAGTTTACTGGACAGAAACACAAAGTCAAACAAAATCCTGAGTGTTTAATGAGTTTTAATTCCTTGCTCAGCAGTTTCCTCCACATCGCTCCACACTTTAATCTTCCCTTCAGTACAAAACAGGTTTATTATTCTTTCATCAGTCAATTGAAGTTTATTCCAGAAGTCGACCAGTTTTTTTTTTTGTGTTTTCTTTTTCGATGTTTTTGTTCGCTACAACTGTGACCTTTTTGTTTTTGGGGTTGAGTTGCTGAATCCTCTGAAGTTCATTAAAGGATTTCTGAACTGTAAGTCCAGTAGCAGGTCAGATCACGGTTCAGTATGGACCTGTTCATACTTGTCGTCCTGGAGATCCGATCCCATGTGGACAGCTCTAAGTACGTCTGTTCACATCTGCCATTTAAATGCGTCACCACATGCTTCTCGAGTGACCACGAGTGATTTGATCTCCCTTCTCCACTCTATATACAAATAAATAAATACATTACATTAAATAAACAAGTAAACAAACTTGTAGTCGAGCTGAATTTAAATGTGCCATCAATTATTCGACTTCTGATGTATTTAACATTTGTGAACGTGTGAACACTGGAGTTTTGTAATAACAAACTGAACTGTCAGATGTAACTCAATCATATCCGTTAAGGCTCGGATTATTTAATTATTCCAGCGAGTTTGAGAGGGTTGGGCTCTGCGCTGCGGTGGATAAAGGAACTGTGCGGGGCTCTTCCAGTTGTAGATTTGATGAATGTCAAACTAATAAATAGATAAACTCAGAGGAGGCCTTTGTGAAACAAGCGTCGCGTTTTCATTCACTAAACAGCTGGTTGTTTGCCTGCAAGTTCAATTTAAAAGTTTCTGTACAGTTCAGCTTTTCTGTGCAGAAATATATTTTTTCTATTGGATATAATTTCTTTCTATTATTATTTCCTTCAATCCTTCAAAGTGACACTTCAAATACTCGTCTCTGTTTTTAAATGTCCTTGTGTGTGTTCAGGAGCTTTGTCGGGGGATCCATCATAAGATCGATGTGGTCGATGAGGAGCGATACGACCTGGAGATGAAAGTCAACAAATCCAACAAGGAGGTAGATTCAACTGACATTGTTCACACTAACAGCTTTATTTCATTTTAACATCTTTAACGGTTAGTGTGTCATGTTAAATCCTGGGTTTTCGTAGCTCCATTAACGACAGTGAAGGCAACATAACCGTCAGCTCCATCTGTGATATTTGGTGTCCACTGTTGGTGTTTTTGCTGGACTGTGCATAACTTTCCTGATGACTTCAGAAGTGCGTTGAAACTGTGAACCTTCACTGTGTCCTCTGCACTCCGCTTTTCCAGATCGACGACCTGAAGATCAAAGTTCAGGACCTGATGGGCAAATTCAAGAAGCCTGTCCTGAGGAAAGTGCGAATGTCCGCTGACGCCATGCTGAAAGCTCTGCTGGGCTCCAAACACACGGTCAACATGGACCTGAGGGCCAACCTGAAGCAGGTCAAGAAGGAGGTGAAAGAGGAGGTGAGGAACTGGAGGGCCTCATTAATGCACATATCAACTACAATTACCATCAAGAGGTTGCTTACAGCACAAAAAAAAAACAACAAAGAACAATCATTTTATTCTATTAGATATTTGTGTGAAATGTTGTCATAACCAGCATGTGAATTATTGGGGTTATGACCATGAATTTATTCTGTGAGGTCGCAGTTGAGCCTGACAACGAAATTCTAATCAGGTCATCCTCGAGTCCAAGAGACTGTTGACGCCAAATTTTAAGAAATTCCCTCAAGGAACGCCTGAGATATCGAATTCACAAGAATAGGACTGATTGATAGAAACAGATGTGAGCTCCCAGTGACCTTGACCTTTGACCTCCAAAATCATCAGTTCATCCCTGAGTCCAAATGAATGTTTGTGCCAAAGTTTAAGAAATTCTCTAAAGGCATTCTTGAAATATTGCGGTCACGAGAGTGGAATGAGCAAGTAATGACGGATGTGAGGTCACAGTGACCTTTTGACAAATGATGGATCAGTTTCCAAAAGTTCTTATAATAACGGCCTCGTGGCTCGTACAGCTCAGGATATCCAGGGACAAACCTCAACAGAAGGAGGTGAAGAAGCTGCAACGGGAACCGAGTAAAGAGTTGAAGACGAACCGCAACGGGAACGCAAAGTACACGACAGATGTTGTTCTGGGGGACGAGTTGGCGGCGCTGTAAAAAGACGTGAAGTGACGCTGAGCGCCGCGTTCTCGATCGCTGGTCCACGCCGAGCCAACGGTGCGATGGCTTTACATAGAAACTAGTAAGAGCAGCTGGTTTGACGCTGGTGTGTTTTGGCCCTGAGTCAAAGGAAAGTAAGAATCCCTGAGTATCCGACTCAGATTATAATCCACGGCCTCCGATTTCATGAACCACCCGACTCAGCTCTGACTTTTGGACGTCTTGGTGTTTCAGGATAAAGAACTTCGTGACGTCGGTGACTGGCGCAAAAACATCGAAGACAAATCCGGCATGGACGGGAGGAAGAAGATGTTTGAGGGAGAGGCTTAAAATATATTCATACAATAGTTTCAGTTTGTCGCTGACTCATTTGGACTGGTTTAACTCCCGTTAAGCACAGATACGTTGTTTTGTAAACTGGAGAAACTTCAACTGAATAAAGAAGCAACATGTTTTGATTCACTGAATATACGCTCTGTTTTTTGAGATGTAGTTTCCTTTCAGCTTGTGGGAGCATCAGAGCTGTAAAGTGAGCCTGGTTTCCTGCTTGTTGCTGTTTTATAATGTGCAAAGCCTCTGATGGTGTCAGACTGGCTGACTGACACTTAAAACTCCCAGCAAGGGGTGTCATCTGTAATCTGTAATTTTACAGTGTCAGAGAGAAATGTGACCCACATTTCACATAAATCATTCAATTAACACTTTCAGAAGGTTTCTCTTCCTGTAGGAGACTTTTGTAAACATATGGTGTTGTCTGAAAAAAAACATTAGTGTTCATTTCAAATTTATTGCAAAATGTTTCATTACAAATAATAATATCAGTTTAAGAATTTGAATGAAAAGTTAAATCTATGAGAAATGTCTGATTTTCAGAACATTTCAATATTTGTTGCCCCCCTTTTGTTAAATAATGACTGCAGTACTTGAGCTGCATCGAATCCACAAGTTTGTTCAAACCTGATAACGCCTGTTTTATCCCAGCAGGGTGTAAAAATGCTCGTTCGATTTTCATTGGGGTTGAAGTCATGTGACTGTGGAGGAACGTCCATGATAGTCAAATCGACATGTTTATTAAAGTCTTCGTAGCGTCTGAAGAATGTGGCCGATGAAGAAGTGCTTCATGCTGCAACACCACCGAGTGCCACTAGAGGTTGGTTTCAAAAAGCCTCCGGCTCCATTAAAAAAAAACCCACCCCAACATGTCCATATTTGGATGAGCTGGGGGAGGAGCCAGCGGGGGATCTGACTGATCTGATTGGAAACCTGACGATACTATGTCCCGCCCACCGATAGCTGTAACCTGACTGCACCACAGGCCTGTCAATCAAACAGACACGCCCCCAAAAACAGGTCTTCTTGAATCTTCTTTTCTAATGAATGAGGGATTATTTTCAGATGGACCTCCAGAAAACTAATAAGAAGGAGTGACTTTAGCTAACAACACCGAGATAACTGATGGACACATTTGATTCACTTTGGATTTGATGAGAGAAGTTGAATGGGAGTCTATGGAGCCGGAGGCTTTTTGGAGCCGACCTCTAGTGGCACTCGCTGGTATTGCAGCTGAAGACACTTCTGGATCACAACCATTTTACAGACCTGAAGCTACGAACTCTTTAAATACAGTCTGTGGTTATACTTTAGGAACAGAATGGGATATTAAGACCATATTTCACATTTGGTCGGATAATGAATTCGTGATTTTTGTCTAAACTAGTATTAATTGTTAGTTATGGCTGAAACTGTTGCTCTGATTCAGAATTTCACTGTTATCAGTTTTCTTCTGTGGATCATCAACCAAAACACTTTTATATCCAGTCTGTGTTTCCTCTCCTGAGAGGAAGTTTAGGGATGCTACTTGTCCTCTGAGACCACGACTGGACAGCCATCTATCGCTCAGTGACTAATTCTTGATGTATTGATCTTCAGGTGATGTGCTCATCTCTCGTCTGTTTTATTGTGTTTTGAAGAGAACTGATCGTGTCCACAAAGTGTTTTAGACTTGGCCTTTAGACTTAACTTGGTCTTTGCTGCTAATCTCCTTCAGTTTGATTATGCAAGATTTCACCTACAAATACTGCAGAATCTGAAATATTCCGTCTTCATTTTATACATCACAACTCGTGTTTTTAGGTTTCTGAACCATCATTAAAAGTTCTCATTATTTCCAGGTTTACATGAATAAATGACAGATTTTTAATGTGGTTACAGACCCAACTGTTTTTATATATATGAAAAAAAAGAAAAGGTTTTGATGTTCGCAGATCATAACTGTGTTTCATAATGAGTTGAATTTCAGCCGTTGAGTCGTGGAGCAGGTCCAAGGTAAGTGTCTTTTTAAAACTTTTTCAATAATTTGTATTTAAGTTATATTAATTATTAATTATTATATTAGTTATTATATTTTTTTTGGTTTACACAATTTTAATAAAAGAACATTAGTTAGAATTCCTGGTAAATTCTGTGCATAGTTAAATATTTTTATATCTGCCCACAAATACATTATATATTGTGTTATGAACCTGAATTAAATGTGTATTTACTGCTCATAAATTCTTTATAGGGGTTAAATTTAAAGTGTTATAATGTAGGTTTTGGGCTCTGGTAGAACTGAACTTCACAGATTCATGATTGCGAGTGAAGCCCTCTGTTTTGTCTCAGTTGTCTTTTTCCTGTTTGTTAGGCTTCCAGAACATTTCTGCTGCTGTAAGTTCAACTTCCTCCCGTCTCTTCATCACCAGCACAATCAAACAGTATGAAAGAAAAGGCTGCCTTTGTTTCCAGAGGATTCGGTGAGTGTTTTCATGCACTATGTCAAATCCCCAAACGATTTCTCTCTGTAATATTTGAACTGCGGATGAAATAAATGCTGCTCTCTTCACACCATTCTGTCTGTCAGGAGCTCAAAAGGCACCAGATAATACAGATAACAATCTCAAAGGGCGGGTTATTTATAATGAGGCGAGCCGTGGAAGGGGCAGATGACACTGTACTGTATTTCATGACCTTGCCAGCTCATTGGTTTGATCAGTAACCCACTTCCATAAAGAGAAAGTGGAGGATTTAGAGGGCTATCGGAGATTGCAATATATACCTTCTTAACACTTGGTGTTCCCGGGACTCAGTCTGTGTCTCTGTGACTCCAACATCTCTGCTGGTAAGAACTCCTTCTCTGCCGGTTTGATATTGTTTTAACGTGTTCAGAGGAAGAAGTGTGACAGCATGTCGAGTTGTGGTCATTTGCGTGATTGTAAATCTTTGTATTTTGTCAGTCTGGTGTTTGTTCAGGTAACAATGAGTTTGTGGAAGGCTGTTTGGTGTCTATATATTTTACACGTGGTTATGAGATCATGCAGAGTGTGACTGGCTGGTGTTTTATAACAGTGTCAGTTAACTTCATTAGTTTGTTGCAACAGTAAAATGCCAAAAGTTCATGAAGGTTTCATGTGTTTTTGGAGTCGCAACAGGAATGAAGTGTTTATGATGGAGAATTTTTACAAGTTACACATTGTAGTTGCTTTTCTATCACTGTAATGTATCTTTAGTGTTGGATGAGGTGACATTTTGCAGCAGACATGGAAAGTTTTCGGTTTCTGTCGTGTTTTGTTGATGCTTCCAGCTCTTATCATCATATCCTGAGGGATTGTTCTGAACTTTGAGGGGCGTAGATGTTTTTTTTTGTCTCCGTCTGCCGCTGCGATGATGTGCAGTCTGGTGTGGCATGCTGAAAGGAAACACCACTACAAGGCATGAAGCTGAAAATCAATCCGTCGGTGTTTATCCTCCTGTCAACACCGTGGACGGATGAGGGTGGAGGGGGAGTGGGGGGGGGCATAACCTGGTCTAATCTGCTGCAGATGCCAACCTCCATCTCTTCTTCAGTTTAATCCCCGCTCACTAAATATAGCCTCTTTTCTTGTCAAGCATTCATATGTTTAAAAAACAGTGAAGATTTATTTTCAGTCATTACAAATGTCAACGTGCTCTTTCTATTAACTTTATTTATTTAGCCATCTTATTTCTTTTCACGTTTTAACTTTAGGTCATATAATTTTTATAATTATAATTTTATTTTCTGTGTCTGTAGAAAGTTTCCTGAGAAGAAAAATCTTCACAAGTTGTTTAAAGTTTGAAGCGACATTAAACCTTTATTTTGGATGAGGTTCCCAGAACAGAGAAGCTTTTGTGGTTATTCTGTTTTAGTTTTTGGCTCTTTTGGTCCATAATCTTTTGGTGGATAATTTGCACCCTTATCAGTACTCAAGTCAGATCAATCATCAATCACCTAATACATTCTATCCATGTGAATGTTTAAGCGACGATGAAGCTTCATTTAGTCTTTTTTAAAACAACATCTTTTAATTCAGATTTGGTTTCCGATTTTTGGCCTTTTTTTGGTTTCCATAAATTCACAGTGCTGAACTCTTTCTGCAGTGAATTAAAAAGCCTCTCGTCCCTTCGTATCTTTATTTTCTCAGCATGAAGCAGGTGAACCGTGTGTGCTTCAGGTCAGCACCGTGCCAACTTATTTTTGTGATATGCTCTAATGTCTTGTTCGTCCGAGGGCGGCTCTGTGGTGTCGGGTTACTGCGAACTCTTCCGTCCTCCCTCCAGAGACAATCCTCCAACCTGCTGTTGTGTCTTCAGAGTTTTAAGTGTCCCTAAAATACCCGGTGAGCCCTGGAGATCTCCTTCGCCTCCTGTCATTGGTTTAGAGATGACGGGCCATTTGTTCCCGGGCTGGCTGTGTGTCGCAGATTCCTCCGCAGTGGTTGCCACATCTTTTCTTTTAAGACGAGGCTGCTGTCATTTTTTTCCTTCCCATAATGAAGACATTAGGAACAGCTGTGTTTCCAGGAATAGAGTCTTAATCCAGAGCTCTATCACAGTTCCTAAATATTACCAGCAGCTCAGACAGCAACCAGCCATGCAGCCTCGCAGGACCTCTCAAAGTGTCTCCAGACTGGTACTTTTAAAGGTTGGTTTACCAGCCCACAGATATTTACCCATGCAGATAGTTCAGTTGTGGCTCGTTTCTAAGGATGTTGTACCCATTGTGGACATAGTTACATACCATAGTCTATAATGTTTTACTTTAATTAGATTGATAAGGCAATCATACTATTTTCAAAAGCTGCTCTGGATTACTCATCTACAATGCGATTGTCACATTTCAGTTAAAACACCTCCTGCAAATGTTTCACAATAAAAGTCTTGCTAAGTAATGAACTGTCAACTAAAGCAGAGGGCTTTAATTTGAAATGTATTCAGGAAGTGTTGAAGTGTGTTTGAACATTTAATGCAGTAACATTAACAGGGAAAACCGTAGTGGATCAAAACGAGGCTTTGAGTTGACATCGTGAATAAATCAGTTCGCCTTAAATGTAAAAATTGCATGACAAACACTTTAGAGATGATTGAATCTTCACGCACCTAAAAATGTAAATTAATTTGTATCACAATCAAGAGAAACATGAGCCAAATCGGCCAGATGGTGGCGCTGTAATTAAGCCCCCAAAAATGCAACTGATTGACCTGAAATTTGACACCCTTAACCAGATCAAGCTGAGCTATGATAGATTTTAGAAATACTGGTTGCAGAATATTTGCTCAAATCTTATTTATTTTTCATGATATTGAACAAAGGGCGGGGTTCGGCAGGAAATTGGCAATAACTCATTAATGATTTGTCCAATCCTAATAAATCTTGATAAATATGTTCAGTCAGTATTTGGGAATAGGTTTACTAAAGGAGCATAAAGAGGGCCACAAATACCAAGAGAAATTATATAAAAACCTGCTGGACAAATTTTCACCAACATGATCTGAAGGGCAAAATCTTAAGTGACTGTTTGGTGCATGTGGGCGTGGCCTATTCATCACTTCATGGCATTTTAATACTTTGCTGGAACCAGCTGGAGACATCAAACTTCAACAACTGTCATCACAAGACTTGCATGCTGTGTTTATATCCGGACATAAAACATAACCTGGAAGTTTCACTTAAATCTACCACTAGGGGGCACTACAAACAAAACATTAAGTGTGGCACAACACATATCAGATTATATAAATTGGAAATTGTTTGTCAAATCATCAAAACTCGTACGATATGTTTCATAACAATGTTGAACAACATGTATAAAACTATTTTGAAATAGCTTCATAGCCGGTGCCACCAGTTCCAAACAAGCTTGGTGCAAAGTGAGCAATAAATCTGAGTTTATCTGATAATCACCAAATTTAGATGCTCATGTGGAGCGCAAAAGGGCTCGAACCCACAAACTGTTGCTTGCCAAGCCGTATTTATGAATATTGTTGTTGTTGTTGTTGTTGTTGTTGTTGTTGTTGTTGCCTGTGGATGGAGCACTTCCTTCTGTGTTATGGAAAAGTAACATTGCTAAGACTGCAGCAGAGATTATTTTTATCTCTCAGGTTTCAAGTGCCAACTGAGTTTCATTGCTGAAAATGAATGGTGAAGAATTAACCCCCCCAAAATAGACATTACTGTCAAATAAAAATAAGTGATTGTCAAGAAACAGTGATGAGCAATTTAGTAAGAGAAGCACAGATGTTTTTCAAAGAGGTAACAATAGCATGTCATTATGTTGAAGTAGCAGATTAGCATTTGTACATGTTAATATAATTTCTTTTTTTATACCATACTCAGGTTAGCAATGTTCTCATTAGCCTCAGAGTTAAACTTAGACTGAAAGGAATTCAGAGACCAGATTTACGTGTTTGCTTTTATGAAGTGAAAAGTTGGACGAGTCTGAAGTGTGACTTTTGGGTGGTGCCAAAAGAGGACTAACAAAGTCTCTACGAGTCATCCGGTGGGAATGAACCATAAATGTCTGAGCCAGATTTGACAGTAATCCCTCCAATAGATGTTGAGATATTTCCCTGCCCATCGTTGGACCCGCATCCCTTGAGCCACGCTGCTATAAATAGCGGTATGGTCCTGTAAGGCCTGAAGGCAGCTACAACGTTAAGTTCCATGACATTTCCTGGACTTCACACGATGTCTTAAGATAGAATAAAGGTGATCCAAACATGAAACATGAGAATCTCTACTGCAGGAGAGAATTAAAAAGGAGGAGACGTGACTTCAAACATGAAGAAGTTTAACATTTGAGATTAAGGAGGAAATGTTGAGCGCTAATGAAGCTACTTCTGTGTAGCGGTCTGGCAGGAATGTCGGACGTCTTTGTACTGACAACATCAGAAACTTAAAATATCTGAGTGAGAGTTGATTCATTCTTTGTCCACTTCATATGAAGAACAATAAAACTGAACAGCCTTGCTGGTGCCTCGGAGGGAGACCCCATAACTGTGCTATTCATAGATCAGTTGCTGGCGGCTTACGGCAGGAAATATAAAGTTTGTCCTCAGGAGGTCACTGAAGGAAAAAAACTGATGTCTAAACAACACACCGGACAATAAGTGTTCGTTTTTCCACTTATTGTTTCCAGATAATAAGTAGTAGAATCATCCATTGGAGGCGTCTCCAACCATTTAGTTATCCATCGCAGCTCATCAACCTTTTATAAATGATGATCTATTAGAAGTAGGTAATAAAAACAAGAACAAGTTGTGACACGTGTGAGGTGGTAAACAAATGTCTGAAGTGCTCCAGAAACACGTTTAACACGTCAAAATGCTAAAAACATAATTTAAATGATGTCTTCTTTTTTGTCAGGCAACATCAAGCTCCTGCAGCGAGCATGGCCTCCGAGTGAGTACAACCTTAATCATGTTGGAATTTATGTTTATTGTTCTGTTTGTCGAGCAGAATGAGTTAAAAGTGCAGTTATTGCAATTATAAAGATAACTGATTTATTTTCAAAATAATAATAATAATATTAATGGCACAGGTGACTTTAATTTCACTGGTGTTTGATTCTTATTTTTGTGTTTGTCTGCAGGAAAAGACTGTCCGCGAGGCGCAAGCACACTCTGAAGGTGAGAGTATTTATGTCACTCAATCTGGAGCTCTGGATGTTTTGCAACGGCCTCCTTCCTCTTCCGTCCTCTGACGTTACGTGATGGTGTGAATCCTCAGAGCTGTATGCTGGTGGTGGCCAATAACCTGCTGGATGCTGAATCAACGGTGAAGGTGGGGGAGAGGGAGAAGTTTCTGGCAGACAAGTGTCCTCCTCTGGAGCTGCCGTACTCCAAGGACGAGCTCGTGGTGAGAAGAAACGGCACCAGATTACTTCAAACTAATATTTATTATATATGTTATACTTTGTAAAACATGCGCAGTAGCACTCTGAGCTCATCACACGGCAACGTCAGAAAACATGCAAATACAAAAAAAAACATCATCACCATTTACACAACATAACGCAGCAGTTCGTAAAAAAATGCTGCAAAATACAGAAAACACAAACAATTGAGTTGGTTTCTGTATTTACAGTATTTTCTGTTCTGCCTGTTGAACTCAGAGATTTTTAAGATCAAAAATGTAAATTGCACAGCACATATTTTCAGTTGTGTTTTGTATCTTTTGTGGATTTAAAGTTGAAAACTGTAACTTCATTGATTTGTCTTCAGGACCTTTGTCAGAAACTTCATGAGCAGATCGACATCGGTGAAGAGGACAGATACTGCATGGAGTTCAAACTGAACTTGGTGGTCAATGAGGTGAGACACTCTTTCAACCTGATCTTATTTCAGCTTTATTTGCAGCAAGTGATTCTAGTGATGGTATTGAAGATATTTATATGTTGTTATTTTGTCACTTTACCAAAACAGAAGTGTTTTTACTTCAACATTATTGTTGCACAGCGAAAAATGTGTGTTTTAGTTGCATTTGTACTGAAGTAAACATTTTGATTAAATTGATGGAGTAGTTTTCATGCAGCAGTTTTGTGCTCTTGAGTTGATTTTTTTGGGGGGGAGAAAAAATAATCATTATTTGTACTAATTTACAAGCTTTTAAAAAAATCGGCAATATCCTTTAATAGGCTGTCATGAGTTGGTGAGTTTGTTCCTTCCTTCAGCCTTTCTTCAAGTTTAGTCTTTAACGCCGAGTGTTCAATGAATTCAGTCTCAAACATAAACCAGCATTTAGGACAAAAATGTATAATTCGTCTTCAAGTCAGTAACTGTTGCTTCTGTCTTGAATCCTCCTGAAGGTCAGGGACCTTAATATCAAGATTGTGGATATGAGGGGAAAGTTCAAGAGACCCCGACTGAAGAAAGTGCGCATGTCTGCCGACGCCATGCTGAAAGCTCTGCTGGGCTCCAAACACACGGTCAACATGGACCTGAGGGCCAACCTGAAGCAGGTCAAGAAGGAGGTGAAAGAGGAGGTGAGCTGTTTCATCTAAAGTCTCAACTCCAACAGGAACAAAGATGCTCCAAGAATCACTTCCCTCAAACTCAGCTGTGTTTGAGATTATTTTGTTTTGTTATGGAACTTTTAAATCTTCTTTAAAGCTACAATATTTAAATTTGTATTACTAGGAGGTAGAAAAAACATTATTTATAAATTGGGGATTATTGTCAAAGTACTGCTATGAAAATAATTCCCAAATAAAATAATTCAAATACATTAAGAAAAATAAACAAAGATATTTTAAACACTGGAAAACAGAAATCCAAGAGTGCCACAATTTACGAGACAGAGAATTTCTGTTCGCAAAATATGTGACCCAAATAAAACCTCCGATAAAGAGCCAAACCCTGAAAGAATATAGAATCAGTGATCACAAAATTACCATTAAAACTGTTCGCCATAAAAGACAATGGCTGAACAGAAATAACAGAATCTGTGATCATTGTGAAACATGTTGAAACTGAAATAATTTTTTTGACAAGCTGCTCAAAATATAAACAAATTAAGGAAGACTTCTTGATAAAATTCACTCAGACAATTGTACGCTTTTATGTATCTTTCCCGATTTTTCCTTCTTTTTTTTTAATTACTTTATCATTTATATTCTACTATTTATGTAAGAATTTATGCTTCGGCAACATGTTTAGTCCAAACGTCATGACAACAAAGAGAATTCAATTTAAACATCAAAACAAGTTGCATCAGCAGCGTTTGGTTTCCGCCTGTATTTCATATTTCTCCAGATCAGCCTCTGAACTTACAGAACTATTTTCTTTGTCTCCACAGGACAAGCAGCTGCGTGATGTCGGCGACTGGCGCAAGAACATCGAAGACAAGTCTGATAGGAAGAAGATGTTTGATAGTTAAATGTTTGTTGGACTTCAGACTGACTTTCAGGACAGAATTCAGGAACTGAAAAAATGATGCATATCCAAACTAAAACTTTAATTGAACAGATAATACAGGACGGCTGGTGAGTTGATGTTTGTAAAAAAAAAGTGTCACTTTGTAGACTCGAGGTGAACATCTGAAGACAGATGTAGAGGAAGTGATAAATGGCGTGGAGATCGATGAACCAGGTCACGCCAGTTCTGTAGTTTTTGGATATCTCACTTTGGAGGGAACTTTTCATGAGAAACTAAGCTGCCTTCTGCTTTTGCCTGTATAGAAACTGTACTGTGATGTATTTGTATTTGTACTGTGTGCATCGGTGTCAGTTAGTTCATGGGTGATGATTCGATCCTTCTTTGTCTTCTGTAAAGGATGATATTTGCTTCTGCATCAAAGTTCTGGTGTATCGACAATGTGCGCTCCTCAAAACTACAGTTAGTGTCCCGTTTGTCCCCCAAAATTAAAATGTTTGGAAACAAATATTACGTTGCATTTTATTTTGCTTATTACCTCAAAATTCTGTAATAGGTAGCTTTAAATTGAGATGAAAACTCAGCTTGTAATGTCTCTTTAGACACAGAAATGTCTGTTCAAAACTGTCTGTAGCCGTCAATGAAATCACTGCAAGTGCTGTCATTAGTCTGACGTGTTTGATGGAGTGAATCTAATATCCATAAAAAAGTAAAATAATATCAGCTTCATTTACGAAATAGATGTTCAGTGATAAAAAATTGGAACCTCCTGAGAATAGTGCTTTGGATTTTCATCTTTAAAAGGAGTTTTACCGCAGAGGAAACCATCCACACTTGTTCTGCAGAGTCTTACAGAGTATTTCTTCTACATAAAAAAAAAAGAAAAGAAAAAAGTACATGAACCTGCAGCTAAAGATTGCAAAAGCAACATTTAGAGTTTTGAGTCAGTAAAAAGTGGCCACTAGATGGCTGCCACCTGATCCAACGTCAACAGGCCCGGAAAAATCCTCCAACTGTAACGGGGCTGTTTTCCAGTTCAGGTTCAGTTCACCAAGACTTTTCTGACTGTCACTCTGACGGTGGCGTTAATCAGCATCCATCCATGTCATGTTGCAGGTAGATATACAGTGACCAGTGTGAAGTGAGAAGGAAACTCAGAAATATAATTCAGCCTTCGGTCCGACTAAACAACATCACGTTCATTTATTTTCAGATTTTCCAAAACAAAATGTGATGAATTCTTCTCGTCTTTTCGCCGTCACATTGAATACAAACGCTTCATCTTCATCTCGTTTACAGTCTTGTGGAATCCGTAAACAGAGTTCACTCAAGTTCACCTTCAGAAGCTGCACATTCAGAATTTAAATTGATCTTTAAATCAGCGTCTCTCCAGTTAAAAAGCGACTTTGATCTTCAGGAAGTTTGTGTGTCACTTCGCTCACCAGAGGAAGAAAGGTGAAGAAGAAAAGGTGAGTTAGTTGGTCAAACCTTACTATTTTCAAATCTTTTAACCCCAAATTAATAGGATTTTCTTCCTTTTTCTTGCAGATCAGAAAACTAAACAGGATTTGCTGCAACGGTACGTTCATTCACTTTCCTGTTTCTGTCAAGTAAAGCTTCTCCTCCGTGTGTTCACTTGTGTTCACAACTCTCCAGACTCTGCGTTAATAAGATTTTAAATAGGAGAATATGTCAATTTAGAGGCTTCTGCATTAAACCTCGTTCACTGAGCAGCTCCAGATATGATTTATAAGTGATATGACATCTTTCTGCTGAACAAACTTACATCATGTTAATGCCACTGATGGCCGGATCCCACAAAACAAAAGCATTTAGTCCAGATGTTTGAGTTTCCATACAGCGTTCCAGCGTTAAGCTTCATGCTGGTTCTTATCACGTCAACAGTTGAGTCTGACATCAGTCTCTCAAATCAAAAAGAGGTTCTGTTTTAGGGGTGCAGCAGCTGGTTGAATATTGCTGATCCGACACTTTGCACTCATCAGCCTCGACAATGTCTTGTGTATTTGGCATCTCGTTCCCCAGAGATACTGCAGGTTATATTTGACCTGTGCTGACGCTTGTATCGTATCCTCAGATAACAGCTGCTTCTCCACTTCGACTCACACCGGCCAGAATTAGAGAGAACAGAGAAGGAGAGCCATCTGGAAAGAGGAGCGTTTGCTTGTTAATAACTTCCACCTCGCTGACCTGCGTTAACTTGTGGAAAAATGCAACGCGCGGTAAAACTGTAAAACAACTCTGACCCACTTTCAGATACAGTTTTTCTTCTCACAGGAGGGAGGTGAATGATTGTCTGTCACGCTAAGAGGCTTGATGTTGTCTTCAGGACTACTGCTGCGTTCAAATGTGGTCGTATTCACCGCGTACAGAGAAGAGTCCGTATGAACGCCGCCTTCTTGTCGTATTCACGATGTCGGTGGTGGAAAACAGATCTTGCTCATGAACGTGAACCGAAGGCATGGAGACACTAGAGGATATTACTGGTACTGCAGTCAGAGCACAGATAAATGGCAGAAATAACATTATAGCTGGTTTGTCAGACAACCTTTATGAGTTCCTCATCAAAACTTTCCGCCACACCTTTCTGCCCTCACTGACCACAGCTGCAGTGCTGCTGGAGCACTTCCTGTGTCTCTTTCAAATTAAAAGCCCTTAAGCATTTCAGCATATAAAAACTCTTAATTTCTTAACAAGGCTTTTATTTTGAAACATTTGCAGGAAGGTGTTGTGACTAAAAATTGGACACAAGTTTAGATGATTCATCCAGCTCTGAAAATATTATGATTATATTGTTAGCAAACTAAAGCGATGGAAATCTACATTATTGACTATTTTATGTAAACTCGGTCACACAATCTCAGAAACAGCAACGACTTCACAGTGCACGGGCCTGTGTGTGTTTGTGCACCCACATTACAGGTACTTCAACAAAAAGCACCACACCAGTGCCACTGAGCATGTGCTGAATTCATCTCTATTAATCAATCTCTAATGCAGTTCACAACACTCTTAATGAATGCATGTCACACCAGGTAGCCGTGATGCCATGTGTGGTTAAGTCTTTCGGTGTCGTTCTACTATTTACTCTTTTTTTAGTTTTGAGTTTTAAACATTTTCCCAGATCCCTGAGATTGACACCGTTTTGTACAATATGTGATCTGATTGACTTTACTTTAACTGTGTTACATTTGCGGTGGAAATGCAGTCCGACCATGAAGCACGTCCAGAGCTGATTTCACTGATTAGTTCTTCGTCTCCGATTGAAGGTTGTTAATCAGTGAAATCAGCTGCTCTCAATGTCACGTACTTCAGCACCTCTAAATTAAACAAAACATCGCAACAGGCCGCGGTGTTAAAGTGTTACATAACACTTAGTGGATGGCAATTATAATTACAGTCAAATGTGAGAAATAGTCCTCGGTGTGTGCCACTCTTACACTCTCAGAAAGACGTCTTTGAAACTGTAAGAACGATGTGATTTCATTACATTTCATTTCATTTAGCTGACGCTTTTATCCAAAGTGACTTACAACACACCGATGGTTCACCATCGGGAGCAATTTAGGGTTCAGTGTCTTGCTCAAGGACACTTAGGCATGTGGACAGGAGGAGCTGGGGATTGAACCACCAACCTTCCGATTAGTGCGCAACCCACTCTACCGTCTGCATTACAGTTGTTTCCATGACAGGTGTTAAGTTTAAATGATCTTCTTTTATCTTTTCAGTTTAACTTAAAGCTCTGGAGCTGAAGGTCTTTTTTATTTACATGATATTTCATACGGTATATTGTCTTATTCCAGGTCTGAATCCGGCTGGCTGGCACCACTGATCCTATGAAGGCCAACCGGAGCGGAGAGAAGAAGGAGGTGAACATAGAGGTGAGTCTCCTCTGTTGAAGGAAACGGACACCGGACGCATGCTGCGAGACCTGCTGAGTTAATTCACTGCTGCAGTCCGGGCATCGTGTTTACAGTGGCATCTGGGGGGGAATTATTCTGTTATTCTGTTCTGCTGTAGTTCCCCCGATGACCACTAGATGCTTCTATAAACACCTCAAACATGTTACTGTTTTGAGTAAATGGTCAAAACCATCAAAATCTTAAAAAACAGACCGTTCTAACATTCAGTAGTTATTAGTCAGAGTATTTCCAGATAATAATTCTCACAAAGGTCTGAATTAGCAGAATATATCTGATAGGGACGTCACAACCAGGAATTTAGTTGTTGGTATCAATCGATTTTTGATGATTCTTATAGCTCTGTTATAATGCAGTAAATCTCGCCTGCTGTCTGAGTAAAGTTCAGCTGCCCTCTTCTTTCCATTGACCAGCTGAACTGGCCATTTGTGTAATATCTTAACCGTGCTGACATTTGAGATGTTTTACATCATCCGATATTACCAACTACTTGTTTTCCAAAAGAGCAGAAAGGCCTGCAGAGATTTCCAGCAGTTGTTGTTGCAGAACAGTCAAATAAAAAATACAAAACAGTCCTGAATGCACCGAACCAATACTAATAAACAACATTAAAATCAGCGCAATCTGGTGAAATGTGGTTAATTATTTTGATCTAACTTTATTTGAAAACTAACAAAATAGATTCTCAACGTTTTTTGTATTATTGACCTCAATAGTTTGTCCTGGTTGTAATACCACAACAGACCATATACCATATATATATATATATATATGGTATATGGTCTGTATACATATATGTATATATACTCTAGTATATGGTATTTTCACATTGGAGAAGCTTGTACTAAACCTCATCCTTTTGAGTGGCGGCACAGACACTCCCTCTGTGATAAAAACACCAGACACTCCCTCCGTGATAAAAACACAGACACTCCCTCCGTGATAAAAACACCAGACACTCCCTCTGTGATAAAAACACAGACACTCCCTCCGTGATAAAAACACCAGACACTCCCTCCGTGATAAAAACACAGACACTCCCTCTGTGATAAAAACACAGACACTCCCTCTGTGATAAAAACACAGACACTCCCTCTGTGATAAAAACACCAGACACTCCCTCTGTGATAAAAACACCAGACACTCCCTCCGTGATAAAAACACCAGACACTCCCTCTGTGATAAAAACACCAGACACTCCCTCTGTGATAAAAACACCAGACACTCCCTCTGTGATAAAAACACCAGACACTCCCTCTGTGATAAAAACACCAGACACTCCCTCTGTGATAAAAACACAGACACTCCCTCTGTGATAAAAACACAGACACTCCCTCCGTGATAAAAACACCAGACACTCCCTCCGTGATAAAAACACCAGACACTCCCTCTGTGATAAAAACACAGACACTCCCTCTGTGATAAAAACACCAGACACTCCCTCCGTGATAAAAACACAGACACTCCCTCTGTGATAAAAACACCAGACACTCCCTCCGTGATAAAAACACCAGACACTCCCTCCGTGATAAAAACACCAGACACTCCCTCTGTGATAAAAACACCAGACACTCCCTCTGTGATAAAAACACCAGACACTCCCTCCGTGATAAAAACACAGACACTCCCTCTGTGATAAAAACACAGACACTCCCTCTGTGATAAAAACACCAGACACTCCCTCTGTGATAAAAACACAGACACTCCCTCCGTGATAAAAACACCAGACACTCCCTCTGTGATAAAAACACCAGACACTCCCTCCGTGATAAAAACACAGACACTCCCTCTGTGATAAAAACACCAGACACTCCCTCTGTGATAAAAACACCAGACACTCCCTCTGTGATAAAAACACAGACACTCCCTCTGTGATAAAAACACCAGACACTCCCTCTGTGATAAAAACACCAGACACTCCCTCCGTGATAAAAACACAGACACTCCCTCTGTGATAAAAACACCAGACACTCCCTCTGTGATAAAAACACCAGACACTCCCTCCGTGATAAAAACACAGACACTCCCTCTGTGATAAAAACACCAGACACTCCCTCTGTGATAAAAACACAGACACTCCCTCTGTGATAAAAACACCAGACACTCCCTCTGTGATAAAAACACCAGACACTCCCTCCGTGATAAAAACACAGACACTCCCTCTGTGATAAAAACACCAGACACTCCCTCTGTGATAAAAACACCAGACACTCCCTCCGTGATAAAAACACAGACACTCCCTCCGTGATAAAAACACAGACACTCCCTCTGTGATAAAAACACCAGACACTCCCTCTGTGATAAAAACACCAGACACTCCCTCTGTGATAAAAACACCAGACACTCCCTCCGTGATAAAAACACCAGACACTCCCTCTGTGATAAAAACACCAGACACTCCCTCTGTGATAAAAACACAGACACTCCCTCTGTGATAAAAACACCAGACACTCCCTCCGTGATAAAAACACCAGACACTCCCTCTGTGATAAAAACACCAGACACTCCCTCTGTGATAAAAACACAGACACTCCCTCTGTGATAAAAACACAGACACTCCCTCTGTGATAAAAACACCAGACACTCCCTCCGTGATAAAAACACAGACACTCCCTCTGTGATAAAAACACCAGACACTCCCTCCGTGATAAAAACACCAGACACTCCCTCTGTGATAAAAACACCAGACACTCCCTCTGTGATAAAAACACCAGACACTCCCTCTGTGATAAAAACACCAGACACTCCCTCTGTGATAAAAACACCAGACACTCCCTCTGTGATAAAAACACCAGACACTCCCTCTGTGATAAAAACACAGACACTCCCTCTGTGATAAAAACACCAGACACTCCCTCTGTGATAAAAACACCAGACACTCCCTCTGTGATAAAAACACCAGACACTCCCTCTGTGATAAAAACACCACCAGATGGTGGATGAATCAGCCAACTACTACAAGCATTAGGAGTATGAATCATACTCCATCTAAACCAACATTAGTTATTAATGCTTTCACGTAGTGCAGAAAGGCAACACGCTTCCCTCACATTTCCAAACTCGGACCATAGCTTCAGAACATTCCAGCAGGCTCAAGTTGTAGTTCGGGCATCTGCATAGAAAACCTCCTGTTGGTCTCTGTGACAGAACCATGAACCCGACCTTCCACCGCCACGTTCCCAGCGTGACTCAAAGTCCATCATGTCCACTTTCTGCAGCTCATTCAGACCTGTCACCACCTTCCACGTCGTCTGACCTCCTAAATGTGTTTCTCGGCTGACTCTTTTATATACTGGTCAGTGTGTCTTAGCTGAACCTCTGGTCAGTTAAACAAGAATATCAATTCCTCCAATTCTTTGGTGAATGTAATCTGTTTTAGCCACTGGTTGGTTCAGCTAACTTCCTCTTTTTTACACTTTTTTATTTTTTTATTCTCCAACAATATTTATCAGTGATCCTTGAGGTTTGTAGGTTTCCCAAATGGAAAATATAAAGAATGAAAAGTTCATCCTGATGAGCATGATCAATAGTATACCATATTATTACGTTTTTATAACATTTTGGAGGTCATACTGTAGTATGACTTTTTAATAAAGTTTTGGACAACATACTATCAGACTACATTTTGTTGACATTTTGGACAACATTCTATAGAATGCCATTTTTATGACATTGTTGATTACATAATATAGTACGAGGTTTTTATAACATTTTGGATGAAATACTACAGTATGATATCTTTATGACTTTTTGGACGACATTATAGTATGATGTTGATGAAGACT
The DNA here is from genome assembly GCF_022577435.1 of Embiotoca jacksoni. Lineage (NCBI taxonomy): Eukaryota > Metazoa > Chordata > Actinopteri > Embiotocidae > Embiotoca > Embiotoca jacksoni. Next base: position 1,886,056 of record NW_027185381.1, on the reverse strand, counting down.
TTTCGGAGAACATACGATAGTATGACATTTTAATTACATTTTAGACAACATAATATAGTATTACATTTCAGTGACATTTTAGACTACATACTGTGGTATGACACACTAGAGCATGATGTTTTAAAGACATTCAAAGAATATACCATAGTATGACATGTTCATGATATTTTAGACAACACACTATTGGATGATATTTTTATGACATTTAGGAGAACATACAATACCATGACATTTTTCTACATTTGGTTTGGTTTGAAGTTTTTATGAATTTTAAGACGACATCCTCTATATATATCTCCTGCACACCTCCTTTGTATATTTACATTATTATTTTATGTACGTTTACAGCGGGGTCACAGTGGGGGCGAATATAATATTGACCCCCCCCCCAATGTCGATAACATGGTTGGATTTTCTCCCATTAAGGGAAAAAGGATACGGCAAATAATATGAAGAGACAAACAACAAGAGAGAAAAAGAGAGAAAGTATTTTGCAGTAACGCTTCAGATGAATGCGCCGCCGCACACTTCTGTATGTGTGTGCATCTGACATGTTTTGCAGTGGTGTGCACGGAAAAACAAAAAGCCTCTGTGAACAACACCATTTCCAAAAAAGTTGGGACACTGTGTGTAAATTATATAAACTGATATTCAATTCAAAAGTCAACCAATGACAACATATCAAATGTTGAAACTTAAAAGATATGTGCTCATTTGGAATTTGATGCCAGCAACACGTTTCACAAGTTAGGACAGGGTCATGTTTACCACTGTGTTGCATTACCTATTCTTTTAACAACAACAATGCTGGAGTTTTGAAAGTGAAATGTTGTCCCATTCTTGCCTGATACAGGATTTAAGCTGCTCAACAGTTCAGGGTCTCCTTTGTCGTGATTCTTTTTCATGATGTTCCAGTCTTTTCAATGGTTGACAGGTCTGGACTACAGGCAGGTCAGTTTATCACCTGGACTCAGTCCATCTAAAAACAGCACGGGTCCAGAGAAAGCGGCAGAGTTTCTGGATCATGTTTCTATCTGGTTTCTTCTTTGCACGGTGGAGCTTTAACCAGCATTTGTGGATGCAGCGATGAACTCTGTTCACAAACAAGGGTTTTCAGAAGTGTTCCTGAGCCCATGCAGTGATTTCCACCACAGAATTGTGTGTGTTTTTAATGCAGTGCCGCCAAAGGGGTTAAAGATCTTGGCCATAGCAATATTGGTTGTCTCCAGATTCTCTGAATCTTTTTATGATATTAGGGACGGTAAATGATGAAATCCCCAAAAGCTTTGCAATTTCACGTTACATTACATTATTCTTAAATTGTTGCACTATATTACATGCAGTCTTTCACAGAGTAGTAAACCCTTCCCCATCTTCACTGTTGAGAGACTGTGCCTTACTGGGATGCTCTTTTTATACCCAATCATATAAATAATCTGTTGTCAGTCAACCTAATTAGTTGTGAGTTACACTTATGGCCAATTTAGAAGCACCAACTAACCTAACATGCATGTTTTTAGATGGTGGGAGGCAGCAGGAGAACCCGGAGAGAACCCACGCAGGCAGCAGGGAGAACATGAAAACCCCACACAGAACGATCCTTGCTCCAATTAAGCTTCGAACCGAGTCCCAGCCGAGACTCCAACCGTCCTGCTGTGATGTGGCAGTGCTAGCCCCTGCAATGATGAAAGAACTGAGTAGCCTAAACTGTCATGCCAAAAACAATATATACTGTAAATGCAGTTGTTAGCCCCAACAATGATCAAGATAGTGAAATTACCCTGAACATAGCCCGGGGTTCAAAGGGTTAATCCATCCAGTAGATGCTCGGATATTTCTGTCAGTGGTGACTTGGGTGGCACGGTGGTGCAGTGGTTAGCATTGTCACCTCACAGCAAAAAGGTTCTGGGTTTGAATCCGGTCCTGGGCCTTTCTGTGCGGAGTTTGCATGTTCTCCCTGTGCTTGCGTGGGTTCTCTCCGGGTTCTCCGGCTTCCTCCCATCATCCAAAAACATGCACCTCAGGTCAGGTTACCTGGCGCCGAGCTAGTGGCAGCCTGCTGCAGCAGCTCCCCCCTGAGAGCCCCCCTGCTGTAGTGAAGACATTTCCCCTCGGGGATTAATAAAGTGAAATTAAATAAATAAAAGACCTGCTGACATCGTCATCAATGAAGCTAGGCCATTAGCATGGCCAAACACTTTTTTAGCACCGGTTGTTTACCAGTGACTACAATTTGATTGTAATCTTAGATACTTACATAGTCGTTTACTTACATAACTTGTTTCGATACATAAGTTGACTTGTTGAGAACATCAGACAAATCTGTCACAAAGAATATTTTCTTCACATATTCCAGAAAGCATTCTTGTTCGAGTAACTTGTCTGAGAGGGGAAATTATAGCAGCAGGCAACCGTATCATGCCCTTATATTTTTATAGCACAAATGTTAATCTGAGAGGGCCTTCTGCAGCCAGAGGAAGGTCTGGAAGGCTTTCTGAGGGTCCACGGATCAGTAATTCAAGAGGAAACACTAACCAGGTCAGCCTGCGTTTACGTGATATTTATAGATGGCAGAAGAGCCAGCTTGTTAAGCACTTTATTTGGAGCAATAGTTAAAAGTGATATCGATGTTTCATTGGTGGTTTCTCTTTCTCTGAGCCTTCGGTCTGGACGCTGCAGTCTCAACACACTTCTAGAAAATCCAAGATGAGCTTTTCATGACATTTCAAGTTCTCAAGTCAATTTTTCAAGTCAATTAGGAAGTTTGATCCACTTTAGAGATTTGAAGGTGTTGATTCCCCACTTTGCTTTCATTATTGAACAATCACAACTTTGAGTCTTGTGGTCTAAGTTCAGGTAAACACAAATCTTTGCTAAAAAATGAATCCTATGTGTTTCGTGTCTGAGGAGTTTTTTTTTCCTGTTATTGTCAGAAACTTCAGTTTCTAAAGATACCTGTTGGACGTCACTCTGAGCGGTATCCATCAGCAACATTTAGGACTATATTTTGGTCCGCTGAAGGTCCTATTGCATTTTTTAGGAGTAACTTATTTCACACGCACACATTACAACTGAGTGTAAAAAAAAAAGAAAGAAGAAGCTTTCAGGCAGGTGTGAAGAGGTTTTGTCAAACTGTTTTTCTTTCTTTGATTAAAGAATTTAAACTTTGATATCAGCATAAAAGCGTGACTCTCCATTGGCGTGCGAGCCAACCTTCAGCCTCGTGCTCAGAGGTGTCGGGCAGCTGTGGAGAAGAAGGCTCTGTCGGTTATATACTTTGGGAAAACTATTTGAGTTGAGACTCCACAGATCAAATCTGCAAGTGTCTGCAGGGAGACGCTGGGATTTGAGTTCACGCCAACTGTGAAGGACGTGCCCTTCGTGAGAAATCTACATCTAATTAGTGATGAGACATTCGTGTTTCCAAACTTAGCACATGTAGGTTTGACACATTTTGAGTCCTGAAGACAAATGGAAGTTAATGTTTAACGGCACTATATAATCTTAAAACTTACAGACAATTAAATGTAATACAAATTACTTGCAAAACTGAAGTTGGCATCCAATCTGTTGACTGTTTAAAAAAAAATCGATTAATTTCTACAAGTATGACGAGTTTTTGCGCTTAAATCCAGTTTTACAAGTGGAACCAAATCAAATTTCAATTGAGACCTGAGTTTATCTGTTGCGAAGAAGAAGAGTCAAATCAAACTTTAAAGGGTTTAAATGGACCTTAATAATGTAAAAAAAAAGGATACTAGTAGATATTTGAGTATTTTTTGTATTTATTTTTCTCTTTCACTTGTAAATCAAAAGCCAAATCCAGCTGGAAAAAGTCTGTTCTTGCAGTTTGTGCATCCAATGCTAATCATCACTGAAACTCTGGGATCTTGAGCATCTTCAAGAGAAAACCAAACCAAAAACACCTCTCAAAGCACAGAAAAACCCGTCTGTCCCTCCACTTTCACCAGTCCAACGTTCATCTGGTTGAATGTTTGGTCTCTGAGGGTTTTATAGTGAATGGGAATCATCATGATCTTTTTCCATCCTTTTATAGCGTCCTGGTGGCACCGAGCAGAGTCCTTAAATGAAATCAGGCTCCTCCTTAACGACGCCTGATTTACAGGGTGAAGTTGACAGGGGATGATGATATTTCAGGAGCTTGCCGGCCGATTGGTCTGAGTATACTGCATTTCCTTAAACCGGTACCTCCGTATCCATGTCTGAGCCCTCATATAAAACCCCCGGGATGATTTCTTCCCACTGCCACAAGTCTCTGCTGCCCTCCTCCTGGACTTTCTCTCTCATCGTAGGTGAGACCAGTTTCCATTTGCTCCACTCTGCATGCCTTAACAGAGCTGGTAAACGAATACCAAGTGGCTGCTCTGTGGAGACTGTTACTGTCTTTTTGTAAAGAGCTGTTGGTGAAGTGCTAAAGTGGTGAAAGTCCTGACCCCTGCGGTTTGTTAATAAGTGAAGGGAGACGTGACCCAGGGTGACGGAGAGGGCTGATTACTGATGGATGAAATCTGAGGATTGTGTTTGAATTGTGCTGCACCGAGATTTTAATGAGCTGAGGTTGGATGATGCTCTTACTCTATTTACTTTAGACCTTCTCTCAAGATTTCTATTTGGAGCATTTGGCTGTTTTGGAGAGTTTTGAAATTCGACATTTTCCTGTAAGTTGAAGCTTTTTGATTGCATGATTGTGATATTACATTGTGTATCTTATTTTTTGAACTATTGGAATCATATTTGAACTTTTTCAATTGTCCCATGAGTATAATTTGGCTCTTTGATTTATCTTTGAGTGTTTGAGTTCTTTTGCATTCGATTGTTTGGATCGTTTTCAGGATTTCTTGCTATCAAATTCAACTTTTAAGAATTCTTTGCTTAAAAAAAAATGAACAAGAACTGTCTATAGGTTGAGATGCTTCCAGTTGTTTTCAGGTTAATTTGAGGAGATTAACAGAAGTTTGTGTGTGAATAAAGCAAAAATAAAATACAAATATAATACAACTGAAAAAGTGGGGCTGAAACAAGATGATTTTTGATAGAAACAGCAAAAAGCAATCAAAGATCTCGCTTGGACAAACAGTTGGATAACCAGAGCAATTGCTGTGATTTGTTTTACAGTGTAATGTTATATTAAAGTATTGGACTATTGTGAAATGAATCCCCACATTTTGATTTGGTGGAGCTTTGGTGAGAAAAACAACACATTGATATCATGGATGTCTTGTTATGATAAAGTTTTTTTTTTTAGATGTACGGTCATCGATAATACTCATGATCTATTTGTAACAGTTTGCGGTTTGATTCCTGGTCTTGGACTGAACTTTTCTGAAGCTTTTATCAGAAGAATGAAGAGATTTTGATCTCAAGAAAAAAGGAAAACATTTCATTGTTCATGTGGGAAATTTTTAAACAGCAAAAAAATAATTTATATGCAGTCAAAGTCTCAAATCAGCCTGTTTGTGTTTGTGTTTCAGGATTGAGACTCAATCAGATGAAGATCTAGATCTTTATAATATTCTCAGTATAAATAACTCTTGAAATCTGATTCGGGAGAGCGGCTGCCGGCCGAGCTGGGTTTGTTTTTGTGAGTGTGTGATGGTGTGTGTTGTGGCTGGTGTTGGCAGCTGACACGCTGCCGCAGCACATTCTGCCGGACAGATTCTTCTCTGCGAAAGCAATTGAAGTGTTAACTCACAGAGGAAATTTAGTTTTGAACACCTGCAAAGGAGCTTAAGGTAGCGCCGACATTTGACCCCAACTCTAAACTTAGTCCTGTCACCACTCAGCTGCTCATTAAACATCTCAGTAGCTCACATTTATACACAGGAGGGTCTTGTATATGATTATTTGATCATAAACTCTCTTTCTTTCTTTCTTTCTTTCTTTCTTTCTTTCTTTCTTTCTTTCTTTCTTTCTTTCTTTCTTTCTTTCTTTCTTTCTTTCTTTCTTTCTTTCTCAAACAGGTTGTGAAGAGAAAAAGACGCCAACATGTCTGAGTAAGTGTTGCTTCTCCGTCATACATCACTGATTCAGATCCTTTACATAATGAGTGTGTTTCAATGTTGGAACTGAATTAACTTAAGTTGAAAATATTTGATTCATATTTAAGTTCAAAAGCGTCCGCAGTGAAATATACTCAAGTACCAAAAGTAGGCTATTCACTGTGAAGACTTTTAGAGGAGAGAAAGAAAAAAGAAAAATAATTTAAGAAAGGATGGAAAAAGTCGTGAAGTCCGTTTCTTTCTCCGTCTGTCTGTTGGAACAAATACTGTCAAGACACCAACGATTTTGTTTGATCTCCTCACAGCAAAAAGATGACTTCGAGCCGCAGGCATCATCTGAAGGTACGACACCTGTCGTTGTCTGAGCTGAGTTTTGAAATGCAGTCGGTACCAATACTTCAGAAATGAAGCTGCTGATTGATAACAGGAGAGGAAGGTGTTTGGAGTTTATTCCAGTGAATTATGATGGCGTGTTTAGTTGTTTCTCATCTATTCAATATGTTTTTTGGGGTCTGATCAGTAATCTGTCTTGTATCGTGTAGTTGAACATGAATAATGCAGAAGACACAAGCAGTTTAACCTTCTGCTGTGTGTGAAGTTCTCCACAGATGACGATCGGGACATTTCTTCCTGATGACTTCAACGTTATCTCACAAGAACTTTTGCATTTCTTCTAACGACAGTTGGTGTGTCGGTCCAGTCCATTTTTAAAATACATTACGTGATGCCTTTTGGGCTCATTACACATTTTAAAAAGGCAGATCTCCATACAGCTGCTGGCTTGGAGCACAGCTTCAGCTGCTCTGCCCGGCTGTGATGGATTTGGCTGGATTTGGTTACTGCTTGGACTTAGACTGCGTCTGTGGTTGAATCTCTGGTGCTTTGGATGTGTCTAGCATTACTGCTATTTTAATCTGCGGTGAAATAGTGTGTTGATGATGCATTACCTACATAGCACAGAGGTTCAGGTATACAGTGGCTTCAATACAACAGCCAGCACAAACATCACTGCACACACACATTTAAGACTAATATTATTTTGGTCATACTTTATTTTACAGGTTACAGAAATAGAAGAAATTTAATTTCACCCACTCAGCAGCAAAACTCAATCTAATTTCAATCTAAAAACTCAATCTAATTTCAATCTAAAAACTCAATCTAATTTCCATAAAGAAATGTATTGTTAGTCTTTTTTTTTTTTTTAAATCTGCAGCAGAGGTACAGGGATTCGTCTCCAGTAGTTGTTGTCTGTCAGTGACCTTGTTAGTTCTTGACCAAAAGTTTGCCGTCTTTTTAATCATGTTTAAATCATCATTGTGTAGTTGATGTGTAACAGCATATATGAGCTGATGTGGTTTCTGTTGGTCTCCTGTTTAATCCAGCTGGTCTTCATCACAGCTGACAGAAACTTAAAGCAGCAGCTGAGATGAGACAGAAGAGACATTTTCAGGCTTTGAGGCGCTACCTGCTGGTTCGATTTGTCCAACACACAGAAGGTGTTTTGTAGTGTTGATCAAGACCATCATTATTGAGCTCACGGTTTGCACAGATAATGAGTCCTGACATCTTATACAGATTGCATTGTGTATGTGTTGCATCGAGGAAAGTCATGGTGCAGAATTATCTGGGCACCAAAATGGTTTTCCAAATGTCACACTTTTGAAACACCCCCTCTGCTCTACGCTTTCAGGACTATTGGAAACTAAAATGTCTGTAAAAATTATATTTATTGTCATTAAGACCGTATTTGAAACTAGTTAGATTATATATCTCCTCCTGCCATTAAATGTAATCTGGGTTTTCCTGAAATGTCAACAAGGGCCATATTGGATCCACATCCGATATACTTCATCCGGTACACCTCGCTAGTCCCGGGTTGGACTCTCTTTTCCCCTTTAGATCCGCCTTAATTCTTCATGTCACAGATTAAACAAGGTGCTGTAAACATTCCTCAGACTTTGATCCATGTTGACTCGACAGGATCACACAGTTGCTGCAGATTTGTAGGCAGGAACCTTCATGATACAAATCAGTGCTCTGATTGTGATGTTGGCTTTGAACAATAAGGCGCCGTGCCGTCTCTCCATACCGGTTTAACGTCACCGAGACACTTCATGGAATTGAGCCACCATTATTATGATTAATTCCACTGCTTTTACTCCTTTGACAAGTCCAAATGTCTGTTGTTCAAAGAGTATATAGTGTTATATTGTGTTTTGCTAGGTTACATTAAAGTAAAATAATAAAATAATAGATTAAATTATATTTGAAAATTTTTTATAATGGAAGAAAAAGCATCAATGTAACTTAGGATAGACCCAAAGACCCAAAATAGGACATGATAGCTGACTAAATGAAGCTAAATAGCTCACAAGTTAGAGACCTTTTTTTCATTTCTCAAAAATATCTCATCTTAAAGTATATTTGTAGTGACGTGAATTCTCCAGCAGGCGGCAGCGCAGCCATAAAAACATTGCAGAATTATTCAACGTAGTAGGATGCGATAATCTTCAAGTGGTAAATCTATATTTAAAGGTCTTTACCTCCAAACACTATTGTGTGACTGAGAAAACTACTTATTACCATAAAAATGTAATTAGAAAATATTTTGATGCCAGAATAAAATCACCATCCAGAGAAAATAAATCAATGATATAAGACAAAAACCTGCGTCTTATAGATGCCAAACGCTGGAATTTATTAAATGGCAAAGTTAACAAAGGAAACTCATCCAATACGTTGAAATTAGACGCTGGAACGATGTTGAGGACTGAGAAGAAGTAAACTTCGCACCCTCTAAGCTCCCGATGCAATTTATTTATTAACGACACTGATGAAGAGCAAAGTGCTTCAAACGTCACTGATGTTATAGTGTTAATAAATAGCTTTGAGTTTGCCTAATTTATTTTGCAATTATTAATTAAATGGCCTACTCTGCCACAACGTCCCTCTTCATGGTTTAATTTAATCCATTTAATTAATCTAATTGAAATTTGTTTGTAGTTAACGCGAGTACCTTTTATCTTTTATGGCTGAGAACGGCCTGATTCACATTCAGTTCAACAGACAAGAGTCAGTTTAATGTATTACATGATTAACTGAATCAAAAAGTTGCATTTCAAATTAAATTGTTTGAATTATTTATGTGAGTGGGATTAAATATGTAGAACATCCAAACCCAACCTGCCCTGTATTGGAAAGGTCTGTTCATGTGTGCTCTGCCCACTGAAGCCACAAAAAACAGTCCTCTGCCAACACTTAGTGGCTGAATGAAAGTATTTTCTGCCTTCTATTGGCTTTTGTTGACTTTTTGTCCGTCCTGCAGAGTTTGATGCTGCAAATTGCAGCAGGCTGGCTTGTACAGGAGAAGAAGGACATCACGGCCGCCAAGCAGGCCTACATGGCTGAAACCTGTTCCTCCCCCAGCCTGAGCGGAGACCAGGCCACCCTCATGGTGAGAGACACCACAGCTTTGAGTCCTACCTAATGGACATGAGACACCACAGCTTCGAGTCCTACCTAATGGACATGAGAGGCTCTTCATTTCTTTATTAGCATCTCTTTAATTGGTAACTTGTGGTCTTCAACTGGAATTATCCAAAACTTAAACCCACAAACTGTCAAATAACGGTCCCATGATGTTTCTCTAATCATCTGTCAAATATTTCAAGTCATTGGCAGCCTATTGTCTCTATTATCATGATGATTTATTATTTTATGTTTATTTAGGAAACCTGCAAAAAGTTGCACGCCCTCATTGACAAAGTGGATGATGAGCGGTACGACCTGCTGTCCAAAGTGGGAAAGGCCGATAAAGAGGTACACCTCCTCCTGCTGTACCGCCACAAACCATCTCTCTGATGAGTCTAATCATGGAAAACAAAAAAAGAGAGCTGGCTGGTCTGTTTTAACCTCTTCAACATTATTAATAATCTGGTAAGAAGAAAACATGCTGGAGTGACAAAAAAGGAAGCGGTTGATGTTCGTCCATAACATAAGAAGCTAATAGCCTGCAAACCCCAACTTTAATGATAACTTCTGGATGTGAATTTGCTGAATTCAGGTCATTATAATGGAGTCAATGCAATTATGGAATTTAGTTGGGGAACATTTTGCATCAGTACATCAAAACGAAGCAGAAACATCATCACAGCAATGGCAGCTAAGACTCATGGGTACTGAAGTTTAAGGGTCGTTCTCCATGTAGTTTTCTGTAAGAAAGGAATGTAAAATATTTCTATTCTCTTCTATTTCTATGATCAGAAAATATAATGGGGAAACCACTGACCACCTTTTAGGTTTTTTTTTCAATAATTAAACTGTAAAAACAGCTTTTTTTTTAATCACATCATGTACAGCATGCCACAAGGTTCAAATCTAATAAACAATAAATCTCCTAACAGCAAACAACAAACACCGTTGTCATCGGTTCTGAAACAACAGCGCTGTGTTTCAGCAGGTTTGAATGATATTTACAGAGAAAAGACACAGAATCAAATAACGAGCTTCAAATATTTTGTGGGGAAATTCTTCAAAAGGTGTTTCATAACTCATAGAAATGCATCACATAACCACTTTAAACCAAACTCCTTCTCTACTTTTGGCCCGATTCCACCTTTAAACGACTCGGTCGCTCTCAGATTGACGACCTGAAGATCAAAGTGGTGGAGCTGGCCGGAGTGAAGAAGCCCGCTTTGAAGAGAGTGCGCATGTCTGCCGACGCCATGCTGAAAGCTCTGCTGGGCTCCAAACACACGGTCAACATGGACCTGAGGGCCAACCTGAAGCAGGTCAAGAAGGAGGTGAAAGAGGAGGTGAGTCTTGTATGAGGACGGTCGGACCGGCACCAAGAGTTTTTACAGAAGTGTTGACTGTCATTGATTGTGGACTTTGTGTCCTGCAGCCGACGGAGGCCGCCGGCGACTGGCGCAAGAACATTGAGGACAAAGCTGACAGGAAGAAGATGTTCGAGACTTCCTAAACTTAAACTGAACTTAACTATGCTCCTGGTTGTGGTTGCTTTCGGCTGTTGGCGGTTTTTATGGAATTTCTAACATTTTTGAAATACTTTTGTTTTCATTAAATCAGTGAGTTTCAGCCTGCTGGGTAAAGACACTTCATTTTACAGATTCTAAATATTCGACTTTCATTCTTTCTCCCGTTTGCCTCTCTGGCGATGTTCACTTTTGACAACTTCCTGCTCCCAGACTGTTTGTAATAAATGTATTTGTTTCATACATCCGCTGTCATGAGATATTTTGTCTTTGACTCAGTGATGTGCAACACTGCAGAGCGAGCGCATCGCACACTCAAAGATAGCTGAAAAGTAAACGATGTCGACTTTCTTTTTCTCTTTGTTTCTGTTAAACGTTAAAGAACCAGTTCCCCTGTAACATAATTCATCCTTTTTTCAGATTTTTAAAAGGAATCCAGTAAAAGTTAATGTTTTTACTTGATTCAAAATTTTAGCAACTGGGAGTAAAATAGAGCTTTAAAAAGTCAAACACAGAGAAGCATCATGATGCAGCTGATTACTGAGCTTTAATAAAAACAGGAGTTCTGTCTGAAGGTGCGTTCGAGCTTTAACGAGGTTGTGTTGTGCTTTTCGTAGTGCTGCGCATGCCAGTGAGAAAGAAGACACAATATTCATGCTTCCCTTCGTATCAACTCCGTCCCCCAGAAATTACATTTATCCACAACTGAACGTAAAGTTACATTTGCTGCTAACACAATAAGAAAGTGTTATTCATGGCAAGTGGAACTAATGTTCGTACTGAAGTTTCACAACGTTGTGTATTCTATGGTTATATTTAATCTAATTAAAATCTGCAGAGACTCACAATTCTGCAGTTTAATTACAAAAAAACAACACGGTTATTGAACCGATGACGCAACCTTTACATAGACGTAAAGAAAGTGCTGTTAGTGATGCACTTTGTACGGTGCAATACATACATGTTGTGATTCTGATGGCAAATATAAAACAATTGGGAAAACCATTTAGTAATAAACAAACGTAACGTCTGGGGTTGTTATCGACCATGAGTTTGGGGAGCTGTGAAAAGTGAATGTCGACTGTCCTTTTGTAATTCTCACCTCAGAGATTTTGGAAATACTGAAGCCAAATCTTTTGGAAATGCTGTCTTGTTCTGGTGATTTGATTTGAAAACACAATCTGTACAGTAGTGAGCGGCGTTGGAGAAGTCGTATTGAGGTCTGGCTGAACAGAGCAAGAAATTTTTGAGCGAATGATGTGAATGTGCTGATTAATAAATACTAAAAAAAAAAATACTGTCGTCAGAAACTCAGCTGACGAGCTGGACTAGATGTAAATAACTAGCCACAGCCAGCTGGCTATCTGCGTCTAACGAAGCTGTTGATTGGTTTGCTCTCGGCTTGCAGCTGTTTAATGTAAAGGATTAAATGCAAAGACATATTTAAACCTAGTATCACAGCAAAGTGTGAAACAGACACGCGAAACGTGAAATAGCCACGATTTGGCCTGTCTCGGCGTGACATTTACACGTCTCCCTCTAGTGGACAAAAAGGAAACCTGCAGAATGCTGCATCACGTTTTTCGGTGATACCGGGTTGAATATTTACACTAAAACGATGAAGCCGTTGGGAACGTCGATATTTTCCAAACTCTGGATGGCTGAAATTACAATACATTAACTTCACATCAAACATCAACTGAAATGCCACAACTCTTGATTTCTGAGCGTTTAGAAAACATAGATTTTGTGAATACCACAAGAGCGGGGTGTTTATATGGATTATTCTCATGAACACAGTAAACATGAACACGTTCGAAGGCAGCATCTGGTTGCAAATGACTTCAACACTGCAAGTTGGCAGCATTTCAACAGTATTTAAGCTTCTGTCGTCCATCTTTACATGAAAATCCACCTTTGGGGTGTGTGTGTTTGTTTGTGTGTGTGTGTGTGTGTGTGTGTGTGTGTGTGTGTGTGTGTGTGTGTGTGTGTGTGTGTGTGTGTGTGTACAAAAATGACATTTATTTGAGGACCATTTCTTTATTTAAAAATTTTAAGTTGAAAAAGTAAATGCATTTTAAAAATATTTATTATATTATATTTTATATTTATTTATGTAACTATAGTTTTTATGATACACATTGTTTTAATTGAACTCACTAATAATTTTGAATTCACCATAGCTCTAATCTGTCAGTAGAAACTGTTAATTACATGTTAAATTTTTTTATGAATCTGTTTTTTGTGTGATTAGAACAACATTATGATGTGGTATAAACATTTTATAATTTCGTATATATTGGTTATAAATACTAGATACGGGGACTTAAAGTGTTGTTACCTTATTTTCAGCCAGGTGATATATCAGCACCGCTACAGACATCTGAAATGTCTGTGAAGTACATGTTTTAGTCAGATATTAAATTTGTCGAGAGCAGAAAATAGATGACTCAAGAGAAGAAATAATCCACGTCAACCACACGGTGGCAGCAGAGGACTTCGTGTCCTCACGTCTACTGATTTCCTCACGTTCACTATTTTCAGTTTGCAGTCCTCCGCAAACACCTCACACGCAATTCTGATCACCTGATCTGTGTCTCGTTAAACACTTCTATCACTGAAATTTGGCATTAATTAGAAATGTTCGCATTTTATTATAATATATATGATTCATACTTGTTACAAAATTTAACTTGAAGGTATATAAACTTTGTTTTTTTAACTGATAATAACAATATCATATTTAAATGGACCTATGCAGTCACACAGGAGGTGAGTCACGTCTGTTTGATTCTCTTACTATTCTCTATACATTTATAAACTGTATATTACATTTCTTGCCTTTTTGTTTTCAGTGTATTAAATATTATTTTTATTGTTTGTTTTCAGTTGCTGTGAATCCAACATGAACCAAAACAGCTCCGCTGGACATGAGTCAAAAAGGTCAATATTTAAGTTGATGGTCTGGTTTGGTTTTAAAGCATCTTTCTGCTTAAATCTACATTATATGAGAATCAACTTTTTAAACTGCTGTCAGCATTCTTGATGATAAACCACAAGTTATTACTGTTTTGTTAAAGCAGTTAACTTTGTAATGGCCTAATTTAGAAAGTCGAGGTCTCTCTGATGATGTGCTTTTGTCATGTTACAATCACACTAATGGCCAGTTTCCAACATGTAAATAGGTTCACATCCACATCAACGTTGTAATGACAACATGCAGTGTTTTTACTGAAAGCTCTGATTTATACGACTTGGTACTAAAACACAACAGATTTTAGGATCAGACCTTTAGTGGTCTTTCAAAAGTCTTCAATCCCGCTGTTAGATCGCTGATAGTTGGCTCGGTGGTCTGTTGACATTTATAATGGTTCTGAATAAACAATCAGATTTCAATATATTAAACCCATTTCATTAAATTCAGGTTGTAGTTAATGGAACGAAAGGAAAGGACTCAGTCATGATAACCAGAAGTCTCCAAAGTATGTAAAAGTTTAAGTTATAAGCAGATATGAGGAGAAATATAGAAAACATTGTTTCAGTCTCTGGACCACGAGACCAGTCCACCATATAATCAAGCAATTTAATGAATGTAGTAAAATCGGGTCGTCCCTCCAAACTGTGCACTTAAGCAAGAAGCGAACTGGTGAGAGATAAACATTTCAGACCAAAAACAACTTTTAAAAAGTTCAGCGGCTGCAATAAAAGAATGTTTTGATGATGTCGTGTTCAGAGTTGAAGAAAAGCTTTTAATGTCGGGAAAAACAGTCAGAAAGTAAAAAGGACATAAAAGGGAAAATGTGCAGTGCAATATTAACATTGAGCAGAAAGTCAATGTTTTAATAGAAATATGTTGCAAAACTGGGAAGCTCTTATTGTGAAGTCTGTCAGGCCAAAATATATTTTCCTCCTTTGGACAACAATGTCTTCAATCTGGTTAACTTACATTATCGCAAAGATATCTCCGATTCTTGAATGTGGTCAAATGGACCGAGTGTGTACAATCACGGCAGCGTTCACCTTCATTATCCAGGACTTTGAGTCTCGTTAAGTCAAATGATGTCTTATATTTTCATTGACTCCTTTTTCAGATCCCTTCGCGGCCGACTGAAAGCCTGACCCGTCCCCTCGGAGGACCGCTGACCACCTCAGGCCGACCAGATGTCAGCTACGGAGTATTTATGAGGTGAGTGGTCAAAGAATGGAAGTATTTTAGGAGCCCGTTGGCCCGGTTGGTCTCAGAGCTCCTCATGGCCATAAAGAGGAGCGGCCGGACCCCCGGCCCAGCACATATATATCCCCCACATCTCTTAGTAGGATTTTAGTTTGTGGCTCCCTTGCTGTCTCCCAGTCCTTCAGTCAGTCTCGGCTGCCCTCCTCTTCATCCCTTTGTAGGTGAGAAACTCTTTTACTTTGTGATGCTCGCTGGTCAAAAGATTTTAAACTTCTTTGCTTTTTGGAGAATTCAGATGCTGTTGAACAATCTTATCACAGTTTACTAAAATGCATGTGGATTTAAAGAATGATATCTAAGTACTTACAATCGAAAGAACCGAGTGTGCAAAGTCATGTTTTAGATTCAGCATTGTGCGTCCAATGATGAAAAATGGAAAAATATCCAGGTGCTTATATCAATGGATAAACACAGGAGGATTTCTAAAATCTGTTTCAAATCTGTTTTTATTTTAATATAGAATAAAATGTAGACTCCAAAATCTCAAACATTTAGCTGCTTGTAGGTCTGATTAACTTTGAACCTAAATATCACATCACCGCTGACAGATGAGAGCTGTGAGCCTGTTAAGTCAAAGTAAAAAAGTTAGTGATGTAATAACATGCTGCAAACGCCATCAGCATCTTTCAAACACATCCACGTTCACCTGACGGGCAAAAGAGAAGAAAACCTGGAGATGTTCCCACTCTGCAGATTAAATGACTGGTGGCAACACAGCACAGTTGGTCACCAGAAATATGGGAAATAGAAAGGATGGTAAATATAATAATTCTTTATTCATATTTTTGGTAACACCTGAATCAAAGTTTGGATTTGAATATTTTGACCTTTTCACGTCTGAAGGTTGCCGCTTGCATTTTGCTCTCTTTGATCTCACCGCTCTTAAAAAAACTCATCATAAATGTCAAATGACCTTTGACCCCTGAGCCAGGATTAGCTGTGACCCGGTTGCCTCAAAATTCATGGATCTTGAACCTTGAACTTTAAATAGAGAAATGACCAAAGACCCCTACAGAACGGCCTCCACATGACCCTCAGACCTTATTTTGACAATAAAACTTTTACATGTAGCATTTGCTCATCGACCTCTTTCTTTTTAAACATCATCACGGAATCATTACTGAACTCAATTCTTTGTGCAAAAAAGGTTTCAAATGTCTTGATTGCAACGGCTTTGTTTTTGTGTGAAGATCTGATGATGAATGCAAAACATGAAAAGATGCAGTCGCTCATCACCGGATCAGTGCTGAGGTGACTTTTTGCTGTATTGGAGTTAAAAACACGGACGTCTTCCTTGTAACTGCAGGGTCAAAGGTCGGATTCTGGTGTTCGTAATGTCGTTAAGATGCTGAATGTGTTTGTACTCTGAACAAAACTAAGGTTAGTTTTAATAGTATTTGTAGTTCAAATGATTTATTTTACACTTCATCTAAAAGTGGAACTAACATGCAGTCTATGTGGATGATATATGTGGACGAGGGGAAATGACACGTCGGGATCATGTGATTGGATCAACTGTTCCACATGTGGAGATGCTCAGACTTGTACTGTGATCTGACTTTGTCTCAGGAAACGGCATTTATCATCATCACCTGATTCATTTACGAGATTCACTGCATGAAGAACGCAATTTTAATGCGAAGATTCATGAATGTCAGTATCCAGATGACATATTCAGAAACACATCACATGTTAATATCAGGTGCAAATATGACCTTTGTTTTAATTACAATCCTCTTCTGAATTAAAATATGAAAAACAGTTTTTAGTTTGGTCACTAGCTGAATTTTGTCGTTGGTGATAATAAATAAATTAAAAAAAAAACGGAGGTGCTGAAAGTTTGAAAGTCTGAATGTTTGGTCAGATTTTTAATCTTCTTCTTCTTTGGTCAAATATTTCCAGATTCAAATGGTTGTTTTTGTCACATAAAATACTGTATTTTAGTTCAGATAAAGTTTGTTCTCAGGTCAAGACAATAAATAGTGATGGAGAGAGTTTCACTTTTTACTGAAGGTTTTATTCTCAGTAAAAAGTAAATTACAGAAACATGGTATCATGGTTTAGTTTTTCTTTCAGAGCTAACTTTTAATTCTGAAACACAACCCCAAATGTTCCTTATACTTTTTGTGCTAACGGTCTTCTTCTGTTTATTCCCAGAGTCTGAAACCAAAAAGAAGCCAAGATGTCTGAGTAAGTACATGTTTGAATACTGCCATTAACAAGATTTAAAAGGAAAGTTGGTCATATTAATTCATTAACATCCAACATTGTATTAAGAATTTCTGTGAGAATCCCTGTGTTGTTATTAATATCACACATGTATGAATTAAAGCGTAAAGAAGATGACATGGAGCCGCAGGCATCATCTGAAGGTAACACCGACTCAGCATCACTTCTTTATTATTACCGAATAACTGAATGAGACGTCGTTGTGTGTCTGCAGTTTGTAGAAACGTGCTATGCATTGCTAACATGTTCTCTTAACAGCTCTTTAATGGACTAAATCTGTGCTTTGTGTCTCCTCTGCACCCAAGTGGACCAAACAGTATATTATTGTAGTTTTAAATAGAAAAAACCCCCAAACAGCTAAAAGTAATAACATCGGTGTCATGGTGGTGTAGAGTTTGATGCTGCAGATCGCTGCTGGCTGGCTGGAGCAGGAAGCTAAAGAAATCACAGCCACCAAAGAAGCTCACCTGGCAGAGACCTGCGCCGCCCCCAACCTGAGCGGAGACCAGGCGTCCCTGGTGGTAAAAACACAGAACCACACGGGTAACACCTGCTCCAATGTGACCGGGTGGTTCTCGGAGAAAAACGTTTCTCTGTTGTTATTTTTTTATACAAACAGGAAATCGCCAAAAAGCTGTTCCAGGCTATCGACGCGATCGATGAGGACAGATACGACACCGAGGTCAAAGTGGCAAAGACAGACAAAGAGGTGGAGACACTTCTCTGTCATTGGATGTTTTCTCTCTATTTATCATTCAAAACAGATTTCATTCTGGTCGGATGTAATCAGATGATGATCTTGAAATGCAAGAGATAATTATGAGAACTACGCCTTCATAAATCTTCTGTAATGCTGCATGCTGGACATTTTATTACAATGCACATACATTAAAAATGATATTTACAAATAGTTAGGTCAGAAAAAAAACCTAAAAATGGTAAATACATTCAACAAATGACATTACAATCTAGTCACACAAATCTTTTGCCACATTTAACAGGAGAAGTAAACTGTATTTTCTTTTACAATTCTAGAATGTAAGTGTTAAAGTTTTATCAAAGCATTACATCCATTGGAAACCTCCATGTATCTCCAAACTCTCAAAACGTGAAACTGTTACGCCTGGACAGCCCAAAGCGTGGCTATCTCACGTTTTGCTGTAGTGGACGAGCGTGTCTATTTCACGCTCTGCTATGATACTGGGTTGATTGCTTAGATGTCATTAAAATGATAGAGAATCAAATGTCTTTGAGCTTCTGCTTTTTGCTTTCAGATTGCGGAGCTGAAGCTGAAGGTGGTGGAGCTGGCCGGAGTGAAGAAACCCGCCCTGAAGAAGGTGCGTATGTCCGCTGACTCCATGCTGGCCGCTCTGCTGGGCTCCAAACACAAGGTGACCATGGACCTGAGGTCCAACCTGAAGCAGGTCAAGAAGGAGGCCAAAGAGGAGGTGAGACGCTTCGCTGCTTTAGACTTTAATGTGATGTTTAAAGGCAGGAGCTGAATTATCCCCGTGATGGACCTCTCCGTCTCTCAGGGTACCGAGGCGGTCGGCGACTGGCGCAAGAACGTCGAGGACAAAGCCGACAGGAAGAAGATGTTCGAGACTAACTGAAGACTTTCTGATCCGACTCTCCGTTTTCACTCCGGGTTGCTGCGACTCTTCCCGACTGTTACTTTTGCCTTTTTTTCATGGAATTGGAACAATTCATACAATTAAATCTTATTTTTGGAATAAGGCAATGCTGTGATGCTGCAGTTTGTTCCAGGCAATGTTTGGAAGTCTGGAGGAAAAACGATAGATTTTTATTTGGGATTTGAGCGGTTTGGTCACTGTTCATTACTGTTACGTTTTTTTTTGTCAGGAAATCACCTCAAATTAATTTATGTTGATATATATTCTACATATATACACTAAAATTATAGATAGTATTAAATATAGAAAAACTTAATATTTAAACTGTTCGTAAATGTTTCTTTTTTGCACAGAACCAAATTGGAAATTTCCTCTTCAATACTTGGCTGATAAACTGTTGTGCTCATGTTGCACCACCAGGTGTCAGCAGAGAGCCTTTTTCTTCCAAACTTTCTCTGCTGGCGGTTTTCCTCCTTCATTAAACGCGCTTCCTGACAGTTATTTCCATCAAACGACACGTGGTGATAAATCTCAAACACAACTGCGGCCGCACAAAGTTCTTCAAACGGTGAGTGACAATTTTTCTTCTTCTCATGTTTCGCATCCCTCTTTATTTACGGTTTCACCTCATCACTTAAAAGGCTTACTCATTTTTATGTTGAGTAATCCACCTTGTGTGATCAGTACCTCATAAACATGAGTATTGAATTTCTGAGAACTTCATTGAAACTATTTGATATTGAAAATGTTTTCGGCACATTAACTGGAAACGTTTAGATCTCCTCAAATAAGCAAAAACATGTAATGAGTGATTGAAACTTTAAAGGAAAAAAAAGGTTTTTGCTCAAGTTTTTATTTGCTGCCAGAGGAAATGGAAAGTTTGCTGTTTTATTGAGCGTCTGGTTTGAACTCTTCTTAAGGATGCTGTGATGTTATTTGTTTATTTCATTTAAATCATGTCTGATTTGTTTATTGATTGCAGCATAATGAATGAAAGCAAATCAAATGGCAATTCAGTCAGGTCTGGTTTCACTGAGTTAGGTTAGGTTAGGTATTTACTTTATTAATCCCCGAGGGGAAATTTTTTCGCTACAGCAGCATACAGAAGCAATAAGATAATAATAGAACAATAAAATAGCAGTGAAATAGCAGTAAATAATTGTTGATAGTTTAAATTAAGAGATAAATATGCAGCAACTTCACTGACTGACAATTTCACTTAATCCAAGTATACTAAGTATTCTTCCATGTACTTTAAAGTGCTAACAATGAACTTGAAATGAGTAATGGTATTTGTTTACTTGTTTTAACACTGATATAAAGACAAAAGATATTACATTTTATAATATACTTTTTTTAATATGGACGTCGACCCAAATTTGACCTTAGTGACCATTAAAACTGAGCTAACCACAAATAATTTTGGTATGTATTGAAGGTATTTTTAGGAATTTTTTTTTTGTCTGTAATGTATCTGTAAAAAAGACTAAATGTCCATTTATTTCCTATTTTCCTCAGTAACCGGCTGTAAACTTGATTATTTCTGTGGCAGCAAATTTTGAGACTTCGTTTTAAAGTAAAATGACTCCAATAAATGTCAGAGCTGTTGCTTCATTCACTGTTTATCAACTCTAATCTGACATTAAAATAAGTGTTTTCATAAAAAAAAATTCTGGATTTGAAAATTGAACCGACTTGTTGCCAAAGACTGAAATAATAAACCAGTTTTAATTTGATGTATGTTTGATATTTAAGCTCAGGTTTACGTCAGTCCTGCTGCTTCAGACTCTTTAAACTCTTAAGACATTGAACTGACTTATTAATTCAGACATATTTAACAGTTTTAGGTCGTTTAAACAAATATTTTTCTTGGTTGCATCATTAAAATGGACTTTTATACAGAAATAATCATTTTGTCAAACATTTTCTTTTGTCAAGTTCAATTTGTAAAACTCCTGAGCTTTAGTTTAAATGAGTCTCTGTGTCTGCGACTAACAGCTCATCACTCTGAAGGACACTCAGCTACGTGGTGAAAACTACCGGACATTCAGACGAGTTAAAGATCGGACCTCGAGGGAAACTGCTCATTTTGTTGTTGTATTTTGCCACTGCAGAGCTTTCATGTTGAAAATCAGTTTATAATGAAGTTACGGCCTTCAAAGATTTGGTTGTCAGCCTGTATGGTGTTTTTGAAGTGGCTCACATCTGTAGACAGACTTATTTTATTATAGAATCATTTTTGGAAATAGTTGTGATATTACATTCCTGTAATTCCCACGATCGTTTCATCATTAAAGAAAAAGAAGAAAACATGTTATTTGGAACTAATTAAATGAAAAGAAAACCTTCTTTTGGTTTCCTGCTGAATGTTTTTCGACTGACCTTTTGGCCACTGACTAAAAAAATTTGCAAGAACCTTGAAATTTTTCATGAGAATATTTATATTTTTCTTATATTAAATGACTTACCTGGAAATCATTCACAAATGACGTTCTTCTATTACTTAAAATAAAGTATTATGGGACGTTTATGACTCTCAGCTCCCAAAGTTTTGTTCCAAAGGACTTCATTTGGTGTCTGAGTTTGAGTTTTGGGAATGTGGATTATATTGTCGTTACTTTATGGCTGAAACTGGATCACTGTTCGTTAGAAGTTCATGTGCACACAAGCCTTGATTTTTTTTTTATTGTGTCTGATTCTATAAATTCTGACCTGAAACCATTTCTGGTCCCAGCTGGTTGTCAGCTGGCGCCCCGCATGCCTGCAGGATGTTGGAAATGGTGTTAACTGGTCTCACCGCGTGCTTGGCGCCACATTTGGTTCGTCCAACGGTGGCATTTCATCTGCAACAAGTCAAATTCCAGGAGAACGTCTTCAGAGGGGGCAACTGTTAGGCCTCCGGCATCCGACCCCGCCCGGCCAAATTTAGCTGGTTTGTGTTTGCCGGCAGCCGGTTTTCACACGATATAAAAGCGTATTGTGTTTCCCGCTGGAGGCTGAAGGGTGGCTGATCGATAACAGGGCAACCAACGAGACGCAGATAGAGTCAGCAGGCTTTATTTAAACCGTCTGCTCCGCTTTAACTTACCAGTGGTTTTATCTCTGAACAGGGTGTGAAGATCACAAAAAGCCAAGATGTCTGAGTAAGTACACAACTTCCTCTTCCTCTTCTTCTTGGAGATGCAAATAAGAACCAGACTTTCTAACAAGACAGGAGATATTTCAGACTTTTTATTTTACTGGTCTATAAATTCCAGATTTAAACTCCATCAGTATTTAATTCATCTTTAAAAGTACCGAGTTCTTCAACCTCTGACCGGCCAGATTCACAACCTCCGTGTGTCTTCCTCCAGATCGCGGAGCTGAAGCTGAAGGTGGTGGAGCTGGCCGGAGTGAAGAAACCCGCCCTGAAGAAGGTGCGTATGTCCGCTGACTCCATGCTGGCCGCTCTGCTGGGCTCCAAACACAAGGTGACCATGGACCTGAGGTCCAACCTGAAGCAGGTCAAGAAGGAGGCCAAAGAGGAGGTGAGCAGCGAGCGTCGCACTTCAATGGAAACAGAAGACGGTCAAACCGTTGCTGCGTTCAGGTGTTACTGTCGGACAGTTTTTGACATTGTGAGCTGAGGTGGAGATTTAAAGGTAAAAACAGGACGGTGACTAAACCTGCGAACATTCGTTGGACTCCTGAGATCACATCTCTTTCGATCCACCTTTTCCAGCCTGCCGTTATCGTCACCTCACCTCACAAATTTATCTGATGGTTTAAAAACAAAATCTGACTCTTATGATCTGATTGGCAATAAAAAACTACTTTTCCATAAATTACAAATACAAAATATTTTTAATTGAAATGAATGAATTCCAACGTTGAGGGAAGAAAATGGGTGAAAACACATCCGTGTAACTTTATTTTGAAGGGATCAGGGTTGAGAAGTGTTCAGTGTTACTGAGTGTTCGTCCTTCCTTCCAGCCAACGGAGGCCGTCGGCGACTGGCGTAAGAACATCGAGGACAAAGCTGACAGGAAGAAGATGTTCGAGACTAACTAAAACCTTCTGGGACGAACGAGGACGACCAAGGACGAACGAGGACGACCGAGGACGACCGCGGGGGGAGACGTCTCCGTCCGAGGTCTGAGTGACTGAATGTGTCTCCGTGTCCCACGTGGACACGCAGGGACGAGAGTTCAGGCGCTTCTCATTTGGCTTTTTTTAGTTGTATTCATGATACCGAAGCCCCCCCCTCCTCACCCCTCACCCCTCACCCCTCCTCCCCCCCTCCTCCCCCCGCCCACCAAGAGACTGAACTAAAACAAAGTAATATTATCTTGTCTACAGTTTAAACGTCTGGCGGGGAAACGTCACTTCAAAATGTACAAAATGTACAGTTTTCATGCAATCGGTAGCAATACATGTTTTCAAATAAGAATGAGTTCGCTACTTTGTAAAACTTTTTATTTCATTCTTCAACTAAATGCTGCAGAGATCAGCGTAAGATAAAACAACTGAAAATAACATCAGAAGGATTTGCTTCAGAAGATTTTTCATTTTCTAAGTCAAGACAAAGAATTAAAATACCAGGAGTAAAAAATAAAATCGGATTCTTATCTTATTACACTGTTAATCAATGCAGGGAAAACTCATGATAAGAAGAACTTTATTTAAACTCAACTGATTTTGTTTGAAGATTTTAATTTGACGTGATGGTTGATTTTGTGGTGAAATTTACGACATTGCAAGAAAAGAAAACAATCAGAGCTACCTGAGATTGAAGATCAGATTTCAAAGCACTTCTTTTTTTTTTCTTCAGAGAAGCCAGAAGACAGAGAAGCGTCCAGTTTCTAATCTTTAACGTCCAGTTTATTAGACACACAGTGAAGCGCTCAGCTGGTCTCACAAGGAGGGCAGTTTGCAGAGCAGGGCTGGGCCGGGTGTATTTCAGGAGCTCGCAGGCCCATTGGTCTGACCGGCAAGCCATTTCCATAAAGAGGATCTGGGTATTTTGCTGAGGCATCGTAATCCACCATATATACCTATTTCATTTTTCACTGTCTGTGGCTTTGGCAGTGTCCTTTTCTTCCACCGAGTGTGTCTTGTCCTCCTCTTCTTCTTCTCAATAGGTGAGAAATCTTCCTCATTTGACTTTTCAGTTTTTCTGTCTGCAGCCTCTCTGAGCAGCATTTATCTATTTTACCAGACAAAGAAAAAAGAAAGTGAGTGCAGCCACATCTCAACCAGACTCTGTTTCTAAAATGCACATTTTAAAAAGGGGATTATATCGCCTGCGTCTCCACCTTTGGCCCATCACGACATCCCGACCACACTTTCTACATGTTTGTTGGTGACATTTGACCTTTTCCTGACAGACTTAATATGTATGAGATCTGTTCAGCTGCACTGTATTGTGTTTTAAAACCTGTTTGTGGCTCACTGTTAGAAAGTGATTGAAACCCAGAACTGGAGGAAAAGTCTTGAATCTGTTGTGCTGACATGCCCGTTGGTGGTTTTCTTCAAAATGTTCTCTGTGAAGCGACAATATGAGACGGTTTGAAGGTCTGGAGGGACAGAAATTACAAATCTGCTTTTGTACCTCATAGTTAAAGTGGATGTGAGAATGTTAACATGTAAAGCTTCTTTAATTAAAGAATTTTACACTCCATCATCTCGATAATTGGCAGACTTAATGATGAGTGTTTATGTAAATGTTTCATTAATCTGGACTTTAGATGATGATATTTCTCAAGGATTTTCATAACATTTATTTGTCTCAATGTCTGCAGGATCGAGAGATTTGATAAACGGCTGGTTGAAGTATTTTCTTGGCTGTTACTTCTTTTGATTAAGACAAAAAAAAATAAAAAAATAAATAAAAATAAAATTGAAATTTGTAATTCAAAAACTAAAAGCTATACGCTGCTACATTTGATCGTCAAGTCGCGGTAAAAAAAAAGAAAAAAAAAAGAAAGAAAATCTTTCTAAAACAAAAATTAACTGGACAAAAAACAATAATATTTTTGTGTTTCTTCATATGTTAATAATAAAATAAAACTTCATTGATATTAAGACTTCATGCCAGCGTATTTGGACCTACTAGTTTACCATGTAAAGTAACTGGAAGTCATCAGCGATGAATTTCAGTTGATGATATTTCAGTGTCGATTTTTTTAAATTAACCCGTCCCTCGAACTGCTCGTAAACCGCGGAGACGAGACACCTGATCCCGACCGTCCCGTTTTAGTTCAGTCAACGTCGCTGCTCGTCAGCTGTGGCCTTAGATCGCCTTACAGCTCAAATATTCCCCTCCGTCCATCTCCATCAAAGGTGGACATTGCTGACCTCAGAGAAGCTCACAGACAACCTGATCAGGTGTCCAACAGACTCTCTTCAATGTGTTTTTAATTTGTGTCTTGAAGCAGGTTGTGAACCGCAAAAACGCCAAGATGTCTGAGTAAGTCTGAACACCATCCTGGCTGATCGATGCACACTTCACTATGAATATACATACATGTGTTTACAAGCATATAAATCTGCCTTATTCAAGATCATTTTTCATAATAATTAAACAAGCAGAGCTGCATTGGAAAGATGATCAATTAGATAAATATTTGCATCATTTTTAGGGTAAATATGACATTAATTTGTTGTTTACAACCCCCTCCCCCCGAAAACAGGAAGAAGATGACTTCCAGCCGCAGGCATCACCTCAAGGTAGACAAACAACATCAAAACAACTGATTTCTCTTTTAATACATACTATTTAAGGCATTAATACACAAAGTCCTGGATGAAAATTCTCAGACTTTAAAAGCTAAAAGAAAATATACTTTTTTTCACATCAGACATTTTGACTTGAGGAAAGCACATGCATATTTTTTTTTTACCTTTTTATTTTAATGTCTTTCAATTATATTTATGTAGCAATATTATTTCTGAACGTAAACTTTGTTTTCTATAATCTTTTTAAAATCTTGTTTTCAAATTTGTGCAAGAAAAATAATCAGATTCATTCATTCATTAATGATGGTTTGGTTTCATGAAGTGTCCCAATGAGCCAAGAAGCCAAAGCAGGACCTCCCCTAACTTGAATGCAGCCATCATCATTACACTGGTGCTTCTCCAGCGATGAAAAGTCAAAATCTCTGCCAAGAAAAAGATCTATAAAGTTGAAATTTTTGTCCAAAAAAAAAAAATCCTGCACACAACCTCTCTAAAAGTGTGTTTTAGTGTGACTTCCCTTTTCTGTCTGCAGCTTTCAAAACAGCTCTTTGCTTGATAATGAGGATGTAAATCAGATATATTGTTGTCCTGGTCAAACAAAGACTTCGGATTGATAGTTATATAGTGAAGCTGTTTATAGGACGTCTGAGTTCAGAGCATCAAACCTGAGCTGTTCAATAAAAGGTGGGTTTGCTAACGAGAGTTTTTTTTTCCATGTTTGTGCTGCAGAGTTTGATCCTGCAGATCGCCATGACCTGGATCGAGGATGAGAAAAAGGAGTTGGTCGCAGCCAAGGCGGCCTACATGGCTGAGAACTGTCCTGCTCCAAGCTTGGGTGGAGACCAGGCTGCCCTGATGGTGAGACGGGCGGCAAGACTGAGACAAATATACATGATTTCTAAGAAGTTCAGGAAACATTCCTGAAAGAATAAGACTGAGGGCTTGTTTTTACAGACGACATTTTGGAAAACCATTTAATAATGGATATAAACCAATGTGCTACAAAACAAAACACTGATTAGTTGGCTTTAGTTAATGCTGAGGCAACAATTCATGATCATTTTCAAACTTGAATAATGTGCCAATTACTTTGTTGATTAACTGATTTATTATTCGGTGCGTCTAAATCAAAATAAGGTTAAAAAATTCACTAAATCACAATCCCCTAAAGCCCAAAAAGATGTTATCAAATGTCTATTTTTATCCACCACTCATTAAAATTCAACATACTATCATCATAACACATAAAAATAACATTTTCACATCATTGTGCGTCCTGTACAAAGGAGATCCAGGTTGTGTTTAGCCTTTAGCTTAGCACAACCGGTAGCAAGTGGAAACCGCTGAGCTCCATTAGGAGTAAAAAGATTTCTCCAAAGCTGTTTGACGTGACATGAGAATAGAATCTAAACACAAGACATCGTGTTTTCAGAGGCTTTTAGGATTTATTGTCAACAGTCATACATTGAATTCAAACTTTAGCCCTAAATATAAAACTTTACACAGATTTCCTGAGATATTTTGACAAGCTTGTGTTTCCGTAGTTAGTTTCAATTCTACAATGTATTTTCTCAACATTTGTTTTTTTTGGATTGAAAAGAAATTCTCCCCGTGTGGACGAGTATCTTAGAGTTATGAAGTTATGAAACTCTACATTTAACTCTGAAATTACACTATATGATCTTAACATCCAATGAAAAATGAACTTCCATGAGAGTAAAAACGTCAGTAAACACGTCGCAACTCGTGAACTGGAGGCTGATAGAAAACGTCACTAAGTTCTGGTGTTTGTGTGTCAACAGGAACTCTGCAAGAAGCTCCACGCCACCATCGACAAGCTGGATGAGGAGCGGTACGACGCCGAGGCCAAAGTGCAGAAGGCCGACAAAGAGGTAAACTTTCCTCCGAGTTCAGGAAGAATCACAACGGCAGAATCAGAGGAGTGTGAACTCAAACACTTTCCCTCCTGACAGATTGAAGACCTGAATATCAAAGTGGTGGACCTGAGAGGAGTGAAGAAACCCGCCCTGAAGAAAGTGCGTATGTCCGCTGACTCCATGCTGGCCGCTCTGCTGGGCTCCAAACACAAGGTGACCATGGACCTGAGGTCCAACCTGAAGCAGGTCAAGAAGGAGGCCAAAGAGGAGGTGAGCTCACTGTTTTATATCTTCATGTTGTCAAGATTTCAGCAGACAGTTGGGGCTGATTGACTTCCATCGTTTCAGCACGGTCGTTGAAAGATGCTGAAAGCCATAAATGTCAGACATCCTGATGACGGATGCAACTCTCATCATCTTCTTTCAGAAAATTCATAAACTTCTGACCATGAGAAAAGTTATCAAATGTTTTTCCAGAGTGTCTGTCCATTTTGAAAATATCTTACAAATCCTTACATTTGATTTTGAATATTTGAGCCCATAAAGTGTCTTATTAGGTCTTAAATATTGTGAAGAATCCACGATCAATGAGAAACCATTTCAGCTTTAATGCTACAACTTCAAAATTTTACACATTCGTTGCCATAAGAATGAAGAATTTGACGTAAACTGGACTTTAAAGCCATCAAAACTGGTCATGATGTTACAGATGTGTGAATTCTTTTGTCATGTAATTTATGACGCTGGGACAGAGTTAATTGAAATAAACATTTACATGAATTAGTTTAATTGGATACATTTAAATGAAGATACCGTCAATATTGGAACAAATCCATGTTAATATCATGAAATATATTCAGTTTTAATTTGTTTTTCTTTTGGGGTGATTTTTTTTAACTTTTCTCAACTAACATAAACATCAAACCAAACTTCACACTGGCAGAAGTAACATTCTGGGTGACAACTTTATCCATTTATTTTGATCATCAATCAATTTAACTATACTTAATCAAAATTACAGGTATCTGCTAATAAAGTCCAACCATGCATGTTTTTTAACTGTAAAACTTTTGCAAGTTACAGAAAATCCAAATTGCATACATTTAGGTTTTATTTTGAAATAACTTCTTCCACCGACAGAAGATGTTTTTGTAACTTTATTTTGAAGAGATCAGGGCTGAAAAGTGTTCAATGTTAACGAGTGTTCGTCTTTCCTCGCAGCCAACGGAGGCCGCCGGCGACTGGCGTAAGAACATTGAAGACAAGGCTGACAGGAAGAAGATGTTCGAGACTTCCTAAATCCGTCGCTGCTGTTTGTCTTCCTGTTTACATGAACTCCACGTGTCTTGTGTGTTGGTTGAAGCAGGCTGTCGCTTTGTGTCACGGCCGGTTTGCATGTCGGAGAGGGGTCACTCATCTGGACGTTTAACGGGTCTGAGGGTTGGGTTTTTTTGCACTTTGTTTTAGTCGGGGTGAAGCGGTGGGAGTAAGGAGAGTTTCTGCAGGTTCACACACCAACATTAAGTCCTTAAGTCCACAGCGTTAGAGAAATATTCACACTATAGAACCAAGTTAAATAAACGCAATAAAGTCAAATGCGGAAGAAAACCCCCCTGTTATTTTGTCTTTTTTTTTTCCACATCTCACCTGATTTATATTTACAGAACCAGAATTACAGGAGACACTGTAGTCTTAAATCCAAGTACAGATTTTTGATAACATTGTTGTCTTTTATTTCCAATAAGATAAACTAAATCCTGTTTCAAAGCTTTTAACGTGCTTCCAAGAAGAAACTCTTTATTTCATTCATTCATTCCTGCTTGCTTATCTGAACTTAATCAAATTTAAAAAAAAAAAAAATCAGTGGTAACTACTGCTCTGCAAATGTAGTACTGTTTACCAAGAACGACTGTAATCTGAGACGTTTAGGAATATTTGGTAGTTTGAAATATGCATGTCAATGTTCGGAGAAATACATTTTTCTAAAAAAGTTAGTGCATAATCTTACAGAAATAGTTACCGAGATAATCAGGTATTTATAATCAGTGCAGGTGTGCACAGATGTGAAAATGTCTTTACATCCCTCATTAGTGATGATGAAATTAGAGGAGCCTGAAAGTCAAAGGTTCCGTCTCCAATTCTACTTTTATAAACTCAGGGAACTAAACCTGCAGTCAGAGAGGTGTTATTATTGGAAAACAGTGAGGATATTCTGTTCATATCATAAGAAGCAACATATTCAAGACTTCTAAATAAAAATACAGGAGTGTCACTTTTACTTTCTTTACAAAACCTTCATACAACCCAAACAATCCTTTTCACATCATGAGGATGTTTTAATCAAAGACCTTTAGATTTAAAACGTTTGTCCTGATGGTGCTGCTAAACAAACGTTCAGGGAGAAACTGAACCCACGTCTGAAGGCTCAAACTGTGACGTGAAGCTAAATTAACTCAAAGAATGACTTTCTTCATATTCCCCAAATTAAATTGAAGATTATTTTTTAAGACCTTTTCAATATCAAATAGAAATGTTACCTTTTAAATGTTTAGTTTGTGACTGAAAACCAGCAGTGATACTGTACATGGATTTATACTCATTTATATCTGTTTTTTGTCAGCATGCCTGTAATTAACAACACTTTAGTAATAAACAGTTCCAAACTGTTCCCCGAATGAAATAAATAGTGACATTAGACTCAGGAAAGGAAGAGGAGAAGTTTATTAGAGTCACGAGCCTGAGAAATGGCCCATTCAGATTAAACCCATAGCAATACTTCCCAGAGTTGAAGGAGCAGAAACAACATCAGCTGTTGGGAGGAGACGGTGTCAATCAGACCTTCATGGTCGAACTGCTGCAGAGGAACCATGACTGAACCTCCAGGCTCCTTCAGGGCTGTTCGGGGAGGTCGGGTCAGCAAAAGCAGCCATCCATCACCGTCCTTCTCGGTCAATCACCTGACCTGAACCCGAGTCAGAGGGTTCGGGATGAGGAGGAAAAGGCTCGGCACATGTGGGAAGTCCTTTAACACCACGACATGAATTTATGGGCATTTACTGTACGAGTCGTTATCATCAGTACTTCCTGACTGTAGGTAACAATTATTCAGTTAACATGACCTGGACTCAGATAAGGGACATTTAATGGATGAAGGGATTTTGTTTTAGTTGATATCAGTTTCTAAAAAGTGTACCGTCACATTTTATATATTCAATGGGAAAATTACATAATAATTAGAAATAACCCAGGACTTTTGTAAATCTCAATTTGCTTTGTAATGGAACTAAATTCAAAGCTTTTAAGAAAGAAGTGTAAAGATGGTGTTCAGTGATCTAAAGTCTCAATGAGCTTTAGGTTTTTAACTCACTTCTGGTTTTAAATACGTCCCACCTTCCACACACACACACACACACACACACACACACACACACACACACACACACACACACACACACACACACACACACACACACAGATGCCCTCACACTCCTTGTACGGTGCTCTGAGCCCTGGGGGCCCCCAGGCTCCGGGGCCTCTAGGGTTTCAACAGCAGCTAACTTTATCCTGTAGCCTGCGGGGGGAGGGGGGGTGTGAAGGAGATGCCTCAGAGTTATGTTTGGGTCATGTGACTTCACCAGGACTCCCTTTAAAAAAAAAAAACCCTGCTGTGCTTTCCCCCCCGGTCGCCACTCTGCTGGACTCGTCTCTAAGTTTAGTTAAAACAACAGGATTTTCTGATGACACCTGTCTGAAGTTATCAAATAATAATTTTAAAATGACTTCACATTGTTATGGAATCAAAAGGCAGAAAGAGATGGAGAGAAAAAACAGCTTTTAAAAAAGTGAAATCATGCATCGGTGTGTCTCAGCGGTGTGTTGCGTCCTGGTTTTGTCCGTCCCACATCTCTGTCTCCCTCTTCACTCATATTCCCACATTTATATGAAGCCTTGGATTGATTGCAATTCTCCATCCGTCCACCAGGTGCCATCAAACTTCCCTCGCTGCCCCTCCGACAGCATCATCAACCTGTCTGCTCATACCAGCACATTTCTACCTGTTCCCTGCCCCACTGTTGCTGTGATCCAGATGTTGTTCTTGTGTTCCAGTTGTTCTACTAGTGTTCCAGATGTTGTACTTGTGTTCCAGATGTTGTACTTGTGTTCCAGGTGTTCTACTAGTGTTCCAGATGTTGTACTTGTGTTCCAGGTGTTCTACTTGTGTTCCAGATGTTGTTCTAGTGTTCCAGATGTTATTCTTGTGGTCCAGATGTTGTTCTTGTGTTCCAGATGTTGTACTTGTGTTCCAGATGTTGTTCTTGTGTTCCAGATGTTGTTCTTGTGATCCAGGTGTTGTACTCGTGTTTCAGATGTTGTACTTGTGTTCCAGTTGTTCTACTAGTGTTCCAGATGTTGTACTTGTGTTCCAGATGTTCGACTTGTGTTCCAGATGTTGTACTTGTGTTGCAGATGTTGTACTCGTGTTCCAGATGTTCTACTAGTGTTCCAGATGTTGTACTAGTGTTCCAGTTGTTCGACTAGTGTTCCAGAAGTTGTACTAGTGTTCCAGATGTTGTACTTGTGTTCCAGATGTTGTTCTTGTGTTCCAGATGTTCTACCAGTGTTCCAGATGTTGTACTTGTGTTCCAGATGTTGTACTAGTGTTCCAGTTGTTCTACTAGTGTTCCAGAAGTTGTACTAGTGTTCCAGATGTTGTACTTGTGTTCCAGATGTTGTACTTGTGTTCCAGATGTTGTACTAGTGTTCCAGATGTTGTACTTGTGTTGCAGATGTTGTACTAGTGTTCCAGATGTTGTACTTGTGTTCCAGATGTTGTACTTGTGTTCCAGTTGTTCTACTAGTGTTCCAGATGTTGTACTTGTGTTCCAGATGTTGTACTCGTGTTCCAGATGTTCGACTTGTGTTCCAGATGTTGTACTTGTGTTGCAGATGTTGTTCTTGTGTTCCAGATGTTCTACTAGTGTTCCAGATGTTGTACTTGTGTTCCAGATGTTGTACTTGTGTTCCAGATGTTCTAATAGTGTTCCAGATGTTGTACTTGTGTTCCAGATGTTGTACTAGTGTTCCAGATGTTGTTCTTGTGTTCCAGATGTTTTACTAGTGTTCCAGATGTTGTACTTGTGTTCCAGATGTTGTTCTTGTGTTCCAGATGTTGTACTTGTGTTCCAGATGTTCTACTAGTGTTCCAGATGTCGTACTTGTGTTCCAGATGTTGTACTTGTGTTCCAAATGTTGTACTAGTGTTCCAGATGTTGTACTTGTGTTCCAGATGTTGTTCTTATGTTCCAGATGTTGTACTAGTGTTCCAGATGTTGTACTTGTGTTCCAGATGTTGTACTAGTGTTCCAGATGTTGTACTTGTGTTCCAGTTGTTCTACTAGTGTTCCAGATGTTGTACTTGTGTTCCAGATGTTGTACTCGTGTTCCAGATGTTTGACTTTTGTTCCAGATGTTGTACTTGTGTTGCAGATGTTGTTCTTGTGTTCCAGATGTTCTACTAGTGTTCCAGATGTTGTACTTGTGTTCCGGATGTTGTACTCGTGTTCCAAATGTTCTAATAGTGTTCCAGATGTTGTACTTGTGTTCCAGATGTTGTTCTTGTGTTCCAGATGTTGTACTAGTGTTCCAGATGTTGTTCTTGTGTTCCAGATGTTTTACTCGTGTTCCAGATGTTGTACTTGTGTTCCAGATGTTGTTCTTGTGTTCCAGATGTTGTACTTGTGTTCCAGATGTTGTACTTGTGTTCCAGATGTTGTACTAGTGTTCCAGTTGTTCTACTAGTGTTCCAGAAGTTGTACTAGTGTTCCAGATGTTGTACTTGTGTTCAAGATGTTGTTCTTGTGTTCCAGATGTTGTACTAGTGTTCCAGATGTTGTACTTGTGCTCCAGATGTTGTACTTGTGTTCCAGATGTTGTACTAGTGTTCCAGTTGTTCTACTAGTGTTACAGATGTTGTACTAGTGTTACAGATGTTGTACTTGTTTTCCAGATGTTGTTCTTGTGTTCCAGATGTTGTACTAGTGTTCCAGATGTTGTACTTGTGTTCCAGATGTTCTACTAGTGTTCCAGATGTTGTACTTGTGTTCCAGATGTACTGCTTGTGTTCCAGATGTTATACTTGTGTTCCAGATGTTGTACTAGTGTTCCAGATGTTGTACTTGTGTTCCAGATGTACTGCTTGTGTTACAGATGTTGTACTAGTGTTCCAGATGTTGTACTTGTGTTCCAGATGTTGTACTAGTGTTCCAGTTGTTCTACTAGTGTTACAGATGTTGTACTAGTGTTCCAGATGTTGTACTTATTTTCCAGATGTTGTTCTTGTGTTCCAGATGTTGTTCTTGTGTTCCAGATGTTGTACTAGTGTTCCAGATGTTGTACTTGTGTTCCAGATGTTGTACTTGTGTTCCAGATGTTCTACTTGTGTTCCAGATGTTGTTCTTGTGTACTAACTCTCTACTCTGAGTCCATCAGTGTGTTCTCTCTGTCAGTACAGAACCATCAGAACACTACCAGTTCCAGGATGAATCACTCAGAACGCTCCAAAGAAGAAGTGAGAAACACTTTCACCCTAAATGGTCGCCATCTTGGCTCCGTAGAGGCAGGGGGCGGGGCCATAAAGGATTTTCAAATTAAAGGTATGTGATGAAGCTGCAGCTGTTCCTGAACACAACGTGTTTCTTCTCTGCTGCTGCTGGACAGAAGAATCAGAGTGTTTATTGAGTGTTAAACAGAGGACACAAAAACACGTTGATTTCTGGGTAAAATAATTAAAGCTGCAGATGTTTTGGAGGCTGATGTGGTCACATGATGAGGTCATTTCCTGTCAGTGCAGAGCTGCAGTGTGTGATTTGAAACAACACTTTTAAAATTCCTGTACTACACAGTAAGAGTCCTGACATGTACCTGCAGTATTTGTTGGTGTACTGAGGGAAGTCTCCTGTCCGATCTCCTCCAACCCAACAGGTGAAGGCAGGTAGCCGCCCATCTTTAACTCTGGTTCTGTCGGACATTTCTTCGTGTTGAAGGGAGTATCGTCTCCATCGTCACTCATGTAAGAAGTGTTCAGAAGTTGGATTTCTCTCTAAAATGTTGTAATGTCGTTAACGTACTTTTTAAGTGCTTTGAAATGACCTTTGTTATGATTTGGTGCTTTATAAATTAAACTGAATAGGACTGAATTCCTACCAGCACCTGCAACCGGTTCCTGACCACTCAGTCTGCCACCAGCACTGCTTGTTAATACGTATAAATGAAGGCTGAATTTACAAAACAATTGACAATATTTTTGTTCATCTTGCCAGTTAAACTCTGATGATCTCGAATGTACTAAACAAGACTCTTTTAGTTTTCCCTGCAGCCCCATCTTTGCTGCGCTGCAGGATGCCCTACATTTGTACTACTTGAACAAGTGTATGTTTGAACCTCTGTGTAAGTGCATGTGGATATAACGGAGAAATCATCAAATATCAAGCTCATGTTTTATGTTTGTAAACTTTCAGCTAAATTATTGTGACACAAAGCCGGAGAACAACAAAGGCAAATGTTTATTTTAACAAATGCATTTGGGTTCACAAGCATCACTTCGATAAGCTCTGCTGAGTCGTGAACAATGACCTCTCGTCTCTGTCTTTTCTATGACTTCTCCTCGGGTGAGAACTGCACTTCTGCTTATCTTCATGTGAACCTAAAACACCTTCAGACGGGGGAGAGACTCGCTGGGACAGTCTGGGATTATTTACAATGAGTAGGTCACCGTACCCGGTAGATCAGCACAGCCAGGTGGTGAAGAAGAGAGATTCTTGTCAGTACAGAGTTCCTTTGTCTAAGGCGACTTTTCACACATAGAAAACGGTCAATACATTGAAGAGAGGGATTTTTCTCCATCACAAACAGTGAATGAAAAACAATACTCTGAGAACCGGCTGCTCTCTCATGGCTCCTATATGGACATGCAATCACAAGTACACACCCCAACAAAGATCCACACATGCTACCACACATTGTTACAGCAGCGCCATTTCTGGATCATGTTTCTATCTGGTTTCTTCTTTGGAGAGTTTTAACCTGCATTTGTGGACGCAGCGATGAACTGTGTTCACAGACGATGGTTTTCACAAGTGTTCCTGAGCCCATGCAGTGATTTCCACACCAGAATTATGTTATGTTCTGTGAATGGAGGGAGGGAGTTCCCCTTTTTTCGTATTTCCATACAGGAGGAATCTTAAAACCTTCCGAGTTCCTACAACTACGTTTTGTGGTATTTTAACTCCGACCACTGCAGGCTGCTGATGTCAGCAAGAGCACCGCTGTTCAAATTACAAATATCCCTCCTTTTCTTCAGACAGACTCCTTAGTTGGCTCTTAAAGTTCAAACTCCCACAGTACTGGAGTCCAGACGTGGTGTTCTCTTCAATGAGAAAGAACCTTTGTGTTCTGGTATCAAATCTCCAATCAGCATCAGAACATGTTCATCTTCAATAATGTCAGCAGCTGATATTGAGCGAAAAAGCATTGTGTTGTTTCACAATCCTTTATTTGTACTTGAGAAACACACATTATTTAGCAGTCTGTGTTTTTTTTGTGTTAATTTCCGAGGAGCAGATTTAGAGCACCAACAGAAGGTTTACGCCGATGATGGATCTCTGAAGGGTCAAAGGTGAGAGTTCAGGGAGGGATCCTGTTTGACATGGCTTTCTGAAAACTCAGACCGATTAGTTTTAGTTGCTCATAGATGAGGTTTTGTTCTGGTTTATATGAAACCAATCTGAATAATGACAATACATGTTTTGCACCATATTCTTGTGTTTTCAGGGCAGAGAATACTATAATACTGATAAATGGAGATGGTGAGGTGACTTTTGTTGCTCAGAGCTCAAACAGCTCAGATGTGCTGATGTGGCGGTTCATGATAACTAGTGACAGTAGGTGGCGTGTTAAATCTGTTTATTCTGCTCTGAACAGCAGCTCAGCAGACTGAAGGCTCAACAGTTTACAGATCTGCTCAGGTTCTTATTCGTGGTCTAAATGTAGACAGACTTATTTGTGTCTCAGACTTGATAACGGTGCCTTTCTTTAGTGTGTTTATCATCGTGTTTTCCCTTCAATCTTTTCAAGTGATTTTTGTTTGTGTTGTACTTTCTCCAAGTACAACATTGTGGTACAAATACTTTGAACACACACATACACATACACACACACACACACACACACACACACACACACACACACACACACTCACTTGAAAGTGATACATAAAACATTACTGCATCTTCTAGTCTCTGCAAACATTTTATATGAACACATTAATTAGGCCTCATTAATTCTCTCAAAACAGCCCAAATTGTTGGGCGTCAAGAAGTCTGCACCACATTAACATCATTTCTGTAGATTTATCAGCAGCACATTCATGCTGTAATTCTCCTGCTGTGGAAGACTGAAGTGCACTGAACTTACTGTCATGTTTGTGAAGCCACGTTTGCTTTAACATAAACTATAGGTGAACACAAGAACAAGGATTTGTCTTCTTGTCTCACAGTAATTGATTGCAGCCGGTGTGACTTGTTAATGTCCCGCTGAGGTCACTGATGTCTCATGACAACATGGAGGTATTAATAGAGCCTGATATGATGTCACCACTCAGCCTTGCTGCCATCTTGTCCCAGTGGTCACTGGCAGTGTTACAAAATAAAAATAAATCTCCTGCAGGATTTTTTTTTTTTTTTTTTTCCAATAAACCAGTGAAGTGTGTAATCCTCAATCAGTGATTATTTTAAAGGTGTTATCTTCAAAATACGATCAAAAGCTTAAAATACATAAAGCATCTATTCTCTCATGTTTCTTTTATGTCTTTAAGTCCTGAAAATAATGGGAGATTGAAACAGGCACATTGTGTTTTATTTCTCATATTCAGTAAAGAAGTATTGGTAGATTGAAGTGCCTAAAGAAATATTGAAAATGTATTTGCATAAGGTTTTAAATAAAAAGAATGTTTGGTAAATCCTTATTCATATGGAAACCAACTGTCTGTCTTCGCTGTGTCTTTTTTCACTCGTATGCAGTAAAGATTTTTTTCCTTGAACTCCACCAGCCTGCGAGTTTTTTTCTGTCGTCTCATTTTGGTCTGAATTTGATAGAAAACTTTGCCACAGACTCGATAACATTTACAACTGAAGAGTCTGGACACATTTGATACAGATTAAGTTTGTCTGAAAACAAAACATCTCCAACTGCAAAGACAGTTTATTTATTTATCTCTTTATATTTGTCATATCTGATTCATATTTTTACACCTTTTCCAGCATCTAGAGCTTCATCACTGATATGCTCTGGTCGCTGCGCTGGTCGATGTG
The DNA here is from genome assembly GCF_022577435.1 of Embiotoca jacksoni. Classification (NCBI taxonomy): domain Eukaryota; kingdom Metazoa; phylum Chordata; class Actinopteri; family Embiotocidae; genus Embiotoca; species Embiotoca jacksoni. Next base: position 1,847,981 of record NW_027185381.1, on the reverse strand, counting down.
GGTCGGACTGACTCGTGTGTTCCATCAATGAGTCCAGTTCTCCTTCATACATTCATGCATGAAAATCACAGAAAACAAAACCTGCCGACCCAAACCTGTGTTGAATATGTGGACCTCCACATGTGGGAGAGGCCTGATGAAAACATCTTTATTAAAATAAAAAATGTGATAATTGTTTCAACATATTTCAGTGGAAATTGGATGGAATAAAGAACATTAAACCACAGAACAGGAGATTATTTTACTTTTTATTTCTCACATTATTTTTTCCACTTTTCTGAATTCCCTCTTCACAAATCCAGGTCAAATTATTTCCTGCAGTCCTGCATGGTTAAAACTACAACAGTCATTTTCCATCTCCTGCACTCTGATGAATGAGACATATCACTTCTGTCATCATATCGTCTTCCTCCGGGCCTCGTGACTGTAAACCGACCCGATCCTAATGAGTGACCCAGGCTGTTTTTACGTCTAGCGTGCCAGAGGTCATCGTAAAGTTCAAGGAGCGCCGTTACATACAGTGGATGCTCAAGAGCTCATTAACTTTCCCCTGTTTTTGCCCTGTATGCCATATGGTTTCACTTTCAGCAAAGCGGCGCTCTCAGTTGGAGAGGGAGTGTTTCTCTATAAGGCCCGAGTCAGTCATTCAGCTTTTCTGTCATCTCTGGATGGATGGAGATTTATTTCTTTTTTTGAACTTTCACCAGGCGCTCTGCAGCCTACACTCCTGTGCACACAGAGCACGTTTGGTTATCCGGCGGGCTCTTGAACGCAGCCCAGGTTTCTGTCCAGCTGGTTCTTGTGGGATGTGAATCAGACAGAAGAGCAGACAGGAAAACGTTTGTTTGATTTCAAACCGCCGTGCTGCTTTTCAGCTGGAGATACCAGAGACATTTCTAAAACTGAAACATATATGAATGACATGGCTCCATCAAGAATGAGGTAGGTTGTTAAAGGCTGATCCAGTTTCCTGCACAATAAATTGGGTCCTGAATCTGTAATGACGCCTTTAATCCAACTCCTCACCTGCTGAGTGGCTGCAGACCAAAGAGAAGCCTGAACCTTGTGGTCCGGCTGTTTGAAGCTTACAAAGACGTGTTGGTGTGTTTTTTAAAGGGATTTTGTGATGCAGGTGGATGATTTCAAACATAATGTGACACATGTTGAGCTGTTATTTCATTATTAATACACCAGAAGCGTGCTTCACATAATGACGGGACTTGTGAATTCAGCCTGTTATCTTGCTGAGGAGTTGGAGGTGTGCACATGTTGCCTGAAGCTCTTCATCCAACAGCTCTCTGCAGCTCCTCACTCTTAAATTACTATTTTCCACCAAATAAAACTGAAAATGACTTCCAGCGCCCCCTTATGGTCGAAACGTCAAATCTTTTCAGAAAATAATTTTCGGGGATCACTTTCTTCCATTAAATTCTCCCTACAGTTTAGGCTCCACAACCGCTTGTTTGGACAGCATAATAATAATAATAATAATAATAATAATAATAATAATAATAATAATCCAAGCAAATCCATTAGGGTTCCACCACCGTTGGTGTTTGGATTCATTTTTAATGAACGAGTTCACTGTGTTGAACGCTTTTAATGCTCAACAGCAGCAGTAGGAAGTGATGTTAGCATTAGCAGTGATTAATCCAGATGTGCTAATTGAGTGAACAATAAACAGTAACTCTGATATTAATAAGATCAAATCCGAAACAGAAATACTGGATTACATGTAGCATAATTTTCCTGCAAAGCAGCACTATTGAACTCTGCAATAACATTAACAAATAAATATATATAAAGAGATAATTACTGAAAATATGCCACCTTAAATAGTTAAAAACAACAGCAGCTTTTTTAAAGACACGTTTTATATTTGCTTATTTTCTGGTATTTGTTAAATTAGTTGTACACTTCCTGGTTGGTGGGTGAAGGCGGAGCCACATCTCCCAGCTGAAGAGATATTACACCGAGCTAAAAGGACCGGACTTACATTTAAATCCAGATATGAGATATGATCATCTAGCTGATTTAATCATACTGAATATATTTCTTTAGATGTTGTGTGTGTGTTACCTCTGTTGTCTTCCTGGTTGACATCACTCAACAGGAATGCATCGCTGCTGCTCTGCTGCTTTAATGAGACTGCATTCCTCCACCTGAACGTGGGCTCTCCGCTGCATTACTCTGACAGTGAACTCAACACGTCTCCAACATGCTGTAAAGCTCCTGGTGGTTCCCGTAAAATAACAACGCTGCCATAAAAGCCATCCTGACTGAAGCTGATGAAGTCGGAGGAGCCTCAGAGTTTGAACTGAGCGTTTTCAGATTTCTGCGTCGGTGTAAATGTTTCTGAAATGTGATCATCGACTCCAACAGACATGATTGTTGTGTTGGTGTAGGAAAAGTCTACAGGTCGTCATATGGAAATGAAACTCTCAAGAACAGGGAAACAAATGACATTTGTAAAATGAACTAAAGGACAGAGTTTAAAAGTGTGAAATAAAATATTCATTTATTCACATTTCTTGAGATACGTCAGATTTTATAATTGCACCAAAATAGAAAATATTCAGGCTGATTGGATTCATTATCAAACCTGATCTGGATGTTAATATGGTTAATTTGAGCCTATTTCAATAGAAATGACGATGTGCATCAGTGATGTCATCGTTGGTTTGTGAACGTTATGAATCCTCCAGTTCAGATTCTGTCCGTCACCATCTTTGTTAGTTCGGAGCGGTTTGGAGCAGGAAGTGACCATATTTGGACGAGCTGGAGGAGGAGCCAGCGGTGGATCTGACCGATCTGATTGGAAACCTGACGATACGACGTCCCGCCCACCGATAGCCGTAACCTGACTGCACCACAGGCCTGTCAATCAAACAGACACGCCCCCAAAAACAGGTCTTCTTGAATCTTCTTTTCTAATGAATGAGGGATTATTTTCAGATGGACCTCCAGAAAACTAATAAGAAGGAGTGACTTTAGCTAACAACACCGATATAACTGATGGACACATTTTATTCACTTTGGATTTGATGAGAGAAGTTGAATGGGAGTCTATGGAGCCGGAGGCTTTTTGGAGCCGACCTCTAGTGGCACTCGCTGGTATTGCAGCTGAAGACACTTCTGGATCAGAACCATTTTACAGACCTGAAGCTACGAACTCTTTTATAAAGAGTCTGTGGGTGAAACTCTCCGGCAGAACACTCACAATCCTATCCTTGAGAGCGATCAGCTCCTCCTCCTTTTTTACTGCTATTTTACTGCTATTTTATTGCTTTTCTATTCTTTTATTATTATCTTATTGCTTTCTGTATGCTGCTGTAGGGAAAAAAAAATTCCCCTCGGGGATTAATAAAGTAACTACCTAACCTAACCTAACCTAACCTAACCTAACCTAACCTAACCTAACCTAACATACAGCCTGCTGGATATTCAGGGCAAACTGGATTTACAATTGGAGAAAGCAAAAGGACAGTTTATAGAGACATGTGTGCTGTTTTTTTAATTTACCACCACAAACTAAAGCGATTATGTTGTTAAGTTAAAACCCCTGTAAGAGTATGAAATACAGGTTTATGTGCTTGTGGTTGCTGTGTTACCCTCAAGCAAACAGTTCACGGTTCACAGGTGGCTTCATCCGAGAGGACTTTACCTCCGGCATCGTCAGCCTCAGATCTTCTTCGGATTATCTCCCCTCTTGTCACCTTCCCTCACGCTTGTTTCCACATTTTAATCATCTGAAGAATCTGAAATCCGAAGCCTCCATAGATTTTCACAGCTTCACAACGAGGCAGCGTAGCAGCTTGATGTGTCACTCCAAAGAAGATTTATGAACTCAGAAAGTGTGTACAATACAAACGCTACTGAGGCTAACTGTTTAAATAAATTAACAAATGCTCATTCTCCTTTAAAATCATTATCACCTTCCCCATTAGCATTAACAGGCAGTATTAATTATTAATTAATGTATACGCTTGTAAAATTCACATTTCAAAGGCTCATTATGACAGTTTTGTATTTCTCCGTAATGTAGCTCAGTGTTAAAATGTTATTTATAATATTAAACTTAACGCTGGAACTCGAAGCATTTTCTGCACTCTCTCTTCTTTGACTAATTTAATTTAAACAGCATTTTATTTGACCTTATTATCAGTAATTTATCAAACTTCATTATAACACTACATTATTTAAGTTAAAAATAACAATACTTCATTTTCTCATGATGGTCCTTTCTTTTCTTCATTGCACCAGGAGCCTTTATTTTACTTTATAGTAACAGTATTTGATTAACAGGTAGACGTATGATGGCGTTTGACCTACTCGCCTCTGAAGTGGACAGATGTTTCATTACAATTTCAGACTGAGGCCCTTAGTATATTATATAGATGTTTCCCATTACAAAACAAGAACAAAAATAGAAAAATCAACAAAAACATCTTTCTGGTCTTGATTTTATAATTTATTAAAATGTATAAATGCTCAACAAACACAGCTGTGAAAGCTGCTTCTGATACTGAATCCAGGAGGTTTGTCTGAAAGAGATATTTCACCTCTAAGAGGCTGACGGTGTCTCGATAGCTGGAAACACCAGATAACCTCCAGCGACGCGACACCGACTCTGTTCGCTTTGAGCTGAGAGTTGTTGGTCTGCTGATGGATGGATGTTTGTTCTCCTGCAGGGAAGCTGGAGGAGATAAAACACGACTGTCTGTATCTGTGAACGGCCTTTTACTGTCTGTCCCTGGAAGCACCGGGCTGTTAAATCCAAGGCAACAGTTATTTATAGTTTTGTTTTATTATCATATATATGAATGGATTAGTTGGTTGGTTATTTAGTCTAGAAAATGTTCAGGCTTTTTATAATAGTACAACAGGAAGGCATGCAGGAAAATAATCTTGAGAAAAAAAAAAGGGGAACAAACTAATTTGAATAAATCTTTGTTATTATATCATAATGAGAAAAAATACACAAAAACAGTAACATTTTAGAATTTCCCATTACTTTAATCCTCTAAAAACTACGGCATTTCCTTGTAATATTATGCTGTATTTTTTAGTGTTGTTCTTTACTCAACTTGATCAAACAAGTCTGACTCCTTGATAATACTGACTTCTGAGATCGAGGTATTTTCAAGCCTTGAGATTCTATATGAGTAAAATAGAATTTATTTTGTTTGTGTCACGTCTATTTTTTGAGTTTTGAAAACACCGTCTGGATTGTCCATTTTAATCTGGGCGACCTTCTGACACAACGACATCATGTCTGAAACCAGCGCTTCGTTTGAAGCCTGTTTCAGTGGCTTCAGTCAGCTTCTCCTGTTCAGGTAAGTTCAGTTGGATTTGGGCCTTTTTCTTGCTTGCTTTTCTTCCATTTTGTCTTCAGTGTTTGTGCTGAAATCTTGTCCCGTCTGTGTCGTGCCTTCTTGAGATATTGTGCATGAGACCTTCTCTTGTCACCGCACACACAACCTGTCAACACCGGTTTCTGACGTTAGCCAAGCTGTCAGATCGTTGATGAAACACGATGCACACACTACATGCAGTTTTAATGATTACGTCTGTCACCGTAACCCAACAGCCCAACAACCCAACGACCTGAATCAAGGTGTACAGCTGCTCTCCGCACTGGAAAACAGGCCCGCTAAATGCTGAGTTAATTTGTTAGCTTATATTTGTTTTAAACTTGTAAAGTTACCGTTAAAATGAGATTTTTGGTACATTATATGCTGGAAAGACAGGATTTGATATATATTTATTTTCTTTTTCCTTTTGCAGCTCCAGGTCACTGCGTATGTGTTTTTTTTAGGATAATGCCGGCCGGTAAAAGCTGTCCAGCTTCTTTAGTCTTCGTTGTGTTTGTTTTAGAGCGTCTGAGTGTCGAGGTTGTGTTCAGGGCAGCCGGTGTTCACGGGAAACGGCAGCTCTGTTTTATGAGCTTGACCATGAAGGGGGCCGTCCGCGCCATGAATCCACTTCCCAGAATGCCCTTTTGTTCCGACGTGCCAACAAGCAAGAGTTACTTGAGTGGGTTACCGTAGTAACGGTGGCATGGTCGGTACGTGTGTGTGTGTGTGTGTGTGTGTGTGTGTGTGTGTGTGTGTGTGTGTGTGTGTGTGTGTGTGTGTGTGTGTGTGTGTGTGTGTGTTTAGGAAAGGCTGGGTGGGTGAAGGGGAGAATAAGATTTCCTGACATGCAAACGCTCAGCAAAGAGATTGGCTGTAAATTCAAGATACGATACGATACGACACGGTACGATACGGTACGATACGATACGATACGACACGACACGACACGACACGACACGACACGACACGACACGACACGATACGATACGATACGATACGATACGATACGATACGATACAACACGGTACGGTACGGTGCGATACGATACGATACGATACGATACGATACGATACGGTACGATACGATACGATACGGTACGATACGATACGATACGACACGATACGATACGATACGATACGATACGATACGATACGATACGGTACGGTACGGTACGATACGATACGATACGACACGACACGACACGATACGATACGACACGACACGACACGACACGACACGACACGACACGACACGACACGACACGACACGACACGACACGACACGATACGATACGATACAACACGGTACGGTACGGTGCGATACGATACGATACGATACGGTACGATACGGTACGATACGATACAACACGACACGATACGATACGATACGATACGATACGATACGATACGACACGACACGACACGACACGACACGACACGACACGACACGATACGATACGATACGATACGATACGACACGACACGACACGACACGATACGATACGATACAACACGGTACGGTACGGTACGGTGCGATACGATACGATACGATACGGTACTGTGCGGTACGATACGATACGATACAACACGGTACGATACGATACGATACAACACGGTACGGTACGGTACGATGCGGTACGGTACGATACGATACGATACGATACAACACGGTACGGTACGATGCGGTACGGTACGGTACGATACGGTACGATACGATACGATACAACACGGTACGGTACGATACGATACGGTACGGTACGATACGGTACGGTACTGTGCGATACGATACGATACGATACGATACGGTACGGTACGATACGGTACGGTACTGTGCGATACGATACGATACGATACGATACAACACGGTACGATGCGGTACGGTACGATACGGTACGATACGGTACGATACGATACGATACAACACGGTACGGTACGATGCGGTACGGTACGATACGATACGGTACGGTACTGTGCGGTACGATACGATACGATACGATACAACACGGTACGATACGATACGATACAACACGGTACGGTACGGTACGATACGGTACGGTACGATGCGGTACGGTACGATACGATACGGTACGGTACTGTGCGGTACGATACGATACGATACGATACAACACGGTACGATACGATACGATACAACACGATACGGTACGGTACGATACGGTACGGTACGATGCGGTACGGTACGATACGATACGATACGATACGGTACGATACGATACGGTACGGTACTGTGCGATACGATACGATACGATACGGTACGGTACGATACGGTACGGTACTGTGCGATACGATACGATACGGTACGATGCGGTACGGTACGATACGGTACGATACGATACGGTACGGTACTGTGCGATACGATACGATACGATACGATACGGTACGGTACGATACGGTACGGTACTGTGCGATACGATACGATACGATACGATACGGTACGGTACGATACGGTACGGTACTGTGCGATACGATACGATACGATACGATACAACACGGTACGATGCGGTACGGTACGATACGGTACGATACGGTACGATACGATACGGTACGATACGGTACGATACGGTACGATACGATACGATACAACACGGTACGGTACGATACGATACGGTACGGTACGATACGGTACGGTACTGTGCGATACGATACGATACGATACGATACGGTACGGTACGATACGGTACGGTACTGTGCGATACGATACGATACGATACGATACAACACGGTACGATGCGGTACGGTACGATACGGTACGATACGGTACGATACGATACGATACAACACGGTACGGTACGATGCGGTACGGTACGATACGATACGGTACGGTACTGTGCGGTACGATACGATACGATACGATACAACACGGTACGATACGATACGATACAACACGGTACGGTACGGTACGATACGGTACGGTACGATGCGGTACGGTACGATACGATACGGTACGGTACTGTGCGGTACGATACGATACGATACGATACAACACGGTACGATACGATACGATACAACACGATACGGTACGGTACGATACGGTACGGTACGATGCGGTACGGTACGATACGATACGATACGATACAACACGGTACGGTACGATGCGGTACGGTACGATACGATACGGTACGATACGGTACGATACGGTACGATACGATACGATACAACACGGTACGGTACGATACGATACGGTACGGTACGATACGGTACGGTACTGTGCGATACGATACGATACGATACGATACGGTACGGTACGATACGGTACGGTACTGTGCGATACGATACGATACGATACGATACAACACGGTACGATGCGGTACGGTACGATACGGTACGATACGGTACGATACGATACGATACAACACGGTACGGTACGATGCGGTACGGTACGATACGATACGGTACGATACGGTACGATACGATACGATACAACACGGTACGGTACGATACGATACGGTACGGTACGATACGGTACGGTACTGTGCGGTACGATACGATACGATACAACACGGTACGATACGATACGATACAACACGGTACGGTACGATACGATACGGTACGGTACGATACGGTACGGTACGATGCGGTACGATACGATACGATACGGTACGATACGGTACGATACGGTACGATACGGTACGATACGATACGATACAACACGGTACGGTACGATACGATACGGTACGGTACGATACGGTACGGTACTGTGCGGTACGATACGATACGATACAACACGGTACGATACGATACGATACAACACGGTACGGTACGATACGATACGGTACGGTACGATACGGTACGATACGGTACGATACGGTACGATACGATACGATACAACACGACACGATACGATACGGTACGATACGATACGGTACGGTACGATACGGTACGATACGGTACGATACGGTACGATACGATACGATACAACACGACACGATACGATACGGTACGATACGATACGATACAACACGACACGATACGACACGATACGATACGATACGATACGATACGATACGATACGATACGATACGGTACGATACGGTACGATACGATACGATACAACACGACACGATACGATACGATACGATACGATACGACACGACACGACACGACACGACACGACACGACACGACACGACACGACACGACACGATACGATACAACACGGTACGGTACGGTGCGATACGATACGATACGATACGGTACGATACGATACAACACGACACGATACGATACGATACGATACGATACGATACGATACGATACGATACGACACGACACGACACGACACGACACGACACGACACGACACGATACGACACGACACGACACGACACGACACGACACGACACGATACGATACGATACAACACGGTACGGTACGGTGCGATACGATACGATACGATACGGTACGATACGATACAACACGGTACGGTACGATGCGGTACGGTACGATACGATACGGTACGATACGGTACGATACGGTACGATACGATACGATACAACACGGTACGGTACGATACGATACGGTACGGTACGATACGGTACGGTACGATGCGGTACGGTACGATACGATACGGTACGATACGGTACGATACGGTACGATACGATACGATACAACACGGTACGGTACGATACGATACGGTACGGTACGATACGGTACGGTACTGTGCGGTACGATACGATACGATACAACACGGCACGATACGATACGATACAACACGGTACGGTACGATACGATACGGTACGGTACGATACGGTACGATACGGTACGATACGGTACGATACGGTACGATACGATACGATACAACACGACACGATACGATACGGTACGATACGATACGGTACGGTACGATACGGTACGATACGGTACGATACGGTACGATACGATACGATACAACACGACACGATACGATACGGTACGATACGATACGGTACGGTACGATACGGTACGATACGGTACGATACGGTACGATACGGTACGATACGATACGATACAACACGACACGATACGATACGGTACGATACGATACGGTACGGTACGATACGGTACGATACGGTACGATACGGTACGATACGATACGATACAACACGACACGATACGACACGATACGATACGATACGATACGATACGATACGATACGATACGGTACGATACGGTACGATACGATACGATACAACACGACACGATACGATACGATACGATACGATACGATACGATACGATACGATACGATACAACACGGTACGATACGATACGATACAACACGGTACGGTACGGTACGATACGGTACGGTACGATGCGGTACGGTACGATACGATACGATACGATACAACACGGTACGGTACGATGCGGTACGGTACGGTACGATACGGTACGATACGATACGATACAACACGGTACGGTACGATACGGTACGGTACTGTGCGATACGATACGATACGATACGATACGGTACGGTACGATACGGTACGGTACTGTGCGATACGATACGATACGATACGATACAACACGGTACGATGCGGTACGGTACGATACGGTACGATACGGTACGATACGATACGATACAACACGGTACGGTACGATGCGGTACGGTACGATACGATACGGTACGGTACTGTGCGGTACGATACGATACGATACGATACAACACGGTACGATACGATACGATACAACACGGTACGGTACGGTACGATACGGTACGGTACGATGCGGTACGGTACGATACGATACGGTACGGTACTGTGCGGTACGATACGATACGATACGATACAACACGGTACGATACGATACGATACAACACGATACGGTACGGTACGATACGGTACGGTACGATGCGGTACGGTACGATACGATACGATACGATACGGTACGATACGATACGGTACGGTACTGTGCGATACGATACGATACGATACGATACGGTACGGTACGATACGGTACGGTACTGTGCGATACGATACGATACGGTACGATGCGGTACGGTACGATACGGTACGATACGATACGGTACGGTACTGTGCGATACGATACGATACGATACGATACGGTACGGTACGATACGGTACGGTACTGTGCGATACGATACGATACGGTACGATGCGGTACGGTACGATACGGTACGATACGATACGGTACGGTACTGTGCGATACGATACGATACGATACGATACGGTACGGTACGATACGGTACGGTACTGTGCGATACGATACGATACGATACGATACGGTACGGTACGATACGGTACGGTACTGTGCGATACGATACGATACGATACGATACAACACGGTACGATGCGGTACGGTACGATACGGTACGATACGGTACGATACGATACGGTACGATACGGTACGATACGGTACGATACGATACGATACAACACGGTACGGTACGATACGATACGGTACGGTACGATACGGTACGGTACTGTGCGATACGATACGATACGATACGATACGGTACGGTACGATACGGTACGGTACTGTGCGATACGATACGATACGATACGATACAACACGGTACGATGCGGTACGGTACGATACGGTACGATACGGTACGATACGATACGATACAACACGGTACGGTACGATGCGGTACGGTACGATACGATACGGTACGGTACTGTGCGGTACGATACGATACGATACGATACAACACGGTACGATACGATACGATACAACACGGTACGGTACGGTACGATACGGTACGGTACGATGCGGTACGGTACGATACGATACGGTACGGTACTGTGCGGTACGATACGATACGATACGATACAACACGGTACGATACGATACGATACAACACGATACGGTACGGTACGATACGGTACGGTACGATGCGGTACGGTACGATACGATACGATACGATACAACACGGTACGGTACGATGCGGTACGGTACGATACGATACGGTACGATACGGTACGATACGGTACGATACGATACGATACAACACGGTACGGTACGATACGATACGGTACGGTACGATACGGTACGGTACTGTGCGATACGATACGATACGATACGATACGGTACGGTACGATACGGTACGGTACTGTGCGATACGATACGATACGATACGATACAACACGGTACGATGCGGTACGGTACGATACGGTACGATACGGTACGATACGATACGATACAACACGGTACGGTACGATGCGGTACGGTACGATACGATACGGTACGATACGGTACGATACGGTACGATACGATACGATACAACACGGTACGGTACGATACGATACGGTACGGTACGATACGGTACGGTACTGTGCGGTACGATACGATACGATACAACACGGTACGATACGATACGATACAACACGGTACGGTACGATACGATACGGTACGGTACGATACGGTACGGTACGATGCGGTACGATACGATACGATACGGTACGATACGGTACGATACGGTACGATACGGTACGATACGATACGATACAACACGGTACGGTACGATACGATACGGTACGGTACGATACGGTACGGTACTGTGCGGTACGATACGATACGATACAACACGGTACGATACGATACGATACAACACGGTACGGTACGATACGATACGGTACGGTACGATACGGTACGATACGGTACGATACGGTACGATACGATACGATACAACACGACACGATACGATACGGTACGATACGATACGGTACGGTACGATACGGTACGATACGGTACGATACGGTACGATACGATACGATACAACACGACACGATACGATACGGTACGATACGATACGATACAACACGACACGATACGACACGATACGATACGATACGATACGATACGATACGATACGATACGATACGGTACGATACGGTACGATACGATACGATACAACACGACACGATACGATACGATACGATACGATACGACACGACACGACACGACACGACACGACACGACACGACACGACACGACACGATACGATACAACACGGTACGGTACGGTGCGATACGATACGATACGATACGGTACGATACGATACAACACGACACGATACGATACGATACGATACGATACGATACGATACGACACGACACGACACGACACGACACGACACGACACGACACGATACGACACGACACGACACGACACGACACGACACGATACGATACGATACAACACGGTACGGTACGGTGCGATACGATACGATACGATACGGTACGATACGATACAACACGGTACGGTACGATGCGGTACGGTACGATACGATACGGTACGATACGGTACGATACGGTACGATACGATACGATACAACACGGTACGGTACGATACGATACGGTACGGTACGATACGGTACGGTACGATGCGGTACGGTACGATACGATACGGTACGATACGGTACGATACGGTACGATACGATACGATACAACACGGTACGGTACGATACGATACGGTACGGTACGATACGGTACGGTACTGTGCGGTACGATACGATACGATACAACACGGTACGATACGATACGATACAACACGGTACGGTACGATACGATACGGTACGGTACGATACGGTACGATACGGTACGATACGGTACGATACGATACGATACAACACGACACGATACGATACGGTACGATACGATACGGTACGGTACGATACGGTACGATACGGTACGATACGGTACGATACGATACGATACAACACGACACGATACGATACGGTACGATACGATACGATACAACACGACACGATACGACACGATACGATACGATACGATACGATACGATACGATACGATACGGTACGATACAACACGACACGATACGGTACGATACGATACGATACGATACGATACAACACGACACGATACGGTACGATACGATACGATACAACACGACACGACACGATACGATACAACACGGTACGGTACGGTGCGATACGATACGATACGATACGGTACGATACGATACAACACGACACGATACGATACGATACGATACGATACGATACGATACGACACGACACGACACGACACGACACGACACGACACGACACGATACGACACGACACGACACGACACGACACGACACGACACGATACGATACGATACAACACGGTACGGTACGGTGCGATACGATACGATACGATACGGTACGATACGATACAACACGACACGATACGATACGATACGATACGATACGATACGATACGATACGATACGGTACGATACAACACGACACGATACGGTACGATACGGTACGATACGATACGATACAACACGACACGATACGGTACGATACGATACGATACAACACGACACGACACGATACGATACAACACGGTACGGTACGGTGCGATACGATACGATACGATACGGTACGATACGATACAACACGACACGATACGATACGATACGATACGATACGATACGATACGACACGACACGACACGACACGACACGACACGACACGACACGACACGATACGACACGACACGACACGACACGACACGACACGACACGACACGATACGATACGATACAACACGGTACGGTACGGTGCGATACGATACGATACGATACGATACGGTACGATACGATACAACACGACACGATACGATACGATACGATACGATACGATACGATACGATACGATACAACACGGTACGGTACGATACGATACGGTACGGTACGATGCGGTACGGTACGATACGATACGGTACGATACGGTACGATACGGTACGATACGATACGATACAACACGGTACGGTACGATACGATACGGTACGGTACGATACGGTACGGTACTGTGCGATACGATACGATACGATACGATACGGTACGGTACGATACGGTACGGTACTGTGCGATACGATACGATACGATACGATACAACACGGTACGATGCGGTACGGTACGATACGGTACGATACGGTACGATACGATACGATACAACACGGTACGGTACGATGCGGTACGGTACGATACGATACGGTACGGTACTGTGCGGTACGATACGATACGATACGATACAACACGGTACGATACGATACGATACAACACGGTACGGTACGGTACGATACGGTACGGTACGATGCGGTACGGTACGATACGATACGGTACGGTACTGTGCGGTACGATACGATACGATACGATACAACACGGTACGATACGATACGATACAACACGATACGGTACGGTACGATACGGTACGGTACGATGCGGTACGGTACGATACGATACGATACGATACAACACGGTACGGTACGATGCGGTACGGTACGATACGATACGGTACGATACGGTACGATACGGTACGATACGATACGATACAACACGGTACGGTACGATACGATACGGTACGGTACGATACGGTACGGTACTGTGCGATACGATACGATACGATACGATACGGTACGGTACGATACGGTACGGTACTGTGCGATACGATACGATACGATACGATACAACACGGTACGATGCGGTACGGTACGATACGGTACGATACGGTACGATACGATACGATACAACACGGTACGGTACGATGCGGTACGGTACGATACGATACGGTACGATACGGTACGATACGGTACGATACGATACGATACAACACGGTACGGTACGATACGATACGGTACGGTACGATACGGTACGGTACTGTGCGGTACGATACGATACGATACAACACGGTACGATACGATACGATACAACACGGTACGGTACGATACGATACGGTACGGTACGATACGATACGGTACGGTACGATACGGTACGGTACTGTGCGGTACGATACGATACGATACAACACGGTACGATACGATACGATACAACACGGTACGGTACGATACGATACGGTACGGTACGATACGGTACGGTACGATGCGGTACGATACGATACGATACGGTACGATACGGTACGATACGGTACGATACGGTACGATACGATACGATACAACACGGTACGGTACGATACGATACGGTACGGTACGATACGGTACGGTACTGTGCGGTACGATACGATACGATACAACACGGTACGATACGATACGATACGGTACGGTACGATACGGTACGATACGGTACGATACGGTACGATACGATACGATACAACACGACACGATACGATACGGTACGATACGATACGGTACGGTACGATACGGTACGATACGGTACGATACGGTACGATACGATACGATACAACACGACACGATACGATACGGTACGATACGATACGGTACGGTACGATACGGTACGATACGGTACGATACGGTACGATACGATACGATACAACACGACACGATACGATACGGTACGATACGATACGATACAACACGACACGATACGACACGATACGATACGATACGATACGATACGATACGATACGATACGATACGATACGGTACGATACGGTACGATACGATACGATACAACACGACACGATACGATACGATACGATACGATACGACACGACACGACACGACACGACACGACACGACACGACACGACACGATACGATACAACACGGTACGGTACGGTGCGATACGATACGATACGATACGGTACGATACGATACAACACGACACGATACGATACGATACGATACGATACGATACGATACGATACGACACGACACGACACGACACGACACGACACGACACGACACGATACGACACGACACGACACGACACGACACGACACGACACGATACGATACGATACAACACGGTACGGTACGGTGCGATACGATACGATACGATACGGTACGATACGATACAACACGGTACGGTACGATGCGGTACGGTACGATACGATACGGTACGATACGGTACGATACGGTACGATACGATACGATACAACACGGTACGGTACGATACGATACGGTACGGTACGATACGGTACGGTACTGTGCGGTACGATACGATACGATACAACACGGTACGATACGATACGATACAACACGGTACGGTACGATACGATACGGTACGGTACGATACGGTACGATACGGTACGATACGGTACGATACGATACGATACAACACGACACGATACGATACGGTACGATACGATACGGTACGGTACGATACGGTACGATACGGTACGATACGGTACGATACGATACGATACAACACGACACGATACGATACGGTACGATACGATACGATACAACACGACACGATACGACACGATACGATACGATACGATACGATACGATACGATACGATACGATACGGTACGATACGGTACGATACGATACGATACAACACGACACGATACGATACGATACGATACGATACGACACGACACGACACGACACGACACGACACGACACGACACGACACGACACGACACGATACGATACAACACGGTACGGTACGGTGCGATACGATACGATACGATACGGTACGATACGATACAACACGACACGATACGATACGATACGATACGATACGATACGATACGATACGATACGACACGACACGACACGACACGACACGACACGACACGATACGACACGACACGACACGACACGACACGACACGACACGATACGATACGATACAACACGGTACGGTACGGTGCGATACGATACGATACGATACGGTACGATACGATACAACACGACACGATACGATACGATACGATACGATACGATACGACACGACACGACACGACACGACACGACACGACACGACACGACACGACACGACACGATACGATACGATACAACACGGTACGGTACGGTGCGATACGATACGATACGATACGGTACGATACGATACAACACGACACGATACGATACGATACGATACGATACGATACGATACGATACGATACGATACAACACGGTACGGTACGATACGATACGGTACGGTACGATACGGTACGGTACTGTGCGATACGATACGACACGATACGATACGATACGATACGATACGATACGATACGATACGATACGACACGACACGACACGACACGACACGACACGACACGACACGATACGACACGACACGACACGACACGACACGACACGACACGACACGATACGATACGATACAACACGGTACGGTACGGTGCGATACGATACGATACGATACGGTACGATACGATACAACACGACACGATACGATACGATACGATACGATACGACACGACACGACACGACACGACACGACACGACACGACACGACACGACACGACACGACACGATACGATACGATACAACACGGTACGGTACGGTGCGATACGATACGATACGATACGGTACGATACGATACAACACGACACGATACGATACGATACGATACGATACGATACGATACGATACGACACGACACGACACGACACGACACGACACGACACGACACGACACGACACGACACGATACGATACGATACAACACGGTACGGTACGGTGCGATACGATACGATACGATACGGTACGATACGATACAACACGACACGATACGATACGATACGATACGATACGATACGATACGATACGATACAACACGGTACGGTACGATACGATACGGTACGGTACGATACGGTACGGTACTGTGCGATACGATACGATACGATACGATACGGTACGGTACGATACGGTACGGTACTGTGCGATACGATACGATACGATACGATACAACACGGTACGATGCGGTACGGTACGATACGGTACGATACGGTACGATACGATACGATACAACACGGTACGGTACGATGCGGTACGGTACGATACGATACGGTACGATACGGTACGATACGGTACGATACGATACGATACAACACGGTACGGTACGATACGATACGGTACGGTACGATACGGTACGGTACTGTGCGGTACGATACGATACGATACAACACGGTACGATACGATACGATACAACACGGTACGGTACGATACGATACGGTACGGTACGATACGGTACGGTACGATGCGGTACGATACGATACGATACGGTACGATACGGTACGATACGGTACGATACGGTACGATACGATACGATACAACACGGTACGGTACGATACGATACGGTACGGTACGATACGGTACGGTACTGTGCGGTACGATACGATACGATACAACACGGTACGATACGATACGATACAACACGGTACGGTACGATACAACACGGTACGGTACGATACGGTACGGTACGATACGATACGGTACGGTACGATACGATACGGTACGGTACGATACGGTACGATACGGTACGATACGGTACGATACGATACGGTACGGTACGATACGGTACGATACGATACGATACAACACGGTACGATACGATACGATACAACACGGTACGGTACGATACAACACGGTACGGTACGATACGATACGGTACGGTACGATACGGTACGATACGGTACGATACGGTACGATACGATACGATACAACACGACACGATACGATACGATACAACACGGTACGGTACGATACAACACGGTACGGTACGATACGATACGGTACGGTACGATACGGTACGATACGGTACGATACGGTACGATACGATACGATACAACACGACACGATACGATACGGTACGATACGATACGGTACGGTACGATACGGTACGATACGGTACGATACGGTACGATACGATACGATACAACACGACACGATACGATACGGTACGATACGATACGATACAACACGACACGATACGACACGATACGATACGATACGGTACGGTACGATACGGTACGATACGGTACGATACGGTACGATACGATACGATACGGTACGATACGGTACGATACGATACGATACAACACGACACGATACGATACGATACGATACGATACGACACGACACGACACGACACGACACGACACGACACGACACGACACGACACGACACGACACGACACGATACGATACAACACGGTACGGTACGGTGCGATACGATACGATACGATACGGTACGATACGATACAACACGACACGATACGATACGATACGATACGATACGATACGATACGATACGACACGACACGACACGACACGACACGACACGACACGACACGATACGACACGACACGACACGACACGACACGATACGGTACGGTACGATACGGTACGATACGGTACGATACGGTACGATACGATACGATACAACACGACACGATACGATACGGTACGATACGATACGGTACGGTACGATACGGTACGATACGGTACGATACGGTACGATACGATACGATACAACACGACACGATACGATACGGTACGATACGATACGATACAACACGACACGATACGACACGATACGATACGATACGGTACGGTACGATACGATACGATACGGTACGATACGATACAACACGACACGATACGATACGATACGATACGATACGATACGATACGACACGACACGACACGACACGACACGACACGACACGACACGATACGACACGACACGACACGACACGACACGATACGGTACGGTACGGTACGGTACGACACGATACGATACGATACGATACGATACGACACGACACGACACGACACGACACGACACGACACGACACGACACGACACGACACGACACGATACGATACAACACGGTACGGTACGGTGCGATACGATACGATACGATACGGTACGATACGATACAACACGACACGATACGATACGATACGATACGATACGATACGGTACGATACGATACGATACAACACGGTACGATACGATACGATACAACACGGTACGGTACGATACAACACGGTACGGTACGATACGATACGGTACGGTACGATACGGTACGATACGGTACGATACGGTACGATACGATACGATACAACACGACACGATACGATACGGTACGATACGATACGGTACGGTACGATACGGTACGATACGGTACGATACGGTACGATACGATACGATACAACACGACACGATACGATACGGTACGATACGATACGATACAACACGACACGATACGACACGATACGATACGATACGGTACGGTACGATACGGTACGATACGGTACGATACGGTACGATACGATACGATACGGTACGATACGGTACGATACGATACGATACAACACGACACGATACGATACGATACGATACGACACGACACGACACGACACGACACGACACGACACGACACGACACGACACGACACGACACGATACGATACAACACGGTACGGTACGGTGCGATACGATACGATACGATACGGTACGATACGATACAACACGACACGATACGATACGATACGATACGATACGATACGATACGACACGACACGACACGACACGACACGACACGACACGACACGATACGACACGACACGACACGACACGACACGACACGACACGACACGATACGATACGATACAACACGGTACGGTACGATGCGGTACGGTACGATACGATACGGTACGATACGGTACGATACGGTACGATACGATACGATACAACACGGTACGGTACGATACGATACGGTACGGTACGATACGGTACGGTACTGTGCGGTACGATACGATACGATACAACACGGTACGATACGATACGATACAACACGGTACGGTACGATACGATACGGTACGGTACGATACGGTACGGTACGATGCGGTACGGTACGATACGATACGGTACGATACGGTACGATACGGTACGATACGATACGATACAACACGGTACGGTACGATACGATACGGTACGGTACGATACGGTACGGTACTGTGCGGTACGATACGATACGATACAACACGGTACGATACGATACGATACAACACGGTACGGTACGATACGATACGGTACGGTACGATACGGTACGATACGGTACGATACGGTACGATACGATACGATACAACACGACACGATACGATACGGTACGATACGATACGGTACGGTACGATACGGTACGATACGGTACGATACGGTACGATACGATACGATACAACACGACACGATACGATACGGTACGATACGATACGATACAACACGACACGATACGACACGATACGATACGATACGATACGATACGATACGATACGATACGATACGGTACGATACGGTACGATACGATACGATACAACACGACACGATACGATACGATACGATACGATACGGTACGGTACGATACGGTACGGTACTGTGCGATACGATACGATACGATACGATACAACACGGTACGATGCGGTACGGTACGATACGGTACGATACGGTACGATACGATACGATACAACACGGTACGGTACGATGCGGTACGGTACGATACGATACGGTACGGTACTGTGCGGTACGATACGATACGATACGATACAACACGGTACGATACGATACGATACAACACGGTACGGTACGGTACGATACGGTACGGTACGATGCGGTACGGTACGATACGATACGGTACGGTACTGTGCGGTACGATACGATACGATACGATACAACACGGTACGATACGATACGATACAACACGATACGGTACGGTACGATACGGTACGGTACGATGCGGTACGGTACGATACGATACGATACGATACAACACGGTACGGTACGATGCGGTACGGTACGATACGATACGGTACGATACGGTACGATACGGTACGATACGATACGATACAACACGGTACGGTACGATACGATACGGTACGGTACGATACGGTACGGTACTGTGCGATACGATACGATACGATACGATACGGTACGGTACGATACGGTACGGTACTGTGCGATACGATACGATACGATACGATACAACACGGTACGATGCGGTACGGTACGATACGGTACGATACGGTACGATACGATACGATACAACACGGTACGGTACGATGCGGTACGGTACGATACGATACGGTACGATACGGTACGATACGGTACGATACGATACGATACAACACGGTACGGTACGATACGATACGGTACGGTACGATACGGTACGGTACTGTGCGGTACGATACGATACGATACAACACGGTACGATACGATACGATACAACACGGTACGGTACGATACGATACGGTACGGTACGATACGATACGGTACGGTACGATACGGTACGGTACTGTGCGGTACGATACGATACGATACAACACGGTACGATACGATACGATACAACACGGTACGGTACGATACGATACGGTACGGTACGATACGGTACGGTACGATGCGGTACGATACGATACGATACGGTACGATACGGTACGATACGGTACGATACGGTACGATACGATACGATACAACACGGTACGGTACGATACGATACGGTACGGTACGATACGGTACGGTACTGTGCGGTACGATACGATACGATACAACACGGTACGATACGATACGATACGGTACGGTACGATACGGTACGATACGGTACGATACGGTACGATACGATACGATACAACACGACACGATACGATACGGTACGATACGATACGGTACGGTACGATACGGTACGATACGGTACGATACGGTACGATACGATACGATACAACACGACACGATACGATACGGTACGATACGATACGGTACGGTACGATACGGTACGATACGGTACGATACGGTACGATACGATACGATACAACACGACACGATACGATACGGTACGATACGATACGATACAACACGACACGATACGACACGATACGATACGATACGATACGATACGATACGATACGATACGATACGATACGGTACGATACGGTACGATACGATACGATACAACACGACACGATACGATACGATACGATACGATACGACACGACACGACACGACACGACACGACACGACACGACACGACACGACACGATACGATACAACACGGTACGGTACGGTGCGATACGATACGATACGATACGGTACGATACGATACAACACGACACGATACGATACGATACGATACGATACGATACGATACGACACGACACGACACGACACGACACGACACGACACGACACGATACGACACGACACGACACGACACGACACGACACGACACGATACGATACGATACAACACGGTACGGTACGGTGCGATACGATACGATACGATACGGTACGATACGATACAACACGGTACGGTACGATGCGGTACGGTACGATACGATACGGTACGATACGGTACGATACGGTACGATACGATACGATACAACACGGTACGGTACGATACGATACGGTACGGTACGATACGGTACGGTACTGTGCGGTACGATACGATACGATACAACACGGTACGATACGATACGATACAACACGGTACGGTACGATACGATACGGTACGGTACGATACGGTACGATACGGTACGATACGGTACGATACGATACGATACAACACGACACGATACGATACGGTACGATACGATACGGTACGGTACGATACGGTACGATACGGTACGATACGGTACGATACGATACGATACAACACGACACGATACGATACGGTACGATACGATACGATACAACACGACACGATACGACACGATACGATACGATACGATACGATACGATACGATACGATACGATACGGTACGATACGGTACGATACGATACGATACAACACGACACGATACGATACGATACGATACGATACGACACGACACGACACGACACGACACGACACGACACGACACGACACGACACGACACGATACGATACAACACGGTACGGTACGGTGCGATACGATACGATACGATACGGTACGATACGATACAACACGACACGATACGATACGATACGATACGATACGATACGATACGATACGATACGACACGACACGACACGACACGACACGACACGACACGACACGATACGACACGACACGACACGACACGACACGACACGACACGATACGATACGATACAACACGGTACGGTACGGTGCGATACGATACGATACGATACGGTACGATACGATACAACACGACACGATACGATACGATACGATACGATACGATACGACACGACACGACACGACACGACACGACACGACACGACACGACACGACACGACACGATACGATACGATACAACACGGTACGGTACGGTGCGATACGATACGATACGATACGGTACGATACGATACAACACGACACGATACGATACGATACGATACGATACGATACGATACGATACGATACGATACAACACGGTACGGTACGATACGATACGGTACGGTACGATACGGTACGGTACTGTGCGATACGATACGACACGATACGATACGATACGATACGATACGATACGATACGATACGACACGACACGACACGACACGACACGACACGACACGACACGATACGACACGACACGACACGACACGACACGACACGACACGACACGATACGATACGATACAACACGGTACGGTACGGTGCGATACGATACGATACGATACGGTACGATACGATACAACACGACACGATACGATACGATACGATACGATACGACACGACACGACACGACACGACACGACACGACACGACACGACACGACACGACACGACACGATACGATACGATACAACACGGTACGGTACGGTGCGATACGATACGATACGATACGGTACGATACGATACAACACGACACGATACGATACGATACGATACGATACGATACGATACGATACGACACGACACGACACGACACGACACGACACGACACGACACGACACGACACGACACGATACGATACGATACAACACGGTACGGTACGGTGCGATACGATACGATACGATACGGTACGATACGATACAACACGACACGATACGATACGATACGATACGATACGATACGATACGATACGATACAACACGGTACGGTACGATACGATACGGTACGGTACGATACGGTACGGTACTGTGCGATACGATACGATACGATACGATACGGTACGGTACGATACGGTACGGTACTGTGCGATACGATACGATACGATACGATACAACACGGTACGATGCGGTACGGTACGATACGGTACGATACGGTACGATACGATACGATACAACACGGTACGGTACGATGCGGTACGGTACGATACGATACGGTACGATACGGTACGATACGGTACGATACGATACGATACAACACGGTACGGTACGATACGATACGGTACGGTACGATACGGTACGGTACTGTGCGGTACGATACGATACGATACAACACGGTACGATACGATACGATACAACACGGTACGGTACGATACGATACGGTACGGTACGATACGGTACGGTACGATGCGGTACGATACGATACGATACGGTACGATACGGTACGATACGGTACGATACGGTACGATACGATACGATACAACACGGTACGGTACGATACGATACGGTACGGTACGATACGGTACGGTACTGTGCGGTACGATACGATACGATACAACACGGTACGATACGATACGATACAACACGGTACGGTACGATACAACACGGTACGGTACGATACGGTACGGTACGATACGATACGGTACGGTACGATACGATACGGTACGGTACGATACGGTACGATACGGTACGATACGGTACGATACGATACGGTACGGTACGATACGGTACGATACGATACGATACAACACGGTACGATACGATACGATACAACACGGTACGGTACGATACAACACGGTACGGTACGATACGATACGGTACGGTACGATACGGTACGATACGGTACGATACGGTACGATACGATACGATACAACACGACACGATACGATACGATACAACACGGTACGGTACGATACAACACGGTACGGTACGATACGATACGGTACGGTACGATACGGTACGATACGGTACGATACGGTACGATACGATACGATACAACACGACACGATACGATACGGTACGATACGATACGGTACGGTACGATACGGTACGATACGGTACGATACGGTACGATACGATACGATACAACACGACACGATACGATACGGTACGATACGATACGATACAACACGACACGATACGACACGATACGATACGATACGGTACGGTACGATACGGTACGATACGGTACGATACGGTACGATACGATACGATACGGTACGATACGGTACGATACGATACGATACAACACGACACGATACGATACGATACGATACGATACGACACGACACGACACGACACGACACGACACGACACGACACGACACGACACGACACGACACGATACGATACAACACGGTACGGTACGGTGCGATACGATACGATACGATACGGTACGATACGATACAACACGACACGATACGATACGATACGATACGATACGATACGATACGATACGACACGACACGACACGACACGACACGACACGACACGACACGATACGACACGACACGACACGACACGACACGATACGGTACGGTACGATACGGTACGATACGGTACGATACGGTACGATACGATACGATACAACACGACACGATACGATACGGTACGATACGATACGGTACGGTACGATACGGTACGATACGGTACGATACGGTACGATACGATACGATACAACACGACACGATACGATACGGTACGATACGATACGATACAACACGACACGATACGACACGATACGATACGATACGGTACGGTACGATACGATACGATACGGTACGATACGATACAACACGACACGATACGATACGATACGATACGATACGATACGATACGACACGACACGACACGACACGACACGACACGACACGACACGATACGACACGACACGACACGACACGACACGATACGGTACGGTACGATACGGTACGACACGATACGATACGATACGATACGATACGACACGACACGACACGACACGACACGACACGACACGACACGACACGACACGACACGATACGATACAACACGGTACGGTACGGTGCGATACGATACGATACGATACGGTACGATACGATACAACACGACACGATACGATACGATACGATACGATACGATACGGTACGATACGATACGATACAACACGGTACGATACGATACGATACAACACGGTACGGTACGATACAACACGGTACGGTACGATACGATACGGTACGGTACGATACGGTACGATACGGTACGATACGGTACGATACGATACGATACAACACGACACGATACGATACGGTACGATACGATACGGTACGGTACGATACGGTACGATACGGTACGATACGGTACGATACGATACGATACAACACGACACGATACGATACGGTACGATACGATACGATACAACACGACACGATACGACACGATACGATACGATACGGTACGGTACGATACGGTACGATACGGTACGATACGGTACGATACGATACGATACGGTACGATACGGTACGATACGATACGATACAACACGACACGATACGATACGATACGATACGACACGACACGACACGACACGACACGACACGACACGACACGACACGACACGACACGATACGATACAACACGGTACGGTACGGTGCGATACGATACGATACGATACGGTACGATACGATACAACACGACACGATACGATACGATACGATACGATACGATACGATACGATACGACACGACACGACACGACACGACACGACACGACACGACACGATACGACACGACACGACACGACACGACACGACACGACACGATACGATACGATACAACACGGTACGGTACGATGCGGTACGGTACGATACGATACGGTACGATACGGTACGATACGGTACGATACGATACGATACAACACGGTACGGTACGATACGATACGGTACGGTACGATACGGTACGGTACTGTGCGGTACGATACGATACGATACAACACGGTACGATACGATACGATACAACACGGTACGGTACGATACGATACGGTACGGTACGATACGGTACGGTACGATGCGGTACGGTACGATACGATACGGTACGATACGGTACGATACGGTACGATACGATACGATACAACACGGTACGGTACGATACGATACGGTACGGTACGATACGGTACGGTACTGTGCGGTACGATACGATACGATACAACACGGTACGATACGATACGATACAACACGGTACGGTACGATACGATACGGTACGGTACGATACGGTACGATACGGTACGATACGGTACGATACGATACGATACAACACGACACGATACGATACGGTACGATACGATACGGTACGGTACGATACGGTACGATACGGTACGATACGGTACGATACGATACGATACAACACGACACGATACGATACGGTACGATACGATACGATACAACACGACACGATACGACACGATACGATACGATACGATACGATACGATACGATACGATACGATACGGTACGATACGGTACGATACGATACGATACAACACGACACGATACGATACGATACGATACGACACGACACGACACGACACGACACGACACGACACGACACGACACGACACGATACGATACAACACGGTACGGTACGGTGCGATACGATACGATACGATACGGTACGATACGATACAACACGACACGATACGATACGATACGATACGATACGATACGATACGATACGACACGACACGACACGACACGACACGACACGACACGACACGATACGACACGACACGACACGACACGACACGACACGACACGATACGATACGATACAACACGGTACGGTACGGTGCGATACGATACGATACGATACGGTACGATACGATACAACACGGTACGGTACGATGCGGTACGGTACGATACGATACGGTACGATACGGTACGATACGGTACGATACGATACGATACAACACGGTACGGTACGATACGATACGGTACGGTACGATACGGTACGGTACTGTGCGGTACGATACGATACGATACAACACGGTACGATGCGATACGATACAACACGGTACGGTACGATACGATACGGTACGGTACGATACGGTACGGTACGATGCGGTACGGTACGATACGATACGGTACGATACGGTACGATACGGTACGATACGATACGATACAACACGGTACGGTACGATACGATACGGTACGGTACGATACGGTACGGTACTGTGCGGTACGATACGATACGATACAACACGGTACGATACGATACGATACAACACGGTACGGTACGATACGATACGGTACGGTACGATACGGTACGATACGGTACGATACGGTACGATACGATACGATACAACACGACACGATACGATACGGTACGATACGATACGGTACGGTACGATACGGTACGATACGGTACGATACGGTACGATACGATACGATACAACACGACACGATACGATACGGTACGATACGATACGATACAACACGACACGATACGACACGATACGATACGATACGATACGATACGATACGATACGATACGATACGATACGGTACGATACGGTACGATACGATACGATACAACACGACACGATACGATACGATACGATACGATACGACACGACACGACACGACACGACACGACACGACACGACACGACACGACACGACACGATACGATACAACACGGTACGGTACGGTGCGATACGATACGATACGATACGGTACGATACGATACAACACGACACGATACGATACGATACGATACGATACGATACGATACGACACGACACGACACGACACGACACGACACGACACGACACGATACGATACGATACGATACGACACGACACGACACGACACGACACGACACGATACGATACGATACGATACGGTGCGGTGCGATACGATACGATACGGTACGGTACGATACGATACGACACGACACGATACGATACGATACGATACGATACGATACGATACGATACGATACGACACGACACGACACGAGACGACACGACACGACACGACACGATACGACACGACACGACACGACACGACACGACACGACACGATACGATACGATACAACACGGTACGGTACGGTGCGATACGATACGATACGATACGGTACGATACGATACAACACGACACGATACGATACGATACGATACGATACGATACGATACGATACGATACGATACAACACGGTACGGTACGATACGATACGGTACGGTACGATGCGGTACGGTACGATACGATACGGTACGATACGGTACGATACGGTACGATACGATACGATACAACACGGTACGGTACGATACGATACGGTACGGTACGATACGGTACGGTACTGTGCGATACGATACGATACGATACGATACGGTACGGTACGATACGGTACGGTACTGTGCGATACGATACGATACGATACGATACAACACGGTACGATGCGGTACGGTACGATACGGTACGATACGGTACGATACGATACGATACAACACGGTACGGTACGATGCGGTACGGTACGATACGATACGGTACGGTACTGTGCGGTACGATACGATACGATACGATACAACACGGTACGATACGATACGATACAACACGGTACGGTACGGTACGATACGGTACGGTACGATGCGGTACGGTACGATACGATACGGTACGGTACTGTGCGGTACGATACGATACGATACGATACAACACGGTACGATACGATACGATACAACACGATACGGTACGGTACGATACGGTACGGTACGATGCGGTACGGTACGATACGATACGATACGATACAACACGGTACGGTACGATGCGGTACGGTACGATACGATACGGTACGGTACGATGCGGTACGGTACGATACGATACGGTACGATACGGTACGATACGGTACGATACGATACGATACAACACGGTACGGTACGATACGATACGGTACGGTACGATACGGTACGGTACTGTGCGATACGATACGATACGATACGATACGGTACGGTACGATACGGTACGGTACTGTGCGATACGATACGATACGATACGATACAACACGGTACGATGCGGTACGGTACGATACGGTACGATACGGTACGATACGATACGATACAACACGGTACGGTACGATGCGGTACGGTACGATACGATACGGTACGATACGGTACGATACGGTACGATACGATACGATACAACACGGTACGGTACGATACGATACGGTACGGTACGATACGGTACGGTACTGTGCGGTACGATACGATACGATACGATACGGTACGATACGATACGATACAACACGGTACGGTACGATACGATACGGTACGGTACGATACGGTACGGTACGATGCGGTACGATACGATACGATACGGTACGATACGGTACGATACGGTACGATACGGTACGATACGATACGATACAACACGGTACGGTACGATACGATACGGTACGGTACGATACGGTACGGTACTGTGCGGTACGATACGATACGATACAACACGGTACGATACGATACGATACAACACGGTACGGTACGATACGATACGGTACGGTACGATACGGTACGATACGGTACGATACGGTACGATACGATACGATACAACACGACACGATACGATACGGTACGATACGATACGGTACGGTACGATACGGTACGATACGGTACGATACGGTACGATACGATACGATACAACACGACACGATACGATACGGTACGATACGATACGATACAACACGACACGATACGACACGATACGATACGATACGATACGATACGATACGATACGATACGATACGGTACGATACGGTACGATACGATACGATACAACACGACACGATACGATACGATACGATACGACACGACACGACACGACACGACACGACACGACACGACACGACACGACACGACACGACACGATACGATACAACACGGTACGGTACGGTGCGATACGATACGATACGATACGGTACGATACGATACAACACGACACGATACGATACGATACGATACGATACGATACGACACGACACGACACGACACGACACGACACGACACGACACGACACGATACGACACGACACGACACGACACGACACGACACGACACGATACGATACGATACAACACGGTACGGTACGGTGCGATACGATACGATACGATACGGTACGATACGATACAACACGGTACGGTACGATGCGGTACGGTACGATACGATACGGTACGATACGGTACGATACGGTACGATACGATACGATACAACACGGTACGGTACGATACGATACGGTACGGTACGATACGGTACGGTACTGTGCGGTACGATACGATACGATACAACACGGTACGATACGATACGATACAACACGGTACGGTACGATACGATACGGTACGGTACGATACGGTACGGTACGATGCGGTACGGTACGATACGATACGGTACGATACGGTACGATACGGTACGATACGATACGATACAACACGGTACGGTACGATACGATACGGTACGGTACGATACGGTACGGTACTGTGCGGTACGATACGATACGATACAACACGGTACGATACGATACGATACAACACGGTACGGTACGATACGATACGGTACGGTACGATACGGTACGATACGGTACGATACGGTACGATACGATACGATACAACACGACACGATACGATACGGTACGATACGATACGGTACGGTACGATACGGTACGATACGGTACGATACGGTACGATACGATACGATACAACACGACACGATACGATACGGTACGATACGATACGATACAACACGACACGATACGACACGATACGATACGATACGATACGATACGATACGATACGATACGGTACGATACGGTACGATACGATACGATACAACACGACACGATACGATACGATACGATACGACACGACACGACACGACACGACACGACACGACACGACACGACACGACACGACACGACACGATACGATACAACACGGTACGGTACGGTGCGATACGATACGATACGATACGGTACGATACGATACAACACGACACGATACGATACGATACGATACGATACGATACGATACGATACGACACGACACGACACGACACGACACGACACGACACGACACGATACGACACGACACGACACGACACGACACGACACGACACGATACGATACAATACAACACGGTACGGTACGGTGCGATACGATACGATACGATACGGTACGATACGATACAACACGACACG
Organism: Embiotoca jacksoni; assembly: GCF_022577435.1. Classification (NCBI taxonomy): domain Eukaryota; kingdom Metazoa; phylum Chordata; class Actinopteri; family Embiotocidae; genus Embiotoca; species Embiotoca jacksoni. The sequence continues at coordinate 1,813,685 of NW_027185381.1, read as the reverse complement.
ATACGATACGATACGATACGATACGATACGACACGACACGACACGACACGACACGACACGACACGACACGACACGACACGACACGACACGACACGACACGACACGATACGATACGATACAACACGGTACGGTACGGTGCGATACGATACGATACGATACGGTACGATACGATACAACACGACACGATACGATACGATACGATACGATACGATACGATACGATACGATACAACACGGTACGGTACGATACGATACGGTACGGTACGATACGGTACGGTACTGTGCGATACGATACGACACGATACGATACGATACGATACGATACGATACGATACGACACGACACGACACGACACGACACGACACGACACGACACGATACGACACGACACGACACGACACGACACGACACGATACGATACGATACAACACGGTACGGTACGGTGCGATACGATACGATACGATACGGTACGATACGATACAACACGACACGATACGATACGATACGATACGACACGACACGACACGACACGACACGACACGACACGACACGACACGACACGACACGACACGATACGATACGATACAACACGGTACGGTACGGTGCGATACGATACGATACGATACGGTACGATACGATACAACACGACACGATACGATACGATACGATACGATACGATACGATACGATACGATACGATACGACACGACACGACACGACACGACACGACACGACACGACACGACACGACACGATACGATACGATACAACACGGTACGGTACGGTGCGATACGATACGATACGATACGGTACGATACGATACAACACGACACGATACGATACGATACGATACGATACGATACGATACGATACGATACAACACGGTACGGTACGATACGATACGGTACGGTACGATACGGTACGGTACTGTGCGATACGATACGATACGATACGATACGGTACGGTACGATACGGTACGGTACTGTGCGATACGATACGATACGATACGATACAACACGGTACGATGCGGTACGGTACGATACGGTACGATACGGTACGATACGATACGATACAACACGGTACGGTACGATGCGGTACGGTACGATACGATACGGTACGATACGGTACGATACGGTACGATACGATACGATACAACACGGTACGGTACGATACGATACGGTACGGTACGATACGGTACGGTACTGTGCGGTACGATACGATACGATACAACACGGTACGATACGATACGATACAACACGGTACGGTACGATACGATACGGTACGGTACGATACGGTACGATACGGTACGATACGGTACGATACGATACGATACAACACGACACGATACGATACGGTACGATACGATACGGTACGGTACGATACGGTACGATACGGTACGATACGGTACGGTACGATGCGGTACGATACGATACGATACGGTACGATACGGTACGATACGGTACGATACGGTACGATACGATACGATACAACACGGTACGGTACGATACGATACGGTACGGTACGATACGGTACGGTACTGTGCGGTACGATACGATACGATACAACACGGTACGATACGATACGATACAACACGGTACGGTACGATACGATACGGTACGGTACGATACGGTACGATACGGTACGATACGGTACGATACGATACGATACGATACGGTACGGTACGATACGGTACGGTACGATGCGGTACGATACGATACGATACGGTACGATACGGTACGATACGGTACGATACGGTACGATACGATACGATACAACACGGTACGGTACGATACGATACGGTACGGTACGATACGGTACGGTACTGTGCGGTACGATACGATACGATACAACACGGTACGATACGATACGATACAACACGGTACGGTACGATACGATACGATACGGTACGGTACGATACGGTACGATACGGTACGATACGGTACGATACGATACGATACAACACGACACGATACGATACGGTACGATACGATACGGTACGGTACGATACGGTACGATACGGTACGATACGGTACGATACGATACGATACAACACGACACGATACGATACGGTACGATACGATACGATACAACACGACACGATACGACACGATACGATACGATACGATACGATACGATACGATACGATACGATACGGTACGATACGGTACGATACGATACGATACAACACGACACGATACGATACGATACGATACGATACGACACGACACGACACGACACGACACGACACGACACGACACGACACGACACGACACGACACGATACGATACAACACGGTACGGTACGGTGCGATACGATACGATACGATACGGTACGATACGATACAACACGACACGATACGATACGATACGATACGATACGATACGATACGATACGATACGGTACGATACGATACGATACGATACGATACGGTACGATACGATACGATACGATACGACACGACACGACACGACACGACACGACACGACACGACACGATACGACACGACACGACACGACACGACACGATACAACACGGTACGGTACGGTGCGATACGATACGATACGATACGGTACGATACGATACAACACGACACGATACGATACGATACGATACGATACGATACGATACGACACGACACGACACGACACGACACGACACGACACGACACGATACGACACGACACGACACGACACGACACGACACGACACGATACGATACGATACAACACGGTACGGTACGGTGCGATACGATACGATACGATACGGTACGATACGATACAACACGGTACGGTACGATGCGGTACGGTACGATACGATACGGTACGATACGGTACGATACGGTACGATACGATACGATACAACACGGTACGGTACGATACGATACGGTACGGTACGATACGGTACGGTACTGTGCGGTACGATACGATACGATACAACACGGTACGATACGATACGATACAACACGGTACGGTACGATACGATACGGTACGGTACGATACGGTACGGTACGATGCGGTACGGTACGATACGATACGGTACGATACGGTACGATACGATACGATACAACACGGTACGGTACGATACGATACGGTACGGTACGATACGGTACGGTACGATACGATACGATACAACACGGTACGGTACGATACGATACGGTACGGTACGATACGGTACGATACGGTACGATACGGTACGATACGGTACGATACGATACGATACAACACGGTACGGTACGATACGATACGGTACGGTACGATACGGTACGGTACGATACGATACGATACAACACGGTACGGTACGATACGATACGGTGCGGTACGATACGATACAACACGGTACGATACGATACGATACAACACGGTACGGTACGATACGATACGGTACGGTACGATACGGTACGATACGGTACGATACGGTACGATACGATACGATACAACACGACACGATACGATACGGTACGATACGATACGGTACGGTACGATACGGTACGATACGGTACGATACGGTACGATACGATACGATACAACACGACACGATACGATACGGTACGATACGATACGATACAACACGACACGATACGACACGATACGATACGATACGATACGATACGATACGATACGATACGATACGGTACGATACGGTACGATACGATACGATACAACACGACACGATACGATACGATACGATACGACACGACACGACACGACACGACACGACACGACACGACACGACACGACACGACACGACACGACACGACACGACACGATACGATACAACACGGTACGGTACGGTGCGATACGATACGATACGATACGGTACGATACGATACAACACGACACGATACGATACGATACGATACGACACGACACGACACGATACGATACGATACAACACGGTACGGTACGGTGCGATACGATACGATACGATACGGTACGATACGATACAACACGACACGATACGATACGATACGATACGATACGATACGATACGATACGACACGACACGACACGACACGACACGACACGATACGACACGACACGACACGACACGACACGACACGACACGACACGATACGATACGATACAACACGGTACGGTACGGTGCGATACGATACGATACGATACGGTACGATACGATACAACACGGTACGGTACGATGCGGTACGGTACGATACGATACGGTACGATACGGTACGATACGGTACGATACGATACGATACAACACGGTACGGTACGATACGATACGGTACGGTACGATACGGTACGGTACTGTGCGGTACGATACGATACGATACAACACGGTACGATACGATACGATACAACACGGTACGGTACGATACGATACGGTACGGTACGATACGGTACGGTACGATGCGGTACGGTACGATACGATACGGTACGATACGGTACGATACGGTACGATACGATACGATACAACACGGTACGGTACGATACGATACGGTACGGTACGATACGGTACGGTACTGTGCGGTACGATACGATACGATACAACACGGTACGATACGATACGATACAACACGGTACGGTACGATACGATACGGTACGGTACGATACGGTACGATACGGTACGATACGGTACGATACGATACGATACGATACGATACGATACGGTACGATACGGTACGATACGATACGATACAACACGACACGATACGATACGATACGATACGACACGACACGACACGACACGACACGACACGACACGACACGACACGACACGACACGACACGATACGATACAACACGGTACGGTACGGTGCGATACGATACGATACGATACGGTACGATACGATACAACACGACACGATACGATACGATACGATACGACACGACACGACACGACACGATACGATACGATACAACACGGTACGATACGATACAACACGACACGATACGATACGATACGATACGATACGATACGATACGGTACGATACGATACAACACGACACGATACGATACGATACGATACGATACGATACGATACGATACGATACGATACGACACGACACGACACGACACGACACGACACGACACGACACGATACGACACGACACGACACGACACGACACGACACGACACGATACGATACGATACAACACGGTACGGTACGGTGCGATACGATACGATACGATACGGTACGATACGATACAACACGACACGATACGATACGATACGATACGATACGACACGACACGACACGACACGACACGACACGACACGACACGACACGACACGACACGACACGACACGATACGATACAACACGGTACGGTACGGTGCGATACGATACGATACGATACGATACGGTACGATACGATACGATACGGTACGATACGATACAACACGACACGATACGATACGATACGATACGATACGATACGATACGATACGATACGATACGACACGACACGACACGACACGACACGACACGACACGACACGACACGATACGATACGATACAACACGGTACGGTACGGTGCGATACGATACGATACGATACGGTACGATACGATACAACACGACACGATACGATACGATACGATACGATACGATACGATACGATACGACACGACACGACACGACACGACACGACACGACACGATACGATACAACACGGTACGGTACGGTACGGTACGGTACGATACGATACGGTACGATACGGTGCGATACGATACGATACGATACGATACGATACGATACAACACGGTACGGTACGGTGCGATACGATACGATACGGTACGATACGGTACGATACGATACGGTACGGTACGATGCGGTACGGTACGGTACGATACGGTACGATACGGTACGATACGATACAACACGGTACGGTACGATACGGTACGATACGATACAACACGGTACGGTACGATGCGATACGATACGATACGATACGGTACGATACGATACAACACGACACGATACGATACGATACGATACGATACGATACGATACGATACGATACAACACGGTACGGTACGATACGATACGGTACGGTACGATGCGGTACGGTACGATACGATACGGTACGATACGGTACGATACGGTACGATACGATACGATACAACACGGTACGGTACGATACGATACGGTACGGTACGATACGGTACGGTACTGTGCGATACGATACGATACGATACGATACGGTACGGTACGATACGGTACGGTACTGTGCGATACGATACGATACGATACGATACAACACGGTACGATGCGGTACGGTACGATACGGTACGATACGGTACGATACGATACGATACAACACGGTACGGTACGATGCGGTACGGTACGATACGATACGGTACGGTACTGTGCGGTACGATACGATACGATACGATACAACACGGTACGATACGATACGATACAACACGGTACGGTACGGTACGATACGGTACGGTACGATGCGGTACGGTACGATACGATACGGTACGGTACTGTGCGGTACGATACGATACGATACGATACAACACGGTACGATACGATACGATACAACACGATACGGTACGGTACGATACGGTACGGTACGATGCGGTACGGTACGATACGATACGATACGATACAACACGGTACGGTACGATGCGGTACGGTACGATACGATACGGTACGATACGGTACGATACGGTACGATACGATACGATACAACACGGTACGGTACGATACGATACGGTACGGTACGATACGGTACGGTACTGTGCGATACGATACGATACGATACGATACGGTACGGTACGATACGGTACGGTACTGTGCGATACGATACGATACGATACGATACAACACGGTACGATGCGGTACGGTACGATACGGTACGATACGGTACGATACGATACGATACAACACGGTACGGTACGATGCGGTACGGTACGATACGATACGGTACGATACGGTACGATACGGTACGATACGATACGATACAACACGGTACGGTACGATACGATACGGTACGGTACGATACGGTACGGTACTGTGCGGTACGATACGATACGATACAACACGGTACGATACGATACGATACAACACGGTACGGTACGATACGATACGGTACGGTACGATACGATACGGTACGGTACGATACGGTACGGTACTGTGCGGTACGATACGATACGATACAACACGGTACGATACGATACGATACAACACGGTACGGTACGATACGATACGGTACGGTACGATACGGTACGGTACGATGCGGTACGATACGATACGATACGGTACGATACGGTACGATACGGTACGATACGGTACGATACGGTACGATACGATACGATACAACACGGTACGGTACGATACGATACGGTACGGTACGATACGGTACGGTACTGTGCGGTACGATACGATACGATACAACACGGTACGATACGATACGATACAACACGGTACGGTACGATACGATACGGTACGGTACGATACGGTACGATACGGTACGATACGGTACGATACGATACGATACAACACGACACGATACGATACGGTACGATACGATACGGTACGGTACGATACGGTACGATACGGTACGATACGGTACGATACGATACGATACAACACGACACGATACGATACGGTACGATACGATACGATACAACACGACACGATACGACACGATACGATACGATACGATACGATACGATACGATACGATACGATACGATACGGTACGATACGGTACGATACGATACGATACAACACGACACGATACGATACGATACGATACGATACGACACGACACGACACGACACGACACGACACGACACGACACGACACGACACGACACGACACGACACGATACGATACAACACGGTACGGTACGGTGCGATACGATACGATACGATACGGTACGATACGATACAACACGACACGATACGATACGATACGATACGATACGATACGATACGATACGACACGACACGACACGACACGACACGACACGACACGACACGATACGACACGACACGACACGACACGACACGACACGACACGACACGGTACGATACGATACAACACGGTACGGTACGGTGCGATACGATACGATACGATACGGTACGATACGATACAACACGGTACGGTACGATGCGGTACGGTACGATACGATACGGTACGATACGGTACGATACGGTACGATACGATACGATACAACACGGTACGGTACGATACGATACGGTACGGTACGATACGGTACGGTACTGTGCGGTACGATACGATACGATACAACACGGTACGATACGATACGATACAACACGGTACGGTACGATACGATACGGTACGGTACGATACGGTACGGTACGATGCGGTACGGTACGATACGATACGGTACGATACGGTACGATACGGTACGATACGATACGATACAACACGGTACGGTACGATACGATACGGTACGGTACGATACGGTACGGTACTGTGCGGTACGATACGATACGATACAACACGGTACGATACGATACGATACAACACGGTACGGTACGATACGATACGGTACGGTACGATACGGTACGATACGGTACGATACGGTACGATACGATACGATACAACACGACACGATACGATACGGTACGATACGATACGGTACGGTACGATACGGTACGATACGGTACGATACGGTACGATACGATACGATACAACACGACACGATACGATACGGTACGATACGATACGATACAACACGACACGATACGACACGATACGATACGATACGATACGATACGATACGATACGATACGGTACGATACGGTACGATACGATACGATACAACACGACACGATACGATACGATACGATACGACACGACACGACACGACACGACACGACACGACACGACACGACACGACACGACACGATACGATACAACACGGTACGGTACGGTGCGATACGATACGATACGATACGGTACGATACGATACAACACGACACGATACGATACGATACGATACGATACGATACGATACGACACGACACGACACGACACGACACGACACGACACGATACGACACGACACGACACGACACGACACGACACGATACGATACGATACAACACGGTACGGTACGGTGCGATACGATACGATACGATACGGTACGATACGATACAACACGACACGATACGATACGATACGATACGATACGATACGACACGACACGACACGACACGACACGACACGACACGACACGACACGACACGACACGACACGACACGATACGATACAACACGGTACGGTACGGTGCGATACGATACGATACGATACGGTACGATACGATACAACACGACACGATACGATACGATACGATACGATACGATACGATACGATACGATACAACACGGTACGGTACGATACGATACGATACGGTACGGTACGATACGGTACGGTACTGTGCGATACGATACGACACGATACGATACGATACGATACGATACGATACGATACGATACGACACGACACGACACGACACGACACGACACGACACGACACGATACGACACGACACGACACGACACGACACGACACGACACGATACGATACGATACAACACGGTACGGTACGGTGCGATACGATACGATACGATACGGTACGATACGATACAACACGACACGATACGATACGATACGATACGATACGATACGATACGACACGACACGACACGACACGACACGACACGACACGACACGACACGACACGACACGATACGATACGATACAACACGGTACGGTACGGTGCGATACGATACGATACGATACGGTACGATACGATACAACACGACACGATACGATACGATACGATACGATACGATACGATACGATACGATACGACACGACACGACACGACACGACACGACACGACACGACACGACACGATACGATACGATACAACACGGTACGGTACGGTGCGATACGATACGATACGATACGGTACGATACGATACAACACGACACGATACGATACGATACGATACGATACGATACGATACGATACGATACAACACGGTACGGTACGATACGATACGGTACGGTACGATACGGTACGGTACTGTGCGATACGATACGATACGATACGATACGGTACGGTACGATACGGTACGGTACTGTGCGATACGATACGATACGATACGATACAACACGGTACGATGCGGTACGGTACGATACGGTACGATACGGTACGATACGATACGATACAACACGGTACGGTACGATGCGGTACGGTACGATACGATACGGTACGATACGGTACGATACGGTACGATACGATACGATACAACACGGTACGGTACGATACGATACGGTACGGTACGATACGGTACGGTACTGTGCGGTACGATACGATACGATACAACACGGTACGATACGATACGATACAACACGGTACGGTACGATACGATACGGTACGGTACGATACGGTACGGTACGATGCGGTACGATACGATACGATACGGTACGATACGGTACGATACGGTACGATACGGTACGATACGATACGATACAACACGGTACGGTACGATACGATACGGTACGGTACGATACGGTACGGTACTGTGCGGTACGATACGATACGATACAACACGGTACGATACGATACGATACAACACGGTACGGTACGATACGATACGGTACGGTACGATACGATACGGTACGGTACGATACGGTACGATACGGTACGATACGGTACGATACGATACGGTACGGTACGATACGGTACGATACGATACGATACAACACGACACGATACGATACGATACGATACAACACGGTACGATACGATACGATACAACACGGTACGGTACGATACAACACGGTACGGTACGATACGATACGGTACGGTACGATACGGTACGATACGGTACGATACGGTACGATACGATACGATACAACACGACACGATACGATACGGTACGATACGATACGGTACGGTACGATACGGTACGATACGGTACGATACGGTACGATACGATACGATACAACACGACACGATACGACACGATACGATACGATACGGTACGGTACGATACGGTACGATACGGTACGATACGGTACGATACGATACGATACGGTACGATACGGTACGATACGATACGATACAACACGACACGATACGATACGATACGACACGACACGACACGACACGACACGACACGACACGACACGACACGACACGACACGACACGACACGATACGATACAACACGGTACGGTACGGTGCGATACGATACGATACGATACGGTACGATACGATACAACACGACACGATACGATACGACACGACACGACACGACACGACACGACACGACACGACACGACACGACACGATACGATACAACACGGTACGGTACGGTGCGATACGATACGATACGATACGATACGATACGATACGATACGATACGATACGATACGATACGACACGACACGACACGACACGACACGACACGACACGACACGATACGACACGACACGACACGACACGACACGACACGACACGATACGATACGATACAACACGGTACGGTACGGTGCGATACGATACGATACGATACGGTACGATACGATACAACACGGTACGGTACGATGCGGTACGGTACGATACGATACGGTACGATACGGTACGATACGGTACGATACGATACGATACAACACGGTACGGTACGATACGATACGGTACGGTACGATACGGTACGGTACTGTGCGGTACGATACGATACGATACAACACGGTACGATACGATACGATACAACACGGTACGGTACGATACGATACGGTACGGTACGATACGGTACGGTACGATGCGGTACGGTACGATACGATACGGTACGATACGGTACGATACGGTACGATACGATACGATACAACACGGTACGGTACGATACGATACGGTACGGTACGATACGGTACGGTACTGTGCGGTACGATACGATACGATACAACACGGTACGATACGATACGATACAACACGGTACGGTACGATACGATACGGTACGGTACGATACGGTACGATACGGTACGATACGGTACGATACGATACGATACAACACGACACGACACGATACGATACGGTACGATACGATACGGTACGGTACGATACGGTACGATACGGTACGATACGGTACGATACGATACGATACAACACGACACGATACGATACGGTACGATACGATACGATACAACACGACACGATACGACACGATACGATACGATACGATACGATACGATACGATACGATACGATACGATACGGTACGATACGGTACGATACGATACGATACAACACGACACGATACGATACGATACGATACGATACGACACGACACGACACGACACGACACGACACGACACGACACGACACGACACGACACGACACGATACGATACAACACGGTACGGTACGGTGCGATACGATACGATACGATACGGTACGATACGATACAACACGACACGATACGATACGATACGATACGATACGATACGATACGACACGACACGACACGACACGACACGACACGACACGACACGACACGACACGACACGACACGACACGACACGACACGACACGATACGATACGATACAACACGGTACGGTACGGTGCGATACGATACGATACGATACGGTACGATACGATACAACACGGTACGGTACGATGCGGTACGGTACGATACGATACGGTACGATACGGTACGATACGGTACGATACGATACGATACAACACGGTACGGTACGATACGATACGGTACGGTACGATACGGTACGGTACGATACGATACGGTACGGTACTGTGCGGTACGATACGATACGATACAACACGGTACGATGCGATACGATACAACACGGTACGGTACGATACGATACGGTACGGTACGATACGGTACGGTACGATGCGGTACGGTACGATACGATACGGTACGATACGGTACGATACGGTACGATACGATACGATACAACACGGTACGGTACGATACGATACGGTACGGTACGATACGGTACGGTACTGTGCGGTACGATACGATACGATACAACACGGTACGATACGATACGATACAACACGGTACGGTACGATACGATACGGTACGGTACGATACGGTACGATACGGTACGATACGGTACGATACGATACGATACAACACGACACGATACGATACGGTACGATACGATACGGTACGGTACGATACGGTACGATACGGTACGATACGGTACGATACGATACGATACAACACGACACGATACGATACGGTACGATACGATACGATACAACACGACACGATACGACACGATACGATACGATACGATACGATACGATACGATACGATACGATACGGTACGATACGGTACGATACGATACGATACAACACGACACGATACGATACGATACGATACGATACGACACGACACGACACGACACGACACGACACGACACGACACGACACGACACGACACGATACGATACAACACGGTACGGTACGGTGCGATACGATACGATACGATACGGTACGATACGATACAACACGACACGATACGATACGATACGATACGATACGATACGATACGATACGACACGACACGACACGAGACGACACGACACGACACGACACGATACGACACGACACGACACGACACGACACGACACGACACGATACGATACGATACAACACGGTACGGTACGGTGCGATACGATACGATACGATACGGTACGATACGATACAACACGACACGATACGATACGATACGATACGATACGATACGATACGATACGATACAACACGGTACGGTACGATACGATACGGTACGGTACGATGCGGTACGGTACGATACGATACGGTACGATACGGTACGATACGGTACGATACGATACGATACAACACGGTACGGTACGATACGATACGGTACGGTACGATACGGTACGGTACTGTGCGATACGATACGATACGATACGATACGGTACGGTACGATACGGTACGGTACTGTGCGATACGATACGATACGATACGATACAACACGGTACGATGCGGTACGGTACGATACGGTACGATACGGTACGATACGATACGATACAACACGGTACGGTACGATGCGGTACGGTACGATACGATACGGTACGGTACTGTGCGGTACGATACGATACGATACGATACAACACGGTACGATACGATACGATACAACACGGTACGGTACGGTACGATACGGTACGGTACGATGCGGTACGGTACGATACGATACGGTACGGTACTGTGCGGTACGATACGATACGATACGATACAACACGGTACGATACGATACGATACAACACGATACGGTACGGTACGATACGGTACGGTACGATGCGGTACGGTACGATACGATACGATACGATACAACACGGTACGGTACGATGCGGTACGGTACGATACGATACGGTACGATACGGTACGATACGGTACGATACGATACGATACAACACGGTACGGTACGATACGATACGGTACGGTACGATACGGTACGGTACTGTGCGATACGATACGATACGATACGATACGGTACGGTACGATACGGTACGGTACTGTGCGATACGATACGATACGATACGATACAACACGGTACGATGCGGTACGGTACGATACGGTACGATACGGTACGATACGATACGATACAACACGGTACGGTACGATGCGGTACGGTACGATACGATACGGTACGATACGGTACGATACGGTACGATACGATACGATACAACACGGTACGGTACGATACGATACGGTACGGTACGATACGGTACGGTACTGTGCGGTACGATACGATACGATACAACACGGTACGATACGATACGATACAACACGGTACGGTACGATACGATACGGTACGGTACGATACGGTACGGTACGATGCGGTACGATACGATACGATACGGTACGATACGGTACGATACGGTACGATACGGTACGATACGATACGATACAACACGGTACGGTACGATACGATACGGTACGGTACGATACGGTACGGTACTGTGCGGTACGATACGATACGATACAACACGGTACGATACGATACGATACAACACGGTACGGTACGATACGATACGGTACGGTACGATACGGTACGATACGGTACGATACGGTACGATACGATACGATACAACACGACACGATACGATACGGTACGATACGATACGGTACGGTACGATACGGTACGATACGGTACGATACGGTACGATACGATACGATACAACACGACACGATACGATACGGTACGATACGATACGATACAACACGACACGATACGACACGATACGATACGATACGATACGATACGATACGATACGATACGATACGATACGGTACGATACGGTACGATACGATACGATACAACACGACACGATACGATACGATACGATACGACACGACACGACACGACACGACACGACACGACACGACACGACACGACACGACACGACACGACACGACACGACACGACACGATACGATACGATACAACACGGTACGGTACGGTGCGATACGATACGATACGATACGGTACGATACGATACAACACGACACGATACGATACGATACGATACGATACGATACGATACGACACGACACGACACGACACGACACGACACGACACGACACGACACGACACGACACGACACGATACGATACAACACGGTACGGTACGGTGCGATACGATACGATACGATACGGTACGATACGATACAACACGACACGATACGATACGATACGATACGATACGATACGATACGACACGACACGACACGACACGACACGACACGACACGACACGACACGACACGACACGACACGATACGATACGATACAACACGGTACGGTACGGTGCGATACGATACGATACGATACGGTACGATACGATACAACACGGTACGGTACGATGCGGTACGGTACGATACGATACGGTACGATACGGTACGATACGGTACGATACGATACGATACAACACGGTACGGTACGATACGATACGGTACGGTACGATACGGTACGGTACGATACGATACGGTACGGTACTGTGCGGTACGATACGATACGATACAACACGGTACGATGCGATACGATACAACACGGTACGGTACGATACGATACGGTACGGTACGATACGGTACGGTACGATGCGGTACGGTACGATACGATACGGTACGATACGGTACGATACGGTACGATACGATACGATACAACACGGTACGGTACGATACGATACGGTACGGTACGATACGGTACGGTACTGTGCGGTACGATACGATACGATACAACACGGTACGATACGATACGATACAACACGGTACGGTACGATACGATACGGTACGGTACGATACGGTACGATACGGTACGATACGGTACGATACGATACGATACAACACGACACGATACGATACGGTACGATACGATACGGTACGGTACGATACGGTACGATACGGTACGATACGGTACGATACGATACGATACAACACGACACGATACGATACGGTACGATACGATACGATACAACACGACACGATACGACACGATACGATACGATACGATACGATACGATACGATACGATACGATACGGTACGATACGGTACGATACGATACGATACAACACGACACGATACGATACGATACGATACGATACGACACGACACGACACGACACGACACGACACGACACGACACGACACGACACGACACGATACGATACAACACGGTACGGTACGGTGCGATACGATACGATACGATACGGTACGATACGATACAACACGACACGATACGATACGATACGATACGATACGATACGATACGATACGACACGACACGACACGAGACGACACGACACGACACGACACGATACGACACGACACGACACGACACGACACGACACGACACGATACGATACGATACAACACGGTACGGTACGGTGCGATACGATACGATACGATACGGTACGATACGATACAACACGACACGATACGATACGATACGATACGATACGATACGATACGATACGATACAACACGGTACGGTACGATACGATACGGTACGGTACGATGCGGTACGGTACGATACGATACGGTACGATACGGTACGATACGGTACGATACGATACGATACAACACGGTACGGTACGATACGATACGGTACGGTACGATACGGTACGGTACTGTGCGATACGATACGATACGATACGATACGGTACGGTACGATACGGTACGGTACTGTGCGATACGATACGATACGATACGATACAACACGGTACGATGCGGTACGGTACGATACGGTACGATACGGTACGATACGATACGATACAACACGGTACGGTACGATGCGGTACGGTACGATACGATACGGTACGGTACTGTGCGGTACGATACGATACGATACGATACAACACGGTACGATACGATACGATACAACACGGTACGGTACGGTACGATACGGTACGGTACGATGCGGTACGGTACGATACGATACGGTACGGTACTGTGCGGTACGATACGATACGATACGATACAACACGGTACGATACGATACGATACAACACGATACGGTACGGTACGATACGGTACGGTACGATGCGGTACGGTACGATACGATACGATACGATACAACACGGTACGGTACGATGCGGTACGGTACGATACGATACGGTACGATACGGTACGATACGGTACGATACGATACGATACAACACGGTACGGTACGATACGATACGGTACGGTACGATACGGTACGGTACTGTGCGATACGATACGATACGATACGATACGGTACGGTACGATACGGTACGGTACTGTGCGATACGATACGATACGATACGATACAACACGGTACGATGCGGTACGGTACGATACGGTACGATACGGTACGATACGATACGATACAACACGGTACGGTACGATGCGGTACGGTACGATACGATACGGTACGATACGGTACGATACGGTACGATACGATACGATACAACACGGTACGGTACGATACGATACGGTACGGTACGATACGGTACGGTACTGTGCGGTACGATACGATACGATACAACACGGTACGATACGATACGATACAACACGGTACGGTACGATACGATACGGTACGGTACGATACGGTACGGTACGATGCGGTACGATACGATACGATACGGTACGATACGGTACGATACGGTACGATACGGTACGATACGATACGATACAACACGGTACGGTACGATACGATACGGTACGGTACGATACGGTACGGTACTGTGCGGTACGATACGATACGATACAACACGGTACGATACGATACGATACAACACGGTACGGTACGATACGATACGGTACGGTACGATACGGTACGATACGGTACGATACGGTACGATACGATACGATACAACACGACACGATACGATACGGTACGATACGATACGGTACGGTACGATACGGTACGATACGGTACGATACGGTACGATACGATACGATACAACACGACACGATACGATACGGTACGATACGATACGATACAACACGACACGATACGACACGATACGATACGATACGATACGATACGATACGATACGATACGATACGATACGGTACGATACGGTACGATACGATACGATACAACACGACACGATACGATACGATACGATACGACACGACACGACACGACACGACACGACACGACACGACACGACACGACACGACACGACACGACACGACACGACACGATACGATACAACACGGTACGGTACGGTGCGATACGATACGATACGATACGGTACGATACGATACAACACGACACGATACGATACGATACGATACGATACGATACGATACGATACGACACGACACGACACGACACGACACGACACGACACGACACGACACGATACGACACGACACGACACGACACGACACGACACGACACGATACGATACGATACAACACGGTACGGTACGGTGCGATACGATACGATACGATACGGTACGATACGATACAACACGGTACGGTACGATGCGGTACGGTACGATACGATACGGTACGATACGGTACGATACGGTACGATACGATACGATACAACACGGTACGGTACGATACGATACGGTACGGTACGATACGGTACGGTACTGTGCGGTACGATACGATACGATACAACACGGTACGATACGATACGATACAACACGGTACGGTACGATACGATACGGTACGGTACGATACGGTACGATACGGTACGATACGGTACGATACGATACGATACAACACGACACGATACGATACGGTACGATACGATACGGTACGGTACGATACGGTACGATACGGTACGATACGGTACGATACGATACGATACAACACGACACGATACGATACGGTACGATACGATACGATACAACACGACACGATACGACACGATACGATACGATACGATACGATACGATACGATACGATACGGTACGATACGGTACGATACGATACGATACAACACGACACGATACGATACGATACGATACGATACGACACGACACGACACGACACGACACGACACGACACGACACGACACGACACGACACGATACGATACAACACGGTACGGTACGGTGCGATACGATACGATACGATACGGTACGATACGATACAACACGACACGATACGATACGATACGATACGATACGATACGATACGATACGACACGACACGACACGACACGACACGACACGACACGATACGACACGACACGACACGACACGACACGACACGACACGATACGATACGATACAACACGGTACGGTACGGTGCGATACGATACGATACGATACGGTACGATACGATACAACACGACACGATACGATACGATACGATACGATACGATACGATACGACACGACACGACACGACACGACACGACACGACACGACACGACACGACACGACACGACACGACACGATACGATACGATACAACACGGTACGGTACGGTGCGATACGATACGATACGATACGGTACGATACGATACAACACGACACGATACGATACGATACGATACGATACGATACGATACGATACGATACAACACGGTACGGTACGATACGATACGGTACTGTGCGATACGATACGACACGATACGATACGATACGATACGATACGATACGATACGATACGACACGACACGATACGATACGATACGATACGATACGATACGATACAACACGGTACGGTACGATACGATACGGTACTGTGCGATACGATACGATACGATACGATACGATACGATACGATACGATACGATACGACACGATACGATACGATACGATACGATACGATACGATACGATACAACACGGTACGGTACGATACGATACGGTACTGTGCGATACGATACGATACGATACGATACGATACGATACGATACGATACGATACGGTACTGTGCGATACGATACGACACGATACGATACGATACGATACGATACGATACGATACGATACGACACGATACGATACGATACGATACGATACGATACGATACGATACAACACGGTACGGTACGATACGATACGGTACTGTGCGATACGATACGATACGATACGATACGATACGATACGATACGATACGATACGATACGATACAACACGGTACGGTACGATACGATACGGTACTGTGCGATACGATACGACACGATACGATACGATACGATACGATACGATACGATACGATACGACACGATACGATACGATACGATACGATACGATACGATACGATACAACACGGTACGGTACGATACGATACGGTACTGTGCGATACGATACGATACGATACGATACGATACGATACGATACGATACGATACGATACGATACAACACGGTACGGTACGATACGGTACGGTACTGTGCGATACGATACGACACGATACGATACGATACGATACGATACGATACGATACGACACGACACGACACGACACGACACGACACGACACGACACGACACGACACGACACGACACGACACGATACGATACGATACAACACGGTACGGTACGGTGCGATACGATACGATACGATACGGTACGATACGATACAACACGACACGATACGATACGATACGATACGATACGATACGATACGACACGACACGACACGACACGACACGACACGACACGACACGACACGACACGACACGATACGATACGATACAACACGGTACGGTACGGTGCGATACGATACGATACGATACGGTACGATACGATACAACACGACACGATACGATACGATACGATACGATACGATACGATACGATACGATACGACACGACACGACACGACACGACACGACACGACACGACACGACACGATACGATACGATACAACACGGTACGGTACGGTGCGATACGATACGATACGATACGGTACGATACGATACAACACGACACGATACGATACGATACGATACGATACGATACGATACGATACGATACGATACGACACGACACGACACGACACGACACGACACGACACGACACGATACGATACGATACAACACGGTACGGTACGATACGATACGGTACTGTGCGATACGATACGATACGATACGATACGATACGATACGATACGATACGATACGATACGATACGATACAACACGGTACGGTACGATACGGTACGGTACTGTGCGATACGATACGACACGATACGATACGATACGATACGATACGATACGATACGATACGACACGACACGACACGACACGACACGACACGACACGATACGACACGACACGACACGACACGACACGACACGACACGATACGATACGATACAACACGGTACGGTACGGTGCGATACGATACGATACGATACGGTACGATACGATACAACACGACACGATACGATACGATACGATACGATACGATACGATACGACACGACACGACACGACACGACACGACACGACACGACACGACACGACACGACACGACACGATACGATACGATACAACACGGTACGGTACGGTGCGATACGATACGATACGATACGGTACGATACGATACAACACGACACGATACGATACGATACGATACGATACGATACGATACGATACGACACGACACGACACGACACGACACGACACGACACGACACGACACGACACGATACGATACGATACAACACGGTACGGTACGGTGCGATACGATACGATACGATACGGTACGATACGATACAACACGACACGATACGATACGATACGATACGATACGATACGATACGATACGATACGGTACGATACGATACAACACGACACGATACGATACGATACGATACGATACGATACGATACGATACGATACGATACGGTACGATACGATACGATACGATACGATACGATACGATACAACACGGTACGGTACGATACGATACGGTACGGTACGATACGGTACGGTACTGTGCGATACGATACGATACGATACGATACGGTACGGTACGATACGGTACGGTACTGTGCGATACGATACGATACGATACGATACAACACGGTACGATGCGGTACGGTACGATACGGTACGATACGGTACGATACGATACGATACAACACGGTACGGTACGATGCGGTACGGTACGATACGATACGGTACGATACGGTACGATACGGTACGATACGATACGATACAACACGGTACGGTACGATACGATACGGTACGGTACGATACGGTACGGTACTGTGCGGTACGATACGATACGATACAACACGGTACGATACGATACGATACAACACGGTACGGTACGATACGATACGGTACGGTACGATACGGTACGGTACGATGCGGTACGATACGATACGATACGGTACGATACGGTACGATACGGTACGATACGGTACGATACGATACGATACAACACGGTACGGTACGATACGATACGGTGCGGTACGATACGGTACGGTACTGTGCGGTACGATACGATACGATACAACACGGTACGATACGATACGATACAACACGGTACGGTACGATACGATACGGTACGGTACGATACGGTACGATACGGTACGATACGGTACGATACGATACGATACAACACGACACGATACGATACGGTACGATACGATACGGTACGGTACGATACGGTACGATACGGTACGATACGGTACGATACGATACGATACAACACGACACGATACGATACGGTACGATACGATACGATACAACACGACACGATACGACACGATACGATACGATACGATACGATACGATACGATACGATACGATACGGTACGATACGGTACGATACGATACGATACAACACGACACGATACGATACGATACGATACGATACGACACGACACGACACGACACGACACGACACGACACGACACGACACGACACGACACGATACGATACAACACGGTACGGTACGGTGCGATACGATACGATACGATACGGTACGATACGATACAACACGACACGATACGATACGATACGATACGATACGATACGATACGATACGACACGACACGACACGACACGACACGACACGACACGATACGACACGACACGACACGACACGACACGACACGACACGATACGATACGATACAACACGGTACGGTACGGTGCGATACGATACGATACGATACGGTACGATACGATACAACACGGTACGGTACGATACGATACGATACGATACGGTACGATACGATACGGTACGATACGATACGGTACGATACGGTACGATACGGTACGATACGATACGATACAACACGGTACGGTACGATACGATACGGTACGGTACGATACGGTACGGTACTGTGCGGTACGATACGATACGATACAACACGGTACGATACGATACGATACAACACGGTACGGTACGATACGATACGGTACGGTACGATACGGTACGGTACGATGCGGTACGGTACGATACGATACGGTACGATACGGTACGATGCGGTACGGTACGATACGATACGGTACGATACGGTACGATACGGTACGATACGATACGATACAACACGGTACGGTACGATACGATACGGTACGGTACGATACGGTACGGTACTGTGCGGTACGATACGATACGATACAACACGGTACGATACGATACGATACAACACGGTACGGTACGATACGATACGGTACGGTACGATACGGTACGGTACGATGCGGTACGGTACGATACGATACGGTACGATACGGTACGATACGGTACGATACGATACGATACAACACGGTACGGTACGATACGATACGGTACGGTACGATACGGTACGGTACTGTGCGGTACGATACGATACGATACAACACGGTACGATACGATACGATACAACACGGTACGGTACGATACGATACGGTACGGTACGATACGGTACGATACGGTACGATACGGTACGATACGATACGATACAACACGACACGATACGATACGGTACGATACGATACGGTACGGTACGATACGGTACGATACGATACGATACGATACGGTACGATACGGTACGGTACGATACGGTACGATACGATACGATACAACACGGTACGATACGGTACGATACGGTACGATACGGTACGATACGATACGATACAACACGACACGATACGATACGGTACGATACGATACGATACAACACGACACGATACGATACGATACGATACGATACGATACGATACGATACGATACGGTACGATACGGTACGATACGATACGATACAACACGACACGATACGATACGATACGATACGATACGACACGACACGACACGACACGACACGACACGACACGACACGACACGACACGACACGACACGATACGATACAACACGGTACGGTACGGTGCGATACGATACGATACGATACGGTACGATACGATACAACACGACACGATACGATACGATACGATACGACACGACACGACACGACACGATACGATACGATACAACACGGTACGGTACGGTGCGATACGATACGATACGATACGGTACGATACGATACAACACGACACGATACGATACGATACGATACGATACGATACGATACGATACGATACGACACGACACGACACGACACGACACGACACGACACGACACGATACGACACGACACGACACGACACGACACGACACGACACGATACGATACGATACAACACGGTACGGTACGGTGCGATACGATACGATACGATACGGTACGATACGATACGACACGACACGACACGACACGACACGACACGACACGACACGACACGACACGACACGACACGACACGATACGATACGATACAACACGGTACGGTACGGTGCGATACGATACGATACGATACGATACGACACGACACGACACGACACGACACGACACGACACGACACGACACGACACGACACGACACGACACGATACGATACGATACAACACGGTACGGTACGGTGCGATACGATACGATACGATACGATACGGTACGATACGATACGATACGGTACGATACGATACAACACGACACGATACGATACGATACGATACGATACGATACGATACGATACGATACGATACGACACGACACGACACGACACGACACGACACGACACGACACGACACGATACGATACGATACAACACGGTACGGTACGGTGCGATACGATACGATACGATACGGTACGATACGATACAACACGACACGATACGATACGATACGATACGATACGATACGATACGATACGACACGACACGACACGACACGACACGACACGACACGATACGATACGATACAACACGGTACGGTACGGTACGGTACGGTACGATACGATACGGTACGATACGGTGCGATACGATACGATACGATACGATACGATACGATACAACACGGTACGGTACGGTGCGATACGATACGATACGGTACGATACGGTACGATACGATACGGTACGGTACGATGCGGTACGGTACGGTACGATACGGTACGATACGGTACGATACAACACGGTACGGTACGATACGGTACGGTACGGTACGGTACTGTGCGGTACGGTACGGTACGATACGGTACGATACGATACGATACAACACGGTACGATACGGTACGGTACGGTACGATACGATACGATACGGTACGGTACGATGCGGTACGGTACGGTACGATACGGTACGATACGATACGATACAACACGGTACGATACGGTACGGTACGGTACGGTACGGTACTGTGCGGTGCGATACGATACAACACGGTACGATACGGTACGGTACTGTGCGGTACGGTACTGTGCGGTGCGATACGATACAACACGGTACGGTACGATACGGTACGGTACGGTACGATACGATACAACACGACACGATACGATACGATACGATACGATACGATACGATACGATACGATACGATACGACACGACACGACACGACACGACACGACACGACACGACACGACACGACACGACACGATACGATACGATACAACACGGTACGGTACGGTGCGATACGATACGATACGATACGGTACGATACGATACAACACGACACGATACGATACGATACGATACGATACGATACGATACGATACGATACGATACGATACGACACGACACGACACGACACGACACGACACGACACGATACGATACGATACAACACGGTACGGTACGGTACGGTACGGTACGATACGATACGGTACGATACGGTGCGATACGATACGATACGATACGATACGATACGATACAACACGGTACGGTACGGTGCGATACGATACGATACGGTACGATACGGTACGATACGATACGGTACGGTACGATGCGGTACGGTACGGTACGATACGGTACGATACGGTACGATACGATACAACACGGTACGGTACGATACGGTACGATACGATACAACACGGTACGGTACGATGCGGTACGATACGATACGATACAACACGGTACGGTACGATACGGTACGGTACGGTACGGTACTGTGCGGTACGATACGATACAACACGGTACGATACGGTACGGTACGGTACGGTACGGTACTGTGCGGTGCGATACGATACAACACGGTACGATACGGTACGGTACTGTGCGGTACGGTACTGTGCGGTGCGATACGATACAACACGGTACGGTACGATACGGTACGGTACGGTACGGTACTGTGCGGTGCGATACGGTACGGTACGGTACGGTACGGTGCGATACGATATGCAGGACTTTTCTCTTTTCATCATAAACCTGAATGGAAATAGCAGAAACTCAAGAAGGAAGTCAAAATGTCACAAAGAAGCTTTTGAAGCTGTCTGAGGTAGAAATGTTTGTCAGCTGTGTGAAATAAGCGTTAATTCAGATTTTCTTTGATGTTTTAAAGGTCTTCTGTGTAGAAACATTTCTAATCTGACACCTCTATCAACAGGATGTCATCAACATTGCAAACTTAAAACAGTTTTCTTAACTTAGAAGCACTATTTTGTAGGCATGGCTACCTTTAGGCACTACAACCACTTGGCTGTGTTCACGGAGACATCTGTTGGTTACAATTAACCCCTTAAAGTTAGTTCTCATGGTTACAATAACAAATAAGAATAATTAATGATAATCATGGTCATCCAATATCTCTGTTACTGGACAATGTATTGACCCAGCTGCTAGAGGGCGTTGTGACTTGAACATGAAGGTTTGTATACATCAAATCGTGGAAAAGGACAAACTGACCATCTTCACTATGGCCATAGCTAGCAATGCTATGCTAAGCTAAGCTACGATAGCAGCCACAGTTTTTTTTCTTTACCGGACTATTTGATTAATGGCGACCTTAAAGACCACGTGGTGGTCAGTCGAGGAGGTGCAGTTGTTCCTCTGTTCGGTTGTCAACTAAAGCATCCAGCGAACGTTACAGATGACATCACAGCAGTTTAATGTGGCGTCGTCATAGTAACACGGCTTAGTGGCAGAGGAGAAGGTGCTTTTTCTTGCAAGGACTGTCTTGTTGTCATTGTTCATTGTTAAGCAACAATGAACAATGTCAAACCTGTATATAATAATATAAGAGTCAAATTCCTTGTAAGTGTGAACACATCTGGCCAATAAAGCTGATTCTGAGTCTGATCAAGCGAAACTCTTTGTGCATTCAGTAGCAGTAATTTTGTTTAATATTTACAAACATTTTATTGCTGATGTTTCTTTACTGAAAGTAATATTTAAATATGGGTCTCGCATTGGTGCATTCAGTATTATTTGTATGATATGACACCAATAAATCAACATTGACTCCCTCACTGGGCTGTTTTCTATTAATCCTTTACTTTGGCACTCAGAGGGGGGGTTGAGGTTTTGGGGAGCGGCTCAGGGTGGTTCAGTTGTGGGTTTTTTTCTTCTTTTTTTTTTTGGTGGGAGGTGAGGGTGGATGGGGGTGGGTGGGGGTGGATGGGGGTGGGGGTGTCATCTTTCAATCCCCCTCAAGGAAGACCACATGACCGGGAATAATGGAGAAGAGAGAGTGATGTTGGGCCCCGCTGCTCTGAGATCTTCAATGAAAACCACATGTAGGACAGAGGGAGGGGTGGGGAGGTGGTGGGGGTGGGGGGGGGGGGGGGGAGTAATGACTAAAAACCCAGCCTCCCAGAGAGAGAGAGAGAGAGAGAGAGAGAGAGAGAGAGGACATTCCCAATGAGCATTGCAGGAGAGAGCTGAGATACACAATACCACAGTGTGTGTGTGTGTGTGTGTGTGTGTGTGTGTGTGTGTGTGTGTGTGAAGACTCTTTAACGGTATATCACACACACACTCTCAGTGTCGACTTGGAGAAGAAGAAACAGGAGAACGCTGCCGGTGTGATCGGTTTTAGGAAGATCAGAAGAAGAAGACGAAGGATCAGAAGCAGTGGAAGAAGACGAGAGTCCAACATGTCCAACGCTCTGCTGAGGAGGAACTCCAGCAAACAGGGTTTACAGAAGCTCATGAGGTACGAGCTCCATCTCTCTGCTTTCTGTTTGTTTGGCGCAGACAGAAGCAGGTTAATATTTAAATCCTGTTTTCCCACTCGGACACAGGTCAGTTAATGCTTCATGAAAGTTTCATTGTGTGGCTGGAAAACATCTTCAGATAAAGAGCAGTGTGTGTCTGTGTGAACACGTCTGTCTGAATGGGGGATTACTGGCAGTATTTTAGGTCACGCAGGGTTTTGGGGGGATTTGAATCGACTTACCTTCTGTTGTGTTCATTAACAATAACACGGGAACAATATTCAAATCTGTTTACTGCTTCGATATGTTGATTTTAAATACAAGGTTAGAAGCTAAATCGAGGCAGGAAACTTCTGGTGTGTGACTAACCGGGAGGTTCGAGGTGAACCGGTTCTCTGTTTCACTGCGAAGGGAAGTGGTGTCAGAGGTGAAAGGTCGCGAGTCGGGCTTTTGTTTTTCTGCTGCTGCTGATCTCGTGATGAAAAGATGTTTTGTATTGGAGACACACTCGGTGATCATAGAGTCGTATATTCATGGCTGACTCGGCTGAGAGACTTTGCAGACTATACGATGGACTTCGGCCAATCAGGGCTCACATCATCTGGAAAAATAAAATGTGGAGGTTTTCATAAGGAGCTAAAGTTTCCACGTGAAGTCTCAAGTTTTCATCAGAGCTCGCTCTCAGACAAATATTATATCAGCTAATAACGGACTAATATTATAATCGATGTGTTGCATGACTTTGAACTTGAGTATCCAGTTTAATAAAGAGAATCTGCAAATTTAAAATCCCTTTTCATCCATTACAATATTTGTCCTGTTTGTTTAATGAGTAAATATGAGATCTTTCTCTGGAATTCCCTTTTCAGAGTAATATTGAGCCGTAATTTGGTGAAAAAGTGAAAAAACAATACAATCATTTTGAAAAAGTTCCATATAAAAGTGATCTGCAGAAACTGTGATTAATTGATCACATTTAAATAACATGTAATAAACATAATAATAAATAACATTTCTCTATAAAAGTCCAACGCGTCTGCTGTGAAAGACGTGTGTGGAGACGGTGGACGGCTGAAAGGACGCTCCAGTAGATTTATAATGAACCGGAGGTCTGAAGCTTTTAGGACAAAGCGGAGCGAAGACACATTCACACAGGCAGCCGGACGGATGGAGAATGAACGGACACTTTAAAGATGGTTACGTTTGTCATATATTACACTTTATGATCTGTTTGATTTGTTTCTTGCCAAAGTTGCTGCAGATTAATAAATCAATCCACCTCAGCAGGTGTTCAGAGATTCTTCACTGTTTAGTCATCAGTTATGATCACAAACGTATTAACGGCCTTTGTGTCTGTCGTGGTTGGTAGAAAATGCAGCTTCAGAGTTTTGACAGGACTTATCATTTTTCCGTGCGTTGGCAGTTTTGATCTGTTGGTTCACCACTTTGGTTTACTTTGAAATATCTCAACTATTGAATTGTCATAACATTTTATTCAGATCTTCCTGTTTTGTAGGATGAATCCTCCAGGTTTTGTGAATCCTCTGAGTTTTCATCTTGTGCCTCTCTGAGATATCTGTAAGACTAATGGATGAATTCCCTTCAGTCTCAGCTGTTCTTAGAGATTAATGTCAGGATACGACTACAAAATGTTACGCGAAAATATAACTGTCATCCTTTTTAAATTGGAAGTTAAGTTTTGAGGACTTGAGTTTGAGTAGAAGTTCTTTTTTGGATGAGAATTTTTTTGTCAGGTCAGAAACTCCACTGAACTTCCAAGCTCCTGTCAGGAAGTTCATCCAGATGTTTCACAAGTGTGTAAATGTTTGTGGACTTAAATGAGCAGTAAATCTTCCTGTTCAGTGTAACCAGAGATTTTCCACTGACTCATTAGTTTCTCTGTAGAAATCTGCATAAAATTGTCTTGGACCGTATTAAAGCACTGATTGACTGCTTCTCTTGAACCCGTTTGTGGTTTGTGGAGGTGAGTCGGCAGTGAGTCTGGAGGTCCGGTAATCAGTGAGCTCGGTGTAAAGCTGTGAGTCACAGCGAGAGTGTGTTTATGAAGCAGATAACAGCTGGAGGGGGCGGAGTCTCGCTGTGATTCAGTCCACTCAGCAGATGTCCTCAATCTGGAGGAGCGATGACATCATAACAAAGTGATTCACACATCATAGACATCACAGCTAACCTGTTTAATATTCATTATCCACTATGATTCAATCTGTATTTTTTAGGTGTTTGGCTAGTAAGGAGTTCAATTTCACACTTTTCTGGCCTCTAGTGTTTTTGAGCTTCTGTCTTCATCTACGTTGACTCCACATTTCATTCGTGTCATTTAAATGTTCCCCAAGTGCACGTTTGATCGCACTTTACACATCCTGTTTATACTGTGTACATTTGCACGAGCACATATTTTTGTACTTTAATGTTAAATTATATTTATGTACCACTGGTCTTTTGTGCAACCTGGTATCATGTCAAAACGTGAGATAGCCACGCTTTGGCCTCGGTATGCGTGACAGTTTCACGTCTTGCTGTCGTGGACAGAAATGAAACTTTGAGGTTTCCTAAGTGAAAACTTACTTGGCAATAAATCAGATTGCGATTCAAAAGAATAAATCTCAGCAACACATTCATTTAATAAAATGTAATTTTAGTCAGATGTAACTGTGTCTGAATGATGGGGCGGTGATATTATGAGCCTTTTAACATAAGGAACAATATATCACATTCTGTGGTTTTAGTTTTGCCAGCTTTTCTTCCCGCATTTGACATCTGCAGCTGTTTTCCTTTCTGCCTGGTTTATGTGTTTAATTTATTCATATTTGTTTGATATCATAGTTTGCTCTTTGTTTGTAAAATATGGCGCTCTGCTGCCAGTACATCTGTCCATGTATGCGATTGGTCGGATGCAAACCCCGCCCCTTTTATGTGGACGCCCGCGTAGCTGCGTGTTGAATTACCAAGTGCTATCGGCTGTTTTGTGCCATTACGTTTGTTCGGCTGAGTTAAGCCAGATAACGGAAAGATATCTCAGCTCTGTTGAACCCGCATCGTAGTTCAGGCCCATGTGGTGATTGACAGGCTTATTGTCATATATATATATATATATATATATGTCATATTATCATGTGAACTAAGAAATGACCACATTGGCTGGATTTCAAAGTTTTTTCAGTTGGTATTTACCTCGGCGTCACGCTGTTAATCCAGAAACACACTCAGGTTTAAACCTTGTTGTTATCAGACAGAAGTGCGTCAGCTGAGCACGTCTGGTTTTAATCGGCTCTACGTGGGAGACGAACACCAGCCCGGCTCGGCTCGGCCCGGCTCGGCTCGGCCCGGCTCTGCCCGCGGCGGTGATGTCATCCGGGAGGCATACACGCTTCAAAACACACTGAGTGCTGTGACCTCCGACCCCTGAATCCCCCACACATGGGTGGGTTTCCTCAGTGTTTACGATACGGCCAGATAAGGAGGAATGTTTTCTGGGGGGAGGAGGAGGAGTTAGATGACTGATGATGGGGGCGCTGAACTCTTCCTCCCTCCACAGGTCGTCTGCAGTCAAAGGACGGAGGGAAAGTAAACAGAGCGGGTTTCGTGTTTCCAGGACTCGTATGTCAGAGCAGATGACAGCTTTTTATCTCTCTCAGCTCAGTGAACATCGCGTGATGTTGTCCTAAATAACCGAGCAGCACAAACTGCTTCTGTCTCAGCGATGGAGCCGGGAAGAAACTGGACATCCCATTGTTTTGTCAAATTAGGAATTAGTTTAAATGAAGGAATCTGTTTTTATTTTATTTACTTTTGGCATTCAGAATATATTTTATTTCTCAATAATTATTTTTTGTTGGAGGCTAGTCGTATATATATGCAAAAAAAAGTTCATCATAATCTTTGATGAAGGTGTCGATGTGGATGATTTCAATGCTCAAAGTTATAAACAAGAGATATGGCAGAAGGCCAAAAGGAACCAATTGTTGATTTGTAGAAAAATGTGCAGTATTTTGAGGGAACTACATGAAAGATGTCCGCCCCGACATTTTCACATGGTGAATACTTTCCCATCATCTCTGGCCACTCGCTTAATTTACTTTGGTCTCCTCTTTTCTGCCTCTTGTCATTTTTGGCCAAACTAAATACAAAATAAGTGAAAAGTTTGTTTTATTATTGTACTTGTGAAGATGCCTTCGCTGCCTTGTTTGGGTTTTTGGTTTGTTTGCGCTCACATTAAGGTATTTTTGTCTCTTCCACAGATTCTCGTCAACTTCTTTTAGACTTGTCTTGATCCAGAAACCCTGAAACGACGGCCGTCCATTGAGACCGGCTTCTCTTGTTTTCGGTCGTGTTGTTGTGACTGCAGGTTTCTTCTCTGTCCTTCATTGAAACCTTTGTGCAAACAAACCTCCAGGGTTCCCAGAATTCATCGATCTATTTGTGCTCGTGTTCGTCTGGTCAACCATTGAAAGCTGTTTTCTGTATTTCGTCTGCTCGTATATTCGTATGCTCGTGTCCACTGTACGTGAATCTCTTCTCCTTTCTGTCTCCTTTGCTTTAAAATTTGACTCGCTTCCTTATGTTGTCATTGATCAGCTAACTAATAAAATAAGAGGGAACAAGTCCAGAGAAAACCAGAGAAAGAAAGATTCCTGCTGCTCTGAGTATTTCTGAAAGCTTTTGACACGTAGATTTCAGTGAAGCCTGATATGTTCCAGGTCCAGTTCTGGGCTCCA
The DNA here is from genome assembly GCF_022577435.1 of Embiotoca jacksoni. Taxonomy (NCBI): domain Eukaryota; kingdom Metazoa; phylum Chordata; class Actinopteri; family Embiotocidae; genus Embiotoca; species Embiotoca jacksoni. Next base: position 1,780,120 of record NW_027185381.1, on the reverse strand, counting down.
TCAATCACTCTGTCCAGGCCACGTGGTGTCGTCACATCAAATCATCATCATCAAAACATCTGTGAAGATTAACAGACAGTTAGGATGAGAAGTGCTGAAAGGGTCTTTCTGTGTTAAAAATCCTGAGATTAGACGGTTGGATTTTGAAGTAAAGAAGCTTTTTAAAAACGCTCTAAGACATCTGCAGCACGTCCAGGTGTCTTTGATCGGATACTTCTGGATGGAAAGCAGCCAGAACAGAACAGATCAAACCTGCTGTAAAAACACTTGAATCAGAACATAAACATTGGTGAGAGTCGTGGTTTAGTCTGTTGATCATCTAATTCTGAGACACTGAACTTCCTGGTTCGGATGCTTTAAGGGCAAAATGCCAAATATACAGTACATGTGCTGGAATACTCAACATAAGGAAAGTTTATTTCCTCCTCCTCAAAGGAAATGAATCTCAGACTGAGCTCCAAACAGAAATTCAGTATAAAGCTGTTATAATGGGAACAGAGTGAGACTAAGACCCAGAGGAACACAGGCACCAAACTCTGCTCCTCAACCTCCAGACCAGGGCTGCAAATTAAGAAATGTACATAATGAAGCTTCACCAACAATTCAAATTCATCCTGAGGGGAACATACATGTTTGACCCACATTTCCTGTCAAACCAGGGACAGGGGATCTTTAAGATTCATTGGTTAAGATGTTAAAATATGTAAAAAGAAAAAATATGTTGAGATCTTTCTCATAATAAGTGAGAACTTTGAGGTAAAGTCAAGACCACCACGTCACTAAGACTCAGTCCTTGAACCGATCTTCTGTGCAGGTTGAAGTTCCTTCTTTGTTTTTTTTTTGTATTTCTGCTGCTTTTCTTTTTGTTGATGTGTCGGAGTGATTCAGAGCTCCTTCGCTGTCCCGACTTGTCTCGGCACAACAGTGACTTCATCTCCCAAACGTCTTCCCACCGTCCTCGTCGGTGGCTGGCGAGCTTTCAGGCCGAGAGCGAAGCTTGTTATTATTGTGTCATTCAAGTCGATGACAGCATGCGCGTTTACAAAAGAGCAGCTGAGGGTTCAGTACCTTCAAGCTTTTCCCTCTCTGAGTCTTGTCTCGGTGACACGTTGCCCAACAATACAGTCGAAGGCTGGACGAGTGCCGACAGAGACACCGACTCAGGCGGTTTAGTGCATCTGTTGACAGTTGCAGCAGCTTTTATCTGGTCCGTCGTAACCGTGTCGTGTTTCTGGTCGATTATCGGCCCATCTGATGTTCTGGTAATTAGCCGCGTCTCCAAAACACAGGAAAAGTGTTTATTGCTCAAAGAAACAGGCCATCATTATGGGATTACATTACATTACATTTCATTTAGCTGACGCTTTTATCCAAAGCGACTTACAATAAGTTCATTTCAACCATGAGGGTACAAACCCAGAACAACAGGAATCAAGGAAATACAGTTTCTTCAAGAAAGCCAAACTACAAAGTTCTATCAGTAAGTTCCATTGTCTCTGTCAAAGAGAAATGGGTTGAGAAATAGAAATAGGGCTCAAGTGTTATCCGAGCTCGATTATTAATAACAATGTTAATGCATTAGAGAGGAAATCATTGGTTGATTGACAGTGAATGAATAACAACTATTTTGACTGAACACTTTGGATGAGTCCTGCAGAGCAACAGTTAGATTATATCGCTGCACTTATAACAATGGAAATATACTGTATTGACTATTAAACTTGCCACCGTAGGAACGGTGGTTTCACAACCTTACAGAGTCTTTTAAAAACTCCCACCTTCTCTGCTCGCTCGTTAATTTGTCCTCTCACATGATTCACCCTGACAGGTTGAATCTCCTGTTAATCACACGGACTTCCGGGGCTCAGGGACAATGTGTTTGCCAATATCTGAGGAACCGGGGGGGGGACACAAGTTCAGCCTTGCCTCTGATGTCAGTTTACAGAGAAACAACACAAAACCTGCTTTCTTGTGCTGGAGAGGAGAACGTGTCCTGCACATGTTTAATTCTCTTAAGTCCAGATCAGCTCTGCGATGTGAGCGCTGGTTCAGATGGAAAAGATTTGTTTTTGATAAAACCCAGAATAAGAAGGAGGAAGTGAAGCTGCTGGTGATCCTGGTACCTTAAAATCACTCCAATGGAGATTAATCGTTTGGCCTCCTGAGTCAGATGTTTGATTTGCAGCCAAGTGTGACAGAATCCAGCAGCACTGATTCCAGAAAGGAAACGTAATGAGAGGACATGTGAGGGAGCGTTGAGCTCCGACAGCCTGCCGGGTCGAAGCCTGCAAGATTTCAACACCCAGACTACCGACAACAAAACAACTGGAGACAGTTGTTTTAGGACTTTGGGACTTTTAAAGAGCTTCTATAATTCTTAAGTGGTTGTAGGTCCATGAGTGTCGCGCTGCCGGAGCTCTCCGGGGTCGTCAGCAAAAACATGTTTTCAGTTCAACATTAATAGATTTTAAACATTAAACAATAAATTCCGGGAAGCTTTTATTGTGAAAGTCAACTGTTTCTCTACCTGCTGATCCGGACACGCTGACCGCCGCCTGTCTGCGAAAACAAATATCTAAAACAAACACGCTGGATTTCCCTTTTTCCACCACCACACCCCCCGACCTCCATCCAGCTGGGCAGCGGCCTCTCCACCTCTGTCCCTCCACTCACTTCCTGTCTGCTCGTCCCCACCTGCCAACAGGAAGAAGACAACGTTCACAGAGAGGAAACAGGAAATGGACATTAAAGATCACGTCTTTCACTCCTCAACCTCCCAAAGGTCGGAGAGGAGGAGGTGCTGTGAAACCTCTGATGAGGAGTCAGAGAGGAGGAGGTGCTGTGAAACCTCTGATGAGGAGTCAGAGAGGAGGAGGTGCTGCAGCTCTGTTGACTACACGTCAACTGGAATAAAAAATAAAAAAAAAACATATTCTGTGAGGATGCCGAGGGTCAAAGGTCACGGGGCAGGGCAGCCATCTTTTTCCTACAGAAATTGGAGGGTGGAGGAACAGATGGAGGCTGACAGCCATTATGGGATGTATTTAGTGGCTAAATGTGAGTTTGGTAACTGAACACCTGAGTGGCCACATGGAGCTTATTGACCCCTCAGTCCTCCAGATGGATCTTCTGAGGCGGAGACGAGATGAACACCAACACAAGCTGCTGCTCTGCCTCTAACTTTCATTTACACAGATTGTTGAAGTATTGTTAATTATATAAGTTGTAATAAAAATACCAGCTCTTATGATTTGAAGTCCGTGTTTTTGCTTTAATAATGACTGAAGTGATGAATTGAATCATTTCTTCTTTGACCTGCAAAAAGTCTTAAAAATGAAAACACTTGAAAAAGATGTAGTTACTCTCATAACTAGTGAATGAATTATTGTCTGAGTGGAGTTCAGGATATTTAAGTTGCAGTGAACTTTTTGGGAATTTTTGCAATTTGAAACCTTTGTTTTATTCCTTTAAGCTTCTTTATTTTTCTGGATTTTGGTGCATGAATGTCTTTTTACAAAGGAAATGAATCCTCTTTAAATCAAACTAATTTCACCGAATCAGATTTGTTTGTTACTGAATGAAGACAACGTGTAATTGTCTTTTCTTTTGTGTCACCTTCAACACCTTCGTACCGCCGTTAAAGTGTCCGATGTCTCTGTAAATCAGAAAATCAGAGAAGCTCGTTGACGTTTGTTTCGTCATGTCTGGATAGATTAACGGTGTTTGTAATAAACTCAGTGACGTCATTCTGAGGAGACGCAACATGTTTTTCTGGCGTGTGAACATTTCTGATTCAAGGCCCGACAGATGTTCTTCTGGCTCGATGCCAGCTTCCTCATGTCCGAACAGAGACGACTATCAGTCAACAATCTGTCGTCTGTCATACGTGACAAAGATTTATATTCTAAGGTTTTACTTATTCCCAAACACCATGACAGAAGTAGTCTGCGTGGAGCAATACCACAACGGAAACATGCTCATCACTGAAAACATCTAAATGCTGCTCATTTACATGATTATCGCAGTAATTAGTGCCGTAAAATGCACATTATTCTGCTAAATAAAAGTGGAATAAAACTAAAATAAAGTTCCTAAACGTTGCATTTTCCTCAAGTGCAGACTTGCTGTGAACATAACTTCCTTTCAAGCATTTACTCCTTTTACATCAATCTGATTTTACAGCCATTTAACATTGTTTTGTGTTTATTAAAAGTTGAACTTTTCGTTTCCTCACTAACTCTTGTTTCAGCTGTCAGAGTTGGCGGTGTTACATATTCTATGTCTGATATTATCTATATTGTCTGTATTGAATTTCTAAACTGGGCTCTCCTTTTTTTGTCCAGGCTGACGGCTCAGAGGAGCATGGAGGACGCGGAGGAGGTGGAGAGGGAGCGTCGTCGAAGGGCTCGAGACTCTTTCCACCGGAGGGGCAGCGGCTCGACGCCCGGAGAGACATCGGCAGAAGAGCACATGTGAGTACAGAGAGAGACGAAACACAGTCCAAATATCTTCTTTAAGGACATAAAGAAACCTGCTAAGAGGAAGTCCAGACTGGTGTTTGTTCTGCTGGTCAAGTGGACAATGTCCTCGGCCTCCAGACGCTTGAGGGTGGACGGACGGACGGATGAATTTGGGTCAATATAATTTTATTAATCGCAAATTTCTTGGACATTTCCTCCCCTGAATTGGAGTATTAAATATGAAAGTCCTCCAATGAAAGGCTGCAACCAACAATTATTTCCATTGTTTTCTTGAATAAATTCTTGATTTTTTTTGTGATTAAAATGTTCAACATTTCAATGTTCAATGTTCAAATAGAAGATCTCAGAATTTGAGGTTTAGTGTTGTAGAAAAATGGTGAATCTGCAAATATTCAAATTAAAAATGGCTCAAAATCATCAATTAACCAATCAAATATGTTACCAATTAATGTTCTGCCAGTTGAGTAACCATCTAATCATTGAAGCTCTGCAGCACTGATGGTTTCTGGGTGTATTGTGAAGGTCAAAAGGGGATAAACATGGAGATGCACATTTCTCTCCGGTTTTGAGGCGGTTTTAAGTGAAATGTCTTTAAAGCTGTTGGACCGGTTCACCATGAACTTCTCACATTCGGGACCCTCTCAGGAGGAACTGGAATAACTTTGGTGGTCCTCTAACTTTAATCTAGCACCAACATTAAGCCAACACTAATGGGGCTTTTCAATAGCAGATATTTTAGTCTGCCAAAAGAGGGAACACATCGGTCTTACTAATGACATTAAATATAATTACCTTCCATTTAAGTGAGCCGGTTCCAGGAGTCCTCATTTTGTGCATGCTGGCTCATGAACATGGTGTTTTTTTTTTTTAAATTGCTGATTAAATCGGTTCCAACCGTGTTTTTCCTGTCTGTTGGCAGCTGTTAGCATGCTAACACACAAAGATGGTGAATATCATAAATATAATGCCTTTTAAATATCAGTCTTTGTCAGTTTTCTGAAATCACGTCTCTTCCCGCACGTTGTTTGGGCAGAAATGTGTTTGGATAGCTCATTTTTAAGAGTTGTATCATGAAAACAATACCAGATGGACCTTTTAACAACCTTATAGAGCTCATATGTGTTATTGTAAATAGTTTGATCCGTTCTTTTTCATATAAATGAAATTTTTCACCTTCTTACTTGTTATGTCTCCAAATGGCATTTTGTTTGGAAGTGCCTGAACATACCCTCAGAAAAACATGTAAAACGTTATTTTTCAGAATTATTGTTATCAACTATGAATCTGGACTCGGTCAGACGTCATACTGTCGTCCCGTTGTGTTGTCCAACTAACACCTCACAGCTTCAGTTATCTGCAGGCACTTTTTTGAGAAAAGAAATTCAGGTGAGAATAAAAAAAAAACCTTCAGTGTGTTCAAACTTGTATAAGTCGGTGCCAGTAACTCCGACAGTGACTCTGACTGTTGGGGATTCAAAACTCAAACTTGTACTACAACTGGTTCAAGAACAGCTCTCAGTTTACTGTGGGTCTGTCTGGACAGGATGCTTTATGTAAATCTTACTGGGATGTTAGGGGGAAACTCATTTTCCATGTGCTGCTTCTATATTGTGGCAACATCAGAAATAAAACCTGTGTAGGACCTGACTGGCGTCGTTCTCACCCTAAATCATGCAACATCTAAAAGTGGTCGAATTCCTGGCCCCTGTAATCATGGGAACTCGGGAAGTTATTAAGAGCGGAACATAATTCATCCACTCGCCTCGTGTGTAATGACTTCCTTTAAAAGCAGCTAACTGTGCGACTGCATGTTTTTCTTTCTGGTGATAACTGCGAGTTTGCAGAGTTTGTCGTCAGGTTTCGCAGCTGTGAAACTCGAACCTCGACACGCTTCTGCTGGGGTTTTTCCCTCCTCCTTCGCCGCTCGCCGGTTTTCAGGGTTTCACGGATGTCTGGTTACACAAAACAAATGTTTCCATCGAGAAAAGCTGCAAACAACCGCTTCCCTCCCGTTGTGTTGATGCGGAGACGAACACACAGCTGCCTTCTCATTACACAGCCTCGAAAGAATGTTTACTACAAAGCGTCTCCAGGGAAAACCACCACCATGTCACAGCTCGCAGCGTTTCAGTTGACTTTTAATTTCAGGTTTTTGATCACAGCGTGCCCCTCCAACACCTTCTCCTCCGTCACATCACAGGCTGCCAGCAGCCACATGAGGCAGCTCCACCGCCGAAGCCTGTAATTGAAAGGCTCTCTCCAAAGCGATGATGTAATGCTGCTTCGTTTGTAGGATGACACCCTGCCTCCAGTGAGGTCAGAGGTCAAGTGTGAACCCACAGATGTTGGTTGAAGCAACATCAGTCGAGACACAAATTCAAATGACATTTCGAGAAAAACGGACTTTGATGAAATGCAATAAAAATAAGAATCTGTGATTTGAAAAACACATGAATTTCACATGTGCAAAAATATATGAATAATTGAAACACGTATGTTGCACATAGGAAACCTGCAGTTCTGGAACATTTTCATGGTGCAATGTCTGAAGCCCACGTAGATTCCCATGTGGAAACTTTTCCACATATGTTCCCATGCTATCTTATGTTGCAACACATTGTAAACGTGTTATCACATGTTTCCAATGTGGGAAATGTGTGTTTTTTCTGTTTGGGCTTAAACTTGTAATTAACTGACAAAAGAAAAGATTTACACTTCTGATTCTCCTCTTTATGATGCACAATATATGTTCAGTAGGAGACATGTGGACTGCAGAGCGGCCGGTCAGGAATTCAGACTGTGTTTCTGAAGCCTTTCTGCTGTAGCATGTGCAGAAGGAGGTCCGGCATTGTTCTGCTGAAATAAAAGACGTCACCTTGATAGCAGTATATTTATCACTAATGTCCCGATACCAAATTCAGTAGCTCATCAAAGCTACAACTTGACAGCTTCTCGCACCCAAACCGGTCGATGGAGATGACTCCTCGCTGTCTTCAAGTTCTTGCTCATTGACTGTGTTTAAAGTACTCTTTCAATATATTTCACGCTATAACATCAACCAGATACTTCTAACACTGTATTAACTGCTGGCATGAAATTTAATCATAATATGGTTTTTGAAAGAGACAAAATAATTGACTTCATGCAAACGTTTCAGGCAAATTTAAGATTTTCTTTTTTTTTCAAACTGACAACAGAACAACAAAATGAAGTAATCTGTCCAAGCAGCGACTTTGTGGTTTCAAACAATCTCCGTGAGCTCCTGAGCGATCAGGCAGAGACTCCGATGGTACGGACGAGGCTCCGCCGGCCGACTTAGTGTCTTAATCATCTCAGGAATGTCGAGAGAATTCCTTTCTGCCAGCTCCCAGACACAAAACACACTTTCATTACTTTTAATGAACAGGAGGAATGACAGAGACGCACTTCTGACTGTTGAATAATTGCAGAGTGATAAACTCATGTACGCAATTGGCCCTCAATTAATATTCAACACTTAAATCAAAGTTTAAAGATTTGATCAACTTAAGGTGACCTGAATTGTTGAAACTACAGCTTGAGGCTCGAGTCCCATTCTGATCACAGTACATCAAATATTGCTGTGTCATCACATACTGCTGGCATCTCAGAGATATGAACCAGGTGTCTTCAGTTTAGGGGCCAAAAACATGTGGTTGGGTTTGGAACAGATCCTGGTTCGGGTTAATGTGAGCAAGTTAAAAACATTACATGACTCTTAACTTTTAAAGTCTTAACTACATATATGACATGAGTATGGACAGATATGGATGTAAACAGCATCTTGACTAGTTGGCTGATTTTGTTAAACCTGGTTTTGTGATCCGATGACTTGAGATGTTCCGACTCTCCTCCTCAGGTACGACGGCGGCCTGAAGCCGAGCGGCTCTCCGTCTCTGGAGGAGGACGAAGGTTTCAGCGACTGGACCCAACGCAGAGAGAGACGGAGGCAGCAGCGCCTGCAGGAGCTCAACCAGGGAGGCGAGGGAGGCGAGGCAGACGAGGACGAAGAGGAGGACACTATCAACAAATCTGCACCCATTAAAACCGCCCAGGCCTCGTTCACAGCCTCCGAACGGCTCCAGAGAAAAGAGCAGGAAGAGTCTGAGAGGGCCAGGATGGAGATGGAGAGGAGGAAGGAACAGGAGGGGGAGGTGATCCAAGCCGAGAAGATGAGGAGGGAGAAAGAGAGGGAGGAAGAGCAAAGGAAGAGGAATGAGCTGATGTCGAGGAAGAGGGAGGAGATTCAACGGCCGAACACAGAGGTATGGCTTCCTGAACAACTGAGCTGTTCGTTGAATACTGAAACTCAAGTATTACATCATTGGAGAAAAGTTGCATTTAAAGGTGTTCACGAGTCCAAATAAAACAAGACCGATCCAAACCATTTATTTTGAGAAAAACACAGGTCAGACTCCAAATCATTTAAAGCCTTTTATAGTTTCACATCATTTCAGACAGGTCGAGGTCAAGTGTAAAATTATTTAGAAAGTTGGTTGTTCACATGAGATCTCAAGCCATTTTAAAAAAAGTCAAACCTCCAATCAAATCTTTCATGTCCATGTCAGGTTTCAAAACATTTAAAACAAGTCTGACTCATGTTAAAGCAATTTAAGAAAAGTCCAGGTCAAGTTTAAGTTATTAAATCTTAATAGGACAAGTCCTTGTCCCTTAAAACAAGCCAAAGTGATCTACTTTAGACTCATATCAACTCTAAAGACATTCATGGAAAAACCAAGTCAGGTCCAAATCACGTTTAACAAAAATCTAAGACTTACAAAGTCTTCAGTTATTTGTGACTTACTCAATTTTAATTTTAAATCATTTGAGACAAGTCAAAAATGAACCACTGGTTTAAATCATATCTATAGGATAGCTTTCAGTAATGACTCGTTATTTATGGAGTTCCACAAGGTTCGATGCTCAGTCCGATACTTTTCACCTTATATATGATTCCCTTTGGTGATATTATAAAGAAAAACTGTAGAAATGTCAATTGTTATGCAGATGACACCCAATTATACATGTCTATGAAACTGGATGAAACCAATCAGTTAGTCAAACTGCCTAAAATACATGAAGACCTGGATGACCTGATTCTAAATTCAGACAAAACTGTAGTTATTGTATTTGGACCTAAACACAGTAGAAATATTTTTTCCAACTATATAGTTACTCTAGATGACATAGTGTCATCGTGAAGTTCAAGTTCAGACAAGTTTCCAAATATTTGTGACAAATTTATTTAAAGGACAAAATCAGGGCACGAATCATTTAAGACGAGTCCAAGTCAAATTTAAAACTACGTGAGACAAGTACAAGTAAATTCTCAACTCGTTGACCAGTCAGACTCAAGTCATTCAAGACAAGTGTCAAATCTTCAGATTTCAGAAATAATTTCAGAAATAATTTGGAAGAAGAGAAATTCATGGAGGTTTATGAGTTCAAGGGAAACCTGAAATCTTTCACTCAAAGTCTGAAGTCATTTGAAACCAATTTAAGTGAAGAATCTTTAAGAGCAAATTACTCGACATCCAGGTTTTTTTTAAGTTCTCTCATAGTCAACAAAGAAATGACCTGACATGTATAAAAAGTTCTGCTAACTTTTCATGAACAGGTGGAGAAAAGAAAAGAAGTGAAAGTCTCGTACACGTCGAAGGTTTTCCTTCACCAAGAGCCAAAACACAGCAACTTCAACGGCGAAGCAGCCGCTGAAGACGCGACGACAAACAGCAACAAGACGAACAGACCCGCCAGGTGTGGCAGGTTTGTATTCATTATGTTAGTGAATACTTACGTTTGTCAAAGTGACAAGTATTTAACTATATCAGCTAATATAGCAGTGTAGGTAACCATTTAAAAGGTGCAGAGCCTGGGCGTCAATCAAAGCTTCTTTATGCAGAGCTGTGGAGCCCGAGGAGGCGGAGGCCATCTTGGAAACAGAGCAGCGTCTGGAGAAGATCCGGCGGAGCCTCCAGGAGAAGGAGAGCCACGAGCTGGAGCAGCTGAGGCATCGACAGGCGGAGGCTGAGGAGGAGCTGGAGGAGCTGAGGAAGAGGAGGGAGGAGAGACGAAGGGTCCGGGGGGAGGAGGAGCGCCGGAGGGAGGAGGAGGAGCTGCAACGGCTGGCCAAAGAGGAGGTGACCATGTTTCAAGGAAAACTTAGAATAATGTGGAAACTATGGTTGTATCAGTTTGATATTTACACAAATACAAGAGGGAAGTGAGGAAATCACCCCCCCCCCCCCCCCGTCTCCAGTACAGCACGTTATTCTGAGTGAAATATAACAGAAGCTTCATATTGTCTTTAAAAAGCTTTTACAGCCAAACTAGTAAAATAAAAGTTTATGCTGTTAAAGATAAAATCCCTGATTTTGTTAAAGCTCTTTCAAATCCATAAATCCTCTCCAGTGACTTTACTTTTCTAGACTTAAATAAAATGAGGATATTGACCAAAAGTAATTAAACTCAATTAAACTTCATATGTATAGTTTTATTTCTACATCACAACATAAGTCCTCTCAAAGCACTTTGAAAGGTCGATAATTTATAATATTATAGAAAGAAACCCAACAATTCAAGAATTCCCATATAAGCAAATAGGAAGGAAAAACTCCCATTTAACAGGAAGAAACCTCAGACAGAACCAGACTTTCACTGGATGGGTTCAGAGGAGAGCAGAGAGAGAAAAGAGCAGCATAGAAAGACACCAAACAATAAACACTGAGGCCAGTAGCTGCAGATCAGACACGTGCAGCCCTGCAGCCACAGATACCAGCTGGAAAGCACAAACTACTGAAGAAAGGAGGCTCAGTGTTGCAGGTCCTCCAGCAGCGAGGAGAAGCTCACAGACAAAACGGGATCTTTCTTGCAAAATCCCGTCACGGTAACGTTGCCAAGCAATAAAGATTTTATCATCTTTTTAGTCTTTCTTTAGCTCGTAGTTGTGGTTTTAAAGCAGAGAAGATGAGTTTGTTCATAAGTGAAACATGATGCAGCTTTGGAGTCAGATATTTGTCTGAGGAGCTGAAGGAGGTCAAACCAGATGGGAAAGAAGTTCATATTAAACTTTGAATTCATCAATACTCCACTTGGATAATAATGCTGCTCCCTGTGTGCTTAAAGTGGAAAATGAAAACACATTTGTTGATGTTATGTTTTTTTTTAGTTTGACTATGAACAGCTTTCAGAAGCATGAAACACGGAGCTGAACAGTGTTTGTGTCCTGACGTCCAGGAGGAGAGGAGGCAGATGAAGGACGACATCGAGAGGAGGAGGATGGAGGCAGCGGAGAGGATGAAGAGTCGGAGTACATCCAGCGGGAACGAGGACGAGATGTTCAGTCCCTTCAGTCCCAAAGTTCCCACACACAAGGTAAGAAAATGTTTTTAACACGGCGGGTGACTTGATTGACTGTGAGGAAGGATGAAAGGTCCAAATACATGTCAGCATCCTGGACCACAAAGTGTTAAACAAACGAATCCTTCGTGTGGTTTCAGTGTTCGCTGTCGTCTTTCATCCCCAAAAATTGTAAAACCTAGTAGAAATGTATTTGCCACGAAGGAAGAAGTTTCCGGGACTATGAAAGTGTATTATGCAAAAATCTGTCTTATTTACACGAGTTTCCTATTCTAACACGACAGTGTTGATACTCCAAGTTTGGCTCCTCCAACAGAATCTGGGTCCAGAAATTCATGGCAAAGTTTTGAATGACAGTTCAAATCACAGTAAAAACAGAAAGTACTGTCACATCAGGTAAATCATGTAAGTAGAAACGTTATCTGCTGTAGCGCTCCTCAACAGCATTGACAGTTTATGTCCCTCAAAGCAATTGAATATATATTCATATATACATATATATATATATATATATACATTTATTTTCAGGGATTTAAATTAAGTTAAATCAGAGTGAATTAAAGCCAATTTAAAATTAAATAAATATTTGTTTCTAGCATGTCATAGGCCATGATAATAATTAAAATTAATTTTGGATGTAATTTTAGCACATGAAAAGCTCCAGTACAAAATTCAATATAAAATTCATATAGAAACCTCTCAGAAAAATAGATGCAAAATATAAAAAATAAGTAATAATTAGCCTTGCAATACCATGTTATATGTTAGGAGGCGATAGTGAGTCATTGTAGCGTCCAGGCTGTCTGACCTCAGTCCTGCTTTGACCGTTTACCATCAGTTAAGTCGATATATATCGACAAATACATGTATTTGTATTATTAGCCAGAAAACAGCCACAACAAAACTTTATATCGACATCATCTGAAGTGTTTGTGTTGTCATGAGCAGCTGACAAACCGGTGACACAAGAACTGTGTTGTCTTCACAGCCGATGGGTTCGGTCTCATGCTTGTAAGTTGCATGTGTGTGTTTGTGTATTTGTGTGTGTTTGTGTGTGTTTGTGTATTTGTGTGTGTTTGTGTATTTGTGTGTGTTTGTGTGTTTGTGTGTGTTTGTGTGTGCTTGTGTGTTTGTGTGTGTTTGTGTGTGCTTGTGTGTTTGTGTGTGTTTGTGTGTGCTTGTGTGTTTGTGTGTGTTCACCAGGAAAAGCATGTTATTTTATCCCAGAACAGAAACAGTTGAAATGTTTCATTGTGTGAACTTGATTCTTCAACACATATTCGTGTCGTGTTGCAGCTTCCTGATGTTTTTTGGACACGAGTGATGATGTCATACGGAGACCTTTCAGTCCTGAAAGACATGTTTTACTTTGTCTTGAAGTCTAAAACATTTTCAGGACTTTGTGGCTCTTTAGTTTTTACATCACTGATGTTTCAGGAAATGTTTATGTGCATGACACTGCATGTGTGTTCTTCTGCCACTTTTCTTTTTCTTCCATTAAACTGGACATGAACAGACAGAACAGAAAAATATATTAAAGACAGAAAACTTTTGCTCAAACTTTGGCCCCTTGCCAGATAAATCCAGCCATGATTTACAGAAGAAAAAAAAATGAGGAATCTGTTGTCATTGTTGTCATCGTTCTCCTTCATGTCATGTTTTTGATGCTCAGTTTCTACCTCACAGGTAAATAAGTGATGTGATGCCGTTCTCCATTAAGTTATACACAACAGACTTTCACCCAAACGAAGGTTCAGAAGTGTTTAGATCTTTTCCCTCAATAAAATTATCATAAAATATATTATTATTATTATTATTATTATTATTATTATTATTATTATTCAAGTCCTGTAATTATTATATTGTTGTAACTTTTTGAGGTGAATCTAGTTTTGACTACTTTGTGTACAGCTTCATGTTTAGTAGTACGGTTCTCAACCTCTGGGTCGGGCTCCTACAAAGAGTCACAGGATATCTCTGTGGGGTCCTGAGATCAGAGAAGAACAAAGTGAAAGCAGAGAAGTATTAAAGTAACATGAAATGAAAATACACAAACACCTCAAAATGTTTCTTCAGTACGATATTTAATCAACTGGAAGATATTCCATTAGAAATAGAAGAAAGTGAAAGTACAGAAGTAATATCAGAAAAAGTAACAATATTATATTGTCATTAATGAGGTAGCAGCATTTGACTGTTGTAGTTGATCAAAATCAAAATAATTTCAGCTATTTTATTGACCAGTAGCAGTTTTAAGTGCATCATATTTCATGGGCTGAAGTTCTCGGTGTCCTTCTGGTCGAGCGGTGAAGCTGTTTTAACGACGGCCAGCCGACTCGGCTCTGCTTGAGTTGGACTGAATCATCAGAACCTGCAGCTGAACGCAGAGCCGAGCTCCAATTAACGAACCTTCCTGTGTTCATCAGAAGAAAATGACCTCAGACTTCTGTTCTCTTTCAGATCACAGAGAGGACGGAGTCGCTGAGCCGCTCGCTGAAGAAAAGGTAAACCATCTTAATCCAGCAGCGCTTCACGAGCAGGAGGAAGGTTCAAGGACTCTTTTCAGAGCAGCACAACATGCAGCCAATCAGGACGCAGCCTGATACAACGCTGCAGTCTTTAACTTCAACTTAACTTCAACTTTAATAAGTTCAACAAAAGAAGAAAACTCAATTTGTTCAGTTTTGTTGTTATCGGTCAAAATTTGACCTGAATTTAAAAATGTTCATTTATTTAACCTTTTTTTTTGGTTCACGGTGGTTAAATGAAAAAAGGTGCCAGATGTTTAGAAAGATGTCGAAAACTAAAAGCTATTTTCAAACTGGATTCAAACTGGATTCAAACTGGATTCAAACTGGATTCAAACTAGATTCAAACTGGATTCAAACTGGATTCAAACTAGATTCAAACTAGATTCAAACTAGATTCAAATTGACAAACTAATCACGTTCATGTAGAAGCACCTCTCTTCTGTGGATCTGTTGTCTGGATGCTGGTTGACGCTCTGCTGTGGTGACCTGATGAAGAAGGGGGAGGGGCTACACCCCCACTCCCCCCCTACCTCTCCACCTCTCCACCCCTCCACCTCTCCACCCGTCCACCCCTCCACCTCTCCACCCCTCCACCCCTCCTCTGCCACCCCTCCACCTCTCCACCTCTCCACCCCTCCACCTCTCCACCCGTCCACCCCTCCACCCCTCCTCCGCCACCCCTCCACCTCTCCACCTCTCCACCCCTCCACCTCTCCACCCGTCCACCCCTCCACCCCTCCTCCGCCACCCCTCCACCTCTCCACCCCTCCACCCCTCCTCCGCCACCCCTCCACCTCTCCACCTCTCCACCCCTCTACCTCTCCACCCCTCCAGCCCTCCACCCCTCCACCTCTCCACCTCTCCACCCCTCACCCCTCCACCTCTCCACCCCTCCAGCCCTCCACCCCTCCACCTCTCCACCCCTCACCCCTCCACCTCTCCACCCCTCCAGCCCTCCACCCCTCCACCTCTCCACCTCTCCACCCCTCACCCCTCCACCTCTCCACCCCTCCAGCCCTCCACCCCTCCACCTCTCCACCCCTCACCCCTCCACCTCTCCACCCCTCACCCCTCCACCTCTCCACCCCTCACCTCTCCACCTCTCCACCCCTCCACCTCTCCACCCGTCCACCCCTCCACCCCTCCTCCGCCACCCCTCCACCTCTCCACCCCTCCACCCCTCCTCCGCCACCCCTCCACCTCTCCACCTCTCCACCTCTCCACCCCTCCAGCCCTCCACCCCTCCACCCCTCCAGCCCTCCACCCCTCCACCTCTCCACCCCTCACCCCTCCACCTCTCCACCCCTCCACCTCTCAGCCCTGATTCATGGCTCGTCTTAAGTGTGTCCAGATGCAGTGCTGTGTGTTCGGGGGTGATCGGTGAGGTCCGGTGGCTCCAGGATGTCTGCTGCAGGAAATGATCATCTCTGAGGAGCTCTCAGAGGGAGGAGGCCTCTGTGAAGATGCTTTTATTTTGAAGTAACCGTATGAGCAACACGTTCAGACGAGGAATGTTGTTTGCTGGCAGCTGAACTTTTCACTCCTGTCGCTGCTTTTTGTGACGTGAGCTGCATTTTATGAGGTGCAGGAAACACTCAGGAGTATCCCTCCTCTTACTTTACTGCTTCAAGTCACCTTCAGCTGTGAACCCTGTGAGCAGCATCTGGACCATCTTCATCCCAGCAGAGATGAGATCGGCTGGTCTCCACCATCAGGTGTAAACTTCGTCGGAGCTCCTCCGATATTATAAAATGAAAGATGTAGATGACAGGTGAGGTTTGCTCCCCTGCTGTGATGTGATGGTGTCACCCGGTGGCCGTGAGAGGGAGGAGCCTGCGCTGTTTGGGAAGATGGTGGACGTTGATTTCAGACAGCTGGAACAAAGAATGAAACGAGGCTCAATCTGCAGAGAGCGACAAAAAAAACCTGTCCGAGTCGTCGCAGTAAAACAGGCCGACGGATCTCATGACAGCAACTGAAGTGACCCAGTGAGATCTCAGTTTCTGTTGTTGAGTTTCCCAGAAAGTCACATGCCATCACACGGCCATCATGAGTCCTATTTACACATTAACACACGTCGTTCATTAATCATATTCACTATAATCATCAGCTCCTCGTAACACACAACCCGCCACTTTATACTGTGAATTACACAAAATCAATACTCCCATTAACTAAGCATTAAAATTCATGTTCAGTTAAATCTTCAGTTTAAAACACGTCAGTGAGTCATAAAGAAAAACTTTTATTTAATCAGCCACCAACCCAGATGACTTCCTGGAGACGTCTGCTGGTCTGATTCTCGACTTCTCTGGTTTTGATTGAAGTGTGAGGATGGAAAACTGATAACAGTGAATACGGAGAACAAATACAGAATGATTTTACAGATAGGAATCTTTAATGAACTAAGATTTTTATTTTGAGGGGGTCCTCATGCTGCCATAAAAACTCAATTTTCGACCTTGAATATTTATCTTTAACATGATTAAGATTCAGTGTAGAGCTGACCGACCGTTTCACTTCTATAACTTGAAAATGGTTTGAGAGAGAAATGATCAGAGATGTCGTCAAAGGAGAAACGTGAACAATCAAACTCGTGTTTTCTTTGAACCAGTAACAGTTTTAAGAAGACGCAGCCGCTCGTCCTCACGTCCAAGATCGACGATAAGCTGGAGCAGTACGCCCACGCTGTGGAGGTCAGTTCTCACACACACACACACACACACACACACACACACACACACACACACACACACACACACACACACACACACACACACACACACACACACACGCATACACATGTTTTTACTGCTGCAACTCTCCTCCTGTCATTTAAACGAACATTTTCTCATCTTCGCTGGAAGCAGCAGAAGAACGTTCACTTGTATCGAAATGACTCAAATTATTGACAAAATAATGTTTGTGGAAAATGTGTAAAAAAGTATCAACAGTAAAAATAAATTCATCATTTTTACTGTTGATATTTTTTTCCATCTTGTAGAATGTAGAAATGCAGGAAATATGTCATCTGCATATGAAAACCGCTCCAGTGGAAACACATCAAACAAATGGAAGAAAAGCAGCTAAAGTAAAAGAGATCCAATCAAAATCAAGAATTTGCCACCTGGAAGCATTTATTTTTCTCTTAATTTCAGCTGCACGTATTTGTTGTTTCATACGAACACTAGTTTGCTGAAAATGACAACTTTTAGCCCAGAAACATTTTCCTTTGACTGATTGATTTTTGCTCCTAAACAGCTGGATGGAGATCGTTTGTTATGATTGTAGTAGATCAGAAACGCTGCATGTGAACGACCTGATCAGGACGTGATGTACATTTCTTTACTGCAGTAAAAGGAAGGAGGAAATATTTTAGTTTTATTTGTTTGGGAGGAGACATAATAGTGACCAGATCACGTTTAATATTGACATAATGAGAACACTTTATTGAACATATTTCATTGTACAATTAAACTTTTTCCCGCCAAAATATCAAATCTTACCAACATGCACTGCACTTCTTACTGCATACTATGTGTGGAGGAGGTCTGTGAGGTGAGGCAGGTTTCCAGCGGATATGTGAGAGATGTGATTCTACGAAGGTAGAGTTACCAGAGCGCACACAGAAGACCATTGATGAAGGTGATGAATGTTTTCATCGCCGGCCTCCTCTCCCTCCTTCTTGCAGGTTATTATTACACCATCATTCATGTCTGATGACAAACTGTCTCACTGTAGTTTTCATCACAGGTGAGAACAAAGAGAAAATGGAGGATTTCGGTGTCATTTCAGTCTTTTGTTGTCAATCATCCTTCATTTTCTGTCACCATTTTTACCTTTAAACATTTTCTGGTGTTTTTTTCTGCCCAGTCTGCTGCAGGTTTTAACTTTCAGACCCTCATTGTTTGAAAGCGGCTCAGGGTTCGAAGCAGCTCTGACCCTTTTTGTGCTGCGTTCACAAACCTCTGCAGCGCCTGAGCGATGACACATGGTTGTTGTTTCTGCGTGTCAGGGAGATATAGGACGGGAAAACCCGACGTTCACAGCTCTTTTATTTTTATCTTTCCGTACCCCTGTTCCCTCTTTTCACCTCAAGCTGTTCTCGAGCTGATTAACAGCATGTTGTTTGACCTGAGGATAAATCCCAGACTTTTATTTATGGAGCACTCAAAAAAAAACCAGGTTTAACACAAACTTAAATAAAGAACAGAAAGCACAGTTGTGAAGGAGAAAGAATATTCTCACTGTACATATTCGGAGATGACATTAAATTGTTTATACACAGTTTGTAGAAAGTGCAGCATACACAGGACGAACTAACCTGCTTGTCTTTGTGCAGAACTCTCAGGACGGCCGGGCAGTGAAGGCGTCGCTGACCGACCTGCCCACCTCACCAGAGGCCATCACCTCCAAGAAGAGCCTGTTTGAAGCCAGGGAGGCCTGGAGTCAGAGTCCCAGCAGGGCAGCCACCTGCAAGGTGAGGAAACACTCAGGCAAACTGTCCGATGTCTGCGTCACCATAAATCACCCAAATGAGTCAAACTTTACATCCCTGTGTGAAAGACTTCTGTGACTCCCTCTGGTGATATTAAAATGACATTTCGACAGACAGATCTACCTGATAAAGAGCCTTTATGTTTTCAAAATGTACAACCCAAAACGTTGGGTCACTGTGTGAAATGTCAATTAAAAGAGAATGTGATGATTTGCAAATCACATAAATCAATATTTAATTGCAAATATTCCAAAGACAGCATATCAAATGTTGAAACGGAGGAATTTTAAAAAATAATGTTCCTCAACTTAAAACTACAAAGAATTAGTGGATTTCATCATCTACGGTTCATAATATCATTAAAAGATTCAGAGAATCTGGAGAAATCTCTGAACACAAGGGACAAGGCTGGAAACCAATATTGGATGGTGGTGATCTTCGGGCCCTCAGGCAGCACTGCATTAAAAACACACTATTCTGGAGTGGAAATCACTGCATGGGCTCAGGAACACTTGTGAAAACCATCGTCTGTGAACACAGTTCATCGCTGCATCCATAAATTCTGGTTAAAACGCCACCGTGCAGGCAAAGTGGAAAACTGTCCTGTGGTCTGATGAAATACTGCCAATATGGACATTTTAAATAATAATAATGTCATTCCAACTCTTCGTTATGTTCCTGTATAATTCATGTCAGTAATTTTATATATTCCATTTGTTCATTTAACTGTAGTTTGTCTTTTTAATCCACTAAACCAGTGATTGAATATGTTCTTGTATATTTGTTGATCAAATCTAATGACATTGTTTAAAAAAAAAATCGAATGAATGAATGAATATGTTTTTGTTTAATATTTTGTAATGTTTCCTCCCCCTCTATGGAGGCATACTTTGTCCCCCCACATAATGGGACTGGTCAGTTTGATCATGGAGATCACAACCACCTGTGGGATTAATTACTTTATGTCTATCACCTGTTTTGTGATATCTAATTTTCTATAGAAATAAAAACAGCAAACATCAAAACTTTTAATTTTTGAGGCAGGCTGATGCTAAAGAAACGTCTGCGTTCCAACAAATAACTTCACAAACAAACTTTTCATCATTTAGGACACTGAGGGTCTGAAAGTGGGCGTGGCCAACAGGATCACTCAGTGGGTGAAAGGCCCGTCGGACAGCAGCAGCAGACAGTCGCTCTGCAGACCCGCTGTAAGTCACAAACACAACATTTCCTCCTGGCAAAGTTTATGAAAGCACTTCTGTGTTTCTTCTTTTCTGTGGACTTGTTAATTTATAGCTTCAGGCAGAAATTTGTGGCATTTATGTCAAAACTTGTGTGATGAATGATGAAAATGGATTTTAACTCCAAAACCAGCATCAGAAAAGACCTTTCATCAAAAAGTAAATGTTAAAACTTTTGTTTGATGTTATTCAGGATGTGAAGGGATCCTATATGTTTTTGTAATCTAATTTGTTTTTTATATTTTCATGCAAAATATTTTTTAACAACAACAATAACAAACAAGCACCAGGACAGAATGAGGGAGTTTTTTTTTTTTAATGAATAGTCTCTGGTTTCTAAATCAAAGTCGACCCTGTGTGTAGCAAGTTTTAATGAACAGAGGAGCTGCAGTACTTGAATCAGCAGTGATGTGTTGCATTCAGGTGCAGTTTGTTATGTGAGGTTTCCCTCTAGTGGAAAAGCAAGATACAACTGTCAAACAGTTTTCATTTGAATAAGATTTCATTCATTCATGGAGTAAAGTGAATAAAAAACAAACATCTTAAATTGATTTAAATTCATGAAATGAGTGTTAAGAGAAGAAAAACAAATTAAAAGAAGAAAATTAAAGAAACAAAAATGTAATCTTGGTTGATCATAAAAGGATCAAAGACAAAATGAATAACAGTAAATCACAAACATAATTTTAAAGGAAGTTCAGCTTGGATTGGTTTGTTTAATGTACACACTACATGTGTGAAGAAGGAGTGTGTTTGTCCACTCGGTACTTCTGTGCAGCGTCTCTGATGAAACGTGTCTGCTGAACTCAGAATGACCTTTTTGTTTTGTTTATTGGTCAATTTGTCAGGATTTGAAGCCTGGAGACGTGATGCAGAAGAAGAACATGTGGGAGATCATTGGAGACTCATCAGGGAGGCCTGGGCAAACACAGAAGGTGCACACACACACACACACACACACACACACACACACACACACACACACACACACACACACAGGTAAATGTTAAACATAAAGCAAATCACAAGCAAGAAATGCTTATACTTTTCCTTAGCTTTTTTCCCATGTGTAACGATGCTACAGGTTTATGTTACCATGGAAACATTTTTAATTAATAAGTCAAGGATTCAATTCATTAATCAAGCAATAATTTTGGTCATTTGGAAATACTGACAAAAATATAGTAATTATTTCAATAAATTGTTTGTAAAATACAGCATTATGTCTTCTGGTTTTGTTTTTGTTTTTTTTACAGTTTTAATGGTGTTAAATTATTAAATTCTCTTCTATGGTATTTAAATGGTCTTAAAAAAAAAAAAGATAAAAGATTTTTTTCTCATCTCTCCTCAGGGTTCAGCAGCTGGTAAAAAGTACAAATTTGTCATCACTGGCCACGGAAAATATGAAAAGATTCCTGTGGACGATGAGGAATTCACCAACGGAAAATCTGGTAGGCTCATTGACAAGAAGTCTAAAAATATGAGAAAGGTTTAAAAATAAATAGAGCAGGTTCTCTGATTTAAATTATCTATTAATGTTAGATCTGTTTCATCTGTAAAATTATACACAAACGCTGGAATATCATTTTTTAATATATTAAGTATTAGCATTTGCGCAGCCACTCTAAAGGGCGGACCAATTGGCGACCAGTGTCGGTAGTTAACCCTGTCTGTCCCGCCTCTCCTTCACAGTGATTGGACGGATGGTGACAGTGACGAGCACAGCATTAATATTTTTCAACTCTGGCTGACTGGAAAAAAAAATTGCACAATAAACACTCAGCACCTCGTCAAGCTGCTGATGTTTATTAAAACAATTAAAAAAATATTCTATTCGTGCCATCATCAACCTTTTCCCGTAATTGTGAGATTGAAATCCGCATCTAATAATTCAATTTCAGACTTTTTCTCTCTTTTGAACTTGCAAGAACCTGTTGATATTGATCCGTGGTCAGAAAACGGCAGAAATGTCGAAGTCAAATCAAGTTTATTGTTTTACACCTTTTTGCAGGGTGTCAGTACAGAGAGCTTCATAATAGAAAACAACACAGTTCAAAGTGCTACACTTAAAAAAAATAATAATAATAAGATCAGCGATAATAAGATACAGTGAAGTAGATGACCTGAAATACACAAGTCACAGTTGGTTTTCTAATGAATGCGAAGCTGTAAAATCAGTCTGAAGCAGAGTTACCCACATATCAGTCCTGTAAAATGTTTTTTTTTTTCTTTATTTTTACATTTTCTACCATTGGAAATTTGAAAATAGAAAATCAGACTTGTCTATATTTCTTGTCCTTTTATCAGTGGAAACTTTAATTTGCTTGTTCCACAAAAAAATCCAAGTAAACCCAATATGAGGGAAACTCTGCTTCAGGTTATTTCTGAAAGTGAATCACAGGAAATCAGGTTTTGAATCACAGGAAATCTAACCACTGAAGATAAAGCGAAGATTAATCAGTCACTCCAGCACATGCATTCAAAAGAATACTAGAAATAACTTTTCTTTTCTCCCACTAGCTTGAAAATAAAAGCTTGAAAGCTAAACTTTGGATTGCCAGCCCTGCATCACAGTCAACCACATTCCTTCTGTGCATCTTGACCCATTGACCTCCATCATAGCAGAGGCTCCTCTTTGCCTTTCTTCTCTAACAACTTAAATAAACTTTTAGCTCGGCGGCCATCTTGAGGTCTTTTATTGTACCATAAATTTATTTAAATCGTTCCTGCTATTTTTAACTTGCCAAACTTGCCTATCTTACATCTATCCTGGATCACTGGCGGTTCACTGCACACTGTCTGCTGGTGGTGTCCGTCACAAACACTACTTTATGCTAATAATGACATGTGCTACATTTTATTTATGTAAAATCTATCCTGGTTCAACTACTAGTAAGTAAACTACAGTGTATATAAGGAGGTGAATGAGCAAGAAATTTCTATTAATCTTATACTTTTTTCTCAAATAACATCACAACCAACGACAGAGAAAGAGATAGGAACAAATAGAAACATACGGTGAAGCTTTAAAATCAATGGTATTGTGTAAAAAGAACAAACTGTTTGTAATATGTAAATATTCAAATTAAACTACGACAATTGTCACAGATTCAAATAAACTCCCTCGTATCGGCCCATCCAATCCAATCTAACTGGCTTTCTGCACTTAAAATGTTCCTTAAATTTTGATAGACAAATCAAAACCATCTACAGCATTAAAAAAAAAAATAATTCAAAAACCATGTTACTCTACAAACACGTTCATTATCTAGTAAAAGGTTTTACCCTGAGGCAAGTAGCACCATTTTGAATAAAACTGGATATTTATATATATAACTGAGGAAAAAAACAAAATTTTCCTCACAGATTTTTTGTTTTAAAATCATTTAGTTTATTTGTATCTATAAAAAAATAATACAGATATTTAAATTATTCACTTCAAGCTTCTGTCACTAAAAAGCATTTTTTAACATTACTGCGTGAATAACGTTCTAAATCTTGAGTGAGCAATATTACGATCTATATTTTTTGTGAATGTGTGATGAAAGGAACAAATGAGAAACTCTGAAATTACATAAACGCTTTAATCCGATGTGACGTCTGAATGACTTTAAGACAGATAAAGCTCTCTTTTTCCAGCTACTCCACAAACATAAACATGTAACATCCAGTCACACAAAGCATTTGTCAAGTATAAAGTTCAGGCCGAGTTTTCTTAAACACTGCCACAAACATCATTCATTTACACAGACTACCATTTTAGACCTATACAATATTTCTGTAGCTTAGATTTCTGCACCTGTACATTAAACATTAACGATAACTTTTTTTTTTTTTTTTTTTTTTTAACATTTTCATAACGGCTCTTCACATTAGACACAGGTTAAGTAGCGGCGAACCCCCTTGCTGTTCTATTAAAGTCTTTTGCTTCCTCCTCTTTACCTTTCCGCCCAATCAAACCCATTTCAAACACAGTAGAAATTTTCGTGACGGGCCTCGACGCCGCCTCTTTGAGCCTTTTAGCGTCAAACTTTGGACTGAAAAGCAGCACAGGCAGCCGGTGCGCAAATGAAGGTATCTCTTTCAGCTTATCCGTTTTCTCTTCCGTCTTCTCCTCTTCGCTTTTATTTAACTCAATCTGATGCATGATGTTCTCTTTGGAGGAAAACATCTGGAAGAGCATAGCGTCCCACATCTTTGTTGCCTTGGGAGGGGCTGCGGTTTGGTTTTCGTCCTCGGCGCCAGGCTTGTCCTCAGCTTTGTCCTCAGCCTTGTCCTCAGCCTTGTTCTCAGCCTTGTCGTCCGGCTTCTTCGCCTCACTCTGGTCCGGCCCAGCGACCTCCTTCTGAGGGCCCGTCTCTGGAAATACGGGCTCCTCCTGCTCCACCACCATGTGCTTCTTAAGTCTGGACCAACCGCTCGGTTTAGACTTCACTCCCTTTGGTTTTTTTATGATTTTAAGAAGAGGCTCGGCTGCTAAGGGGGACTCATCGCCTTCCTTTTTCTCAGGTGCAGATGTAACTGCCGAAGCTGAATCTGCCTTCTGATATTTCCCTTTGTCATTGGTACCTGATTCGGCAGCAGGTGCCTTAACA
The DNA here is from genome assembly GCF_022577435.1 of Embiotoca jacksoni. Classification (NCBI taxonomy): domain Eukaryota; kingdom Metazoa; phylum Chordata; class Actinopteri; family Embiotocidae; genus Embiotoca; species Embiotoca jacksoni. The sequence goes on along the minus strand of NW_027185381.1, from coordinate 1,755,397 downwards.
GGCAGAGCGGGTGCTACTGAGCTTGTCTTTGAGCCTTTGGGCTTAATATCGATGGCAGTTACGGGCTTCACTGGTTCTTTTTGTTCTGAGACATCAGCTTTTGACTCAGTTTTGGCTTTCTGCTCAGCAGTCGTGACTTCAACTTTGCCTAAAAGTTTCTTCACTGCCTTCAGGGGGTCGTGGTTGCCACCTTTAGGCAGATGACGTTTGGCTTCAGGAGTCTTTGGTTTGGTTGCTTGAACTGGTGTTTCCATCTTCTGTTTCTCTGAAGTTTTCCCGTCTGCTGTCGGAGGTTTAGCCTTTGGTGCTTCTTGGATCATCGTTGTTTCTTGTTTTTCTGCAGATACCGTACTTGTCTCTTGAATTGAAACTGTTCCCGGGGAGTCGGATGCTTGTGAAACAACAATGATAGGGATTGAAGGAGTGACCTCAACCTTCTCATTTCTTTGATGGGGTTTATCTACATCTTTGAGGGTTTCTTTGACTTTCGACACCTCAACAGTAGATTGTCCCTTCACAGATTGTTCTTGACTCGGTGATATGTCTTGTTTACCTTCAGCCTCCTCTTGAGTAGACGTCGTTGAACTTAAGATACCAAAAGCTGGAGAGTAAGTCTTGATTCCGCCGTAAGCAGCATATTCAGCCGGGGTCAGTCCACGGTAAGGCGACTTTTGAGACACTTGGGTTGGGGTTTTAGGTCTCTGAAAGGCTACAGATGATACGCCAGGTGATGTCCCATATGTAGGCGTCTTTGGTCTTTTATAACCAGGCGATGTGGTCATATGTCGGGGCGCCCCATGCGTTGGAGTCCTAGGCTTCTGATAGCCAGTCACTGCTGGTGTCGTTGGCACAGATGTTGGAGTTATAGGTCTTTGGTAGCTCACCGGAGCAGTTGGGATCTTTACTCTTGTCAGATCAGGCTCTGACTTTGACATACTTTGTTGTATTGGTTTAGTTGCAGGTGTCACGTCCGAGTGAATGTCCCCATTCAATTTTGTTTCGGGAGTCCTTGAACTCTTCACACTTTGGGAGGCAGATGAACCGTTCACAGCAGACACTGTTTGGGGGGTTCTTGACCTCTCTGGCTCTACTGTGATTGGTGACACTGCAAACAAGAGAGGATTGGTTCTTGAGATTTCAAAGACGGGTGTTGTAGCCCGGCTCACATGGTACGCTGGGGTTCGGGGACGTCCTGCTGTTCTTAAAGTGTGGAAATCAAAGGTTGGTGTTTTAACTCTGTTTTCAGATGTTGGAGTGGCTCGTTTGAGTTCAGATGTTGGGGTTGCTCTTTTGATTTCTGACGTTGGAGTAGCTTTTTTGATTTCTGACGTTGGAGTAGCTTTTTTGATTTCTGACGTTGGGGTTGCTTTTTTGATTTCTGACGTTGGAGTAGCTTTTTTGATTTCCGACGTTGGAGTAGCTTTTTTGATTTCTGACATTGGGGTTGCTTTTTTGATTTCTGACGTTGGAGTAGCTTTTTTGATTTCTGACGTTGGAGTAGCTTTTTTGATTTCTGACATTGGGGTTGCTTTTTTGATTTCTGACGTTGGAGTAGCTTTTTTGATTTCTGACGTTGGAGTAGCTTTTTTGATTTCTGACGTTGGGGTTGCTTTTTTGATTTCTGACGTTGGAGTAGCTTTTTTGATTTCTGATGTCGGGGTTGCTTCTTTGATTTCTGATGTTGGGGTTGCTCTTTTGATTTCTGATGTCGGGGTTGCTCTTTTGATTTCTGATGCAGGAGTTCTGATTACATGAATCTCTGCCGTTGGAGTAGTGCCTCTTTTAATATCAGCTGTTGGTGTTTTCCCCTGGGGATCTGTGCCCAGTGAAGGAGGCTGAGTTGTTGGTGTTGTACCTCTTTTATCCTCAGATGCTGACGTCAAATCTTGTTTTGTTTCTGGTGGTGTCCTATGTTGAGGCACTGTGCTGCCAATAGCAGTCAATCCGGCTGTGTCGTACACTGGTGGTGTTCTGGATGTCTCGTAAAATGACGTGCTGGCCGTGTACATCCTAATTTGAGGGACATCAAACATTGGTTTGGGTGATCTCGAGGGCTCGGTTGCTTTAAATGTTGGACGTGGACTTTTGGATTTGACAAGCGGGATCAACACAGTCAGAGGTCGAATCATAGCTTGACCACCTGCTGCTGTAGGTAGAAACGGAAGTGGACTTGTGGGTTTCAACTGTGGCGTTGCTACAGCTGCAACAGGTCTTAGACCAGTTTGAGTTTCAGCAAATGTGCTTAAAGCTGGCTTTTTAAATTCAGCAGCTGGTACTGTCAGCTCGAGCAAAGAGGAAGCCGGCAGAGATATTTTGGGTACCGCTGGCTGGGTGACTTGCCCCATAGCTGTTGAGACTCCAGAAAGGTGAGCTGATACAGAAAACGCAGATACTGCGCTGACCTGCGGCAGGTAGGAGTATGAAGGGACCCCCACCGTCTGAGACGATGCCCTCGCAGCTCTGCCGTAAGCTGCACGCTGCGGGTAAGGAGACGCCACATGTTGATATAGCGGCCTGACGATGAACCGTGGAGGCTGCTGGATGTGGATGCTGTGCAGTGTCTCCGGAGTCCGGGGAGGGGTGGAGTGGTCGCTGTGCTCGAGGTCAGGGCTTGCTTCATTTACAGGGGAAAGGCTGGAGCGGAAAGGTTGGGCAGACTGCGATGCCTGAGCAGATGTCTTCTTCTTTGCGGTCTTCTTGAGGAGTTTCTGGAGACGAATGTTGTCCTTTCCAGGCTTGGGCAGCAGGGGGGGAGGGTACTGCTGGGAAAGCAGGCCTGGCTGGGTGAAAGTACCATAAGCGACAGCCATGAGTGCTTCAGCACCCTGCGGAGAAAAAGGGAAAAAAAACGTCAAAACTAACTGAGGCAACAACTCGGTAAAAACTGCACATCATATGCAAAATTAGATTAGTTTATTTTGCAGTGATCACCCTTCCTGTAATATTAAAGTATTTTGGTTCCTCAACTTCCATTTACTATCAGTTTTAAATTAATTTAGAATCCAGCTTCAAAATATTCTGGCAGCCTTTTAGCCAAAGTTGATGAATTAATTATTTTTTCAGTTGAGCCTAAAAGTGTTAAAAGTTCTCTTTACAAAATTAACTTGATAGCAAGTTGGAGAAATTTATGATTTCTACATTTCTAAAATGTTCCTTTTTGTTTCCTTTACAGATTTATATCATGATGATTACTGAGGTGCTGTCGTCTCTTCAGTTTCCATCTTGGCAATAAAGACGTCAAACAGTTGCAATTCTCCAGCAGTTACAGTCTGAATACTTTCTGAGTTTAAACCAAGAGCTCAAGTCCAAAATTCATCAAATGTTTATATTTGTTAAATTTTCTGTCTGTTTTCAGGTAAATTCTTTTTAATGTTAGTTGTATAATTGTCTTTTGAGAAACTTGTCAGATTTTTTTTTAAATTTTTTTTTTTTTTATAGGAAACATTTTCCGATCATGTAAAACTGACGGATCACTATTATTTTACCTGTTGTACACTTTGGCTAAGGAACAATCTAAAAAAGCTAGGATTGGGAGAGACGTACATATAAAAGATGTAAATATTTCAGAGTTCATGATGATTATGATGATGATAATGATAGTAGTGAAGAAGATGATTAGGCGTATGTCGTATTTTGGCTTACTTTATACCCAAAATGGACTTTGATTTGGAATCTGTTACAACAATAAGTTTAACTATGCACACACCTGCTTCATACAATTAAACACTATTTCTTGTGTATGTTTTTGGTGTCTTGGGTTTTGTCCCTGTACTACTGCTAACATTTTGTCACCTTTAATACTCATTTATTTAGACATCTGCCTGTTTATGTTTATACCCCTTTGAATAAATTAAAATCATTTTCTACTTTAGTCCTGCCATCCACCTGTTCTCATTTTAGATTTTATTTTATCAAACAGCTGCAGCCTAAACACAATATTACAGATTTTTTTTTTTTTTAAATACTCACAAATGTTGCTACTTCAGAGAAAAGTACCAGATTTACCAGATTTCAGTAGAGATTTGTGTTCACGAGAGAATCATTATGATTTAGATTTTCCTGTTAGCCCATCATCAAGCCAAGATACCAAAATGTTTTAGGCTTAAAAAGAAGCCTGTAAACTCTCAACACAAGTGAAAACATAAAATTATGAGTCATCACTAGTGTTCTGCTCAATAAAAAATAGAAATCAGCACAGCCATCTGAAAAAAACTAAACCAAAGAATCAAGCTGAACTCTTCGCGGATGATGTTACCACTTCACAGCTGATCCTGGACGCCTTAATGCAGCCTAATTTTAGTTTGAAGGCAAAGCGGATGCCAGGCAATCACCTGCTTCTCTTTTTTAAGACTCCTGGCTTTTCACAGGCTGCATCACTTTCCTGAAAATAATAAATCAGAGTGCTGTAATGCACTTCAGACAGAGTCTTTGCAGATTCAGCAGGGCATCAGAACCAACACTCAGTGTAACAGGAGCACTGTGTAAGATAAATGTATAGAAATGAGCATTATATTTCAGCATCAACTGTAGACACATGAAGTCAATTCTTCTGAACGTAGCCTGTCTTTGCAGGTCATTTGGTCTGGTAATATTTTTTTGGTAATATTTTCCGTCATTTTTAAGGTTCAACATGTCATTTTAGGTGAAAAACACAAAGAAGTGACAAGAAATTGTCAATTTGAGACCTTAAATCAATCTGTCGTTTCCCTATAGCATTACAAAAAAATCTGATGAACAATCAAATAAAACATTTGACAGTTCATCCTGGCAGTGGTATTAGAAGAAAGTACATGTGGCAAGTAAAAAACAATGAATTTGTGGAGAGCTAGGATATGAGAGAGAAATTTAATAACTTGTCCGGCATTCCGTGAGTAAAAACAGAAAACGTGTCCTAATAGTGATAATTTAGTTCTCCAAACTTTTCTCAAGGTACTCTGAACACCCACAAATACAAATGCACACAAATGCACGCATATAAATGTGTATATGTATCAGCTGAATGGTGAAAGTGAATGCAGAGCATCTGACCTCATGACATCACAGCCCACTGACACCGGACAGGCCCTCAGGAATGTCTAATCACGTTAGAGGACAGTTTAACATGAAATGGATCATGATGTTGGGGCTTGGAGACATTTGGTGGAACTAGTTTGTACATTGTTTTATTTTGATTTTGAAAAAAATAACATTAAGTCAATCTCAAATAAATAAAAAAAAAGACTTAAAACGAAAATAAGTTGATGATGAAAGCATCCAGAAGGTTCAGGTTGCACATCATGATTTGTGTACAAAAACAAGTGTTTAATATCCTTAGTTTACAATGTGTGTCACCTCAGTGAAATGTAGGCCGGTGCAAACACACACACAAACACAAACACACACACACACACACACACACACACACACACACACACACACACACACACACACACACACACTCGTCCCTCCCTGAACCTGCTGCCGGCCTGACACATGAGATGCTCACTCCTCCTTTTAAGGCTCTGGTACTTTTGGTATTTGGAGTGCCTTCAGGATGCAAGTTCAAAAGAGGAAAGAGTAATAATAGCTGCGTAATAAAAACCAAGCTGCTCCACAATGGCCTCCTTAAGTAAATGAATCCACCCCAAAAAAACCTCATCCATCTCCGGTGAGGACGTGAAGCTTTGCACAAACACAACAAACAGTGAGTTTAGATGAAAAATGGAGGAACTTACCAGGTAAAAACTTGTTGCAGATGTTGAAAGCGTGCCAGGCAGGTTCCCCTGAACAGAACAGAGACCACCGAGTCAAGTTCACCGTACAACATCAGATTCAACGAGGACGACTTTATTCCCCTGAACTACCCAACAGGAAGATTACAACTCAAAACTAAAATGTGATTATCCTTCCCTCATGCCTTATTTCAGCCAGGACACATAAATGACAGGACGGCGTCATGAAGCAACAGGGAACAGACACAGTGCGAGGCTAACACTTAGCACAGCCCTGGTGGTGCTTTAATGTTCCTCTGAGGTCCAGAAAAAAAACGTTGGACCTCTGAGTGCCGAGGGGCTTTCTGCCCTCGACAGCATCTGTCTAACAGAGCTAACAGTTTCCCCTCGGCTCTATCTGGACAATAAAAGGTAATCATGGTGTGTTTACCTGTGCGACTGCTGCTTGGGGGGCGGCCGGCCGGCTGCTGCCTGCTTGTCCCTGCCTGGAGTGTCAGAACGGCAGGTTCATGTTGAGCCCAACTCGACCCCCCTTCCTACAAATGGAAGGAACAGGCGCCATAGCAGTCCAAAAATAAATCCTGAGCCCCGTGGGCTGCTCAGTGACAGCGGCATCGTCATAACAGAAGAGCGAGACAAGGCAAGATCGCCACAGCGCCTACCGGCCACGGCACCTTATGTTTCACCACCTCAGGGCTCTAAAAGTGGGGTCTGAGGGCCACCCAGGGGTCTGTGGAGGGTGTAACAAGGATCCAACAGGAGGGTCCAAACTGTGCACAGGGTTCACTTCACATTGATCTCGAAGGAATCTGAGCGTTGCCGTAACGACGCTCTTTACGAGACTTGAAGGAATTCTCAAGTCAGAAATTGAAAGTGTCTCAGAACGGCTTCCTCTGAAGGGATGAGATGCAATATTATTCAAACACGCCCCACCTTTCCAGACACTTGGTCCTGGAGGCCATTCATAGTGTGCACCTTGTGTCTACTGATGTGATGCTGAAGGTAAAAGTCCAAATGGGTTATAAAAGTCGTGAATGGGCCTCAATGTGTCCTCAACAGGGTAGAAGGTGTTCTGTTGGTTTTTGGGAGGTTGATTCAGCTAAATTTCAGATCTCATTGTGTTTTCATCATTCCTCATGTCCCCATGTCATATTAAAGTCCTTGTAATCACAAGTTTCTGACTTTTGTAAGTGTCAGAGTTGTAATAACGACTAGGAAACTAAAAGCTCAGATATATCCAATTTAGCACTACAAAGATTTGGTGCCAGAAAACCAAACAAATACGGATTATTTACTTTAAACCTTTTTAATAGACCGTCTTGGCGATCCAAACACTTGCAAGTCATTTATGTTGACATTTTTCCAATGAGTGGATGTCCTTTTGTTCTTGTCCTTGTCGAGGGGTTATGTGGATCCAGTCCTTCAAGGGTGTTAGGGATCATGTGACCAATTGTCTTTTCATGAGGACCTTGTTAATATCGCCTGTGCTTAAACGAGGCTCCATTAGGAGGTACCAATAATCTTTTCGATGCAGTAAATTTGAGAAACAGATTTTAGAAAGACTGTCTGCACTCTTATTTGCAAGATAACAGATCGTATTTGGTGTGTTCAGACGTCACCAACCTGTCTGCATGGGTTGAAATGATAACGACGTACGTGTAGCTATGTCGTGGCTTTCAGAACATTTATTTCCGCTTGTCCACGGACTGTTGTTCTCATCGTCCCTAGTCTATCCATCCATCATCGATACCCGCTTCATCCTGAACAGGCTCACGGGTCTATCACAGCTGACTTTGGGCGAATGTAAACCCTGGACACATCACCAGTCCGTCACAGGGCCAACACTTACATTTAGAAATTTAGAATCACCAATTGAATCACCTGGCATGCATGTTTTTGGATGATGGGAGGAAGCTGGAGAACCTGAAGACATGAGGAGAACATCCAAACTCCACACAGAAAGGCCCCAGCCAAGGTCCGAACCCTGAAGCAACATTACACCGCCCAACAGTTGGTCTATGAAATATCAACGTGTGAAATTATTGTTTAAATTCAGCTTTCTATTTCTTTTTATGTCCTCTTATCAGGGATGTCCGGAGGCTTTACATTTTTTGGGGTTCCTGTTCTTGGACGTTCTTGTTGTTCGGCGACAGTACGAACCACGGCACCACCATGTCGCCTCTTGACCGCCCAAATCTGCACTCTCTGCTAGCGCTAGCACAAATTCCTCTCACTCTAAAAATTACGTTGTCATTGTGTGACACAAGAAATCCGATCTGAGCCACCAGAGCGTCCAGCTGAGACGCATCTGTAGAAATCTGACTGGAATTGCGATTCAAACTAAATAGGATTTGGATCCGATAACAAAAATGTTTTATTTCACGTGTTTTTTCATGTCCAAACTTTAAAAACTGATTTGGGAGTTTGAAGAAAGACACAGATCGTTGTTGGGTTTTGTGTTATTCAAGTGAATCCTTTGACTGAGTTGATGGTCCGGGTCTTTAATGGGTCAAATGGTGGCCCAGCTGGTTCTAATAGCTTTTAATGGCAGAATTGCTGAAAGGCTGTTCTTTAATGGGCTTCTAGTAGTTGGTGCTTGAGGTGGTTTCGAGAAAAATCATCAGTTTCTCGAGTCCCCCGTGAGGTTTGGTGGAATTGAAAATCCCCTTCTGTTTCATGTGTTATTCCTATTTATTTTACGTATTTATTGTTTGTGCCAGCAGACAGGTCAGATCAGCTGTGAATAAGAAACAACAGACTCAGACAGGAAGTCCTTGGCCAGACGTTTGTCTATTTGTGTTCCTGTGACATCGATGATTTGACACTCCCACAAGTCGGTGACCGAGAGCCTTCGCTCGTAATTCTGTCATTGTAGCACCCCCTGGAGGAAATGAGAAAAAAAATCACTCAGGATCTCGAAGACCGGATCACAAATCCAGCCTATAAATTAAGTTGGGCAGTTTGCTGAATGATTCGTGCTGCAGCTTGTTCAGACTGAACAGGAAGACATTAGTAATCGATCAAACTGATACTGCAGAGGAGGCTTATGAAATAATTACTGAGTTTCTGAAGGAGGATTACACTGGGGAAACATCTCTACTATCACGGTCGTTTATATACTGTCAGATAACTAAACGTAGTTCAGTCTGATGCACCTTCACTTACAGAAATACTGACCTCTGACCCCAAAACAAAATAAATCACTGCAAGCAAACAATTCTGCTCTGCACAACTGAGAGACACAGGAGTCTATATTTGTATGATTGTGCATCAGAGTATGAAGAAAAACAACGTGGCACACGCATTTAACATAAATATATTCACATTTGTAACAAATTACTTATGTAGGAACTGATTTAAACCTTTATTTCCAAGGATCTAACTGAGACTCTGTAAAATCACCACCAAATGGCAAAACAGCTTTGTTTTTTAAGCATGTTATTTGGTATCTGACTTTGTTCTTTAATTTCCATAAACTGCAGTCTGTATAACTGTCTGCGGTATATTTCGTGTTTTTTGGAAGACTGTGCTTGTCCTGTTCATTCTTGCAAACCAGGAAAACGACCGCTCAAAGACCCCAAACAAGAGATGGTTTGATATGTTTTAATGTCCAGCCCGGGCGGACCCATTTTTCCGGTTCTTGTCCTCCTTTGACATCCTGTACGTTATGATTATAAGTTCTGCTGGAGGTTCAGAAACACCACCTGCCTCGCTTCCCTGACGTCCAACTCTCTTCTCAGATGAAATTTGCTTGCCTAATGCAGCGGCCCCAGAATAGCATCCTGGGGGCATCTTGAGTGTCCCCTTGGCCAAACTTGAGCCTCCCTCCTTAGCACTCAACCCTTCCATCTCCTTATTCAGTGCCAACAGAGGGAGGGTGGGTAGGGATGGAGACGTGGACCCTGCCCCGCCGCGGGGGACAGCCTCGCCTCCAAGCCCGCTCTCCGGCCAATGGGGAGGCCGAGCGGATCGAGTGTCACTATAACAGAAGGACATAATCAGCGCGGTAAGTTTGCAGAACCTTACAGCCTGTCTTGGCCAGCCGGAGCTCGCTTCTTTCAGCGTTTCTGAGGTAAGGAAGAAGGGGAGAGAATGGGGGGTGTGAATGCTAGAGAGGAAGCTCAAGTGCCATGTCCCCAAAACATCACCCAAACTGAGGAGTCCATATGTGTTGAAATCACTGCCATGACTAGTCGAGGCTGCTGCTGAGGTCGGGGAGGGGGGAGGAAACAGGTGATGAATCACAGAGAAAGTAGGACTCCCTTCGAAGCCGAGCATGTCAACGTTTGTGTCTGAGCTACGAGAAGGAAATGCAGGGTTTTGATTGCACTGATTTAATGACATCTTGCTGGATCTGTGTTTTCAAAGTGAACAAAGAAATGTGATTGTTTTGAGGATGTAACCATGTAAAACCCACAACTGATGTTTAAATACAAATCCACTATAAATGTTCAGGTTTAAAGGTTCTTGCGGTTCTTGCCAGACAAGCAGATGGACTTTGTTGTTGTTTGGGCGGTGGGTTGGTTGGACTCCAGTGGAGGTTAATAACAGGGATTTACAGACGGCTTAAAGCCTTTGAAGCAGCTTTCCACTTCAAGACGCAAAAGATGAGTTATGAAACACCACGAGAACAGCGGAGACAAATCCTGTTGTGGTTTCTTGGTTATGATAAATCAGGGGATATTGCAGGTTTTCTTGGAATATAGCTTACATTTTTTGTTGGTATTCAAAGCTGCAAATGGGCGCGGCATGTCTGTTCATAGCTGGGGGATAAACACTTTAACAACTCGAACAAAGGCCAAGCATGTCCAGACTGGATGCAAAGGAATCATCTAAATGTGGAGTGTTTTTTATGAGCGCCATCATTATGTCATGGTGTAAACACGTCGAAAGAAGCCGGACATTAGACCTTTAACCTTCACGGTTTATTTTAATTCTCGGGTTAAAGCGGTCTCAGTCGACAGGGAGCCTCGGGGAGATGATTGAAGGAAGCATGTGAGAGCACGGCCACATAAGGAAATGAAGGAGGAATGGGTTGAAGTCCAGGGGAAGGAATCAGATCTTCAGCATTGGGTCCCTCTGAAACCAGATCCAGGACCTGTGCAGCTGTCTGTTGGAAATAGTTGTGATCTTGGTTCGCCTTGGCAGTGGCCTCACCAACTTGATGAGCAATTGATCTGAAATATAATCCCTGACATATTCAATTAAAAACAAATTCAGGTGGTGTGTGTTCATCCCAGCGGGGCTTTGATCCAATACTCCATCCAGTTTTACAACTGAAGGATGAAACGCTGATTGATTTCAGTGGAGACAGAATTTCATAGAAGCTGTTCAGAGCTGACATATTAAAATATGCTTCATATCTTTGATGCCAAGTGGATGCAGAGTGATGGGAGAGAGCAGGAGACCTTCACCAAAATCCTCAGAGGTTCTTTTTGTGGTTTTGCCAAAGCACCGAAACATTAAACTTCTCTCAGCAGTGGAAAAACGACCATTTGGCATAAATCGAATCTCTGTTTAGCTCCCTTCTCACTTATCATGAGAGAAGCAGATTCAGGACCGAGGCTCACATTTCAAACGCTAATTATAAACCTAAAGAAAATAGTTTGGGAATGCTTCCAATCCAACATCCCTAGAAAACCTTTCAGCTGATGAGGAGCTAATTGTTTTTAGAGTTACTGTACGTAAAGATTTTTTTTATAGAATGTCGAGATGGGTGAGAGATATGTGGAGGGTGTGTTTGGTTGAGGGCGGGGTCAGCGGCACGCATTCAAGACATCTGCAACTTAATCCTCAGCTATAAATACGGTCGGCTGAACGCTCGCTGCTCGCAGACACACTTCCAGTTCCTGTCTTCTCTCTCCATTGCAGGTTGCAAAGTCCACTATCACCATGTCTGACACAGAGGAAGTGTAAGTCCATTCACATTTTCTATTCGCAAATTCAACACTTTTAAGCCTTTGGTGACAAACTACCTTCAGAAAATACTGAAAACCAGACTTGGAGTTCAGATTTCTTTGTTCCTTCAAACACTGATAATGTTGCTCAAGTTTGATGAGTAGCTTTAATTCTAAGATGTTTTTTTTTGTCTTCTCTCTTGCAGTGATCAGGGTAAGTAGCACCATCTTCCTTCTTCAATCCATGAGGTCCAGATACAGTCGGGAGTTCCATGCTAAATCCCATTATAATTATTATTATCATGATTATTATAATTATTATTATTATTGAATCTTGCCTAACTGACTTTCCATCCCCTGTAGAGAGTTATTTGCACTGGAAAACATGCATATGTTTGCAGGTTTGGCTTGACTCCGCCAGATTCAAGTTGTGCAATAATTCTCTCTGTTTCAAGCAAAAACGTTGCACACAGACTGTCCTCCCTGGCATGGCTGCAGGCGCCGACCCGGACAACAGGACAGCCTCGCAGTTCTTGTGTGAAAGCAAAAGTCGAAAAGCTTTGAAATATTTAAAAAGAAAAATGACAAGGCTGCACTGTCCTGTTGGCAAAAGCGTCCTGCAGCTCTGCATGATCTGCAACAGTGCGGTCCTCCGGAGCCGACGCCCAACGGCCCTCCAGGACCGCCCTGTGTATGCTCAGCATGGATCCCCAGTGTACCCACATTTTGCTCCTGGATTGTGTGAAACATGGGTACAAAGGGGATCTTTTGATAATGTTCTTCTGCTCCTTTCTTTCTCGGATTGGACGTAAAGAGTACGATGGTAAGACACAGCCTGTTGACTCTGGATGATAAGTCTCACATCACCCATTACTAATTTGTCAGACATCCTTTTAAAAAAAAAAAAAAAGATAAAACTTGTGTTCTTACCTCCACATGTGCTTTTTTTTTTGGGCATGCTGGTTATAAGACTAACACCATGTGAGATCGATGAGACGACACCAGGTGTCAAACGTTTCGATTACGTCAGGATAGAATCTGTCTCTTTCTGTCGAGTTGCAGTGCAGGTATCTCCCGGGAAACCGACGCATTTCATCCATGACTGACCTTTTCCCTCCTGTAACCGCCTGCTGTCTCGCCCGCTTTAGCACCATCCAGCGGCGGCCCCCCCTCGTCATGTGACCTCCTCACCCCCCCCCCCCTCCCCCCCTCCAGTCACCCACCTCTCTGTCCCTGTTCTTCTGCTTCCATTAACCCTCTCACCGCCCTTCCTCTCCCCTGGTGACTCGTTGCATGCTGTGTAGCCGTAGAAGAGGAGGTAGTAGAGGAAGTAGAGGTGGCCCCTGAGGTGGCCCCTGAGCCAGAGCCAGAACCAGAACCAGAACCAGAGCCAGAACCAGTGGTAGAACCAGAACCAGAGCCAGAGCCTGAGCCTGAAGGTATGTGGCATGCAGGGGGGAAGAGGGTATTCTATCATCCTTTCCCAGGCTTCAGGTTCAGCAGGGCAGACCCAATAATTCTGACCCACACATGTCCGCTGTGTCGGCTCACACTAAACGCTGCCTTCCTTTCACCTCTAGTCAAAGTCAAAGACGGGCGTCCTTAAAATGTGCTGCATAAACAAGCTGGGATGTGAATACCTTTTATGGAAAATGTAAACATGCTGAAATTATTTGAACAAAAGCATTTAACAGTTATGACTTTTAGTTTTGAGTTGATATAAAACCGAGTTTAGCGCTGTTAGCATTCTCTTTATGAGAAGTTGAAATGATATTTCTTTTAGGGGAAATCTGTCAATTTAGCAGGAACATTTGGATCAGCTATCGTAGTGGACGCTAACAGAAGAAAATAATCTCTGTACTTGTTCACGCCAACATGTAAAGTACAGCATACAGTATAATACAGTTAATAAAGGTTTGTATTATGACAGTATCAATTCAAACCTTTCATAAAATATAAAGTTGATGTGATTTTCTATAATTAAACTGACTATCACATCTGTCAAAACGTTAGCTTCCTGGCTAATTCAACTAGAAAACATCATTTATTTTAATAAATTCAGGCCATTTTACGAGAAATAAATAAGTAAACCTTGAAAATCTACATTAGTTAATAATTAGCCTATAATTATGGTTTCTGATCATATTTTATCACTTTATTCTCCAAAATAGTTAATGATTTCTGTACAGAGACATACACATCTTATTATATTTAGAGATATTTGATCTATTTTTAATCTTTTATTAATTTTATGTTGCTAAGAGGATTTTGTCGTGTATTTATTTACAATGACAATGATCTGTCTTTCTATCTATAAGTCGAGCTAACTGTAAGATAAAATGCTTAAAGCTGTCAATCACAAACACAGTGAATGTTTTATAAAGAGATTATCTGATAAAATCTTATAAAAGATAAATCCTGGCCTTCATTTCCTCGGTCTAACCCGACTGATCCTCCGGTTCCACATCAACTCAGAGCACATGAACCCTGATGACGGTGAACGTCACATTACATTTATATCTCTGACTACTTATATAAAGAGAAAACTTTTACTGTGACGCATGGAAATAATCATCTTGATATAATAAAAAGAGAAGAATAAGATATAAATACATTTAAAAAGAGACCGTGACAGTTTATTTTGAAGTCGATCCAAACATGTAAATCTTCTCTGACCGTTTAACGTCCTTATTTTACTTTGACATTCGTGAAATGTCGGGTGGCATGTGAACACGGGGTTCAGTGTGCCGGGATCACACGCTGTTGACCTGTTTAAAGGTGAAACTGTGGCCTTGACAAACCAAAGACTTTATTTAGCCAGCTGTAAATTCCCAAATACTGTTCGACACGTTTACTTACCTCAACGGCCGTGAGGAGTTTTTGTTTTTTTTCTAATCGGCTCCCTCTTTATATTTTGTTATATTTTAGTGAGCAGACTTTTTTTTAACATGAAAAAGCACTTCATGACATTAAATGTTTAATTATACAGACTGAATTATTGAATTAGTGCTGTGGAAATCTACATGATGTTAAAATTCTTTGACGTTTGGAAATCATTTTTGAATTTACACATGCTAAGCTAAACTGCAGCACATCCACTGTCTGACTGTTTAGCCCGTTGGAAGTACAGTTCGCTGCTTCCAGCGCGCCTGCTAACACTCTTGTCTATTCTGCTTTTGTTTTTCGATGCTTGCTGCATGCAGAGGCCGTTGAAGAGGAAGGTATGTTGATTTTAAAAACAAATTCTGACCAATCTGAAATCTGTCATTCTGGTTTTGGGAGGACTTCAGTATTGAGGTCTGACATCTGCAACTCAGGGAACGCCTGCTTCCCTCCAAATTTAGTCCACCTGCCCGATTGGCCCTGACGAATAGAAACATGCAGTTTAAATGCTTTTAGGGAAAACAAAAATGTAACTGCTAGTGGAGAAGAAGGGTGAAATAATCTGAGATGCTAACACGTGTTTCACTGTGCAGCGACCCCACCGGTACACTCATCTGCATGGCATGGAGCCGCCACAATCTGGGTTAAATGAAAAGACATGAAATCGGAAACCACTTTGTCTTGCTTGTATCAGATAGTTTTGGGGTCAAGCCAAAAAAGTTAAAAAAAAAAAAATGTGACACATACTTTAGGTGTGACGTTTTGGGAAAAATTAAAATGCTGAAACACTGGTGTTATATATTGTAATATAAAACAAAAAAAATTATTAACAATTAAAATTACTGTAACTGCACTCAAAGTAAACTGTATAAATCTTTGCTCTTATTTTCCTGTTGTCCTAACCCTAATTTAAAAAGTCCTTTTAATTGATCTTATCTGTCGTATAGAGTGAAACCACTCAGATTAATGCCTGAGAGATGTGAAGTAATCAGTTGTGTTTCTAACCCGATGACGTGTACTTATCCGCTCTTCATTTCTTAACCTGCAGAGGAGAAGCCAAAGTTCAAGTAAGTTTCCTTTTCACGTAGACTTCAAATGATTTCTGTCGACATTTTCATCAGTTATTTGGCTGAAAAGACAAAAACGAAGCAGCTTTGTAATCCGTGCCGGTCCGTTAATGACCCGTCCTGTCCTGCAGGCCGAGCGCCCCAAAGATCCCCGATGGTGAAAAAGTGGACTTTGATGTAAGTCACAGTAAAGTGACAACATGGCGGGTTTCTGATGCTCTGTGGTGTTTCTCCGCCCGGCTGACTTCTGTTTCCGTTCCTCCGTCCTGCAGGACATCCAGAAGAAACGTCAGAACAAGGATCTGGTCGAGCTGCAGGGCCTGATCGATGCTCACTTTGAGCACAGGAAGAAGGAGGAGGAGGAGCTGATCGCTCTCAAGGATAGGATTGTGAGTGTTCAGCCGGAGACAGTTTCACCCACAGACTGGATATAAAAGAGTTCGTAGCTTCAGGTCTGTAAAATGGCTCTTATCCAGAAGTGTCTTCAGCTGCAATACCAGCGAGTGCCACTAGAGGTCGTCTCCAAAAAGCCTCCGGCTCCATAGACTCCCATTCAACTTCTCTCATCAAATCCAAAGTGAATAAAATGTGTCCATCAGTTATCTCGGTGTTGTTAGCTAAAGTCACTCCTTCTTCTTAGTTTTCTGGAGGTCCATCTGAAAATAATCCCTCATTCATTAGAAAAGAAGATTCAAGAAGACCTGTTTTTGGGGGCGTGTCTGTTTGATTGACAGGCCTGTGGTGCAGTCAGGTTACAGCTATCGGTGGGCGGGACGTAGTATCGTCAGGTTTCCGATCAGGTCGGTCAGACCCACCGCTGGCTCCTCCCCCAGCTCGTCCAAATATGGTCACTTCCTGCTCCAAACAGCTCCGAACTAGCAAAGATGGTGACGGACAGAATCTGAACTGGAGGATTCATAACGTTCACAAACCAACGATGACATCACTGATGGTTGATGACATCACTGATGGTTGCTGCCTGGTTGCACCACGGCTAAAAGATTGTATGAAATGATCATTTATTCAGAATTTCTTTGTCCATCTCCTTCAGCTTCAGGAAAATAAACAACCCCAAAGAGAAGCAGAAAGATTTTAAAAAGAGCAGAGGATTTATAACAAATCAAATTTCAGTCTAAATATTTGCTATTTTGTTTGTCATATTATAAAATCTGAGCTGGAAAACCAAATTACAACAAAATTAAATAATGATAAAGAAGTACAACTTGACATGAAGAAACCAACACATTTATGTTAGAAATCTGAAGGGAATTATCCTCCTTAAAGAACTCAAATACAAATAAAAGTTGTTCCTGTGAGACACGTGGTTCTTCATTTGTATCTTTGCTTTAGGAAACAGAAAGCTCAGCTCTGATTGTAAATGAAATGTAAAATGTATTTCATGTAGTTTGGAGGTCGGATGTTCGGCCTCGCTGCGTAACGTGTGGTGGAGTTGAATGTGATGGTTTTGCTTTGCGTCTGCGGCTGCAGGAGAAGCGTCGTGCTGAGAGGGCTGAGCAGCAGAGGGTCCGGGCCGAGAAGGAGAAGGAGCGCCAGGCCAGGCGGGAGGTGCGTCCTTCTGTCACATTTGATCTATTCAGCTCTTCAAACATTAAGATGTGATTTTATTCTTCTTGTCAAGGAGCCTCATAAGATGTCTGCATTTTCCTTTTTTCTGTTCTTTGGAGAGCCGGAGGCTGAATGGTGTCGTTCACACTCTCTGTGGTTTTTGTGAAACCAGGAAGAGAGGCGGATCAGGGAGGAGTCTGACATGAAGAGGAAGGCAGATGATGAGGCCAAGAAGAAGTCAGCTCTGTCCAGCATGGGATCCAACTACAGCAGCCACCTGCAGAAAGTCAGTACACACACACACACACACACACACACACACACACACACACACACACACACACACAGACAGACACACACACACACACACACACACACACACACACACACACACACACACACACACAGACAGACACACACACACACACACACACACACACACACACTCTGTGTGTAGCAGCGGTGTGCTGCCCTATCAGCTGTTAACCGGCGTCTGTGTGTGTGTGTGTGTGTGTGTGTGTGTGTGTGTGTGTGTGTGTGTGTGTGTGTGTGTGTGTGTGTGTGTGTGTGTGTCTGTCTGTGTGTGTGTGTGTGTGTGTGTGTGTGTGTGTGTGTGTGTGTGTGTGTGTTGTCTATGCTGTGAACAGGCTGACCAGAAGAGAGGAGGAAAGAAGGAGACTGAGAGAGAGAAGAAGAAGAAGATCCTGGCCGCCCGTCGCAAGCAGCTCAACATCGACCATCTGAACGAGGACAAGCTGAAGTACGACTCCATATTTCTTCCCCCACGTTGGTTCCTGGGTGCTCACGTTTTGGACTCGTCACGGTTGAAAAGAGTCTTAAAGACACAGAGTATCATACAGTTTCTAATAACTTCTCCATTATAGAACAAAACAAAAGTCATCAAAACTGAAATAACACGTTTTTATTTCTAGATCATTCATTTGGAGATTTTTTTAACTTTAATGAATTTCCAAATTATTATTATTATTATTATTATTATTATTATTATTATTATTATTGTAACTGAACTTGCAGGGAACTTTCTAAGTTTTTCAAATGTAATTTTCTGCACTTTATGTCTTGAAGTAATGATGGGCTGTCATTTCTCTTTATTTATTCTTGTCATAATATGGTTTATTACAGCGGTTGAATACTTCTGCTGAACACCACAGCTGATGGTCTCAAACACATTAAGTAGCCGAGAAATTCCACCAAATGTCTTTTTGACAAGGCTCACTTATTAACTAAAAAACATTGCAGGTGATATTTTGAGGACTCTAAAACATATTTTGTTATTTTATAGTTTTGCTGTCTTCAGTTTTGTTCTACACTGTAAAAAAATAGTACAAACAAAGACTTGAATGAGTGGATGTGTACGAGCTGTTTGACTCATTTAAAGCATCGGGTGTTTGTTTTTTGGAGAATTCTTATTTTTATTTTTTTTAACTCTTGTGTTTCCTGCAGGGACAAGATCAACGAGCTGCATGAATGGATGTCCCAGCTGGAGTCTGAGAAGTTCGACCACATGGAGAGACTTAAGAAGCAGAAGTACGAGGTGAGACTTTGTTCTTGTCGCCGTCACATCACAACAACCTTCATCACCGTTTGTGAACTTCTCAATCGAGGTTGAGTTGAGTGATGAACCAATGTTCATACCAATATTTCCATTTAAAAACCTTCTTTTAAAAACATTTAAAAATTGGTCCAGAAGTCGAGAGACGCTGTTTAAAAATACCGTCAAGTATTTTTTCTTGAGATGAGATCATTTATCCTTCGGTCTTATCCTGTTAGATTTGATTTAAAAATGTCATATTTCACTTCAGATTTTTCTTTAACGTAAATTATTTTTTGTATTCCTCAATGCATATTCTGGTTTTATTCTAATAATTAGACAAATGGGTTCATCATATTGTTTTATCACATATTTTAAATGTTTTAATGTTGAACAGTTTGTAACTTTTTCCTTTATTAGGTTTTTGAGGCCTTTTGCTGTTTTCCATTAAAAAAAATTAGCACCTACTTCGGTACAGAAGCAGCAGGTTTGATTCGGTCTCAAATAAAACTATTTATGGTTGAAGGTCATGAGAGCAATCCAAATTAAATCTACAATTATATTTATATATGAGAAAATGTAAATAACAAACTGTTAAATTACAGTTTGTGACTTCTCTTTCTATTCCCATACATTCAACTTTTGATCTGTTGTTTAGCTTAAATGCATTTTACTGCCTTTTACTTAAAAAAATGTGACAGTGGAAGTTAAATTGTTGAGAACTTCAAAGCCAAATGCAGTAAATTATCAGGTGACAGACGTCATTCAGCGTCGTTGTGGCTCTCCTCCGGAGTCGAGCCTCTCTGGGATTTGAACCCTCCGTGATCTGTTTGATCTCCTCCAGGTTACAACCCTGCGTAAGAGAGTGGAGGAGCTCAGTAAATTGTAAGTAGTAGAGCTCAGCAGCACTCCTGCCTGCAGCATGTTAGCATGAAGGGACGTCCGAGAACCGCAGCGCCACCTGCTGGCCGAGACAGGAGACGACACACCAACCGGGGAAACTGAAGGTCAAAGTTTGTTTTCAAAAAGTGACATCTGTTCACCGAAGAAATCCCCCAAAAAAGTTGTTGCTTTTATTTTTAAAAAGTAATTCTGCTTTATTTTGGAGATTTCTAAAAAATTGAGAAATTCAAACATGGGCTGCCACAAATTGTAAATTTAAATTATAAATCCTTCTCACGGTATTTCATTGAGAGGAAGCTTTTCTTCTGATAACTTGATGTAAAGTTTGTCAAAATGATAAATATAGATGTTTTCTTTACCTAAATAATATTTATATTATAATAATAATAATATGTTCTTTTTTGTTGTATTTATATTAAAAAAAAATACAACACTGTTCACTTAACCGCAATGTGTTAGTGTTTCGACCTTCAGGACAGTTTATCAGGCAAAACCCAAACAGGAAGAAATTGCGATATCAATTGTCTTCTAATTGTATTCAACCACAACAACGTGATAATATTTCACCTCCTGCTAAACAAACTGAAACCGAATGAAGGTGAAACGATGTCATTTTGGAATCAAACTCTTGAACTGCCTTCAGATTAGTAACGTAAAGTAAAGTAGGAGCTGAAGGTGGTTTTCAGTGACCGAGAGCTTCAGCGAGCGGTCGAACAGGTACGTAGGAGGTACGTAGGAGGTACGTAGGAGGTACGTAGGAGGTACGTAGGAGGTACGTAGGAGCGTGTTGGAGCTTCAGAGCCTGAGCAGGATTCGCTGTAAAATCACATGCATGGCCCTGTCTTGGTTTCCCATGATGCCTTGCAGCGTTCAGCTCTCAGCGCCCGTTGAGACGAGGATAACGGCCTCCGATGCCAAAGCTGCTGCTGGGTCGTTTCCCAGGTGCTCAGGTACAGGGAGCATTGGTTCCTTCCAGAACGGTGTCGGTGTTGTGTTCACTGACACACGGTATTCTCTGAACTTAATTTAACTCCAGCTGTTGTCTGGGTGAACGTCACAAACTCTCCCGTCAGCAGCACGTGACGTCATAAACCTTAAACAACGTTCACCATGTCACACATCTGAACCGTCAGCGCTTATGTCACCTTTGTGTTTCCATCAGTATTAAAAAGCCATAAACACCCCAAAAACTCACTCAAATAATATGTAGATCACCAGTTTTACTCATTGAAACATTAACACATGCTAATATGGTAAAAGTTCAAACAAACATTTCAGTTGTTTATCTTGAAGAAAAGTTAATGCCGCAGAAAACAAGCTAATATAGCAGTTAGCTAACGTGAGTAGATAAAACAACTAAAAACTCAGCACAGATAAACTGAAGTGTTTCCCAGAGGAAGCGAGATCTTTTTTTTTTTTAAGGAATACTTTTGTGTTTCCTCGCAATATATTTTGCATTAACAAAAAATACTCGGCATTACCTTCTGTCTTCTTATTTTAACGTTTTATGTATTTTTTCTCTCAAATATTACATTTAAATTGAGCTGTAAACCAGCCGATCCTGAAAAAGAAAACCAACAGTTACACTAGTTAATCAAATATATGATAGTTACACACATTTGTAATTTGTAAGAATTTCAAGAAAGAGCTTATTTATTTTTAGATTGAAGGCAAATGTGTTTTTGATGTATCACCCCGACAGAGAAGTTCACCAACATACATTATAATGATGACTTTTTGTACCGACCACTTTATATGATTGTGTGGGAGATGGAATCATAACAGCAGCTGTAGAAGACTTTCACAGTAAGTTTGTTGGCCTCTAATAATTCAACCTGTGCAGGTAAGTGATGCTCCAGTTCGTCGCCGAGTTTTGCGTTACGTTTTCTGTTACGTCCAAAATCTCACTGAAAATATAATGAGAAGTTATTATCACAAGAAACTTTTTTTTAAATTAAATATTAAATATATTCATTTAATTCTTCCATTCTTTCATGCTTTGCAGCTATAGTTTGTTATTATTGAAAAATATACATTTTAATCTAAAGATTTGTGACCCTGTAAACTAGCTTCCATTTCAATCAGCGAAAAATAAAGTTCAAACTTCATTTTTAACTGCTACAAGTGAACGACGTGTCTTCAGTCGCTGTATTTAACAGATTTTATCACAACTTTTCAATTATATCTTTTGGAGGGATTTTGGATGATATGCTCACTAACGAACTTATATTTTATATCTTTTATATATATCTTTAAATGGCGTTGTGCGTTCTCATTGCTCGACTACTCAGCAGTCCCTAAAAACCTCTGAAGTGTGAATTTGTGTTCAACTTTTGGTACAACCATCGATTGTCCCTCGCTCAACCAAAACTGAACAATCGTTGAGTTCTGACATGCGATATTTTTGTGTGTTTCGTATCACAGCAGCAAGAAGGGAGCCGCCGCCCGCCGCAGAAAGTAGAGCGGCTCAGCTGGCCAGCGCTCAGAAACCAAACTGCAAATGTCTCGGACACATGCCTGATGAAGCAACGCACACTTTGGCGAAGGTCGTAGCTCAGAAGAAGCCAGAAACGCTGAGGTTCACTCTGCGGTTATCCAACCGCGTCCCAACACATGCAACCAGAAGCCTTTAGCTGCTCAATAGGAATAAAAACTTGTAAACTTGCTCGCCGTCACGCCTCCTCACGTTGACTGTTTGGTTCTCAGTAATTTTGTAAATAAAGTGTGACTCCTCAAGCCATGTCTGTAGATTTGTTGTCATTCAGAAATCAATAAAGTTCAATCTTTTTAGATGTGTAACTTTAAAGTCATTTGTTCAACGCTGTTTTCTAACTGCAGAGTTGAATTGAGATTCGTGTTACGAGATGCAGACGGCGGGAAACGAACGGAGACTTTGATGTTTAACTACAATTATTTACCACAAAGTCTCAAAAAATAATTTCATTTTAGCCAAATATTATCTTATCATTATGGTATATTTTTGTTATTGAATTTATTAGGATTAAAATAGGTCCATCAGATTTTCTTGGTCTAAAAACTTAATTGCTACATGGCTGATATTTTGGCAAAAGATGTCATCATTATTATTGGAGGCAAGGTATGTTTATCTATGTAGCACAGATGCATGGAAATACCTTAAAAAAATAAGACGTTAAATAGAAATTAACATGGTTATGGTTGTAGCGTGAGTGAACAGCTCTTAGCAGCAACCCAAGTATTCCCATGTTCTCGCAGTCCCTGCAGGGTCGAAGGTCTTCACCAAGTCTGCAAAGCACATGTGAACTGGATCGTCAAACTCAAATAAACTGAACCGCCGTTATGAATCCTCCACTTCAGATTCTGTCCGGCGCCATCTTTGCTAGTTCGGAGCGGTTTGGAGCAGGAAGTGACCATATTTGGACGAGCTGGGGGAGGAGCCAGCGGTGGATCTGACCGATCTGATCGGAAACCTGACGATACTACGTCCCGCCCACCGATAGCTGTAACCTGACTGCACCACAGGCCTGTCAATCAAACAGACACGCCCCCAAAAACAGGTCTTCTTGAATCTTCTTTTCTAATGAATGAGGGATTATTTTCAGATGGACCTCCAGAAAACTAATAAGAAGGAGTGACTTCAGCTAACAACACCGAGATAACTGATGGACACATTTTATTCACTTTGGATTTGATGAGAGAAGTTGAATGGGAGTCTATGGAGCCGGAGGCTTTTTGGAGCCGACCTCTAGTGGCACTCGCTGGTATTGCAGCTGAAGGCACTTCTGTCTAGTTTTTCAGAGCTGAAAGCTACGAACACTTTTATATTAATCGATGGTATTTGCGCTGACAGTCCTTCGTCCAAGTGTGGTTATTGAAGGAGCCGCCGAGGAGGGATGGGCCTCCTGCACCGATCCTCCCCCAGAGGTCTCAACTGAGCTGGGGGAAGAAAGCATCACACTCCCCTCTGAGTGGCACCAAATTAAAAACGCCTCAATATAATAGTCCAGGACATCAGAGTTAAGTGACCGTACCCTGAAAAACTAAATATGATTTGTGAATGTAAAATTTATGGCAGAGTGGTCATAGTTGAGTTGAAATGTACACATGTCAGTCACCAGACAAATGATGGGATGGTTTAGTTTTTGTAAGAATGAGACCTTGATAGAGGAAGTGCAAAAAAACCTGCAGTTCTTCCAAGCAGTCACACGGTGGCGATGTTTATCTTGGAGAGTCAACAGGTCCATCAGCGTCAAACTGAGGTTTAGTTTGAATGGTATATATTCATTCAGAGGCTCAAGCTTTTATGGTAGTGGTGTTTTTATAAAGACTTGTGATGTTCACCATAATTACTGATTTTTATTTTTTAAATCAAGTTATATTTAATACTCAAGAATATTCATTACAATATCTAATTAAACAAAACTATGTATTTAAACATTAAATGCAAAGTATAAAAGAAAAGATGAAAATTTGAGTTTGTAATAAAGGAGTAGCTGCAGTCAAAGTTAATACTTAATAGCACTAAAGCCTATATATCATTTAATTATATTTATATAGCACCAAATCACAACACAAGTCATCTCAGGGCACTTAACATGGTGAGGTCCTTAAACCTTTACCCCTTCATGAGCGATGGCTCGATGGGAAAACTCCCTTTTAACAGGAATAAACCTTCAACAGAAAAAGGCTGGGAGGCTGACGACCATCTACCTCGATATGTTGAGGGGAGAGGGGAGAGAAAAGAGCAGCAGAGAGAAGCAATGAATAACTTTGGGTAGGCTGGTGGGGCCAAATACTTTACATTTAAATCCTTTTTAGGGTTCTTATGTGAAAAATACTAAATGTTTTCTTGTTGCTTTTCCCCAAAAAATATACCGTCATTAGACTGGGGGAAAAAATGGTATCAAAAACGAATACATTCAAAAAGCAGTCATGTTTTTTTTTTTTTTTTTTTTATAAATAAGCAGATTCATTTATTCGTCATTAGACTGTCAATCAGTTTTCAAATGTATAAATATAAAGTTTAACATTTTTCACAACAAACAAAAGCATGAAGACATAAACATTAAATACATAATTAATACTTTCAGTGGAAACAAATCAGCTCTTATTTACATAATATGTACAGAAACAGAAAAATGGTCCTCCGCTGCAGTGAGTGAAATAAAACACTTTTTTTTATTTGACTTCAAAACTGATGGGGAGGAAAAATCCCCACAATTCCTCCATGAATAATTTATGATGTGTCTGAAATTGTATTTTAAGTTTTACTGGAGGAAATTTTGCTTTATTAATTAGTAATATATATTTTTTTTTTTTTTCAAAAATGTCAGTTTCACTGTAGGGTTGTTGTTTTTTTCCTGAGGAAGTTCAACAGCTGGGGCCTTCAGGACTTCAGATCGAGTAAAGTGGAGGAATGTTAATGGGTGTTTTTTTGGCCTCCGTCAATCATCAAATAGACTTTAAACAGAGAGGAAGAAAAAAATCCATCTGAATTACTCGGTCTTAAAATATTTTCATAACTTAAAATAAAATACAAATGTAGCAAAAATAACTGAACCGGTTTCAATTGATCAGTAAACCTGTAATAAAACTACAGTTTCCACCGTTGAAGTAGTTTGATCTTATTTTAACAGAAGAAGGAATCTGGAGGGTCGGCTATGGAAGCACCATCCTGCTGGGAAAGTAAATCATTGTTCTATTTTGTAAAAAATAAAATGCTGTGCTTTATGACTTTGGCTACTTCCTTTTTATTTTTGTATTTCAGTTTCCCCCTTTTATGAATTTCCCTGTATGGGATCAATAAAATGTCTCTGAAAAAAGTTCAAAATCAGATTTTAAATATTCAGTTTGAAAAAGATTTTTTTTTTTTTAAACTGACGAACTGATATTGAGGATTCTATTTTTTCCTCCCTTTTCCTACAATTATGTATTAAGACAAAATTTACAAATATTTAAAAAAATTCTTGAACTTTTCCTCAGTCTTCATCACTGCATGCAGTTTTGCTCAGTAACTATAAAGCCTATGAAATATTATCCACAGTTGAACTCTGTCAGATGCGATTTAAAACTACAAAATAAACTTAAGCTCAATTAAGAGTTGTTGGTTTTTCAGCAGGAAAGGGCTTCCATATTCTCATAAAAAGGGAATAAATACAGGTGTGGAACGGAAACTCCTTCGTACATACATTTTGAAGTTGATGCAGACCGGTTGTGAAGCCTCAGTTCAAACTAAATAAAAAGTGAAGGTGATCGCTGTCAGTGTGAGCGGACGTTGTGACAGAATGTGAAAGTCCCCGGAGAAGATCTGTGTGAGGGTCTATAGCACTTGGTAGATCAGGTTGGGGTCCTGGCTGGCGGTGGGGGAGGGGACCAGGACGGGCCCCAGGACGGGCCCCAGGACGGGCCCCAGGGCGGGCCCCAGGGCGGGCCCCGTCTCAGTGCCCGGGGCCGGCGGCGGGGACCGGGGGCTGTCAGCGGCCGGCAGCAGGCTGCTGGTGTCGGTGGAGATCCGTTCCACGATGCTGGACAGACAGTCCAGACTGGACACCACCGAGCTCCGGTCGCTCTTCAGACCACCTGGAAGGACAGAAAATCACACCGTAAATAAAATGCTTTCATACAAACATTTATTACCTTTTATTCTGGACTTTTGTTTTTTATATTTGGGAGAAAAGTGTTAAAAAAAAAAATTGTATTATGGAAACACACAAATATCTGAGAAAAACAACAACACATCTGAAAATGTTGTATATCCTCACTTTGTGTTTGCTGTCAATTTAATGTGAAGTAAATTATTCCTGAAGATGAAGTTGTTTCATTGTCTTCAACCTTGTAGTCAGTAAAAAAAAAAATTGTTTCACATCTGTTCAAAAGTAGACACTAAAACTTTGAGTTCATGTCTGAATTCAACTAAAGACACGTGTCCCCTGATATTTTTAATACAATTAGATTCTTTACTTGTTTTAATGCTGTTTTATGCTACATATCATTTGACTACCACTATTTATTACTGCTGTTTTATTGTTTTTGTTTTTCTATGATATTTTTCTTAGTCCTGATACATAAACCACTTTATTCATTTCTAGCCATGAAATATCAAAGTACTTTCTTACCGTTTTGAGTCTCTGAGAAATAAGAGCTGCTGTTATAACTTCCTCTTCTGGTTGACTGGCAGGTCGGGCCGTTAAAATCAGTCTAGAAAGAAAAGAGAGGGACTGATTTAGAAAAGAGGTTTTAACACAAGGAGCAGTGACATTATTTCTAAACTCGGTCAGAGAAAATGTGGCCTCAATGCAGCACACGGCACCCCAAAAAAAAAGACAATTCTTATTTTAAATAAATGAATAATAGACTACTGATGTAGACTATTATTATAGTTTTATAATTAGCCTGTATTATTGTTCATGTTTTATTGCTTGAATCTCAAAAATAATTAGTCTATATAAAATCAGTATCCTGTTTAATAATCACGAAATTAGATGGTTTCAATTTGGGCAACATTAAAAACATAAAACATTTTAAAACACGTTTCCTTTAAACTACTTTTTATTGGAGTATTACAAATTCGATCTGACGAAATAAAGGCCAAATATAAAATGCTGATAATTGAAAGTTCCCCCGAAAATAAATACATGTTAATCTTCACTGGTGAGATCAAATGAAGGAAAACTGAAGGAATTTTTTTTTTTTTAATCAAAAACTGAAACGACATTTTTACTGTTACATGCAGTGGAGGCACACGGGACTAGAAGAAGAACATCTGCTGGATCAAAACTATACTCTATATATTCTACTGACAGTAAATACAAATCTAATGCTATGAACTAAAATGACGCGTGGAAAAAGTGAAATCTAACTTTAGTCTAAATTCAAATGATCCCAAACCAAGAAACAACAATTCAACAAAATCGAATGAATTATAACCTAATAAAGGATAAATAAGAGCAAACCTGCCCTGCGTACAGACGCATTAAAGAAAGTGACAGTGAAGTGCTGCAGCCTCGCCTCCACTGACCACCTCTCCTCCCTCCCTCCCTCCCTCACACCTGTCGGTCCGTGAACTCACCATGCCGTCGGAGCAGTTGGAGCGCGGGCTGGACGCATCCGAGTCCCCGCTGTAGTGCTCCAGCACCGGGTAGTAGCCGTCGTCCTGCCCGCCGCGCAGCAGCGCCTGCAGGGACTCGATGTAGCTGATGGCGTTGCGCAGGATCTCCACTTTGGGCAGCCGCTGGTTGGGGTTGGCCGACGTGCAGCGCTTCAGGGTCTCGAAGGCGTCGTTGACCTTGCTGAGCCGCCGGCGCTCCCGCATCGTGGCCGCCTTCCGCCGGTCCGCGTTGGTGGTCTTCCGCTTGCAGGCCTTGCAGGCCCAGAGCAGGCAGCGGCCGGCCTGGTGGTGCCCGCTGGGGGCGCGGACGTGTTCGTCGTCCCCCACCTCCACGGGCCGGTGGAGGTGCAGGAGGGAGGAGGAGGAGGAGGAGGACGAAGGGGAGGAAGAGGCCGAAGAGGAGGAGTCATCCGGCTTCAGCAGGCCCACATGGACCAGCCGCGGGTCCAGGTCCTCGAAGAAGTGCATGTCGCTGGTGTTGAAGCACGGGTCGTCATAGAAATCATCAGCAGCGGGGATGGGGAAAGAGATATCCGACAACTCCATGTTTCAGTCCCAAATACACCACAGAAGAAGAGAAATCCAGTGAAGCAGATCCTTCAACCAGAAAGAAACTGTTTTCTTTCTTTTTGAAGTAAATAAAGAAGTGGGGGACAGATGAGGGAGACGTGAAGCAGGGAGTGTTTTCAGGGGAATGTAGAGTCCTGTCAATGTGTTCTGTCCTCTCAGCTGTTGACCTGGATCATCTTATACCTGAGACATCAGCAGAGGGCGGGGTCACCGTGATGGGGTCCACCGAGGTCTGACCAATCAGCGGGCAGCAGGAGGGGTTTACAGCTTCACGGTAATTAGTGTACAATTACCTCTAACAGAGCAATAACAGCGGGGTAATATACTGCTACACAGCGGGACCGCACACATGTGGGACAAGAAAAACATATTTTAGCTTATTTTTTTCATCTTTTGATGTTGGTCCATTTCCTTTTATTTTTAATTCTTTTTTTTAATTTTTGCTTTATGTTAAGTGTCTTAAGTATGTGTTCAGCCTTTCCCCCAAATGTTGGGACAGTTTGAAGAATATTAAAAACAAAAGTAAGCTGGATTTTTATAAATAGGCCTCTGGAATGAATGAAAAAATAAACAAAAGTAAAAAAAAATGAATCATCTAATATGAATCAATATGGCTAAAAACAACTTGGAATATGTAAACAGGACAGTAAAAAAAAAAATCTAAAACTAATTTGAGGCCTAATAAATATAAAAATGTATTGTAAAGATAAATCTAAGAAGAAGAATTTTAGAAGGAAAAAAAAAAATCTATTTTAAAATAAAGCACAGATAAATTTGAAATAAAACATTTTCGTTATTTTTATTATAAAACGCATCTTCTTCGAGAGCAAAATGTTCTAGTAATGGAAGTTTTATTGAGCACCAAGTAGATTATAGTAAATATAAATATATATTAAATACTGTTGATTATCTTTAGAAGGAAATTATTTTGTTTCTGAGTTTATCATATACTTCAACAAGGAATACGCTTTCCTATACACAGCTGTGACCTCTGACCTTTAACCATCTCTGACACAGTTTTGTAACATTAGTTATGTCAGTGTTGAAATTAGGTTGGAAATTAGTCAGATTTGCCAATTTAGAAAGAACCCAAACCTGAAAAACACATACTTTTAAAAATGTCTCTACTTTTGTTTTTTTTTAATGGAAGTTAAAGTAATTGAGTCACATCCAAACTTCTTTACTGAGCTCAACACATTTTTTAACAATCATAAATCCTGCATGAAAGTGTGAACTGAGTAATCACGTTAAATGTTGCTGAGTTTATTTTTAGACATAAGGAGTGTTTCCTGTGTGTGTGTGTGTGTGTGTGTGTGTGTGTGTGTGTGTGTGTGTGTGTGTGTGTGTGTGTGTGTGTGTGTGTGTGTGTATCTGCAGTCACAACAAATCCGCTGACCTCCTCTTCTCTGCCTGACACTCTCCTCTCAGCTGTCACCACGGCGATCGGTCCATCCAGAAACATCAAACTGCATCATTATTCGATTTTACAAAACATGCACCAAAGTCTCCCATCATGCACTTGCAGTACACAGCTGCAGCAGCTGGAGGGCGTCGCAGAGCAGATCCTGCAGCAAACTGCCCCTCCAGTGTGCAGCTATGAAAACTGGACGCCTCTTTACCCCTGAGCTGAGACTTGCAGGCTGTGAACTGACTTCTCATCCTCGTCTGCCAGTCAGAAGTGACAGATGGTTAGAAGCTGTATGCTGCGGATGCTTCAAGTGTTCGAGGAAATATTCAAAGCCTTTACTCACAGGATTATCACTATCACTCCGAAAGTGACCGACAGGCCTTTTAATGCAAGGACTCACAGACGGCCACAACGGCTTAATGTATGTGGGTAATGTTTTCCTGATGATAATACAGGTTTGCTTATGTATGTGTAATATTTATGCAAAAGTCATCTAGAAGCTTTAATTTGATGTACGTCTATTAGTACATAATATATGGTCAAAAACCCATAACAATCTTTTATTTTTGTATTTATCAGAGAGCAAAACCAATTTTTCCAGCTTCATCTTCAGTTGTTTTAATGCAAAATGAGCCCACGTGGTTTTATGGATTCTTTTTTTATTATTGGAAAAAAAAAAAAAAAAAACATTAACGGTATCTGCAAGTAAACAAACAAACAAACAAACAAACGTAGAATTCATAAAAGTCTCAAACACATCATGGCTTTCCCAAGACACTGGATTGGCAGAAATGTTCATTATGAAAATGAAGGAATACAATGAATGTGGCGTTCTTGGCATATCTGAGCAGTAACCTCCTGTACAGAGTTGTTTTAGAACATCTCCTCTGTGTGAAGATAAATAGGGAGCAACAGTCGGAGGACAGTCGGAGGACAGTCGGAGGACGGTCGTCCCTCAGTCGGGACTCAAACCTTCGATGCTGCGGTTGGTGCCTCGACCATCAGGATGATGAGAGCAAGAACATTGAACAAGAACAAGAACTGATCAACAAAACCATCCAAACAACAATCCATTCATGTTTTGGTTCTCTATGCTGTTCTTTTCTCTCTCTGCTCTCCCCTCAGAGGCTCCGCCCACCTGTGAGCCTGGCTCTGTTGCAGGTTTTTCTCCCATAAAGAGGAGGTTTTTTTTCCTCCTAGCTTACGTGGGACTTGTTGAATTGTTGTGTTTCTCTGTATGATGCTGTAAAGTTCTGCTGGAAAGACTTCCATGTGTTAAATATCATGTTGTGATTTGGCGCTCTGTAAATAAAGATGACTTGAATCAGTCAATAAATCGACAACTTTTCATCACAGCAATATAACTTAACAATTGTAGTCAAGATTGTTCGAAGTCCCAACAGGATGAATTCTTACAATTCTGACGACCTTTTAACCACCAACAACACAACACTTCTTCTTCCACTCGGTCTAACCAGCAGATTACGTGAAGCTTCCTGATGTTCCTTTAGCCCCGCCCTCATGAATACATTTACATTTGTGACTCTCCTGCCAACAATAAAACAGCTAAATCATCGATTTGTTCTACATTCTCCTGCTGGGTCCATCTCTAGGCAGAGCTGGAGGACTCCAACTCTTGTGTTTCACTTTCCGGTCTCATGTAACATCGAAAACTTTCATATCACAGTGCAAAGACTGGCAGACCCTCTTTCCAGCTGACGCTCAACCTGAGCCGACCCACTTCTGTAGCCGAGTCCTTCTCCGTGATATCATTTTAGTTTGTCTTAGTGTATAAAATGCAGTGACATTCGTCTCCCAACAGAAACCTTTAAAATTGAACTGAATGAAATGAAACGTGAAACCAAACTAAATCAAAGTGCAGCGAGAGTCTGAAGCGCCGTCCCGTTGCACCGTTTAAAGAAACGGATAACAAGGTGTCCCAAACTGTTGCTGACTGGACCCGGGCCTCAGGCCTGAAAGGTTTTTACACGACTCATAAACCCGGGGCGGCGGTCGGAGGCCACGCCGTGACGCGCCACCGCCGCTAAAATCCGCCGACCATCTGGAAACGCCATCAGCGCCGCGGTCCCTCTGCCGCAGCATTAATCTTGCCAATTTTCTGGAACTCAAGAGGGGGAAATGTACACCCCGAGCGGATCAGGCCAGAACCACGGCCGGGTCTTCAGGGGTTTAACCTCCCCTCACTCGCTCCTTCTCTCCGGCCACTCGGTATCTTAAACCCCTCCCCCGACGCCCGGCCCAAAACCAGGAGCCTCATTCCAGAATGAGATATCTGCTGTTTGGGAAGAAAAAAGAGACAGAGACACCTGCTCTGACAAAATGACAGATAGCACAGCAGGAAGAATAAATCCTTCTGTTGGGACGAACGAGAAGTAAAACGAGAAGCCAGTTACAGACTGAAGCGTCTCTGTCTCACAGATAAAGTTCAGATCATAAATTCTGTTTCAAAACGGATTCAGGTCCGTTTATCGGATCATCTGAACGGCCCTCGGGATTCAACCGCAGCAGCAGGGCAACGAATGCTCCTGACCTCTGACCTCTGACTGACTTCTGCGTGTCTGTGGAAGAATTCAACTTTTTACACAACTCAGTTGGCAGATTTTAACACACAAGACAAAAGTTGATCTGAAGATATCTGACACATGGTTATAAATAGTAGTCAAATCTAGCTGTCTGTCTTCCAACTAAAATACGCTTCAAAAATAAATCAGCATAAAAAGGGCCATCAGTACTGTTGAAAACACCGGCATGCTTTTTCTTTAAATTGTTCAATGTGGAAAATAGTTTTTAATGCTAACAGTTACTTTACTGTAGTGAATCTCAGCCATGTGATATAAAAAATAAAAATGACACATAAAGGGGTCACAACTGAAAATCCTTTTCACGCACCCAGATTGTTGCACTCGCTCATTCAGCCACAACAGCTCAGGCCATTCAGTTATTATTTGGAGAGTAAATTATGACCACTCAATCACACATTTGTTGCCTCAATGATTACTGAAGTGTCAAATAAACTGTTCTGATATCAGATTTAACTAATAAAGTTCAGTCTGATTGGGACCCCTCCTGAAAGAATCATGTCTGAGTATAAACCTATTGATGTTTGTGTTGATGTTCTCACACACACACACACACACACACACACACACACACACACACACACACACACACACACACACACACACACACACACACACACACACACACACAAAGCACTTAATAAACCCAAAATGTGCAGACTGACAGGAGAGGTGTCGACCTTCACACCTGCTGCCTGCTGTAAACCAACAACACTACAGCTACTTCTTTGTCTCACAGTGCTGGTAGATCTCTGCGCACACACGCACACACACACACACACACACACACACACACACACACACACACACACACACACACACACACACACACACACACACACACACACACACACACACATTGAGCTGGATTAGCTCGGTACAGCAGATTTACTGCCCTGCAGACAGTTGTGTTGTGTTTGTGGACTGAAGGCTGAGAGTTCAGAGGAACCGTCTGTGCTCAGGGCACCAGTGTGATTACATGATTTAAATGCAGTAAAATGAGGTTTAATGTTTGTTTTTTCTGCTGTTTTGTTGGACGACTCATTTCCCTGAATGTCTCCAGTTTACAGCAGGTGAAGAATGAAAGTTGCGATCCGCAGCGACCACATTAACGTGACCCAGCCGAGGCCTGGACCACGAGGGAACTTCAGGTTGAACTCGTGTGCGGTTCACTTCTAAGTGGGACACATCGCCACGGTAACTTAAACTGCAGACTGAACCTGCTCCGGGTTATATTTAAGATCAAACCGAATAAAAGCACCGCCTGTTGACCGAATGATTCTCCTGGAAAATGACGTCACCAATCCCAGAAGATCCCGTGGAGCGAGAAGCTCGTGTTCAGAGACCGGCAAAACTCTTTGATTCTCCCAAACATTTTTATATGATATACAGCAAATGCTATATGCCATGTTTGTACTTTGTTGTGGAATTTTATTTATATACCAACTGCCTTTTGCGTGGCACTTGTGCTCCAGTGATGATTTGGGCAGTGATATTAGAAGCCTTTTAACTCATGCATTTGTTCAGAGGATCCCCGTCTGTGATTTTTTAGTTTTTCCTTCCTGCAGCCGTGTTGCTTTCAGCCTGGATTATGTGTTTAACTTGTTTGAATTTATCTAACATTATAGTTTGCTCTTCATTTGTAAAATATGCCGCTTAGCTGCCGGTGTAGGTGGCTGCTCATACTCTGGAAACCCCGCCTCTTTTCTGAGTGCTCGCTGGATTGGGAAACCCGGGTTAATGTAGGCTGCCTGCACGGTGTGTGCTACCTCCACCTTGCTGCACACTCACACGGCAGCGTGTCTCCTGCAGCACTACTACTGCCCGTCCTGTCACTGATTCATTGACTTTCTCTTTGATAACATCAGTGATTCATCAGTAATGAACGTCTGAGGTCACAAGTGATGATTTTGTTTACCCTCGTTCAGAGCGACAGACACAAACACATATGATCACACACCTACAGGGAGAGTCGCCGGAAAATAATGCCGTCCTCCACCTGTTCAATTATCGCTGCGATACAATTATAAGCCGACATTGTTTTTTCTTCTATGATTATATCGTGCAGACGTGATCGCAGATCTTTTCCTGGTTTGATTGCAGGGAAGCGTGAAGCACCGGGTCTATTCTGAGAATGACACAGCACAGTCATGACTCACGCTAAAAACACGCAGTCTCACACCGGCTGGTTTCACCTGTTAACACGGACGCTGACGCTCTGCGGTGCCTTGATAGCTTTGCGTGATTATGTTTGTTAGACTTAGTTGAGCCAGAAGTTGAACAAGCTTCGTTGTACAGTTGACTTACAACAAATCTGATCTGATCCACACATGGAGACATTTTAAACAACATTTTATGAACAGAATATTCTTTTTTCTTTAAATACTGGCAATTATTAAAAGTGAAGATTAACAAAAATTGGTCGACCAAATAAATGTTGCTCTGAAGCTTGTGAAACTATTTGAGCTGGTATGAAACCCGTTTGGCTCTCGGAGTTAAAAGGGAACCACGCCGGCTTCGTTCGGAGGATCCCGGCGGGATTGCGGCACTCGCGCAGGAACGTCGCCGCTCATTTTGAATTCCTGTCTCTCATCACACGACCCGACTTCTAAATACATCCGTGCTCTGGTCTCATGTCGGCCGCAGGTCTTCATGCTTCAGACGGAACAGCTGGGCAGCCGAGCAGAACAAAAACAGACCGTCTGACTCCTGCAGGGAAACAAAGACTCCTCCGAGTCCTCCGCACGCTGCTCAGTCGGATATTTACCGTTATGAATGGCTTCAACATATCTGAAAGTCATGGAGGGAAGCCATTAAAGGGACAATCTGCAAGATATTTAGTTCAAAACATTACATTACAACGACTAAACGTATCCACAGTATTCGTGTAAATGTCGTTGTAAATATGTAGTGTTGACGTTTTGTCAGAGAAGTCCGTGTATTAGAGAGAAATCTACTGAAGTTAGCTTTCTAACCAGCTAGCTCCAGCCCATCCTGTAATACCGCTTTGTACCACAAGATGGTACAGTGAGTCACTCTGACTTCTAGTTATGATGAATGGAACCGTTTAACACTCCTAGAAACATCCCATGCAGTGTTGCTAAGGACAGATTCAGATGAAGTTGCCCTCAACATTGCAGATAAAATGACCTCAAAGACGAAGGTCATCGGGACTGAACATGGGTTTATTGTTTTATTTCACAGCTGACGACATCTTGGACACCTCAGTGTCCGGACGAAAGCACCAGCACGGCGAATTTCAAATCTGTATGAAGTGATGAGGAAACGGTGATCCTCCTCACAGCAACAGAAACGTCACATCTCCATGTTTCTACATTCTTTTTCCATATTTTTCAGCTCTTTCAATCACATCGTCTCCATCCGCTTCCACTGAAATGGTACAACAGCACCATCTCTTAATATTCACATGAAGGCAGTAGTACTAATTAGCATTTTCTTTGTTGACAAATTTTTTCATTCAAAAGTTCCTCTACATTCAGATGAAAACCCAGAAAAAAATAAACTTAAAAAACTGTGAACATGTCTTTTTAAGAGTCGGACATTGGTGACAGAATTTTGGGGCTCATTATAAAGGATGAGTGTTTATTACATTATAGTGCTTTATACAAATTTATAATTATACAAATTTTAATTTTTAATAAATGGAATTTGAGGAATTGGAATTATGAATCCTCCAGTTCAGATTCTGTCCGTCACCATCTTTGCTAGTTCGGAGCGGTTTGGAGCAGGAAGTGACCATATTTGGACGAGCTGGGGGAGGAGCCAGCGGTGGATCTGACCGATCTGATCGGAAACCTGACGATACTACGTCCCGCCCACCGATAGCTGTAACCTGACTGCACCACAGGCCTGTCAATCAAACAGACACGCCCCCAAAACCAGGTCTTCTTGAATCTTCTTTTCTAATGAATGAGGGATTATTTTCAGATGGACCTCCAGAAAACTAATAAGAAGGAGTGACTTTAGCTAACAACACCGAGATAACTGATGGACACATTTTATTCACTTTGGATTTGATGAGAGAAGTTGAATGGGAGTCTATGGAGCCGGAGGCTTTTTGGAGCCGACCTCTAGTGGCACTCAGTGGTATTGCAGCTGAAGACACTTTTGGATCAGAACCATTTTACAGACCTGAAGCTACGAACACTTTATATCCAGTCTGTGTTTCAGATGAAGAGACTTCCTTTTTCAGGATGGACAGACACTCAGTATTTTGGAAATATATGGAAATAGTCCTAAAATCACAATCTGGAGACACAAAATAACAAAATTCATTGACCAGAATTTGTCCCATAAACATAAAAGTTGATTTGCGGTGTGCCGTCGCCACGAGTAAGAGTGTCTCTAATTTTTCCCCCAAACTACCCAGCAGGCTACATGGATAACACGCTGCTGGATTTAAATCTGTTTTATGTCTTTTTTCAGAAGTCATGATCAGAGAGCACGCTGGCGCTGGGCGGGCGAGCGGTGGGTCGCAGCTGTCAAACAGATCAGTCGGACTTCTCCTGCCACCGAGCCAACAGCTGTCTATTAAGAATCCTCAGGACCGTCGTCAGCGGCGAACTGCTCAGCTCACAACTCGCCTCATTACCGGCCCTAATGGAGGGAAGATGGAGGCGAGGTAAATACAATTACTGATCAGAGCGCAGGGACACCCGAGCCTGCGGCGTTTCACTGCCGGTACCTGACACCGGGTCGGCCTCCTTATGGGGATCATAACCCCGTCGCAGCGCTGCTCCTGCTTTCATGAGCGCTCGGCTGCTTTTTGTTGTCGTTGTTGTGAAAAAACTTCATCGTGTTGGACGAACAAACCGTCTGAAGGATGTTGTTGCCCTCTGAAATGGGAGGAAAGTAAATCCGAGGCTGGCCCGGTGGTGAGACCCGGCTCCCCCACCCCGCCTCCCCCGACCCCCCGTATGCCATTTGGGCCAGACACGGTGATTACCCAGAAAGCCTCTTCCTCATTATACGGACAAATATAGCGCCGTGGCGGCGGCGGCCCTCCACCGAGGGATGGACGCCTCAGTGTTGTGTGGCAGAAATGAAACGATGATGAATGATGATGCTCAGAGGAGAGGGACCAACCCAACTCTCCACAGTGATGGCAGGAACGCATTCTTTACACATGGGAGGTGTTTGTGGGAAACTAGACCACCGTGATGGAGGGAAACTTAATGTGTTTGGGTTTGTTTGATAGTTACAGAGGTTGTGATCATAGGAAACTTACTGTTCGTATATAAAGCACTGATACCACAAAGATTATCATGACATCGCTGCTGTGAGTAGTGATACACCTGCATCTGAAGCAATTATTGCACTTGTTTATACCGTTATTACCACATGTATGTTGCTGTACTCTCAACATCATAACAATGCTTTACATGTACCAGAGTGTGCACAGTCCGTAATAACAATAAACTGAACGTTATATAAAACCAAAAATCTTTGCTGTTGTAATTTATATTTAAAAATGTCATTTCCAGAAGACAAACATGTGTCGATACGGGATCAATAACTGTATCAGTAAATAAGAACATATAAACCTGCTTTTATAGAAATTTACAGTTTTAAAAATCTCCCTTTGGCCTCTTGATGGTGACAAAGAGGCTTATTGTTCTTCAAAATGATCTGAAGCCTTTAATATAATCATAATAATTGTACATATTATTTATCTGTGGTGAATCAGAGATAACGATATGAAGTGTTGATGAAGAAGGTGCATCATCCCGATATGTTTCCGGTTCCTCGTGTCTGTCTGAGTTTGCTTCATGCTGTTTCCTCCTTCAGATTCCACGTCCGCTCCACCTGCCGTTGACGACCTGCCGCCCACCTGGATGTCGTCTCCTCGTCAGCCCTCCTCTGCTGAAAGACTGCAGTCCTGCGCTCAGAGATCCCGCCGGCCTCGGCGCTCGGACTCATCTCGTCAGCTCCACTCGCCAACCGCCTCAGACAAACTCCCGTCGTCAATAAAACAGGACTTGCTCGGTCCAGTCCCGACTCTCTGCTGAACACCACGGTGTTACTAAACTTCCCCTACAGCTCAACGAGAAAACGCTGTCCAGGAAACCTGAGGAGGGAGAACTACCCTCGAACGCCTTTTACTTTGAAAGAAACCATCGATGATGGAGGAAGGGATCTTTTAATGGTCTTTATAAACCGGAGGGATGATTACAGCAACGCAAACCTGTTCAGCTGCTCAAACAGGCACCTGGTTTTAATCAGGATGAAGCAAACTACCCGGCAGTCTCATTAGACAACAGCTACGTTTTAAATACGTGAACTGACATTCAAATGTTAGACGTGTTGGCAAAAAGCCAGCAAGGAAGACGAGTAAACACACAATGTGACATTTATTCTAAACAATGACATGATCACAGACAAACACTTCAGGCATGAAGCTATGCTAAACATTAGCGTTGAGTCGAGAGGGTCGGAGCCAACTGCAGCGGCAGCAGGGGACCGTTGGATCGCTCAGCATGTTGGCAGCGCTGTGTGTTTGGTCCATTTAAAGGCTGCTGAGGATCTCTGTGAGATCACAGAGTGAAACCGGAGCTGCTTTAAAAAGACTCTGAGTACATCTCAGCACCACCACACACACTGCTCAGCGCCTGTGATCGTCTCTGTTGATGATTGTGTTGCAATTTAGTTTTGTTGGTCTGCTTGATTTCTTTTAAATGATAGTTGTAGTGTGTGTGTGTGTGTGTGTGTGTGTGTGTGTGTGTGTGTGTGTGTGTGTGTGTGTGTGTGTGTGTTGTATGGAGGCCCGTCTGTCTCGTGCCATCCTCCCTGCAAACCTCTAATAAAGATGGGCTCTTTAAAACCTCCCTCCCTCACACTGAGCCTGTGTAACATAATAAAAGCTACAAGTTTGCAATTCTTTTCAAGTGAAGCGTTTCTGTGGGTGGTGGAGTTTTTATTTTACAAAGCATGAATCATGTCTGTCTTCCCTCTTTTTTTTAAGGCTTTTCACCAGATCTTAATCCGCGTCCCATCAAGTCAACCCAGTATCAAGATAAAGCGTGAAATAGACACGCTTTGTCCTTCCTAAGCTTCAAAGTTACATGTTTTGAGAGCTCACGCACACCTAAATGTCGTAGCTGTAAGTTTCATTTTCCTGTAAATCACACGACTCTACATGCAGTCGGTTTCATTTTCGTCCGCTACAGGAAAACGTGTAACTTTCACGCCTAGACAGGCCAAAGCGTGGCTATTTCACATTTCACTGTGATACCTGGTTGATCAAGTACAAAGTTCAACTTTTCAAATATGGAAACTGGGAAATAATAAACACCAATAGCTTCATTTAAACATGTTGATATATTTAGTATACTTGTTAGTACATTTAGATCTGATTTGTTGGGTTGTTTAAATAAACTAAAATCAACGTATTTGTTTGTCTCCTTTGAGTAATAACATAAATTACATTATTAATACAGATGCATCAGTGTCCAAGCACTGAGTTGGAGCTCATTTTAACGGATCCCAGCTTTATAATATCTTTTTATATATTCCAACCCCAACATCTTTGTCAGTGTTTAAAACCATTCATGGTAGACTGAAGCTGATGGAAGTCATGTTCATGCAACAATATTGTGATGCTTATTTATATCTCTACCATAACTGA
Organism: Embiotoca jacksoni; assembly: GCF_022577435.1. Taxonomy (NCBI): domain Eukaryota; kingdom Metazoa; phylum Chordata; class Actinopteri; family Embiotocidae; genus Embiotoca; species Embiotoca jacksoni. The sequence goes on along the minus strand of NW_027185381.1, from coordinate 1,715,509 downwards.
AACTATATAAAATAAAAACACAGTTTTACCAATAAAGAAATTAAATCAGAAGAGGTTCTTGTATAAAGAACACCTGGTATGTCGTGAACTACAACTTACAGTGTCCAGCATGTTGTACATGTGTGTGTGTGTGTGTGTGTGTGTGTGTGTGTGTGTGTGTGTGGTCATGAAGAGGCCAGTCTCTATGTGAGGTCTGTCACCCTTTAACCTGGGGGCCGGAGGGGTCTGAGGGTCTGAGGGGGTCTGAGGGGGTCTGAGGGGGGTCTGAGGGGCCTCCACAGTCTGAGTCAACACACTCAGATCTTCGCTGTCGCTGCTCTTCACACTTTAAACAACCTTTTATCTCAGTCACAACAGAGTGGAGTTTCTCTGAGTCGTCACAGTGGTTGTGATCACACTAAATTATTTTAGAATCAGAGGTGAACTTTGGTTGAATAATTAATGCCAAATAGTTTTTGAAATGTAACAAAGCTGGTTTAGGTGCAGATCCTGGTGCATTTACATTTATGTACAGCACAAAGAGCTTTTGTTCTGTCTTGTCGGTAGAGATGAGTCAGTGCAGTAATCATGAGTGTTAATCTTGAGGTGAAATTGGACTTCCGCCTGTTTTAAACCAGGTCTAAGTGCAGCACGGTCGATGCTCACATGATCACACCAATTACAAATCGCAGACACCTGTTGTGAAGGATGTTCTACTTATTTCATCCCACTTATAAAAATAATTCCATTTTTGAATGAAAACTTCAGATTCAGTTAATAATAAAAAATAAAAATAAAAACAAGTTGATTGCTGTTTATTGAATTGGATGTGAATCAGGCAGTTTGCGCCTGTCATGATGTAAATCTCAGCCTTATGATATAAAAGGCAACTGGGTGTAATTAAATGAATTCAGTGCTTGTTACAAGATGATATAATACAATACATATAATATCATGTAAGTTCTGCTTGTAAGGACTTTAATGTGTTAAATGCTATGAAATAACCTGTGTTGTGATTTGCTATATAAATAAAATTGAATAGAAAATTGAAATACGGTCTTTGCCACCCATATCGTGTATTTCAAAGATGACATGAAGATATAATATAAAAATATATATG